>NC_133393.1:88188278-88813278 GCF_047511655.1 Castor canadensis | reverse complement strand
CCCCCTCACCTCAGCCCACTCCTGGCAGGTCAATGAACCCCTGACCGAGCCTTCCAATGAACCACCAGCCTTCCTCTGGCTAGAGCAAAAATAAACCCTTATTCAGGTTTGCTTTTTTCTTCTCTGTTAGCTGAGTGAGGTCCAGAGAGGCCAAGGTGTGAGAGGAAGCATTTTGACTTCCCAGAACCATTTTTTACCTGCAGACTGCCTACCATAAGAGCAGAAAAAATAACCAAGCAGGAGAGCTGGTGAGGTGGAGGTTGAAACACAAAGGGTAGGTAGAATTGAGCAGGAGTCCAGCTGTAGTTCCCAGGCTCAGTGTGGAACATCAGAGTTCAGAGGTCTTGGGCCAGGCCTGGAGAGGCAGTGCCCTGGTGACCCTGGTGACTCTGGCTGAAGCTTCCTACAAGGGGAGCCCTGTGTACTCCCTGCGGGCACAGCTTCCCCTTGGGCCCCTTCTCCGGAAAGAAATAGCTGGAGACAAGTGTTGTCTTGAGATTGGGAAGTTCTGGGCCCCAAGAGGGAGACCCACAAGAGGGGAAACAGCAGACAGAAGGATCAGAAATGCCCAGAACTCCCATCACACAGAGGCCTGCAGAGCCTCTGGGGGAAGTCAAACTGACTTCCTGCAAGAGAGGAGGAGGCAGTATGGGAAGGAGGGGTGTTAGAACTAACAAAGAAAAAGGAAGGGGAGCAGACTTGCTCAGCTGCCAGCCTGGGCTGCCAGTCACCAGACAAGAGCCCAGGAAGCCTGAATGAAGAATGAGGAAAACTATAGAAACACAGGTTATAAAGTGGGGTAACCCTTGAAACCTCCACCAGGATATAAGGCAACTGGCACAAGGACTGTCTTACTCACCTGTGCACCCTGGTGAATGAAGGCACGAACATCCCGAGATTGCAGCTACTAAGGGAAGCAAGATGAACCCATCATGGAGCATGCTTTGAGCATCTGCTGTGTATGATACCGGATGATGGGCACACTGGGGACAAAGGAAGGCATAAAGGGTGAAACGGAGTCCATACCCTCAAGGGATGCTGTCCTGGTGTAAGGTAGCCAAGATCCAACTCATAGTCCCTATTGTGCCTAAATTCCCTCTGTCGTGGTCAGCTCGTGCCCCTGTGGACAAGTCATGTGCCTTGGGAGTTTTCTTCTTCTGTCTAAAGATCCCACTGCCTGTCTGTGTTCTTAGGTAGGATCTTCAGCTGGGTCTGGAGATCACATTGACCCAGGCAGATTCATAAAGGAAACCATAGATGTTTTGTTAACTTTACACATACAGCAGCATCCTCACAAGAGAGGTGAAGCAGCAAAGCAGAAAGCTTTTATACTTTTTAGACAAAGAACAATAAATTTCATGAAGAACTGATGAGATAAGGTAGGGATAGGCGCAATAAATTCCAGAGGCATCCCCAGGAGATGTGCAGACGGATGTAAGCTAGTGGAAGATGAGTTTGGTTTGTTATGCTGACACATCGCACATGGATCACTCGTAATAAGGGTGTTCTTGTGTTGATCCAGGGAAGGCGGGTTTCTCACAGGAGTTTTTTGGCTTGCCAGAGGTAGGAAAGGACTGTTCTCAGAGCCCCTTCTCAATTTGGGATCTTCTCAAGCGTAAAATCATCGTGTTCCAGGCTAAGGTATTTGAGGATATTATGTCCTTAACTCCTGTAGTCAGCACCATGAGGTCCTGGCCTCCTGAATTCCCTGGGCAGCACAACACTCCCAAGGGGGCGGCAGAAATAGTAATTGGGACTCAAGTCTGCAGAGTAAATCTTGGCTCTGGCCCAGTGGTCTTGAGCACCCCCAGGGGTAAACAATAGTCACCTCATAGATTTGTTGTGAAGTTTCAATAGATGATATATGATAAAAGAGTTTAGTTCCATGCCTGGAGCACAGTAAGTGCTTAATAATAACCATAAGAGCAAATGCACCCACTTTTGTAAGCCTTTCCCCCAACCCCAGTGAAACTGGAATACAGCTGGCCCAGGTGGCCAGGTGGTTAAGCATCATCCCCCAGCCCCACCAGCCGCTCCTTCCCCTGGAAAGGCCCAGGCGTGGAAATCTGTTGTGGACACTGAGGATTAGAGAGGGTGAGGAAATGGCCCAGCCCTTCCTCTTCCCTTCCTGAACTGACTGCCCAGACCCCAGTGCAGAAGGGAAAGATCAGTCCTGTTCCTCCAGCCTGCGCCCTGGCAGCCACTGCCCTCTGCTGGTAACCGTAAGACCAGCACTTCCAGGAGCAGAGAAGGAAGAAAGTAAATGGAGATTTGTTTTGTTTTATTTTGAATTTTTGTTTTGGTTTTGGTGGTACTTGGGTTTGACGTCAGGCCCTCGTATCACGCAGTCTGCCAATTTGAGCCCTGATTCCATCCCTTTTTGCTTTTTTAGGTTATTTTTTAGATAAGGTCTTGTGTTTTTTGCCCAGGCCAGCCTGGCCTACTTGGACACCTCCAGTGCAGCTGGTAGTGCTCACCACCACTCCTGGCTTGTTTGTTGGAGATGGTGTCTTGATAAATTTTTTTTTCTGCCAGGCTGACCTTGAACTGTGATCCTCCCCATCTCTGCCTCCTGAGTCACTGAGATTTCGGACTTAATGACCACACCCCGCAGATAGAAGCATTTCTAAGTGCTAATTCAGGACTCCAATACCCACACACTTGGCTCAAATCTCAGGGCTGAGCCCCCTCCTCCTTGTGATGCCCCTTTCCCAGCAGAGGCAGGCTTAGCACCTTCCATTGAGAGGCCACCACAGCCCCTAGGCCTCAGAGACTCCAGGCCACCTCGGGTGCTCATTCCATCCCTACCACAACTGCCTCCTTCTCATTGTTCAGACCTAGGTTAAGTCACTTCCTCCATGGAGCCCTTCCTGGATAGATGTCAGTTAGACTTGAGCAATGGGGAAATGCAGAAGAAAATTAAAATGGAGAATCCTTGTTCAATGCCTATGTCTGACAGTCCCATTCTCTCTCTCTCAACCTATTTGTTCGCATGGTGCAAATTAAACTTTTCTTAACATAGGCTTTTGTAACATACCTGCAAATCATAAAAGAAACCCCAATATGACCAATAAGAAGGAAGCTTGCTATGGTCAAACCCTCCTCAAGAGCCTATGTCATTATGTCTCCCTGCCCTGGTTCCAAATGAGAAATGCATTCAGGTCTAAACCAATTAAGGTGGACTACTTTGATGGAAAGTTGTCTTTTGCCCATTAACACATCATTATAATCTTATTGTATTTTTTAGCTTTCTTCCCCCTCTCTCGCCCCATAATCACATGTATAGAGTGATTTCTTTTTTTTCTTTTTTTTTTTTTTTGGTGGTACTGAGGCTTGAACACAGGGCCTTTCACCTGAGCCACTCCATCAGCCCTATTTTTGTGAAGGAGGATTTTTCGAGATAGGGTCTCACCAAACTATTTGCCCTGGCTGGCATTCGAACCACTGTCCTCCTGATCTCTGCCTTCTGAGTAACTAGATTTATAGGCATGAGCTACCGATACCTAGCTAGAGTGATTCTTGACACCTGTGTTGATGTTCTGTCTTACCATGTGTAGTGTGGTAGCCTTCTGGTTCTTCTTTCTCTGATCCTCAGTAGCATTGGGTCAGGAAAAGAGAAACCTTACTAGGGACTTCAACATAGCCACTACAGGAACTCATGGCAGGAACAAACTGGATGTTCTAGAGATCAGCAAGCACAGGAAACAAGGCCAGCCCTAGGGCCAAAGGAGGCTGCCTCACCCTAACCCAGGAGCCAGGAAAGGCCCAGGGGCCTAGTTCCTGGACTTAGAGGCAGGGGAGCTGAAGAGAATAAGACTTCTTCCTTAAATTGGAAACAGCTGAGACTTAAAAACTGGGCTGTTCTTATAAGGTGGCCAAGTTCGTGTGGGAGGAGGGAGAATGCCAGTCAGGGAAGGGGACCAGGCTGTGCCAAGTCTCCTGGGCCATTGCTGAGCCTTAGCTCTGACTGAATGAGATGAGGTCTCAGGGTAAAGGGGAGGCTGGATCCCCACTCCATCGTCAGGGGCAGAGGGCCAGAGCAATGCAGCGGTACTTCAGAACAGTACTGTAAAATAGACAAAGTGTCTAGAACGTTCTCAGACTATATTTGACAAGGAATAAAGGACAGAAAGCCCTTCTCTGCCAGTCTCTGTCCTCTACCCCGTAATTTCCATTCCAGAGAAACAAGAGGAGTGTAAGTTACATTGTGACTGGCCTTAGGATATCCTTCTCCCACTAGAAAGTTAGTTCCCTGAGATAGGTGTCACCACATGTGACTTGCTTATTACTGTATCACCCCACACCTGGCACTTAGTAGGTGCTCATTAAACCTATGTTGAAGAGATTGCACAGACACACCAGAAATGGAGACCCAGCACTTGTAACAACCTCCAGGGGGAGGCCTGAACTTGGCACCTGGCAGACATTGACCCATTTCCAGAGAGGCTGAGTGACTTGACTAGGGTCACCAGAGGCAGAGATGGAGTCAGACCTCGAGTCTGTCTGACTCAAGAGTCCTTGCCTTGTCACCCTATCCCCTTCACTGTCACAAAGGGCCAGCTCACTCTGCCTCACCAGAGGGATGCACAGGGCAGTTGGTCACTATCCCCTCCATAGGACTCATCCAGGACCTCAAACCACCAACCAGACCCCTCTCCCAGGATGAGGGGAGGTCCCTGGGGCCATCCCTCAGGGGAGGTGGGAGCAAGGTTTGTGTGGCCCCTTTTCTTTCCCCCCCCTCCCACCCACACACACTCCCAGGCAAGTGTGTACCTGCATTTCAGCCCTGCCCTTCACCTCCTGTGGGCTCCCCATCATCTTCAGGCTCCGAGTGCCCCCTGCTGGCCACTGCCCAATCAGCATGCCTTGCAGGGAGCCAAATACCTGACCTGGGCTCTGGGACCCCATGGTAGGTTCTCAGTCTCTGCTTAGAGGTGAAGAAACCCCAGCCTGCCCTTGCCCCCAGCCTAAACCCCTCTCCTTTTATCGCCCCTTCTTCCTCAACCCCCATTCCTACCATTCTTCCCCTTCCTACATGCCCTTCCTTCAGGTTCTCAGAAGCCCCTGTGCCATGCACAAGGCCATCACATAACCTGTGTGACACTGACTGAAAACAGATTCCAAGCATGTGCTGAGGTAAAAGCCTGAGAAGAGGAGAGAGGGTGAGATGAGAGGGTGCTCATTTTGGACAGGACCACGTGGCATAGAAACACGGCTCTCTGAAGACACACACACACACGTGCACAGCCTGTGGACACACCTGCACAGGTGAGTGCACATGCATACACATGTATATGACATGTGGCACTGTGAGTTACATAAGTGAACATGAATATCTGTGTGTACCTCTCTGTGCAGGTGTTCCACACACACACTTATGCCTGTGTACACACACCCCCCCTCAGTGAATGCTCACATGCACACACTTCCAAACATCCTGGGGTCCAAAGTCAGACAGACCTCAATTTGAACCCTGGCTTGGCCTTTCCACTCCCTTGCTCAGTGACTTTGAGTATGTGTGACTTTCAGAGCCTCAGTTTCCCTGTGTATGAAAGTAGATAATGAGGACAGCTGCCAGTAGGATTTTGAGGATAGAGGATCATGCAGCAGGCCTGACACATAGTAAGCAGTCAGCAGCGTCACCCTCAGGCCTGCGTGTGACTGCTTATTCAGTAAGGAGAAGGTTCCCATCTGTGCTGTGAGGCAATGAGGCCTCTGAGCCTAGAGAGCCCTCACACAGGTACACACATGAACGTGCACACACGCACATTTGCACACCGGCCTGCACTGTATCTCTGTTTGTTTACAGAGGCTGCTTAGCTGCAAGCTGAGGTCAGAGCACGAGGGCCCACACAGAGCCCAGCCCTCCCAGCATCCTGTTGGGACAGGGCCTGGCAAGATGCCTGCATTCCTGCTGCTTTCCCACTTCCTCTCAGCCCAAACATTTGGAAAAGTGGAGACCTTAGGGACTCACTCATCCTCTCAGATATGTCCCAAGACTAGGGGAGCCTGGGGTTCTCCTGGGGGCTCTCCAGCCTGTCTATTAGCCCCCTCCCCAACTTCATCTGAGACTGTGCCTCTTGACAGGGCAAGAGGCCCATCACATACATGCTCTCCCCATGGCCTCCTGGAAAAAGTGTTCCACTCACCCTAGGACCCCAAGTCTCCCTATAAACCCCTGCCTTGCCTGGCTGTCCCCGGGCCTGGCCCAGAGGGAAAGGAGTTCCTTGACCTATGTTCAGAGGAGAGAACAGCTTGAGATGAGCTCACTCTAAAAGCCCCTGGGAGATCAGACCAACCACCAGGCCCTGTGTGGTTTCAAAGTCACCCCTTGAGGTGTAGTCTTCAGTCACCATGCTCTCAAAACTATAAGGCCCCAAAGGGCTGATCTGGGACCCCTCCCCTGCCTCTCCTCATCCCAGGCAGGCAGGGAGTACCTGCCAAAAACTGATGTCATACTCAGCATACAATGAGCCCCTTCATCTATTCTCTGAAAACAAAACTGTCCAAAAAGTAGCCAGTGTTGCCCAGTTAGGTCCACCCTCTTCCACTTCCTCCAAAATTGGGTGAGGCCACCTCACTTCAAGTTTGGGGGTATAGTAGGCAGCACAGGTATCCATCAGGGGATGAGATCTTGGAACTATGAATGTAAGCTGTCCCATTTTACAGAAGGAGAACTGAGACCCAAACAGAGGAAGAGCCTTGCTTTAAGCCACACACCCTTTGGGTCAGCAGAGAGGGGCCTCCTTACCACCCCTCTTTGAAGGCAGCCCAGAGTGGCTGCAGAGGGCCAGCCTCAGAGCTAACAAGATCCGAACTGCCCAGCCACAGTCCCTTCTGGAATTTCCAGGGCAGAACTCTGGTAGAATTAGAGTGTTGGTGGTGAGGCTACAACCAGGCCTGGATCTGGGAAGAGGGACCCAGAACATTTTCTGAGGCTGACATCTCTCTATCACTGTGAGATTAGATAATAGGGAAAGAGCACTGGACTGGGAGTCAAGGGTCTATGGTTCTGCTCCTCCTTCTGCTACTAACTCACTGGAGGAACTTGAGCCTCAATTTACTCACCTGTCAAATGGAGACGATGTTTGTACCCCCTCCCACACACAGACACCATTCCATACTGCCAGAGCCTTTGTGGCTCCATTCTCTCCCTCCATCAGACCAGTCATGAGCCTCCCTACTGCCCCCTCTGTCTCGGTCTTGCAGGTCAAGGTCATCAGAAGTTGAGAGTGAGCCACTCTCCAGGCTCCACCAAGTTCAGCATGTCCCCAGCTTCCCCTCAGAGCCATCAGACAGGAGAGGCCAGGCCAGTTGATGAGCACAAACCAAACTTTGTGTTTCACTGTCCCACCCCCACCCCATCCCCAGCTGAGGACCATTGTGAGGAAGCTTTGTGAGGGGACTTTCCCTGGGGGAGCTGCCAAACTGAGGAGGAGGTGGACAGGACATCATCGCCTCTGTACAGATCAACATTCAACAGCACGCAGCCAGGACCATCACTCTCCCAACAGCTGAGAAACAGCGTATGTGGGAAGCCTCTAATGCAGACACTAGAAGTCTGGCCCCCAACTTCCCACCAGCCGGGCAGATGGGTCTCATGCTCCCTTTCCAACTCTAACTCAGGCACTCAGATCTGCATGCGCCCCCGCAATCGGGGGACAGAGGCACAAGCAGGGCCCTAGTTGATTGCGGGGAGAGGTTGCCAGGTCACCGGGAAGGGGCTAGGAAGCCTCTGTTGCCGCATCGCCAACACCTGGTGTACACCCGCCCGCAGGCCGACTTGTTCGGGCAGGAAGGCCGCTCGGGTCCGCCGGCACAGGACAGGACAGGACAGGACGCGGGCGGCGCCGCCACATCTGAGCCCCGCCGCATTCCGGGGCGCCCCGCCCGGGCAGGAAAAGGAGCCTCCCAAAGCCGGTCGGCCACCGCCCTCTGCCGGCCGCTGCGGGCTGCTGCAGGCCTGGGAAAAGACGGCCAGTTCAGAGGGTGGGGCGTCCATCCGGCCCCCAGACCCCGGGAGCCTCCCACCGCCTCACCCCACCCCATCAGTCATTCATCAATGACTGGAACAGGGCTGGGGTTCTGGAGAAGGACAAAGGCAGAGCCCACAGAAGCCTTGCCTTCTACCCTCTGACCTGCCAACGCTCTGAGGCACCCACCCCCCCCACACACACCGCATTAGCCACGCCCTATACACAACCTGCCTGCAGCCTGGCTAGAGAAGTGGTCTCCAGTTCCTGGACACCCCTTGCCTAGGAAGGACTGGAGCCTGCCTCTGAGCCCCTCATGCCCCTCCAAGCCCACCTGCCAGGCTGCTCTGGGTCTCCCCTCCTCCTCTTGCTCACAGCCCAGATAAGTTTTCCCCTGACTGCCGGGTCCCTTGGTCCTTGTCTACCTCTTCCAAGACCCCTCAAAAACCAGAGTCAAACACTTGCTCCAGACAAACATTAGACTTCTGCTTTATAAGTGTTCACACATTTAATCCACCTGCCCCTAACCCTGTACGTTCTCTCCTCCCACACATACACTAATGGCAGGCACACACATACACACACACACACTCCTAGTCCAGTGGCCTGGGCTCCTGCCTGCTGGCAGCGTTGAGCACAGTCTGCTGTTCCCTAGCCAGAGCCGCCCCTTCCCAGCACTGTGCCCAATACTCAGGCAGTTCCTTGACCGCAGATGCTAGGAAGTAGCACTGATTCTAGTCCTAGCCACACATACTGTCTAGGATTCAAGGTAGGCTGGGTTTTTTTCAATTCACAATGTGCTCTCCTCAACCCTTCCAGGGTCACTGTGTTTTGTATACAGTAAGTGCTCACTAACTGCATAAACTAACAATTATTTACAGCCTGTGACCCTGCTGTCAGTCCTCCTTGAGCCCAGGCCAACAGAAACCACACCACCTGCCTCCAGTGGCATGGCCCTCTTGGCTTTTAGAACTTTACTATGAATCTTGATCCAGGCCCAAAGAAGCCATGTCAGTGACCTGGAGGCGGTGGTGACCTGGTCACCACCTCTTCCCTCTAAGCCCTCCAGGACCTAGGCCAGGAGGGAAAAAAAAGTCCAAGTTCACATGTGGTCAAATGCCCCCATTTAGAAAACTGACCCAGAAGTCCTGGTGGGCTGGACCTACAGCATCTGCTCCAGAGATTCCCATCTGGACCATCAAGAAGTCAGCCAGCCATGCCCTGGGCATGTGTTTGAAGGGCTGTGGACTGGGAGGGTGGAGACCCCCTCGGTGCATCCCAGAACAGAAGCTGAGGGGGCCAATCCAGGGCCAAAAAGGCCTTTCTCACAATTGCAGCTTCCCGTGTAGTGAGGTAGTAAGTTCCCCACTGTGTGGTCTACTCAAACCCTTAACAAATACTTAGTAAGCCCCAGTCAGTGTCAAGGGCTGCCTGCAGCACTGGGGACCAGGCTGGCAGCAGACATGGAAAGGATGTCAGGTGGCTACCAAGATGCAGAGTCGGGGCTGATGACAGGCAGAGCTCACTGAATTGTAACGTGAATGCAGCAGGTATGGAAAGCCAATGGAGAGGCCAGCAAACTGAGGAAAGAGAAGAGAAAAGGGCAGCCCCAATTGGAATTCACAGTGGCGCCTCAGTTATCCCCAAGCCTCACAGTAGGAACAGAAGAGACATGAGGGCACTTGTAATCCTGACCTGCAACTTTCTGTAGCCCGAGAGGTATCCCCCAAGGGATAGGGGACTTGAAACAGCAAAAGAGATAAGAGTTAGACAATGAGCAGAACTTCCTGCTCTAGCTGTCTGAATTCCAAACCAGAGCCGGGGAGATTCCCTGAGCCCCAGGGCTTTCAGGAGGGGTTGTGACCAGTGGGATTTAGTCCTTTCTGCCTTGAGCAGGGACTCAGGGCACACTCTAAGGGCTGCTTCAGGCAGGGGAGGTTGCAAAGGGAGAGGTGGCTCTGCATTGGCTGCTCTCAGGTATCTGTTTTCTTCACACAGCAGAAACTGCTGTGTCAGCCACCCTGGAAATCATGGTGCTGGGAGTGGGCAAGTCAGGAGGCTGTGGTGACAGTGGCAGAGAGGAGAGACCCTGCCAGGGATCCTCTCTGAGGGAGAATACTGAGGGACGGGAGTCCTGGGTTCTAGAACCAGCTCTGAGCTCCACCGTGAGGGGCTGGGCTAGGACCTACCCAGAGACTCCCAGCTTCTGTACTTCCAGGACCACCAAAAAGCCACTTCCCCCAACTCACTGACAGAGCAGTGAGTACTGGCACCTCCAGGCCCAGCTCTGCCCTTACCTTGCTGCTGTAAACCCCCTGCCAATGCGACTCTAGAGGGGCTGTGGCAAGGACTAAACTAAATAATGCTTGAAAGGGGCTCTATGAATGTGAAGTAGACACTTTCATCTCCAAGGTCAAATTCTATGAGCTCACACTTGGCACATACAGGACACCCAGCATAGAACCAGACAAAACACGTCGCAACCAAGTGCAAGAGAGGACAGGAAGGGTAGGCCGGGGGCTTGGGGAGGCTGCCCTGCAAGGAAGGAAGTAGGGGGGAGCCAGGAAGGGGGCACTAAAGGCAGAGAAACAGGTCAACCGCTCAGGCCCTCTCTGTATGGCCCCACGGGGATGTGGCCAAGCTGAGCAGGCCACCCTGACAGAGCCCTGAGCAGACTTAGAAGGCCACCACCCTGGGAGCCTAGGCAGGGAGCAAGCACCTGGGCATGATTGGTGGGGCCTGGACCACTCCATGGAGCTTAGGATCCAGTGCCCCTGGTCCACTCCTCACCCTGCAGCAGAAGAAGCTGAGTCCCAGAAAAGAGGGTTCACCTAGCCAGGGTAACAACAGCCATGAAACTGACTCTCCAGTCCCAGCTACCTCTTCTGCCCCCCCAGCAGGGGCAGGTAGGTGAAGCCTCCACAGCTAAGTGCCCCCTGGGGTCTGGAGTAAGACACTGGGACTCTGTGAGGTGAGGGGTGTGGGGTGGCTGGGCTCAGTGCCAGCTCTGGGACAGCACAGAACTCAAGGCTTTGCCTGGACCTGGCAGTGGGCCTAGAGGCAAGAAGGCAGGCTGGTCCTCTCCCCACCTGGCAGAGGCATTTGTTACCTAATAAGGTGCTTTCTCCTTCCCTGGAACAGCTTCTGACAAAACCTGCAGGCGTGTGGGTGGAGGGGGGGGGGCGGAGGGGGTGGGGCCAGTTGTAGCCTCACACTGCACCCCATCTCCAACCTGCTGTTTCACAGGAATCCCTGTCTGCCAGAGAAAATCAGCCAGACTGGGCAGCCTCCCTCTGAGGCCTCATGCCTGGCCTACAACAGGGTCCCTAGCTTCCCATCCTTCTCTCTGTGAGACAGTTTAGAGCTCATTAATCTGCACTGCCTCCCTCACACCCCATTTACAGCCCAACTGGCTCTCCTGGACCCCCCACCCTCTCCCCCCACCCACAGACACAGAGAATCACATGTGAAGAAAGGGGGTGTTCCCCCGGGTACCCACACTTCCTGTCCTGTCCTTGGAGACAGGAAACCTCGCTCCCCAACGAGGAAGACACCCCATAGAGCCTACAGCTTCCTTTTTACCCCACAAAGAAGGAGAGTCCAGGTGCCTGCAGAAGGACAGTAGTAGGCCATGTCAGTCTATCCTCAGAGGCAGTGGCAGACCTAGGACCAGGTCCAGTGCTTTCTCAGCTGCCCCTCCACCATCAACCAAGGGAAAACCAGGCCCCGATCCTGGGCGGCCCTGCCTGATTGTGAACTGGGGGATGCCTAGGGGTTCCAAATGTTGAGGTGACCTACATGGGGGACAGAGACCATGCCGCCATCACTAATGTCCTCACACCTGGCTCAGGCCAGACCACAGTGACAAAGCACCTGATGAGGAGGCTTGAGGCAAGCTGGACATTCACAAGTCATGTGAGTTTGGACAACTATAGCCTCCTGTGGTCCCAGTTCCCCATCTGTGAAGTGGAAAGCGCAGGACCTTCCTTCCCAGAGTTAAGGGTCCAGGGGGTTGACAAGGGAGACAGTTGGCTCCCAGCAACCCCAAGTGCCCTCTGTGAGGCAGCTGAGGAGGTCTGTGTGCTTTGTAGGGTCTCTGCTATGCCTGCAGCTTTCAAATTCAGTTCCAACCCCTCCAGGCCCTGACACAGCCCACCCACCCCCCTTCCCAGGGAGTGACCAGGGAAGAGAAGGAGGACAAATGTCACTGCTAGGCTGCTCTAGGGATCCAGGGCCCTTAGTCACCAAGAAACATATTGGGAACACTCATAGCATTACCAACAAAAGTACCCCCGCCATGCAGGCCCCTCTGTACCCAAGCCACCATGCCCTGGCCCAGTGGGTGGCTGTGTGTGTCTGTTGTGCAGCCAGGCAGCTCTACCACACCCTGGTGACTCAGGACTGCGGCATGCACTTGCCTGGCCAGTGGGAGAGCAAAGCCACCAGCTCAGGGCCTCGGCATTCATCCTGAGTCACAAACAGACACACCTACCCAGGGCCCCCACCCCTCCTAGCTGGTCCCACTCCAGGAATCACGAGCCCCCCAAGCCCCTGAGGCGGTGGCAGAAGAGAGGCAGCCCCTTATCTGATGGGGCCTGCCCAAGACAACTGACTGAGGAATCAGGAGCTGAGCCACCAAAGCCTGGAGGGCACAGGCACAGAGCAGGACCCAGGGCCACCAGGACACCAGGCTGTTACCCCACAGCATGAGCATCCAAATACAGGGTTTTTCAGGGGCTAGGCCTAGAGGGTAATGGAGGCCATGGGTAAAACTGGGTCACGGACACACGCAGACCCAGCCCTGACCCTAGTCCCTGAGTTTGGCCCCCAAATGTGTGGGAATCAGGACAGAGTGAGACAAACAGTACTTCAGGCAGCCATTCTGCTTCCCCACCTGCACCTGGGAGTGAGGCCTGTCAGTGGAGGTAGGCCTCAACCTGCTGAGCCCACCGCCAGCCACAGCTCAAAGAAGGAGCCAGAGCTCTCAGACAGGGTGGTCCAGGATGAGGGAAGAGGTGAAAGGCTGAGGCAAGAGGACATATGGGATGAGGGCCACAACATACCATTCCCTGGCAGGGAGGAGTTCTAGGCCCTTCACAGGTCCTACTTCAGCAGACACCAGGCCTTAAAGTCTGGGACTCATTAAAGGATGCCTCCTCTTGCAGCCCACCTGAACTCAAAAAGGTCTTGCTAGCACCAGGGTCCCCAACCAAGGCCACAGCTGAGAACAAACCAGTCAACGGGGAGAAGGAAGGCCCAGCAGGACTCCACAGGGCAGCAAGACTATGTGCTCCCAAACTCTCCATAGCTCCAGTGCCTAAACCAGCATGGAAACCCTCCCTAACCCAACCTAAACCAACCTGGCCCACTACGCCAGCCTGTGCTGCCCCTCACCCTCTCCCAGAACTCACCAGTACAGCTGACGCTGTACTAACTTCAACCTCAGCCCCAACTCTGAACTGTCCCCCCAACTCTACCCTCTACCAATTTCACTCCAAGTCTGGTTGCTTCTCTATACCCAAGACTTCCCCCATCTTCACAACTCAGCCCCAAACCAGGTGCATCCCAAACCCCAACTCAGACCACACTCAGGCCCTAAATTCCAATGTCAGCCCACCCCTGCCCACACCCCCACAGCATTCCAAAAGCCCTGCCTTTCTCAAAGGTTCTTCCTTAAACCTAATCCCTAATCCACACCCAGGAGCACCCCACACCCTGCCTCTGTCCTCCCTGCCAGCCCTACCCTACACTCCCCATGCCACAAGCTCTCCACCATCCCCCTCTTCTACCCCAAATGCCCCATCTGTGTCCACTGTCTGGCAAAGGGGAACTCGCTGGATAGGGCTGTGTCTGGGAGCTTGGACAGGGTGTGGACCCAGAGAAGTGGGACAGACGCCCACATGCCTGGGTTATGAGTCACCACAGAGGGGCAGGGGCTGAGGAGAGGATATTCTTCCCAGGTAAGAGCAGCAGGCACCCTGCCCCCAGGGCTCCCAGTGGCGGCTCACTCTATGCCAGGACTTCCAAGGGTCCTCCAGAATCAGAGCCCGCTGGCCTGCTCCAGCCTGCCACCCTCCTGGCAAACAGTTCAGAGCAATCCAGTGCCACTGAGCCTGCCCAGCTAGGAGCCCTCTGCAGGACAACCTCCAGCCCACTCCTTAGTGGACCTTAGGATACCCACACCTTAGGGGAGGGGTCAAATCCAGGCCCCTAGGTTGGAACAGGGGCCAACACACCCAGAGCCAGCACCCCTCCAACCCCAGCTCTGCCCCTCCCACAGAGTGTCCTGCCCTGTCCTAAAGCCCCCGAAGTTCAGTTGAAGACCCACCCCTAGCCAGCCACCATTTGGGAAGACCTCTGCACCCTCTTTCACTTCCAGAGTAACTGCTCTAGGTAGCTGGGAGGATGTCCCAACCCCAGCCTGAAGCCTTGTACTGCAGCTCCCGTCACAGGCTCCCTAGGGCCCCTCTCAGACAAGCACAAGTCCCCAGGCTCCTGAGGCCTGCACAGACTTATCTCATCCCTCAGTCCCTGGGAAGCTGGACCACCCTCAGTGGGCCCCGTCCTTAGCCTGCCACCATCCTGTTGGAAGACCCAGCCCACAAAATGGGACAACCAGGAGCTGTGTCCCACTCCATGGTGGGCTAGAATGACTCATGAAGTCCTAATTTGTCACATATCACTCAGTGGGGTTGAGACACAAACTCCATTGCCCCACCTCAGGCCTCAGCCAGGCCACAGCTCATGCCAGAAACCTGGTCAGGGATGTCTGGGGGCAGTAGGAGATAGGAGGAGGCAAAGGACTCAAGAATGGCTAAGGCCAGGTCCCAGGCCAGGACATCCCCAGACCTAGGATGTTCTTCCAGCTGTCAAACTCTGATTTCTCACAGTGTAGTCTGAGGGGAAAGAGGTTTTCCTCCGAGGGAATCATCTCTCCTTCTAGTTGCCAGCTGGGCTGAGGCCCACTAGCACCTCTTGTGCCCACTCCACAGGTCTCCTTGGCTTGGGTCCTACCTTCCACTCCAGCTCATGCTGAGCAGAGGACTCAGCTTTGCCTGATTCAGAGGGCTACACCGGGTCTTCCAGAAGCCCAGCTCGATAGTGGCACTGCCACAGTTCAAATACTTCAGCCTGCTGCCTGGGAACTTCACTGCAGCCTCCTCACTAGCAGTCAAGGCCCCCCACAACCTTACAACCCAGCCCAGCAGCCTGGTGCCACTGCTTCCCACCCACAGCCCAGCCCAGTCACTCAGGACTCCTGATGCCTGCTATACAGGCCCCACAGCTTCCACTTCATGCCTAGAAGGCCCTCTCCCATTCCCCCGAAATCCCATCTTTCCTTCCAGGCCAGCTCCATGCCACCCCCACCACCTCCAGCCTACCATCAGAGGGGTCTCCCTTCTCTAGAGCCCAGACTAATGAACTCTGAGCTCTGATGACCTCTCCCTTCCCCGTCCTGCAGCTGCAGTGGCTCTGTGCACCCTCCGTACCTCCCCCCTTGAGCCACACATTCTCTGACCACAATTCCCTCTGGGGGCTATGATTCATGGGGGTCTCCTCCTGACACCTCCATCCCTCCTGCTACCATGCGGAGGCCAGGGGCTAGTTCACAGCTCTGAACCTCATGGCAGTCCTGTGGCCTCCATGTTATTGTCCCCATGTCACTTACAAGGATTAGGGCTACAACAATTAAAGTGATGGTGCAAGTGGCAGAATGGGGATTTGACCTCAACAACTCCTCTCTGTAGGAGGCTGAAGCCCCACCCCACATGGGTGAAAAGATGAGGCTCCCAGAGGAAGGATGTTGGGGGTGGGTGGAAGAGGGGGGAAGCAGAGCACCAGGTTCAGCCTTCCACCCTAGTGCTTGTAACACTGCTGTGGGATTCCCAGGCCTGGGGGCAGCCAGCCAGAGAGCCTTTATACAACCCATGCCATAGCTCATGCCCCAGGCACACACACACACTTCTAGCCATGTGTGCACACTCTGCTCCCCCAGCCCCACACCCTACTGCCCTCACCCATGTAGCCATGCTCCCCAAAACCCACCCCTCTCCAGGTCTCTGCACCACACCCAGACTTGCTAGGCAAGCTGGGCAGGCCAGGTGCCCAAGGAGAGCTCCAGCGGCCCCACCCCCACTAAGAGCCAGCGGGCGGGGGTTCCGTGGAGCAGGAGCGCCTCCAGCCGACACGCATGGGACAGACAAGGACAGGGACTCAATCCAGGCCTCAGGCCTCAAAGAAGAGTCCTCTGTGTCCCACCACTTCTTGACTTCACTAAGCACGTGGGCCCAATCAGAGGAGGTGGGCCAGGAGGGAGGGGCAAGGAAGGGCAGGTCTGGGCACTGCACAAGCAAGAACACACAGCAGGGAACAGTAGAAAGGCAGAGGGGGCTTTTGGACTTGGTGGTGGGTTGCACTGGGGTCTGCAGGAGAAGGAAGACTCTGATGAGACTCCCAGGTTCCAACACCAGCAGCCCAGGAAGCAGCTGAAGAGCTTGTCGTGGACATGCCTGGTTTGAGTGACCTGAGCAGCATCCCAGAGAGCCCAGCAGGAAGTGCATGCTCAGTCTGCAGCTCCAGAGAGTCAGGGATGTGGCAGGAAGCAGGGAGATTCCTCACACCACTGTTGGCCACTCTGGCTACAAACCCCATCCTTGGATGAGTCTTCTGTTCTCAAAACAGCACCACCAAATTAAATGGGTGGGGGCTTGATGTGGCTAACATGCTATCCTTCCTGCCCTTGTACTTGTCATTACCCACCCAGCCTCAGTCTCCTGCAGAGCCTTCCTGGGAACATACACGGAAGACAAATGATATTAATGCCAGTGTATCGAGTGCTTACTAGCTGCTAGGCTCTGTGCTAAGGAAGTCACCAGCCTATCAGTGAAAATGGGGTCACCTCAACACCAATGCTCTAATCAGAGGGGGTCCTAGGACTGTGGTATGTGTTGTACAGTGTCTTGATGTCCACTAGGAAGTTCCCTCAGCTATGTCGGGGGACCCAGGGATATGGCCTTGCACAGAGGCCTTTGATCTGCTCTGGCTCCCTGTGAAGGCTCCTCTGCCTTCATAAATGGTGTCCTCCATGAAAACTCTGCTCTAGAGAGCCCTTGTCCTCACCCACGGCCAGCTGAGTCCTCAGACTCAAAGCCTTGGGTGGCCTGAGGCAAAGTGAGATGGTGAGGAGGGGGGAGTGGGGCCATCCCTTCCCTCTCTAAGTACCATGTCCCCCAAGGCCAGCATCTCATAGGGTTCAAAACAAGGCTTGGCATGCACCTGTGCCTCACACCTGTAATCCTAGATACTTGGGAGACTGAGATTAGGAGGATCGAGGTTGCAGACCAGCCCGGGCAAAACATTCGCTAAGACTCCCATCTCAACCAATAGCTGAGCACAGTGGCAAGCACCTGTCATCCAAGTGACAGCAGGAAGCACAAAATAGGAGGATGGAGGTCCAGGTCAATGAAGGCAAAAAGCAAGACTCTATCTCCAAAATAACCAGTGCAATAGTTGGGCAGCAGTAGTTTGCGCCTGTAATCCAGGCTACTCGGGAGGCAAATAGTTTATGAGACCTTATCTCAAAAATATCCAACACAAAAAAAGAGTTGGCAGAGTGGTTCAAGTGCCTAACAAGTGTGAGGCCCCGAGTTCAAACCCCAGTAACCACCGCTCCCCTCAAAAAAGCAAGGTTCCTTCATCCTCTGTTCCAGTCCCATAACCTCTCCCCATGAGGGGCCCCACTGAAGCCCTTCAGGCCACTGGACCAACACTGAGCCTGCCCTCTTCCTCCACCTCCCTCCCTTTTCTCCTCAAAAGAAACAATGGCCCCAGAAAAATGTGTCCACAGACCAGAACCTGTGAGTGGGACCTTATTTGGCAAAAGTGTCTTTGCGGATGTAATTGAAATATACCCAAGTGAGACTACCCTGGGTTACCAAGTTGGCCCTAAGTCCAAGGACAAGTGTCCTTGTAAGAGAAAGGAGAGGAGGTGACCTGGGCACAAAAGGAAGGAGAATGTGATCTGAAGAGAGCAGCTGCTAGAAGGTGGAGGAGACAGGAAGGATTCTGCCCCAGAGCCTTTTGTGGGAACCCTGCCTTGCGGGAACCCTGCCTTGCAGGCACCTTGATTTGGGACTCTGGCCTCCAGAACTCTGGCACCCAGAGAATCAATTTTGTTGTTTTAAGACACCCTGTTGGGGCAGTCACAAGAAACTAACCCAGTCCTTAAGAAGAAAGTGCTCTGTGAGAAGGATCTGTGACGGCAGGCCTTTGACCCTCCAAGGGTGGAATGTCAGAGGAAGGGGTTGGACAGGCTGTTGGGTTTACCTGCCCCAGATTGACACCTAAAGAAACTGAGGTCCAGGGCTGGGGATGGAGATGTAGCCCTGTGGCAGAGTGCTTGCTTAGCATATGCAAGACCTTGGGTTCCATCCCCAGTGTCTCAAAAAACAAAAAGCCAAAAAGAAAGAAACTGAGGTCCAAAAAAAGAGGAGAGGAAATCCTTCTCCACAAGCTGAGCAGCAGAGATCATTCAGAATTCAGGGCTCTTCCAGCCTCCCCAGAACCCAGGCTCTTTTAGAGAGGGATCTGCCATGAAGCAGCAGAAGGCAGAGGCCCAGAAAAAGGGGACCCTGGAGCTTTCAGGCACACACTCCCAGCTTTTGCCTACACAGCACAGAAGAGACTTCCTTGCTCCCCCTTCACCCCTGCTGTGGGGGCTCAGGGGCAACACTGTGGACACCATCCAGCTTGACTCAGCAAAGCACAATGGGTATAGGAGGTAGGCAGAAACCAGTATGAAACAGAAAGCAGAAGCCAGGTGCGGTGGTACACACCTGTAATCTCAGCTACTCTGGAAGCAGAGGTAGGAGGATTGCAGCCTGAGGCTAGCCCAGACAAAAATGGGAGATCATATTTGAAAAACAGACTAAAAAAGGCAAAGGGTCTTATCTAGCAAGTTCAAGACCCTGAGTTCAATTCATAGTAGAAGAAAGGGAAAGAAGAAAGGAAGGAAGGAAGGGAGGGAGGGAGGAAGGGAGGGAGGGAGGTAGGGAAGGAGGGAGGGAGGGAGGAAGGAAGGAAGGAAGGAAGGAAGGAAGGAAGGAAGGAAGGAAGGAAGGAAGGAAGGAAGGAAGGATGGATACAGCCCTGTATCCATTTTTCTAGCCCTGACTGCAACAGCCCTTCTTTCTTTACACCTGCTGGCCTTTTGAGCTGCCCCTTCTCACTGTCTTCCCTTCATGTGCCACTTTTCACTCACTCGTTTAAAACATATTCATTGAGTAAAACTGCATTCTAGACCCTGCAGGTACTAAGACACTACTGTAGACAGCTGTGACTCCCTCTCCTCAGGCAGCTTCCATTCCAATTGGGGGAAAAAAAGATAATAAACAAAAACCACACTGTCCACACCCCTCCATGGCCAGCTCAAGCAGCCGCACAAGGCCCCCATGCAGAAAGGCCCTGTGCCTTTTCAAATGCTCTAGTTTTAGTAAGTTTTGAACACAAGGGCCCCCGTTTTCATATACAGCCAGACCTAAACATACTGAGTTAGATCACAATTGCTATGGAGAAAAATGAAACAGGGGGAGTGGAGTGGTGAGGAGGAGAGACTATAAATTTAAACAGATGGTCGGAAGGTCTCATTAGAAGGTGTGTTTAGTGAAGACCTGAGGAGGTGAGGCCACCTCGAAAGGAAATGGCAACGATAAGGGCACTGAGGTGGGAGCTTGCCTGGCTTGGGGCCAGTGGAAGTGATAACTTAGCAGGGGAGGCCCCAAGGTACCATGCAGAGCCCCCTGGACGTGTGAGATGGGAGGGTGCCAAGGCATATCACGTGCCCAAACCCAGGATCTGATAAAGGGTCACGACAGGATGAGGGCAGAGCAGGAGGCAGTGCTAACGCTCTGGAAAGCACTCTTTTGTCTCCCAGATGGCTATTGGACAGGGGATGGAGGGATGCCTGGGGTGATGCCCCCAAGTGTCTGTGGGAAGAGTCCAGTGTGGGCAGGGTGAGCAATGGGGTGAGGATGGCAGCTTTCACCCCAGAAACTGACTGCAAGCTGGCTGGAGTCAAGAGAGCTCCCACAGGCACCACAGACCACCCCATATTTCAGCTCGCCTGTTTTCTTACACATTGACAGAGAGGGGGAAGACAGAATTGCTACTACCTTCTCTCCCTCTCTTTGGTTGGAAACCTTCTCCTGTCCTAATCCCCTTGGATCTTCCTGGTCCTTCCTAGGCCTCCCTGCCTCTCTCACCTCAGGAATCCCCATGGCTCTGACAACAGTGAGATGCAACTACCGACAGTGCTTGAACCAGGCTGTCCTCTGCCTGTGTAGCAGATGGGCTCTGCTGGCACAGCCCCAGTGCCCAGACGCTCACTCAGTCACCAGGAAGCCAGTCCATTCTTGAACAGCTCAGACCGCTGATCAACCTGCCCACCCACCTCCTCGTAGGTCTCTGCCTGGTCTTCTCTGAAGCCACATGCAGCACAGTGACTCCCTCCTCAGAGTGATGGGGACAAGCACCTGCTCTGGGCATCACCTGCAATGCAGAGGTGAAAGGCCAGCCATGGTCTCTGCCCTCAGATCACACAGGCTGCTGCAATGGCAACTGGAAAGTTAAAGAGTGCTGGTTTATTGAACCCTTGCTATGTGCTGGACACTGTCCAAAGCATTTCATACGAAGTAAATCATTCAATTAGCAACAACACTCTCTAAGTAGGACTCTTATTCTCACTTCACATATGCAAAATCAGGGAGACATTAACAATGAATCAGGACTCTAACTCTGGAGCCACTCTCAGCGAAACTAGGAACTAACACTGACAGTTTGAGGCAAAGTTTCACTTCTTAATGCAAAGCATCTCTCTGTTCCACCATCTCCAAAATCTCCCCAGAAGGTCCCTGGCACATGGTGCAGTTGCACCATCTAGTGTCAGAAACATGCACTGCACAGGTTGCAGAGCAGTGGAGCAGGGCATTTATTTGCCAGGATCCAGGGGGACTTGGGAGAAGAAAAAGATCCTATTAGAATCCCCAGCACCAACCACCTCCCACCACGCAGGTGCCATTCAGTACTCTAGAGACTCCCGCTTACTTGCTCCGCTTCATTTTGTTGCCAGAAGACGGCTCGCTGCAGAACTGTGTGTCACTAAAACCTTTTTGTTCAGGATCCCAATTCCTTCTGAATTCCTTCAGACTTCTGAAGCCTAATGGTGTGGCAGAAGGCTTCATGCAATCTCTGAGCACAGTCCAGCTGTACCTGAGTCTGAACCAGTGACCTTTTACAGACAAGGAAGGGAGGGGTCATCCTTCACTGTGTTGCCAACGCTGTTTTTCTTAGGCTGGGCGGTGGTACGTGGATATTCGTTTTACCATTCTTTCCACCTTGCACATAACATTTATAGATACGAAATAAACTATTCAAATTTCATTAGTTCTTTTTTTAACTTCAAGCACCGTTCTTTAATTCTTTAGAGTGCTAATTTAAAATGCAAGTAAACACACATATACATATGCACATATCTAAACAAAATATCATTAATAATACAACTAATTATCAAAAATATCTTTTTGTTCTATTACATTGCATCAGTGTAATGATATGTTTAAATCTTAAATATGTTGAATTATTATGAATCCTAACTTATGCATAATTAGTGCATTAGAAATCTATATAAAGGAGTGGTTCTGGGTTGTCTTTGTTGTAACATTTCCTGTGTCCTAGTTCAATTTCTGACCTTTGGGAGTTTTCATTAATTCCTTTCTACATATTATTGTGCAGAGTCAATCTGCTTGTTGCAAATCAGCCTTTCTTTTTTGTTTGCGGTACTGGGGCTTGAACTCATGGCCTACATGTTGAGCCACTCCATCAGCTATTTTGTGTTAGGTTCAAGATAGGGTCTCGCAAACTCTTTACCTGGGCTGGCTTCGAACAGCGATCTTCCCGATCTCTGCCTCCTGAGTAGCTAGGATTACAGGCATGAGTCACCAGCGTGGGCAGCAAATCAATCTTTACATGCCACTTCCAGGATCTTTCTTTGTCTTATAGCATGTGTCTGGAAACTTAAATGTGCAAACCAAAGCAAAGCCTTGGAAAAGGGTCCTGTTCATAAACAGTAACAAGACAGGACAGCACAGAGAAGGTATCAATCTTCAGAGAGAGTTGGGGAACCAAATGATCACTTCCACCTTAATACACAGAGCTGGACCTTTAAAGGTGGTGAGAGTGAGGGTTTGCTGAGAGGAAGACACTCGTTCCAGGAGGGGACAGCATCAGGAAAAGCCCCAAGAAGAGGATCCAGGGGTAGGTTTAGGGAATAGGCAGAAGGGATACAGTTTTAGGAAAGCAATCCTGATTCTCAGGCTTCAGCCTACTTCCCCATGAAGGTAGACCTTGAAGGAGATTAGACTTGACTCAGCAGGTGTGGACAGCCATGAGAGGTGTTTGAGCAGGACAGTACCCCAATATGAGTTCAGTTGTGTATAGGGAGACCCTGGAGCTGACCAGTCAACTGGCAAGTAAGGCCTGGGCTGGGAGGAATGAGAGCCAAGAGAGAAAGTCCTAGGGATCTGTCTCTGACAGTGACTCTGTCCAGTGTAAGGGTCTTACTTGGAAGACCTTCTTTAGCCAGAGAAAGTGAGAGTTAGCCAGCCAGTACCAATAATGCCCTTCCCTTTCCTGATTGGCTCTCTGCAGCCCCATTGCTCAGTCCTCTTTCCATATCCTTCTCCCAACCTCTGCCTCATGCCACCTGCAACCCAGGGAGCTTACAGGGGAGTTAGTCACAACAACTGTGGGGAAGAAGCAGGCTCCCAGGTGGGGTTTTCAAGGGCCTCTCCTACCTATGAGAGACACATTACTTAGATCCAAAACTCCAGTCCTTGGAGTGGGCTGAACAATGGCCCCAGAAAAATGTGTCCACAGACCAGAACCTGTGAGTGGGACCTTATTTGGCAAAAGTGTCTTTGCAGATGTAGTTGAAATATACCCAAGTGAGACTATCCTGGGTTACCAAGTTGGCCCTAAGTCCAAGGACAAGTGTCCTTGTAAGAGAAAGGAGAGGAGGTGACCTGGGCACAAAAGGAAGAAGAATGTGATCTGAAGAGAGCAGCTGCTAGAAGGTGGAGGAGACAGGAAGGATTCTGCCCCAGAGCCTTTTGTGGGAACCCTGCCTTGCAGGCACCTTGATTTGGGACTCTGGCCAGAACTCTGGCACCCAGAGAATCAATTTTGTTGTTTTAAGACACCCTGTTGGGGCAGTCACAAGAAACTAACCCAGTCCTTAAGAAGAAAGTGCTCTGTGAGAAGGATCTGTGACGGCAGGCCTTTGACCCTCCAAGGGTGGAATGTCAGAGGAAGGGGTTGGACAGGCTGTTGGGTTTACCTGCCCCAGATTGACACCTAAAGAAACTGAGGTCCAGGGCTGGGGATGGAGATGTAGCCCTGTGGCAGAGTGCTTGCTTAGCATATGCAAGACCTTGGGTTCCATCCCCAGTGTCACAAAAAACAAAAAGCCAAAAAGAAAGAAACTGAGGTCCAAAAAAAGAGGAGAGGAAACCCTTCTCCACAAGCTGAGCAGCAGAGATCATTCAGAATTCAGGGCTCTTCCAGCCTCCCCAGCACCCAGGCTCTTTTAGAGAGGAAAGGACTCTGCCATGAAGCAGCAGAAAGCAAGGGCCCAGAAAAAGGGGACCCTGGAGCTTTCAGGCACACACTCCCAGCTTTTGCCTACACAGCACAGAAGAGACTTCCTTGCTCCCCCTTCACCCCTGCTGTGGGGGCTCAGGGGCAACACTGTGGACACCATCCAGCTTGACTCAGCAAAGCACAATGGGTATAGGAGGTAGGCAGAAACCAGTATGAAACAGAAAGCAGAAGCCAGGTGCGGTGGTACACACCTGTAATCTCAGCTACTCTGGAAGCAGAGGTAGGAGGATTGCAGCCTGAGGCTAGCCCAGACAAAAATGGGAGATCATATTTGAAAAACAGACTAAAAAAAGCAAAAGGACTTATCTAGCAAGTTCAAGACCCTGAGTTCAATTCATAGTAGAAGAAAGGGAAGGAAGGAAGGAAGGAAGGAAGGAAGGAAGGAAGGAAGGAAGGAAGGAAGGAAGGAAGGAAGGAAGGAAGGAAAGAAGGAAGGGAAGGAAGGAAAGGCAAGTCACAGTCTTGGTAATTGACCTTTAGCTCCTATTGCACCATGCCCTTTTTCTTGTAATCTTGTCTTTTCTGTGTTGAAGAACTGCACAGAGCAGGATCAGGCTCCTAGTTCATTAGATTTTCAGTATCTAACAGAACCCTGGTCCCACCTGCCCTCTCATTTTTATTTGAGTGAATGAAAGAATGGTGGTGACCTACATAGTAGCAGGCTGATGTTACTAGAAAAACAAACTTAAATATCTGCTACATACTTTTGAACACATGTTCATTTTTTTTTCTGGTGGTACTGGGGTTTGAACTCAGGTGTTTTCAAAGCAGATGCTCTCCCACTTGAGCCACAGGTCCAGCATCCATTTACTTGTATACAACTATTGCTTGTCCTCACACACAGAGTGCTATAATGCACAAAACCATCTCACTAATTAAGGAAGGGACTGTCTGGGTGTGTGTGTTCTTCCTGATCATCTCTGGTGACAGCTTCTTGCAGAATGTTTGTTAGACTCTAGCCTAATCAAACAAAACTCAGTAGAACACTAACTTACCATTTGCACTAGCCAACAGACATGTGACTTATTCATTTGAACAGTACTGATCTATGAACTTGTAAGCCCTGCATTAATGTTTTAAGAAGAAAAAATAGGAAGAAGCCTAACAATCAGAATGCATATGATAATGAAGTATAAATCTCATCAAAATTTTTAAAAAACTCTAAGATCTTTTCTAAAGCTTTCAAGGGAATAGTCGCACATTACAATATGAAACAGTAGTTTGAAAATATGTGGGCACTTTCCTAATTACTATTTCAGAATGACACTGTGTAGGTATATTCTGCATTAAGCTGCAATCAGCCAAAGTTGAAAGTTGAATTGCATCCATATTCTCTAAAATGATGACATAGAAGTAAATTAGTTAAGTGAACAAAAATGACTTAAGTCTTGCAAAATTTGAAGGAGCATTGAGGAAGAGAGAGGTCATGACCTTTTCCCATGCTAAGACAACACCTTTCTCATCACCACATCATCTGCACACACGCAACCAAGAGAGAAGGGATTGTTAATGTAACTATTCAGAGCTCAAAATGTTTATTGCCCACACTTTACTAGTCAGAGTCACCATGGGCCAGCAGGTTCCAGAGCTCTGTTCATCCCTTACCCCTCTGCAGATCCTAGCAGAGCTCAGCTACTCCCTGCATGCCACGCCTTTCTGGCATGAGGAGGTTTTACCAGAGTCCTTGCTCGGTACTGAGGGTACTGGCTTCCATTCTGCTGTCCTTCTTTGTGCATTTGCTGAGGAAATTGAGAAACTTCAATGGAGTCAATAGTCTCACCTTTAACCTCTAAGTAGCAGAAAGCACACCAAACTATCACAATTCCAATAAAAGGAACTCTTGAGTAACATCTCCTACCAGGGCTTTAGCTTTCTAGGAAAAATAACGAAAACCTAATTGGAAAAATCAATAGCCATATTCCCTAATCATAGTTTCAGAAAAGAGGCTAGTTAGGGCTGGTGGTGTGGCTCAAGTGGTAGGGTACTTGCCTAGCAGAAATAAGGTTAGTTTATGCCTGTAGGAGTTTGGTAGCACAGCACAACAGCTGACTGGCAATTTTAACTAAATCACTTTCTACTTTATAGGAGTCCGTTATTATCAAGAATTTCCTATTACCAGTCATTTTACTAATGCCTTGAGAATATGAAAGTTAATAAGTCATTCATTATCCCTCTTCCATTAAAAGTTTACAGGTTAGTAGGAAGGAATATATTTTTCAGAAATTATTTAAATATCAAAAAGAAAGTAAAAGGTAAAATGTTGTATACTGTATTCCACATGACAAATTCAGAAAAGTAATATGGGAACTAGTCGAGCAGAGAGGTCAAATCTTGTAAAGGAATCTAGTAAGATGACATGAAAGTGGTAATGTTTGAGATGGGTCCTACAAGAGGAACAGGGTTTTGCCAGCTAGGAATGGGAATGAAGACATTCCAGGCACAGTTGACGTTATACTGACTTTCTTATAACCTAATGCCTACATTGCTAACCTGGGACATTGACTTCACCATTTTATTTGCTTTTCTTTTTAAAAATATTTTAGGACAGTTTTAGGTTCACAGCAAAATTGAGAGGAAAGACATTTCCTACATACACCTTGCCTCTTAGCTACATTTTTCTGAGTTTACCATAGAATATTTGAGATCAGTTAACCCAGCCTCCTTATTTTACAAATGAAATAATCTAAATCTCACAGAACTTTGGAGATTTAACAAACACAAATTTTTAGTGAGAACTAGACACAAAGCCTACCAGGCTGGACAGCTCAAAGGCCCCCTGAGTTCCCATGCCTATAAAAAGTCTATGAAATCTCTTTACTTAGTTGATTAATCTTTCTCCTAAATACTTCTCACAACTTCATTTCCAAGACTCTCTTTGAAATTTGATTGTTCTTTTTTCTTTTTATAAAGGAATAATTTCAAATGTTTAAATATTTAATGGTGCCATTTTTATTCCATCTATTTGTTTTTTACTAGAGTAAATGAAGCATAGCACTTCATAACATTTGTCAGTATATATGATTATGTCTGCTTATCTTATCCATACTGTCATGTGAATGTTTTAACTTGTGAGTCAAAAAACTAGAAGATACCAGTTACCTCATCTGCAGTGAGAAAAAAAGAATGAGACCACTCTTAGCGCAGAGCAGAGATGGAGATTCTTGCCATGAATTTGGCTTTTTTGCCTGTGCTAATTAAATTGGCACTTGAGGCCAAGGAAATACATATGTGTGACTTGGCCTGGAGCATCTTAATAGGAAGAATTGGACAAAGCCTTTAGCTGAAAGTTAGAAAGAACACTCTTACCATCCACCCAACTCTAAGTTCAAAAGACTTCAAAATAACTGGGTGCTGGTGGCTCACACCTGTAATCGTAGCTACTCAGGAGGCAGAAATCAGGAGGACCGAGTTTTGAAGCCAGCTCAGGCAAACAGTTCATGAGATCCTATCTCCCTCCTCCCCGCCCCCCGCTGCAAAAAAAATCACAAAAACGGGCTGGTGGAGTAGCTCAAGGTGTAGGCCCTGAGTTCAAACCCCAGTACCACACACACAAAAAAAAGGCTAAATATACCTTATTTGTCTACTTACTGAAAAGCTATCAAAATTGTATTAGAAATATCATGAACTTAGAAAAAAATTTAAAAGAACAATAAATAAAAACAAAAAACATTAAACAAGCTAATAAAAACAATAAACTTACTGTGTTTTGTATTCAAAACTCTTAATGTTAGGACTGGCAATATGGCCCAGTGGTATAGCACTAGTTTAGTATGCTCAAGGCCCTGGGTTTGATCCCCACACCACAAACAAAAAAATGTAATGTTAAAATATTTGCAATACATGTACTGACAAAGGATTTTTGTACAAATTACTGTTACAACTCAATTATAAAACAACCCAGTTTTGTGCTAGGGATTGAACTCAGGGCCTTGTAATGCTAGGCACATGCTCTACCACTGAGCCACCCCCCACCCACAGCCAATAATCCAATTGTGTGTGTGTGTGTGTGTGTGTGTGTTTCTGGGGTTGAAACTAGGGCCTTACCTACCCTAGGCAAATGTGTCACATCTCCACACCCAACAAACCAATTTTTTAACTGGGAAAAATATTTGGATAAATTGGATATGGTGGCACTTGCTTCTAATCCCAACAACTCAGAAGGCTAAAGTAGGAGGATCACTTGAGTTCAGGAGTTTGAGACCAGGCAAGGCAACATAGCAAGACCCTGTCTCAAGAAAAGTATATGTAGTTGGACAAACACTTGAATAAAGTAAATATACAAATGGCTAATTAGCACAGGAAAAGATCAAGAATGACTAAACCACATGGTTGTGATAAAACTACAAAAAGATACCACCTCATATACACCAGAATGGCTAACATTTAAAAAAAAAAAAAGACAATACTAAGTATTGGAAAAGATTTATACATAGTTGGTGAAAATGCAAAATGATATAACTTGAGCTGGGGATGGTGGTACACAACTGTATTCCCAATGCTCAGAAGGTTGAGGCAGGAAGATTGAGAGTTCAAGGCCATCCTGGACTACATAAAGACACTGTCTGAAAACACTAAGGACTAGGGATGTATCTCAGTGGTAGAGCGCAAGCTGGATTTGGTCCCCAGCACTGGAACAACAACAACAAAATAGACAACTTGGAAAACAGATGATGGTTTCTTATAATGTTAAATATCCATTTTACTTTATGTCCCAGAAAACTTCACTCTTATATATTTCCAAGAGAAATGGAAGCATATGACCACAAAAGGACTTGTTACCATCCGTAGTCATAACAGCTTCATCCAGAACAGTCTCCAAGTAGAAATGACTTATGCTAGCTATTGATTTATTGTTTCTTGGATTCAGATTCACCCTTCTTTGCCTTGCTTTGTGATATGGGAACCAGACTCTAAACACTTCTCTGTCAAATTGAAAGTGCTGGAGGACCCTGTAAATCTATATTGACAGGAAAGCACTTGCCTTCCAGGTTCTGTTCCTTCTCCCACATTTGCATTCAGTGCAGGTGCTCACCTCTACAGTGTTCGCTGACAAGCTTACCACAGTCTGAGACCTCACCCTTCCTACTCTCAGGCTGTGATTATAGACCAATCCACCTAAATCATTTCAAAACCACAAGTCGCCTGTGGGCCAGCCCAGCCTGTGTCCTTTGGCAAGCCAGCTGTGTTCCACTGACACAAGCAGGCTGTGCATGCCTATGGTAGCCCATGCCCTTTTATGGTATCCTCTCTCAAGTCCTCAGTTCCTTCAGGGCTCACCTTCCCCCATTCTACCTGTTACTTCTAGACAGCTTAGAGTCCCCTTTAATCCTTTGTTGTTACTAACCACCTTGTACTAGCTAACTCCTACATTAAACTTTCTGTTCAAATTACTGGTTTCTGTCTCAGTACTGATGTATAACCAGATGTCTATCACAGAGAATGGAGAGGTAAATCGGTCTGCTCAGATCCTGGAATACTACTCAACAGTAAAGAACAGATTGCTGATGTGTGTAACAAGGTGGATGACTGTCAAAATATGCTGACCAAAAGATGCTAAACACAAAAGAGTCCACAGTGTGATATTCTGCTTATATGAAATTCTAGTTAGCCAGATGCAGATCAGTGGTTGTTTGGGGCCAGGCAGGAGAGTGTGTGGGTATATGGGAGTAATTTCATGCAAAAGTGCACAAAAGGAACATTCTGGGACTGAGGATGTGGCTCAAGTGGTAGAGCACCTGCCTACCAGGTACAAGGCTCTGAGTTCAAACCCCAGTACCGCCAAAGGAAAAAAAAGGAAATTTCTGGAGTGATGAAAAAATTTATTTGATTGTGATGGTGATTTTATAGATGCATACATTTGTCAAAACCTATTGAATTGTGCTCTTAAAACAAGTGCATTTTAACATACAATATCTTTCAAAATGTGTAGCTATAGTGAGATAACCAAAAGATTTATATCAATTTTTAATTCCATCCTGTGTTTCAAAACTTCACATTTCCTAAATTCTAACTCGTTTTAGCTGATTAATAAAGGTCTGACTCAAATTCTTAGAAAATTCTTAGTTTTCTTTCAGCTAACAAGTTTTATTTACTTATTTATTTTTGGTGGGACAAGGTTGTGAACGCAGGGCTTCGCAAAGCAGGCACTCTACCATTTGAGCCACACCTCCAGTTCATTTTTGCTCTGGTTATTTTGGAGATGGGAGTTTCTCAAACTATTCACCCTGACTGGCCTTGAACCCTGATCCTCCCAATCTCAGACTCCCAACTAGCTAGGATTGCAGGTGTGAGCTACTGGCACCTGGCTAGCTGGCAGGTTTTGAGGCATTATGCTGATGGAGGGGACAGCCTTCTGAGTTGCACTACTTGGGTTCAACTCTCATTTCCTCCTTTAGAATCTATTAGACAACTTGCTTAATGTCCCTGGAGCTCTAATTGCCTTATCTTAACAACAGAGATAAAAATAGGGTTGTTGTAAGGATCAAAGGATATAAGGCTGGAGGTGTGACTCAAGTGGTAGAGTGCCTACTTGCCTACTAAGTTTGAAGCCCTGATTTCAAACCCCAGTACCACCAAAAAAAAAAAATTATAGAGTGCTTAGCCCAGTACCTGGCATGTAGAAAGTGTTCAATTATGTGTAAGGTATTATTTGTATGTGCCAGCCACTGAGCTAAATATTTTAACATACAGCATCTCATTCAACTTTTATCAGAAGTTATAGTATCTAAAAATAAGTGTTAGGATAGTATAAATATTTGAAATTCTTAATGAATAGTCCAAAAGGTTAAGGAACTTCTTGGGTAGCACTTCAGAGTACAGGACTAGTAGGGATTATCCAGACCCTAGCTAGGGACCCAGTCAGTGAGATGTGATAAATACTGGAGAGTGGAGTGAGTCAGGGAGCACCTTCTGCTGGTGCTGACAGCAGAAGCTGAATGTGCCAGTCAGCTTAGCATCCAAAGTAGGCCACAATTGTCATCAAAGTGGTCACAAACTTTTGTTGTTGCAAAAAGTGGCAGAAGCCTTGGTGTGGGCATACCTGTAATCATTCCCAGAACTCAGAAGGGCTAAGGTGGGAGGATCATTAGTTTGATGCCAGCTGGGGCTACATAGTGAGACCCTGTCTCAAAACAAAAGCAAACAAAAATTGTGACCAAAGGAAGGATCCAATGCAGGTAGCATTCAGAAGTCTGGGCAAATAGCCTTAGGAAGTCTATAAGAAGTCAAGTGGGGGGCTGGGGGTGTAGCTCAGTGGAAGAGCACTTGTCTGGGGTTCCATCCCCAGCACTGCACAAGAGAAGGAGGAGAAGGAAGAGGAGGAGGAGGAGGAGGAGGAAGAGAAGTAGTAGACAAGGAGGGTACTGTGGAGAGGGCATATTGGATTAAATTGTGTCCCCCTCAAAATTATGTCCAAGTCCTAATCACTGTCCTTGTAAAAGTGACCTTATTTGCAATAGAGTGTTTTTGGATGCAACTAAGTTAAAGATCTAGATATGAAATGCCTTTTATTTAGGGTGAGCCCTAAATCCAATGACTGGTGTCTTATAAGAGAAAGGAAAGGAGGGCTGGGGGCATGGCTCAAGTGGTACAGCACCTGCCCAGCAAGTGCAAGGCCCTAAGTTCAAACATCATTACCTCCAAATATATGTATTTATCAAGAGAGAGAGAGAGAGAGAGAGAGAGAGAGAGAGCGCCAGGTGCTGGTGGCTCATGTCTATAATCCTAGCTACTCAGAAGGCAGAGATCAGGAGGATCACAGCTCAAAGCCACCAAGGCAAATAGTTCAAGAAACACTATTTTGAAAATACCCACCACAGAACAGGACTGGTAGAGAGGCTCAAGTGGCAGAGTACCTGCCTATCCATTCCTTCATCGAGTAGCATTCATATTGTTTGAGTGGAATTTCATTTATTTTGCTAGCTCTAAAAGTGAGGCTTTGTGAACCTGTGCCTCTTGAAAGAGTTATTGATTCAGAGGGACAACTGTCCCACGCTGGTCTAACTGGTGAGAGGTTCAGGACTTTTGGTGACAGTTGGGGAAAGCATCATCATTTTGTCATCTTGGATGCAAATAAGGGGGTTACAGTCCTGAGAATTACTAATAGTTTCATAAGAAAATCCACCCAAGGATAACGCCAGCATACAGAATGGGACAGAGCCAAGAGAACCACTGAAAAGTAAATTGTGTCATGAACGGATCAAATCATACAGGAAGCCTGTTCATTATCTGGAATGTGTCAGTTAATGTGAGCCAATACCTTCCTTTTATTGTTTCAGGTACTTTGAGTTATTTTCTTTACCTCAAAGCTAGAAGTATTCCCCTAAAATAAGGGTAATACTTGATCTCAAGGTTCCCTTCCAGGAAAAAAAAATACATGACTGCGTGTTTTACATCTTTTAAAAAAAAGAGAAAGAAATACGTAATTCTATATTCTCAATAAAGTCTCGGTGCTTTTTCTTCTTAAGGATGTGACAATATATATCACTAGAGCTTCAGGTAATCAGGGTAGGTTTCTCTGGGAATCAGGGCCTATCACAGGAAGAGAGTACATGCTTGTATGCAATCCCACCTAGCCTGGAAGCTCAGGCAGGAGAATTGCTTGAACTCAGGAATTCCTGGGCAGCTGGGCACTATGGTGAGACTCTGGCTCAAACAACAACAAAACAAAAATGAAGGGAGGCAGGGAGGGAGGGAGGGAGAGCGGGAGGAAGGAAGGAAGGAAGGAATCTTAGCAGTCTTTTGAAGAAGATATTTATTTTTATGGATTGCCAGGTCCTTTCTTGTTAAACCTAAGTCAAGAATCTAGAAAGCTGGGTGCCAGTGGCTCACATTTGTAATCCTAGTTAATTGGGAGGCAGAGATCAGGAGGATTAGGTTCAAGGCCAGCCTGGGCAAGAAAAGCAAGACCCTATCTTGAAAATACCCAAAACAAAATAGGGCTGGCAGAGTGACTCAAGTGGTAGAGCACCTTTCTATCAAGCAGGAGACTTTGAGTTCATACCACCACCACCACCAACACCACCACCAACATCACCAACAAAAAGAATCTAGGAAAAGCAATTAAAATACAAATTTTCCTATAAAAATTTAGAATACTCACACCTCTGATTAATCAATTCTTCTTCTTTAGAGTCTCTCCTACAGAAATAAACAAGCAAAGGAGATCATGTGTGCGTGTATAGATAGATAGATAGATAGATAGATGATATTTAAAGAGTAGAGATAATTTATTTCTATCAATAGGAAATGACTAAAACATTCTTGCATACCTACATGACACAATGTGAAGAATGAGGCTGCACTGATGGAAAAAAATTACTTAATATGAGGCTGAATAGAAAACTCAAACAAGAAAAATATATAATATGATTCTATTTTTTAGTGTTAAAAGTAAATTGAATACATATGTTCATATATAAAAATACCTGAAAGGTTCTCATTTTTTATTTTTTATATTCTATATTATTAAAATTTTACAATAGACATCTATTGTTCTATAATTCAACACCTGCCTTTCCTTTCTTTTTATTAGCACATATTAATTGTACAACGTGCTTCATTGTGCTATTTCCACACATGCATATAATGCACTTTGATCAAATTCACTCCTCTAAAAACTTTGCTTTGTTAAGTGTGCATGTTTTTCTGTGAGAAGAGATGATTAGCATTATAAATCATGGTTATTCGTACATATATAACTCAAACTTCAGCTATTGTAAGGACATTCCTAGGACTATTTCGAATGACTACATATACATTCCTATATGCATATATTCACTCATATGTATGAAAATTTATTCTCTATTCAACATTTCTTTCTCTTTCTTTTTTTTGGGAAGGTGGTACTGGGGTTTTGAATTCAGGGTCTCACACTTGCTAGGCAGGTAGTCTACCACCTAAGCCACTCCATCAGCCCTTTTTTGAGTTGAATATTTTTGAGAAAGGGTCTCACTTTTTGCCTGGACTGGCCTCAAACACAGTTTTCTTGATCTCTGCCTCCCAAATAGCTAGGATTTTAGGTGTGAGCCACCAGTGCATGACCTCAACATGTCTTACTGAAGCCTACTATATGTCATAAGTAAATAAAAGTCCTATTGATACACATATAGGTCCAAAATAGTGTCATGAGTGTAAATGCCAGTAACTGGTGACTCATGCATGCAATCCTAACTACTAGGGAGGCAAAGTTCAGGAGGGTTGGGTTCAAGGCCAGCTCAGACCTTATCTCAAAAATACTCAACACAAAAAAGGGCTGGTGGAGTAGCTCATATGGTAGAGCACCTATCTAACAAGTGTGATAACCTGAATTTAAACCCCAGTACCACAAAAAGAGAGTATTAAATATCTATTGTTAAATAAAAATCACAGGAAGTCATTGGAGCTGAGTTCTCTGTTCCACATGATTTTGCCATACAACTTCTAACATTCTAACAATCTCCCTCTCTCTCTCTCTCCATATATATATATATATATGTCATTATATATATATAATGACAGCTCCATATATGTCCAGTGTCTGACATAGCTGGGACTACAGGTGCACATCGCCACACCCAGCTTTTAACAACTCTTTTAAATCAATCATAGAATGCTCAACTCATCTATTCTCTCCTACTCTAAATTCATAGGCACTTATAATTAGTCCCATGTAGTTTAGGATTATATTATTAATTATTCCAGGAATATTAATTGTCTTAGTTTGTTTAGGCTGTGACAACAAAATACCATAAACTAGATGGCTTGCAATCCAGGGTTTTACCTCTCACAGTCTGGGGACTGTGAAGTCTAAGATTAGGCATAAGGAGATTCTGTGTGGTCAGGTCTGCTTCTAGTTATAGGCTATGTGTTCTTGCTGTGTCTTCACACGTCAGAAGGGACCAACCACTCCTCTGGGTCCTCTTTTATAAGGGAAGTAATCCCATTAGGAAAGAGTCCTAGTCACCTCCCAAAAAGCCTCACCTCCCAAATACCATCACCTTGGGGTATAGTGGTTGCAGGATTTCAACATATGAATTTTAGGAGGACTTAAACTCTCAGATTATAACATTATTTTTTTTCCTGGTCTCCAAAGGCCAGGACCATTTTCTTTTTCCTCACATCCACATACTACACAGTTTATACTTTCAGAGAATTGATTGACCAAATTCATCTTGGCTTCCTCAACAAAGAGCATATATCTAAACTAAAAATAGAACACACAATCTCTTTGTGCTTTTCAGTCATAATCAATATCACTATTCATGAAGCAATTGTTTGAAGTTTAGCAGCTTAACCACAATCCCATCATTGAGTTAGACTTGAAATCTTACAGTGATATTTGAGCATGGTTGTTTGCTTTAGCTAGTTCCTAAGCAATCATCCTCTTCCAAGTTCATAGGTCTTCCACAGGCATTGTTTTTAAGAAGCAATTTTAGCTTATATAATAGTTTTTGGAAAACATTTTGAAAAGTACCTTATTCTTTTTTAAGAAAACTATAAATTCATCTCTCTCTCTCTCTCGTGAATTCTTTTCCTATGACAATTTCCTTTAACTTTAGACTCAAACAATAATTGAAGGAATAAGAAAAATGTCTGTAGAAAAGCCAAGTTAGCCAAGTTAATTGTACTATCTTGAGTAATTGTTTTACTTCCAGCTTGCCCATTGTGATTCTTTGGAGGGGGGAAGGAAGCAAAAAATTAATATCAGACTCCAACAATCTTCAAACAAGTAAAAATTATAATCTAGTGGGTGCCTATTTAAAGTAACAATCCAAGGCAACATAAAATGCTTAATTTTGGATATACCTAGCAAACATGAAGCCTTGGGTTCAAACCCCAGTAACATAAAAAAAAAAAAAAAAAACCAAAAAAGAAAACAGTTAAAAGAGTAGGAGTGGACATTATCTAGCAGGGAAGAGTCAGGAACATGAATCAAAGGAACATGAATCAACCATTTTTTATCTATACTTTCATTTCTTCAAGGTTTGAAACGGATAAAATGACTTCATCTCCCTGTGTTTTGTTTTTCTGTCCTTAAATTATAAGCAAACTTTTGATCACTTCACAAAGTTGTTGACTACTTACTATAAAACACCAAGAGATTGGTTTGGAAAATAAAGGACCCTTCACAAAAATGTAGTTTCAATTTAAATTGATATTGTAGGTCTCAAAATTGGGATAACTATACATTTCAAACACGAAATCTTATTCTCTAAGGTAAGTTATCATTCAAATTGTACATTTTAATTCTTTTTTTCCACTAGTAAACACCAGGTTGAAAGGACTGAAGAAAGTTAAAACACATTTCAGACATTTTTGCTAATCTCCTCAGCTTTAATAAATGTCTTTAAATGTGTAGCTCTTCGTGATTAAGTTCTTATTATATATGTTATAAAAATAGCATTAGTATATGTGTCAGAAGAAATAACAAAATAGAATAGTGTATTTCAGCTTTTAAAATAAGTAAAGGGGGCACTGGGCGGCTCATTCCTGTAATCCTAGCTATTCAGGAAGCAGAGATCAGGAGGATTCAAGTTCAAGGCCAGTGTGGGCCAAAAGAGAGACCCTATTTCAAAAATACCCAACACACAAAAAAGGACTGGTGGAATGGCTCAAGAGGGAGAGCACCTGCCTAGCAAGCTCATTGAGACCCTGAGTTCAAAGCCCAGTTCCACACACACGTACAGAAAAGGTAAAGGTCATTGGGAGTGTAGTTCACTGGTAGAGTGCTTGCCTAACCTACGTGAGGCCCCAGGAATTAGGAATTCCCAGCAGTGAAAAAACATATGAGTACAGAGAAAAAAAAAGCAACTCTCAAACATACATGCTTTGAAGTTTTTAATTGTCAAGGACATAAAAATTTAAGCTTACAATATTCATTTAAGTCTTTTAATAAATTCCATTTCTATAAACCCATTAGTTATTAATAAACTGAATCCATTTTGTAACTATAATTACCAATGAAAAAGAATTAGTGCTATTTTAGGGACATGCACCATATAATTTATAGCTAGAAATTTTAGAATATTGCAGAGCTACCCTTTTCAACATTGTTGGGTAAAAAGTGAGTTCTAGAGACCCTTATAAAGCAATATATGGAAGGATAAGGAACTAAGTCAATAATAGAAATTTACTAAATTCTATTAAACATTTTACTAAAAATGTTATTGAAAAGTGGGAAGCTTGCTAAACTAATATTGAATTTAGACATTAAAATGTTGCCTGTCTTGTAACATACTTTAAAATGTGATCATGGGCTTCAGGCAGGCGGCAACCACTCAAAGGTAGCAATTAGTGCCACAGCAGTTAAGTGTTAAGGCCAAATTATGATAAATTATTTACTCTTATTGCTAAGATTGGGAGCGTATAGAAAGCTCCAGATAGAGGAGATTATGGTTAAATACACACTACTTTTTATATTCATCTTGAAATGTACAATTTGACAAAATCCTTTTAAGAAAAGTCACCCAAAAACAAGTGAAAGATGGAAAACATTTTTTTTTCTTTTATTCATATGCACATACAACGTTTGGGTCATTTCTTCCCCCTTTCCCCCGCCTCCTCCCTGAAAAACAATTTATAATCTTGTATCCTGTGTGTTTTTGAACAGCAGCTATCAGCTCCAAACATTGGCTAAATATTAAACTCTTTACTTTAGCTTTTTATTATGGAAATTTTCACGTATACACGAAATAGGATAGAATAAGCCCCCATGTACCTATTACGCAGATACAGTGTTTGTCAACATCTATCTGTTCTATTTCATTTACACACAGTCCCACTCCCTCCATACCTGATTACTTAAAATCAACTGTTGGGGTCCTGGGATGTAGCTCAGTGGTACAGTGCTCACCTAGCATGCATGAGGCCCTGGGTTCAGGCCCCAGTACCACACACAAAAAAAAGGACGAAACACTCTTAGGTTAACAGACTTCGAAAAAAATTTAAAAATCAATTGCTGGACATCATATCAAATCATTTCACCAGAAAACACTGAAGTATGTACATATAAGAGATTTAGACTGTTTTTCAAAGCACGATTATAAAGTCAGTGTCAAACCTACAAGAAAATACTTTAAAATAATCTAATATACAGTCAGTAATATTAAAAATCTTATAGTTACATAGCTTAGGTAATGTTTAGCAGTAATACACATCATTTTCAGATTGAACTCTATAGGAATCAGAATTTTGGTATTTAATATTTTCCATGTGATACCAAATTATTTTGTTTTGTTGAAATTTCATTAAAATGAATACCTGATGCCTTAAACTCAGACTCACATGTCTGGTAACTTGCTGATTTTACAGGACTACAAATGTAGCAAATGGATTGTTTGCAGGATAAGAAAGCAAAACTGAAATCCAGCTTCTCTGCATTTTTTCTTCTAGAACTCGGGGTGGAATCCAGGGTCTGGTGTGTGGGAGGCAAGCTCTCTACCACTGAGCTACACACCCAGCGCTTTTAAATTTTGTTTTGAGACAGTCTGGCTAAGTTGCCCAGGCTGGCCTTGAATTTGAGATCTTCCTGCTTAGCCTCTGTAGTAGCTGGAATTACAGGTGTGAACCACCACCCTGGGTGCCAGCACCTCTGCTTTTGAAAATAACTTTTCCCCACAAAGAAATGATATGTGAGAAGACAGACATACTGGCACTCATTTGAATAATATGTAATGTATGAAACATCACATAGTACCTCAAAAATATGTGTTAATATTTAGGAGTCAATTTTAAAAAAGGAGGGCTGGGATGTGGCTTAGTGGTAGAGAGCTTGTCTAGATAGACAAAGTTGTGGGTTGGATCCTCAGCACTGCAGAAAGAAGGAAGGAAAGAAGGAAGGAGGGAGGGAGGGAGGGAGGGAGGCAAATCCAGAGTAGAAGAACAAGGTTTTGAGTGCTTGCAAAAGCCATAGCTGTCAGCTGGTTTGCTCTGCTACCATCATACTCAGTATTGAAATACTAATGTTTTTGTGAACACTGGTTATTGCCCTAGTACTCTGGATCCCACCTGCCCCCTTCTCTTCCCTCTGCCCACCCTTGATTTCTCTGCATGGGCACCTGCCCTCCCCATAGCTCTGGGCAATGCTGGTGCCGCATTGGTACCCTGGCTTTGTCAGCCTGCCCTTATGAGACAACCTCTGTGGTTCCTTGTGGGAACTGCAGCCTCCTCAGAATCCCAGACTGGTGGTTAATATGTCAAGTATCACTTTGCCTAAATTCCTTTATTATTTTCTCTTGGTTGAGAGTATAAATGAATTTAATTAGGGCTATTGGGATGAGTGTAGACTTCAGGGTCAGATTTGCTTTAGATTGAGGGGAGCAAATTCTAAGTCCCAGGGTCTTTGTATGTAAACTAAAGAGGATGATAATAGCCACACCATCAGAGTGAGAGATGAGACTGGGGAGTGGTTCAAGCTAGAGTGCCAGCTTACCAAGTGTGAGGCCCTCAAGTCAAACTCCAGTACCACCCAAAAAATAAAATAATAAAATAAAAGCAATGCCAGAGTGAGAGGTGAAAGGTTTAAAGGAGAAATCCTTCACTGTTCAAATGCCTACATTTTCCATATGGAGAGCTCTTGACTTTCCTTGCCAAACCTGCTCCTCACACAGTTCTGTCCATTTCAGCTCATGGCACCACCATTCGCATTTTTTTTTTATTGGTGCTGGGGTTTGAACTCAAGGTCTCACACTTGCTAGGCATGTGCTCTACCACTTAAGCCACTCTGCCAGTCCCACCATTTACATTTGCTTGGATCCCTATCAGAATTCATTCTTTTTTATTTATTTATTTTGTGTGGAGGGACTGGGTTTGAACTTAGGGCTTTACACTTGCAAAGCAGGCACTTTACTGCTTGAGCCACAGGTCATTTTTGATTGCCTACTTTCAAGATGGTATGTCCCTGGACTGAAAATGTGACTCAAGTAGTAGAGCACTTGCCTTACAAGTGTGAGACCTAAGTTCATCCCCAGTACTGCAAATAGATAGATAGATAGATAAAGTATTTTATTTTAAACATTTTGTTTAAAAAATGTAGACCCCAGCAATGGAGTCTCCGCTCAAAATAGATGTTGAATCCAACCACTGTGGTCAAGTCTATTGCTAGTACCCTAGTTCACCATCCTCGAACTTATTGGTCTCAGGGACGCTTTACACTTTCTTCTTTTTCTTTTTTGAGACAGGGTCTTGCTCGGGTACCCTGGTCTGGACTTGCTGTCCTAATCTTCCTGACTCAGCCTCTCACGCTTGGCCCCTTTACACTCTTGGAAACGACTCCAGATTCCAGAGACCTTTGACCATATGCATTTTATTTACGTTAGTATTACAGATGAGTACTGAGACAAATTTAAAAGATTTATGTATTCACTAATAATAATGGCTACAACATGTTAACATACGTTATAGGTGTTTTGAAAAGTAGCCATATTTTTTTAAAAATTAGTTAGACTGGTATCATGGCTTTACTTTTTTTTTTTTTTGCCAGTCTCTGTAATGCTTATCTTAATTTTAAAAAGGTAGATTTTCATATCTATTTCTACATTCATAATCTGCTACAGGATCCCATGTAGCCTCTGGAAAGACTTACTATATGCTCATGAACAAATAAGAACAAGAAAGGCAAACTAAAGGTGTGGTTCAAGCAGTAGAGCACCTGCCTCTCAAGCATGAAGCTCTGAGTTCAAACCCCAGTTCTACCAGAAAGGCAAATGGTCTCTCAGTATTATTATCAAAATAGTTTTGAGCTTGCAGGCCCATTAATATTTCTTAGGCTCCCCAGTGGTCCCACACTGTATTTAAAAACATATATCTGTATGTATGTTTGTATATGTCTATATGGATATATATTAGCAATATTGGGAATTGAACTCAGAACCTCACACTTGCTAAACCAGCACTGTACCACTTGAGTCATGTCCTCAGTCCTAAACATCTTTTTAAATTGATATATCATTCCACATACCATAAGCTTTACCGTTTTAAGAATATACAACTCAGTGGGTTTTAATATATTCACAAAGAGTTGCAATAGTCATAATTCCAGGACAATTTCATCGCTCCATTACACACTACCCATTCCCCTCTCACCAGTCACTAATCTACTTCCTATTCCTATAGATTTGCCTGTTTTAGCCAACTCATATACATTGAACCATATACATTGGTCTTTTTTGTCTGGCTTCTCTCTCTTAATGTAGTATTTTCAAAGTTCTTCCATATTGTACAGTGTAACCACTGTTATTTTGACTATCTGGCAGCTGGAGAGGGAAGAAATCCCCATAGTGGCTCAGAGTATTGCAAATGATAAATAGCATCTTGCCCTAATGTAGAATTGTACAAAGTAGAGCAGGAAAAAGCCTGTGAATTATTTTGAGTATAGGAGTCTTTGCTGCGTCTATTTAGAGAACTACTTTAGCTACTGACCTTGGGTAGCTACACTTGTTATAATGAAATTCTGTGATCTTAACCAGGCAGCAGAGTATAGAAGTTAAGGACAGGATACAAGTCTGGACTTAGATCTTAGCTGAGCTGCTTACCAACTGACATTCTTACATAGGTGTTAACCTTCTCATACACCAATCTCCTCATCTGTAAAATGAGAATGACAATAATAGATCCTATCTTATAGGTTGGCAAATTAGTAAGCGTTGGTAAAGTATTAAGTAATGCCAAATAGCAATTTCAATTTCAGGTGGAAAAAACACTAACCTGGGTGTGATGGCACATGTCATAATCCCAGCACCTTGGAGGCTGAGGCAGGAGGATTTTTAGTTGAGGCCAGCCTGGGCTACAAAGTGAGACCCTGTCTCAAAAAACAAAAACAAAACTTAAATGTTAATTCTAAGAACTTTGGTCAATCACTTTTTTCACCCAGTATCTTTCCCTTCTTTAACTTCCCAGAAGGCGTTGAACTAAATCAAATTAAATTAACGTAATCTACAGCATTCCCTCATCCAGGCTTTGGGAAACAAATCAAACAACTAATGTTCATTTTTCCAACTGCACTACTGCTTGATCCACTCCTTCAGTCCATTTTGCTCTGTTATTTTGGAGATGGGGCCTTGTGAACTGTCTACTCAGACTGGCCTCAAACCATGATCCTAAGTAGCTAGGATTACTGACATGAGTCACCTGTGCCTGGCCAGATGCTCTTTTTAAATTTTGTTTCTGCAATTACTTAATCAGATTTTCTGATACATTGACTTTATTCACTTTCACCTTCATTAATAGCTCTTGAAAAAGAGCCCTTGAAAAAATGTAATGATGACTGGCAAGTTAACATTGGAAAGCAATGCCCATTCCAAGGTTGGGTTTGACTGTGGGGTTGGAGGTCACCCCACAGCTAAAGTATCGTAATTCTAAATTCATGACCGGTTTAGGAATTTCATTTACAGTTTGGTTTAGTACAGAGGATTACAGACTCCATGACCTACTCACTACTAGACGTTGAGCCCCAAGGCAAACAGACAATTGTAAAGTAGGGGGACAGAACTATCTAGTTCTCATCAAAGTATTTTGGGATCAATCTTCAGGCTAAATTGCTACTAATGATTTTAGAAACCCTAGGACGGGTAGGGTTGAATTCATTGTGATATAGATTAAAATATCACCTTATGTTTATGTGCCACAGAGCTTTTTTTTTTTTTTTTTGGCAGTACTGGGGCTTGACCTCCAGGCCTCGCGTGCTTGTTAGGAAGGTGCTTTACCACTTGAGTCACACCACCAGCCCTATTTTGCTTTAGTTGTTTTTCAGGTAGGGTATCTAATTTTTGCCCAGGTGGGTTTAGCACCATGGCCCTCCTACCTATGGCCTTCTGTGTAACGGGGATTTCAGGTATGTATCACCATACCTGTTGTCCTCTCCCCCCCATTTTTATGTCACAGTGTTAGGAATACAGCAAGACCAATACTGCTTCCATGATAATCAGCATGCTAAGGATGAAGAATCAAAACAGGAGATTAATTACAAGGAAGAATGTCTATGGCCTAAAAGTGTCTGAATCTGAGTGAATTCTAGGGAGAACCGTGAGTTCCTTTGTGGGTTCCTTTGCCTTCCCTACACTTCTTTAGTACATGTAGCTGCAAAGCACTGATGAGTAAACCTTTGTCTTCTTTTCTTCTACTTTTCAATTGTTTGTAAAACTCTAAACAATAAAGACGAAGTTGTAAGGCATGCATTACCACTGAAACCTAGCTATCTCCATTTCCACATTTCCTTCCAGACTTAGTCCAGATGCCCACAGACTTTTACATAATGACCGTGTCTGAACTCCGGTCTGGACTCAGATCACATAGGACTTTAATTGTTGAACAAACGAACCTTTAATAGTGGTTGCACCATTGGGATGTCCTGATCCAACATCGAGGTCGTAAACCCTATTGTCAATATGGACTCTAGAATAGGATTGCACTGTTATCCCTAGGGTAACTTGGTCCGTTGCTCAAGTGATGGGTCAATTTATGATTTTTTTCTGTATTTTGACTTGTTAGTCTAGATTTAAATCATTTGGAGGTTGTTTTGTGCTCCGAGGTCACCCCAACCAAAATTATCAAGCCAGAAATTATAGGGTTAGGCCTTTAGGAATTAGTGTGTTTATATAATTGTGTTTGAAAAATTAAAGCTCAATAGGGTCTTCTCGTCTTATTGGTTGATTCCCACCTCTTCACGGGAAGGTCAATTTCACTGATCAAAAGTAAGAGACAGATAAACCCTCATCAAGCCATTCATACAAGTCCCTATTTAGGGAACAAATGATTATGCTACATTTGCACGGTCAGGATACCGCGGCCGTTTAACAATTGTCACTGGGCAGGCGGTGCCTCTAATTGTTGTAATGCTAGAGGTGATGTTTTTGGTAAACAGGCGGGGTTTTTGTTTGCCGAGTTCCTTTTACTTTTTTTAATCTTTCCTTATAGCACTCCTGTGTTGGGTTAACATTTTGTTTTATAGGTTAGTCCTGTGTTTGGTTTTTTTCTATATATATGTTAACTATCAGTGATTTATTCAGTCTGATATAGGTTTGTGCTCGGAGAATTTTTTTCTTGTTACTAATATTAACATTAACTCATCTATTGGGGAATAGATTAACTCAGTTTATAGTATAGGAGGTCATGCTGGTTCTTGTAATTTAGGGGTGGGTGTGGTTGAGCTTGAGCGCTTTCTTAATTTGTGGCTGCTTTTAGGCCAACTATGGCTGTGTAAACGATTTTACTCTCTACATAAGGTTGTATCCGTATCTAAAGGGCTGTCCCTCTTTAGACTAACATTAAAATTTACCTGTTGGAATATTATTTCTTGTGGTAAATTTTAAGTGGAATTGAAATTCGGTTCTGAGTAACCAGCTATCATCAGGCTCGGTAGGCTTTTCACCTCTACTTAGAGATCTTCTCACTATTTTGCTACATAGATGAGTGTGTTCATAGATAACTGTCTTTAGGTAGCTCGTCTGATTTCGGGGTGCTTAGCAAAGTTCTCTGTATTAAGCTTTTTCTAGTTAAATCATTATGCAAGAGGTACAAGGTGTAATCTTTGCTTTTTAGTGCTTTGAATTAATCTTTCATCTTTCCCTTGCGATACTGGCTCTATAGCTCCTGGTGTGTATTTCTATCACCTATACTTTACGGGTGGGTGAATGTTTTATTTTACAGGTTTGATGTAGTTGTGGTTATTGTTTTTTGGGCTAGAATTGGCTCAAAATGCTCATTGTGTGAAATCTTCTGGGTGTAAGCCAGATGCTTTATAGTTAAGCTACATTTTGATGTTCCAAGCACACTTTCCAGTATGCTTACCTTGTTACGACTTATCTCCTCTTAATTTTTGTGGCAGTAGTTTATGTAAGTTTTGTAATAAAAATGTTGAGGAGGGTGACAGGCAGTGTGTGCATGCTTCATTGCTCGGTTCAATTGAGCTTTCTAAATTCAATTTACTGCTAAATCCTCCTTATCCTCTTCAATTTCATAAGAGTTTCCGTTGGTTTTCTTAGGGTAGAAAATGTAGCCCATTTCTTCCCATCTCATTGGCTACACCTTGACCTAACGTTTTTATGTTGTATGTTTTAGCTTACTTTAAGTGCCTTGAGTAGGGTTTGCTGAAGATGGCGGTATATAGGCTGACTTAGCAAGAGATGGTGAGGTGAATCGGGGTTTATTGATTATAGAACAGGCTCCTCTAGATGGATATAAAGCACCGCCAAGTCCTTTGAGTTTTAAGCTGTTGCTAGTAGTTCTCTGGCGAATATGTTTGTTGGGTTTACATATTTAGGTTTACAGCTAAGCATAGTGAGGTATCTAATCCCAGTTTGGGTCTTAGCTGTCGTGTTATCAGATTTGTTAAGATTACTTTCATAAGTTATTTTTTCTCTAGCTGTAGCTTTTTACGGCCTAGGTAAAGTTTATTCTTATTGGGGATCAGAAATTCTTAAACACGCTTTACGCCGAGGTTTATTAGTTTGGGTCTATCGTATGACCGCGGTGGCTGGCACAAGATTTACCAACCCTTTAGTCAGTGTAACTTAGTCAAACTTTAGTTTATTGCTTAATTTTTATCACTGCTGTGTCCCATGGGGGTGTGGTGAAGCAAAGGTCTTTAGCTACAAGTTTGTGTGCTTGATGTTTGCTCCTTTTGGTCTATTAGACCTAGAGGGCATATTCACTGGGGCATGGAGATTTGCATGTGTAATTTCACTGAAAACTAATAAAAAGGCTAGGACCAAACTTTTATTTGTTTATGGGATTATGTAATCCATCTAGGCATTTTCAGTGCCTTGCTTTGATATATAAGCTACATTAACTTTTGTACTTGAGGTTACTTTCTTCTTTTATGTGGTTAATTATTTTAGGTATCTTACTAGCATGTAGGGAGGGGAGTATAAAGTTGGATCATGTGTTGGTTGGGATTTGTGTTATGTAATTTAATTTTACGAGATACTTAGATGGCACATTAATAAATTTTTTTTTCATTTTTCTTTTATTATTCATATGTGCATACAAGGCTTGGTTCATTTCTCCCCCCTGCCCCCACCCCCTCCCTTACCACCCACTCCACCCCCTCCCGCTCCCCCCCTCAATACCCAGCAGAAACTATTTTGCCCTTATCTCTAATTTTGTTGTAGAGAGAGTATAAGCAATAATAGGAAGGAACAAGGGGTTTTGCTGGTTGAGATAAGGATAGCTATACAGGGAGTTGACTCACATTGATTTCCTGTGCGTGGGTGTTACCTTCTAGGTTAATTCTTTTTGATCTAACCTTTTCTCTAGTTCCTGGTCCCCTTTTCCTATTGGCCTCAGTTGCTTTAAGGTATCTGCTTTAGTTTCTCTGCATTAAGGGCAACAAATGCTAGCTGGTTTTTTAGGTGTCTTGCCTATCCTCACCCCTCCCTTGTGTGCTCTCGCTTTTATCATGTGCTCATAGTCCAATCCCCTTGTTGTGTTTGCCCTTGATCTAATGTCCACATATGAGGGAGAACATACGATTTTTGGTCTTTTGAGCCAGGCTAACCTCACTCAGAATGATGTTCTCCAATTCCATCCATTTACCAGCGAATGATAACATTTCGTTCTTCTTCATGGCTGCATAAAATTCCATTGTGTATAGATACCACATTTTCTTAATCCATTCGTCAGTGCTGGGGCATCTTGGCTGTTTCCATAACTTGGCTATTGTGAATAGTGCCGCAATAAACATGGATGTGCAGGTGCCTCTGGAGTAACAGTCTTTTGGGTATATCCCCAAGAGTGGTATTGCTGGATCAAATGGTAGATCGATGTCCAGCTTTTTAAGTAGCCTCCAAATTTTTTTCCAGAGTGGTTGTACTAGTCTACATTCCCACCAACAGTGTAAGAGGGTTCCTTTTTCCCCGCATCCTCGCCAACACCTGTTGTTGGTGGTGTTGCTGATAATGGCTATTCTAACAGGGGTGAGGTGGAATCTTAGTGTGGTTTTAATTTGCATTTCCTTTATTGCTAGAGATGGTGAGCATTTTTTCATGTGTTTTCTGGCCATTTGAATTTCTTCTTTTGAGAAAGTTCTGTTTAGTTCACATGCCCATTTCTTTATTGGTTCATTACTTTTGGGAGAATTTAGTTTTTTAAGTTCCCTGTATATTCTGGTTATCAGTCCATGCTCATGGATTGGTAGAATCAACATAGCAAAAATGTCGATACTCCCCAAAGTAATCTACATGTTTAATGCAATTCCCATCAAAATTCCAATGACATTCATTAAAGAGATTGAAAAATCTACTGTGAAATTTATATGGAAACACAAGAGGCCACGAATAGCCAAGGCAATACTCAGTCAAAAGAACAATGCAGGAGGTATCACAATACCTGACTTCAAACTATATTACAAAGCAATAACAATAAAAACAGCGTGGTACTGGCACAAAAACAGACATGAAGACCAGTGGAACAGAATAGAGGATCCAGATATGAAGCCACACAACTATGAGCAACTTATCTTTGACAAAGGAGCTAAAAATATACGATGGAGAAATAGCAGCCTCTTCAACAAAAACTGCTGGGAAAACTGGTTAGCAGTCTGCAAAAAACTGAAACTAGATCCATGTATATCACCCTATACCAAGATTAACTCAAAATGGATCAAGGATCTTAATATCAGACCCCAAACTCTTAAGTTGATACAAGAAAGAGTAGGAAATACTCTGGAGTTAGTAGGTATAGGTAAGAACTTTCTCAATGAAACCCCAGCAGCACAGCAACTAAGAGATAGCATAGATAAATGGGACCTCATAAAACTAAAAAGCTTCTGTTCATCAAAAGAAATGGTCTCTAAACTGAAGAGAACACCCACAGAGTGGGAGAAAATATTTGCCAATTATACATCACATATTAATAAATTGAACGTATAAAATAAAAGGTAAAATTATGGGGGTTTTGGGTAGATGCGTATGTAGAAGTTTGTAAGTAGAACATGTTTCTTATTTTTGGGGTTTGGCAAGAGTTAGTCATGCTGGGGGGGTGTAGAGGGGGTTGCCCATAGATACCTGTATGCGTGTATGCGTGTATGCGTATTGCGTATGCGTATGCATGTATTGTTTCTTCCTTATGTCCATCAAGCTTGGAGCTCTAACACCCCTTGATTTTTATTATGTGGATGAAGAATACTGATTTAAAAGTCCAGCTACAATAGAATTGACTGAGACCATGCCTTGAGGGCTATGCTGAGTCACAGCATCCTAAAATTTAAAAAAATACCAAATGTATGACAGAACAGTTGTTTTGGTCATGAGCCAGTCTAGTCATTAGTCCAGCGAGATGTCTTATTTAAGGGGAACGTGTGGGCGATCTTAGTGCCATGGCCCTGAAGTAAGAACCAGATGCCAGGTATAGTTTCACTATAGAAACCCCCAAACTTAATGGGCCTGGAGCGAGAAGAGGGATACTTCCCGACCGGGTTGTTGGTTTCACAGAGGATGGTAGATTAAGAGACCAAATTATGGTGGAGGATATCCATTTTGACAAGGATTTATTTGACTTAATGCGCTAATGTACGACCAATAGATTAATGTATTATGTCTTATCAATAGGTATTCTTTGGTAGTAAATATCCCTGTTATTGGGCAGGTTTATGTATGTTAACGTGCTATGTATTATAGTCCAAGTTACTATTTATATACGTGCTTATATGCCTGGGGTAAAGGATTTTATGTGTAATTATACAGTTATGTACTATGTACGATTAACATTTCAAGTACTCGAGCATTATTAATGTGGTATGTAACCGAATGCACGATATACATAGGTTATTGTAATGCGTACATACTAGTGTATTACTTAGGGTTAGGTGACATAAAATTGAATGCAGGGGGTAGTTTAATTGTAAGAATTTCAGCTTTGGGTGCTGATGGTGGGACTTTGTTTCCTCCCTGATGTCCTAAGGGGATACTTTTTCCCCATTGTTGGTTTACAAGACCAAAGTAATGTTTATCCTATAAGGACCCTTCAATTAAGTATTTTGTTTTCAATTAGGCTGGCAGTGGGTATGAGGACGAGAATGATGACAAAGTATAGGATGGATGCTATTTGACCGATGATGATAAATGGGGGTTCGACAGGTTGTCCACCAATTCATGTTAGCACTGGCTAATTGGGTGGAATATTAGGCTTCGTTGTTTGGATGTGTGGAGGAGCGGGAAAGCTGCTAGGATTAGGATTGATAATACTAGGGCTACAACTCTGCCGAGTTTGTTGGGGATGGATCGTAGGATTGCGTATGCGAATAGGAAATATCATTCTGGTTTAATGTGTGGTGGTGTGTTTAGGGAGTTGGCTTGTGTGTAGTTGTCTGGGTCTCCTAATAGGTCTGGTGAGAATAGTACTAGGATCAGGAGAAGGGTAAATAAGAGTAGAAATCCAAGGGAGTCCTTAGTAGTAAAGTATGGGTGGAATGGGATTTTGTCAGAGTCTGAGTTGATTCCTGATGGGCTGTTTGATCCTGTTTCGTGTAGGAATAGGAGGTGGACTATTGCTAGTGCTGCGATAATAAAGGGTAGGAAGAAGTGGAATGTGAAGAATCGGGTTAGGGTGGCTTTGTCTACAGAGAACCCACCTCAGATCCATTCTACTAGATTGGACCCAATGTACGGGATTGCTGAGAGTAGGTTGGTAATTACTGTGGCTCCTCAGAATGATATTTGCCCTCATGGGAGAACATATCCTATGAAGGCGGTGACTATGACTGTGAATAGTAACATAATACCGATGTTCCATGTTTCTATGAAGGTGTAGGATCCATAGTAGATCCCTCGTCCTTCGTGTATAAATAGGCAAATAAAGAATATGGAAGCTCCACTGGCATGGAGATATCGGCTAATTCAACCATAGTTTACGTCTCGGCAGATGTGTGTGACTGAAGAGAATGCTGTTGTGGTGTCTGATGTGTAGTGTATTGCTAGAAATAATCCTGTTGCGATTTGTAGGATTAAGCAAATTCCTAATAGGGAACCGAAGTTTCATCATGCTGAGATATTGGATGGCGTTGGAAGGTCAATGAATGAGTGGTTAATGATTTTTATTAATGGGTGTGTTTTTCCGATGTTTGTCATTAAAGGTTTCTGTAGTTGAATTACAATGATGATTTTTCATGTCATTAGTCTTGGTTTGAGTCCATATGGAAATTATGACTTATTCTATGTATTTATTGAGTGTTATGTTTATGTTGGGCTTTGTAGGGTTTTCTTCTAAGCCTTCTCCTATTTATGGTGGTTTTGGGTTGGTTGTCAGTGGTGGGGTTGGTTGTGGATTGTTTTTAAATTTTGGTGGTTCTTTTTTGGGGTTAATTGTGTTTTTAGTTTATTTAGGTGAGATGATAGTAGTATTTGGTTACACTACGGCGATGGCTATTGAAGATTATCCTGAGACGTGGGGTTCTAATGTGGTTATTTGGGGTGCTTTGATGCTGGGTTTGTTTGTGGAGTTGATTTTTTTGGTCTTATTGGTGAAGAATGATGAGGTGAATGTGTTGGGGGGCATTTAGAATACAAGTGATTGGGTTATTTATAGCAGTGAGGGGGTGGAGTATGTTAATAAAGATGTCATGAGTGTTGTGGCTGTTTATAGTTATGGAAGTTGATTGATGGTATTGGCTGGTTGGTCTTTATTTGTAAGTATTTTTATACTTACAAATTAGTGTATTAGTATGTGCACTTTTGTCCTTTTAATTTTACTTTTTCTCCTTGTATAGCAACATTTGTTCACGTTGTTTCATAATCTTCTTAATTATTTTGACTTCCTATCCCTGTTCGTCTGTATATGATAATTCACTTAGATATTTATCTATTAGTAAACATGTGGGTTGTTTCTGTTTTGTTTTGTTTTGTTTTGTTTTGCTACAAAAGCTGAGATGAATGTCTCTGTTCTGATATCTTTCTTGGCATTATTTCCATGAATCAATTTTCTAAGAGTAAGATCACATAGGTTGTGGTGCCTTGCATGTGCTAAAGAGTCACAACAATATCTTCTGACACCAGTGCTCTTCTGCAGTGTGGTCTTGTTACTTCCTTTGAACCTGGGCAGGTTCCATGACTACTTTGACTGATAGCATATGGCCATAGTGACATTGTGTCTATTCAAGTACAGATCATAATTTGGTCTATTGGCACTACTTCTTGCTTCAAGAACATACAAATATTACAAAACCGTCATGCTAGGAGAAGTCTAAGCTTCATGAATAGCCCCTGGGGGCTGGGGCCAGTGAGGTGGCTTACACGTATAATCCTAGATACTCAGGAAGCAGAAATCAACCAGCCCAGGCAAATAATTTGTGAGTCCTTATCTCCCAAAAAAGAGCTGGCTGAGTTGCTCAAGGCCCTGAGTTCAAACTGCAGTAGTACAAAAAAAAAAAAGCCCTGGGGGCTGTGGTTCTAGGCAGAAAGCAAGAAAACCCAGGACACTTGAGACATCAGACATGCAAGGAAAGATGCCATCTTGGAAATGTATGCTCCCGACTCATAGCCCCATGTAAAGCCAGGTGGAAAGATGCTAGCAGAGCCTTCCCCAAATTCCTTACCCACAAAATCTCATGCAAGAGAACTGGTTGTATTAAACCATCAAGTCTTTCAGAATCTAAGTAGTAACAGATACTCAAAACATGGGTCAGAAGATGCAATTTTTTTCCCCAAACATAGCAAAAAAGAGTTCCTGTAGGACTGAAGTAGTTCTACAATTTGCAATGCTCTTTAAAGAGTCTCTGCTTTTGACAGTGCAAATCTTAGAAGGATTTGTTCTCTACTGTTTCTGAGTCTCTGCATTTAAGGTAGAGCAATAAATAGCATACAACTTTTTTGAGGGCATTCTAATTTTATGTCTCTTCTGAGAAGACTTTGGAAATCCTCTACTGAGGTTCTCGCCACCACCTCCATTGTCCTTCCTTCTTGCGCTCTTCACTTTAAGCTCTATGTATCTTCAAGCAAAAATAATACCTGATTCCAGCACTTGGGACATAAGGCAGGAGGATTTTGAAATCGGAGCCAACCTAGACTACATAGTAAGAACCTGTATCAAACAAATATAAGCTCCTACCAAAAAAAAGAAAACCATAATGACAATAATAATAATAATAGTAATAATACCTCTTTGAAGAGCTTTCAAAGCTTCAAATGCATTTGATGCATTTGAGACAAAAAGGGCTGAAGAGTGTGTGTATGGCTGTGTGCTTCATTAAAGATAAACAAATACTTGATTCACACATTCATCCTAAAACATTTTGAGCACCTATTGTGTTAAGCATATTGATTCTCCCAAGAAGGACAGTAAGTAAAACCGAACTCAAATTGGATGAAGGCCAATGGAAATTTATTGGCTTATGGACCTGAGAATAGGTTTTAGGAGAGACCTGATTCAGGGTTTAAATAAGAAGACAAGATTTCTCTATTTCTTGCCTTGCTCTGCTATCCTCAGGATGCTGGTTCCTATCTCAGGTCCTGAGTAGTTGGTCAAAGAAACACCAGCCTTCTAGCCCCTTAGGTCCAAGTCAATGAAAGGGAGGAATTTCCCAGGGAGCTGCAGCATAAGACCTGATATCAGTGATGGGCCATCATGGATGTCTGCCTGCTTCTGAATCAGTCACAGTGGCCAGGGGGATAAAAATATGCTAATTGGCTCAGGTTTAGTCACACTTTCTGCCCTTTCAGCTGAGGCAGCTTTATTGGGAGTGTAGAGACTGAAAGTGGGGAACAGGAAGTCTCCCCAAGCAAGGTAAGAGTACACTTGGTAAGATACACAGTTTTGTCCTGCATGCAATGTTTTGACCAATGACGGTCTGCTCCTATAATGAGGGCTCCATCAAACAGTCCTTGAGTCATGTGATTGCCATCTTAGTTTGTGGGAATAGCTCTGTGATATGCTCACAACCACAGAATCAAATAACCACATCTTTTTTTTTAATTTATTTTTATTATTCATATGTGCATACATGCTTGGGTCATTTCTCCCCCCTGCCCCCACCCCCTCCCTTACCACCCACCCCACCCCCTCCCTCTCCCCCCCACCCACTCAATACCCGGCAGAAACTATTTTGCCCTTATCTCTAATTTTGTTGTAGAGAGAGTATAAGCAATAATAGGAATGACCAAGGGTTTTTGCTATTTGAAATAAGGATAGTTATACAGGGAGTTGACTCACATTGATTTCCTGTGCATGTGTGTTACCTTCTGGGTTAATTCTTTTTGATCTAACCTTTTCTCTAGTTCCTGGTCCCCTTTTCCTATTGGCCTCAGTTGCTTTTAAGGTATCTGCTTTAGTTCCTCTGTGTTGAGGGCAACAAATGCTAGCTAGTTTTTTAGGTGTCTTACCTATCCTCATATCTCCCTTGTATGCACTCGCTTTTATCTTGTGATCAAAGTCCAATGCCCTTGTTGTGTTTGCCCTTGATCTAATGTCCACATATGAGGGAGAACATACGATTTTTGATCTTTTGGGCCAGGCTAACCTCACGCAGAATGATGTTCTCCAATTCCATCCATTTACCAGCGAATGATAACATTTCGTTCTTCTTCATGGCTGCATAAAATTCCATTGTGTATAGATACCACATTTTCTTGATCCACTCGTCAGTAGTGGAGCATCTTGGCTGTTTCCATAACTTGGCTATTGTGAATAGTGCTGCAATAAACATGGGTGTACAGGTGCCTCTGGAGTAACCTGTGTCAGTCTTTTGGGTATATCCCCAAGAGTGGTATTGCTGGATCAAATGGTAGATCAATGTTTAGCTTTTTAAGTAGCCTCCAAATTTTTTCCAGAGTGGTTGTACTAGTTTACATTCCCACCAACAGTGTAAGAGGGTTCCTTTTTCCCTGCATCCTCACCAACACCTGTTGTTCCTGGTGTTGCTAATGATGGCTATTCTAACAGGGGTGAGGTGGAATCTTAATGTGGTTTTAATTTGCATTTCCTTTATTGCTAGAGATGGTGAGCATTCTTTCATGTGTTTTTTTGGCCATTTGAATTTCCTCTTTTGAGAAAGTTCTGCTTAGTTCACTTGCCCATTTCTTTATTGGTTCATTAGTTTTGGGATAATTTAGTTTTTTAAGTTCCCTATATATTCTAGTTATCAATCCTTTGTCTGATGTGTAGCTGGCAAATATTTTCTCCCACTCTGTGGGTGTTCTCTTCAGTTTACAGACCATTTCTTTTATGAACAGAAGCTTTTTAGTTTTATGAGGTCCCATTTATCTATGCTATCTCTTAGTTGCTGTGCTGCTGGGGTTCCATTGAGAAAGTTCTTACCTATACCTTTAATTCCAGAATATTTCCTACTCTTTCCTGTATCAACTTTAGAGTTTGTGGTCTGATATTAAGATCCTTGATCCATTTTGAGTTAAAAGTTTGGTCTTTTAATGGAGTTGGTGAGTGCTTGCATTTTCTTTTCACAGGTCTTGAGTTGTTTAAATAATCGTTCTTCAGTTTTTCCTTTAATTACCATTTCATCTTCGAGTTCTGAGATTCTGTCTTCTGTTTGTTCTATTCTGCTAGATTGGCCTTCCATTTTGTTTTGCAATTCTGTTTCATTCTTTTTTCTGAGGTTTTCCATATCCTGGGTGGTTTCCTCTTTAATGTTGTCTATTTTTGTCCTGAGTTCATTTATCTCTTTATTAATCGTGTTCTCTGTTTCACTTTAGTGTTTATACAGTGCTCTATGGTTTCCTTTATTTCTTCTTATGCTTTTTCAAATTCTCTATTTTTGTTGTCTTGGAATTTCTTGAGTGTCTTCTGTACATTTTGGTTGACCATATCCAGTATCATCTCTATAAAATTCTCATTGAGTACCTATAGCATGTCTTCTTTTAGATTATTTATTTGAGTTCTTTGGCATAATTTATCTTCATTTTATTGGAGTCTGGGTCTGAGTATCTATTTTCTTCATTTCCCTCTGGTTCCTGTAGTAATTTTTTGCTGTGGGGAAACTGGTTTCCCTGTTTTTTCTGTCTTCCCATCATTGCCCATGGTGTTGTTGTTGTCCCTGTACTGTGTGCAATTAAGTATTTTCTGGCTTGTAATAATAGCACTAGTGATATTTAGAATGGAAAGGTGAGAGGAGATGGAAAGCAAAGAAATTAAAGGAAAAGGGTAAAACAAATAAGTAGAAAAAAAAAACAAAGAAACAAACAAAAAAGTTTCAAAGATATAAACAGGGAGGGACAGTGTACTAATCAACAGTAAGCTGAAAAGGCATTAGAGAGACAGAGAGAGGATTGAAAACAAAAATAAAAAAAATAGAAATAACAATAAACCAGTAGTTTCTGCTGGGTATTGAGGGGGTAGGGGGAGAGGGAGAGGGTGGAGTGGGTGGTAAGGGAGGGGGTGGGGGCAGGGGGGAGAAATGACCCAAGCCTTGTAAGCACATATGAATAATAAAATAATTTAAAAAACAATAAAAACAGCATGGTACTGGCACAAAACCAGACATGAAGACCAGTGGAACAGAATAGAGGACCCAGATATGAAGCCACACAACTATAACCAACTTGTCTTTGACAAAGGCCCTAAAAATATACGATGGAGAAAAAGCATCCTTTTCAACAAAAACTGCTGGGAAAACTGGTTAGCAGTCTGCAAAAAACTGAAACTAGATCCATGTATATCACCCCATACCAACATTAACTCAAAATGGATCAAGGATCTTAATATCAGACCACAAACTCTAAAGTTGATACAGGAAAGAGTAGGAAATACTCTGGAATTAATAGGTATAGGTAAGAACTTTATCAATGGAACCCCAGCAGCACAGCAACTAAGAGATAGCATAGATAAATGGGACTTCATAAAAATAAAAAGCTTCTGCTCATCAAAAGAAATGGTCTCTAAACTAAAGAGAACACCCACAGAGTGGGAGAAAATATTTGCCAGCTACACATCACACAAAGGACTGATAACCAGAATATATAGGGAACTTAAAAAACTAAATTCTCCCAAAATTAATGAACCAATAAAGAAATGGGCAAGTGAACTAAACAGAACTTTCTCAAAAGAAGAAATTCAAATGGTCAAAAAACACATGAAAAAATGCTCACCATCTTTTTGTTTCATTAATTCTTTGTATGGTTTTTTTGGTTTCTATTTCATTGATTTCAGCTCTTATTTTTATTATTTCTCTCCTTCTACTTGTTTTGGGATTTGCTTGTTCTTGTTTTTCTAGGAGTTTGAGATGTATCATTAGGTCATTGATTTGGGATCTTTCAGTCTTTTTAATATATGCACTCATGGCTATAAACTTTCCTCTCAGGATTGCCTTTGCTGTGTCCCATAGGTTCTGATAGGTTGTGTTTTCATTTTCATTGACTTCTAGGAACTTTTTAATTTCCTCTTTTATTTCATCAGTGATCCATTGTTCATTAAGTAATGAGTTATTCAGTTTCAAGCTGTTTGCATGTTTTTTGTCTTTACTTTTGTTGTTGAGTTCTAGTTTTATTTCATTGTGATCAGATAGTATACATGGTATAATTTCTATTTTCTTATATTTGCTGAGGCTTGCTTTGTGCCCTAGGATATGATCTATTTTGGAGAAGGTTCCATGGGCTGCTGAGAAGAATGTACATTGTGTAGAAGTTGGATGAAATGTTCTGTAGTCATCAAGTAGGTCCATTTGATCTACTGTATATTTTAGATCTTGAATTTCTTTATTGATTTTTTGTTTGCATGACCTATCTATTGATGATAATGGGGTGTTAAAGTCTCCCACAACCACTGTGCTGGAGTTAATATATGCTTTTAGGTCTTCCAGGGTATGTTTGAGGAAATTGGGTGCATTGACATTGGGTGCATATAGGTTGATAATTATTATTTCCTTTTGGTCTATTTCCCCTTTTATTAGTATGGAATGTCCTTCTTTATCTCATTTGATCAATGTAGGTTTGAAGTCTACTTTGTCAGAGATAAGTATTGCTACTCCTGCCTGTTTTTGGGGGCCATTGGCTTGGTAAATCTTCTTCCAGCCTTTCAGCCTAAGCCTATGCTTATTTCTGTCGGTGTATGGATCTCCTGTAAGCAAGAAATTGTTATATCTTCCTTTTTAATATATTTTGTGAAGTGATGCCTTTTGATGGGGGAATTAAGTCTGTTAACATTAAATGTTAGTACTGATAGGTATGTGGTGATTCCTGTCATTTAGTTGTCTTAGGTGTTTGAAGGTTTGATTGTGTGTACCTAAGTTGAGGTTACTCTCTACTGTCTTGCTTTTTCTTTTCCTGTGGTTTGGTGCTGCCTGTCATTTCATGGTTAAGTTGGGTTTCACTTTCTGTGTGCAGAATCCCTTAAAGAATCTTTTGTAGTGGTGGCTTTGTGGTCACATATTGTTTTAGTTTCTGCTTATCATGGAAGACTTTTATTGCTCCATCTATTTTGAATGATAGCTTTGCTGGGTAGAGTATCCTGGGGTTGAAGTTATTTTCATTCAGTGCCCGGAAGATCTCACCCACGCTCTTCTTGCTTTTAATGTTTCTGTTGAGAATTCTGCTGTGATTTTGATGGGTTTACCTTTGTATGTTATTTGTTTTTTCCCTCTTACAGCCTTCAATATTCTTTCCCTAGTTTCTGAACTTGTTGTTTTAATGATGATATGTCGTGGGGTAGTTCTATTTTGATCTGGTCTGTTTGGTGTCCTGGAGGCCTCTTGCATCTGTATGGGAATATCTTTCTCTAGATTTGGGAAATTTTCTGTTATTATTTTGTTGAATATATTATGCATTCCCTTCACTTGCACCTCTTCTCCTTCTTCGATGCCCATGATTCTCAAGTTTGGTCTTTTGATGGAGTCAGTGAGTTCTTGCCTTTTCTTTTCACAGGTCTTCAGTTGTTTAATTAATAGTTCTTCGGTTTTACCTTTAATTACCATTTCATCTTCAAGTTCTGAGATTCTGTCTTCTGTTTGTTCTATTCTGCTGGATTGGCCTTCTGTTTTATTTTGCAGTTCTGTTTCATTTTTTTTTCTGAGGTTTTCCATATCCTGGGTGGTTTCCTCTTTAATGTTTTCTATTTTTGTCCTGAGTTCATTTATCTGTTTGTTAATCGTGTTCTCTGTTTCACTTTGGTGTTTATACAGTGCTTCTATGGTTTCCTTTATTTCTTCTTTTGCTATTTCAAATTCTCTATTTTTGTTGTCTTGAAATTTTTTGAGTGTCTCCTGTACATTTTGGTTGACCATATCCAGTATTGTCTCTATAAAATTCTCATTGAGTACCTGTAGTATGTCTCCTTTTAAATTACTCTTGTGGGCTTCATTGTGTTCTTTGGCACAGTTTATCTTCAATTTGTTGGAGTCTGGATCTGAGTATCTGTTTTCTTCATTTCCCTCTGGTTCCTGTACTAATTTTTTGCTGTGGGGAAACTGGTTTCCCTGTTTTTTCTGTCTTCCTGTCATTATCCTTGGTGTTGTTACTGTCTCTGTACTGTGCGCAATTGCGTATTATCTAGCTTGTAATAATAACAATGGTAATGTTTAGCATGGAAGGGTGAGAGGAGATGGAAAGCAAGAAGTTAAAGAAAAAGGGAAAAACAAATAAACAAGCAAGTAGGAAAAAACAAAACAAGGAATCAAACAAAAAAGTTTCAAAGGTATAAACAGGGGCCATTGGTGTATTAATCGACAGTAAGCTTGTCCACGTCTTCCCAAGCAGTCTGGGCTCAGGCGACTGGCGGCCCGGGGACCCTCCTGGTTTCTCCATTTAATATGAAGTGGAGATTTTCTGTGCCGGCTGGAGGTGTGGAGGGGGTCAATGTTTTGCCTCTTCTTGGTGGTTTTGCCTGCAAGGTGTGTCTCCAGCGTCTCTCCAAGATTTCACTATAGGAGGCACGCTTTCTGCTTACTCCCTCTAGCCACCATCTTGGAATCTTAATTGATTGATTTATTGATTAATATATAGTTTAATGATGCTAGGGATCAAACTCAAGACCTTGTGTCTGATAGGCAAGTTCTTTACCTCTGAGCTATACCCCAGGCTCCCAATGTTTCAATTTGAGCTGAGGGCAGTAAAGATTGATGTCTTAGATCAAAGACAGGGCATTGGACAGGCAGGAGGAAGACTCTCTTAGTATTGGAATAGTCAGCCCTTTTCTTCTAGTTAAACTTTCAACTGATTGGATGAGGCCCACCCATATGAAGGAGGACAATCTGCTTGACTCAGTCTACTAATTCAAGTGTTTAATCTCAAGAGGCCTGATGGCATGGGTCTATAATTTCAGTATTCAGGAGACAAGGGCAGGAGGATTTGAGGCTATTGTGAGCTGCATAACAAGACCATGTCTCAAATAAAAACAAAATCAATAGACAAATGTTAATCTCATTCAGCAATACCCTCATAGAAACACCCAGAACAATGTTTGACCAAATAACTGGGCACTCCATTGCCCAGTCAAGTTGATGCACAAAGTTAATTACAGTCTAATTGGAAAAAAAAGTAGAGCACTCCTTGTTTTTGGAGTCACATGCCACAGGAGAAGGTGGAGACAGGGTCTATGGGAAACTATCCCAGCCACTGCCTCTGACATATGGGGTTCATTTCTTCCCTGCAGTGCTGCGGTATTTGCTGAAGTCTGAAGCTGCCCCGGCAGGCTGTTGAAGCACAGAAATTTTGATAACTAGAGACTTTTGGGAAAGAGACTGAGAGACCAGAGAGTACAAGGGGCATGGTATAAAAGGGAGTCTGTAGGACCTGGCAGGTCTGGATGAGAATTCAAGCTCTGCCCCTTCCAAGCCTTTGTGAATTTCCACCAGTTACTTAAGCTATTTGGCTTCAGTTTTCATAACAGTATTAAAGCTAGTAATAATCATTTCTACCTCACATGGTTGTTCTAATAATTGAATGGAATCATGTGTATAAAGAGCCTGTCGTAGATTTGCACATAATGAATATTTTTTTACTTTCCTCTGAATTCCCCTCCTGTACTTCTGCCATACATAAAAACAATGAGGTAGGAAGATCTAGGGATCCAGTAGGGAAAAATAAACCAAGATTTCCTAGACTTTCACACATACATATGTATATATATATGAGGATCAAACCCAGGAGCTCATGGGGGTGGGGTAAGTGCACTATCCATGAGCTACACTCTCAACCCTCATATTTTTATATGGATAAAATTTTTGCCTTTGCAAATGTAACATTATCTGCAAGATGTTAGTTATATTTTCATCTGATGTTCTTTTTGGCTCCTGAGGATCCCTATGGGCACAGGAATTGGGATGGGCTGCTTGGTAAACCAGGTATGGTGGTATGTGCCTGTAAATCCCAGCATTTGGAAGGTGGAGACAGGTGGTTGGGGATTCCAGCCAGCTTGGACTACATAGTGAGACCCTATCTCATTAAAAGGAAGGAAAGAAGGAAGGGGGGAAGGAAGGAAGGAAGGAAGGGGAAAGAAAAAAAATACTGCTTCTTCTCTCTCACAAGCCAATGTAACTCAATGGGAAGAAATCAGAGATCTTAATCTCACATCCTGCATGAGCTCATCCTAACTGGGGGCAATGGGAGATGCAGAAAGGACAACAGACAGAAGATCAACATGCACAAAGCTGGGGCCAGGTAGGCTGGGTGCTCAGATGTAGACACACCAGCCACCTCTACCTGCAGCGAGTTTATTATATACAGTGGCAAAATGAGGTGGAGCAGCAGTTCTCAGGGGAGGGGGTGTGACATTGTCATTCTCGGGAACAGGAGGAACCTGTGACTGCTTCTCTCTGAACATAAACATCTTAGGAAAAACAGCTGTACTGCATCTTGCCCACTTCTGTGGCTGGGGATGTGCCAAACTCAGCCTACAGTTTATTTGATACAGCTGTTCTTATATACTCTGCTCTCCACATTTAAGATGTAGAGAAATTCATGTCTGGTGAGAGCTGGATGAGATACATTAAAGTTTCTTTTCCATTCTGTTGGTCTGTGATTCTAGAGAAAAGTTAAGGGGCATGCCCCCTCCCTCCACACTGAACAAACACTTCACTGCAGATTAAACACCTCAAGTGAAGGACACATACAGGCCACAGGTGATACTTGGTTGCTGGTGCATCATCACCATTCACATGGAATCTGTGTGGAGGAACAGCCAAGTTGGTGAGGACACCTGTGCTAGCTTTCCATCCTTTGTAATACACAATTATAATGCAGAGGATCTTGAGCTTGGTGAAGAGAAGGCTTTTTCTTTTACCCTCCGGACAATGCTTACTTTGTAGACTTTATTTTTAGAGGCTGTTAGCATGTTGACAGCTCCTGAATTGCTGTTTTCATTTAGTTCTCTGATTGTGCACTTACCATGATTCCCAATTAAAATTCCTAATGGAACCCAAGATTCTAAGCCTTCAAGGCCTCACCAGCTGGCTTCCCCCTACCTACTTCATTTCATCTCCTGCTGCTTGGCCTCTATGCTAGTCCTCTCCAACCGGGCTGGTCTCAATTCTTGCTGTGACTCTGTATTTAAAACATTATCTCTTTTATCATTACTGAGTTTAAAATCCTTAAAGGCTAATGGCGTTTAGGGGCACAGCTCTGGAAACAGATTTTTTGAGATGGAGTCTCATTCTATTGCCCAGGCTGGGCTTGAACTCCTGGGCTCAAGGGATTCCCCTGCTTCAACCTCTTGAGTAGCTGGAACTACAGATTTGGCCACCATGTCAGCTTAATGCAAATTATTTATGAGACCTTGGACAGATTACTTAATCTCCCTGTACTTTCATTTCTCTACTTGTAAAACACATATCATTCAGCACTCAGGAGGCTGAGACAGGAGGATTGCAAGTTTGATGCCAGTCTGGGCTATCATAGTGAAACCCTGATTCAAAAACAAACAACAGCAACAACAAACAGAAATCATAACAGGACCTATATTCTAGACTTATTTTGAAGTTTAAAAAAATAATTTATGTGTGAGCTCAAGGCCAGCCTGAGCTATATAGCAAGATCCTGTGTCAAGAAATTTTTTTATGGGGCTGGAGGCACAGCTCAAGCCATAGAGAGCCCACCTTAAGTGTACAGTCCTGAGTTTTAAAGCCTATTTCTTGGTTCCAAGTTCAAATTTCACTATTTGCCACTTCTAGGCCATCTGAACCAGGGAGGCAGGGTCACATAATGAAGATACTGGTAGGAACCCAATTCTCTAGATCAGGTCAGGGACCCTCATGGTCTGGGGGAGGAAAGTGGAGGGTGTGTTCAGGAGGCAGCCTCACAGAGGCCGCATCACTGTTTATGATGCCTTGCATGAATCTTGCCAATCAGAAAGATGCAGAGGGAGCCCAGATAATTTACATAGGTCCTTTGTGCTCAAGTATGAGGAGCATAGCTCCTTAAGTGTGGGCAGAGCTTAGCGACTTTCTTTCAAACAATATAGGACAGAAAGGGGGGAAAGAGGACCTTTACAGTGGAGAAATATGTCAAACAGTACCTCAGACAGGTGATCAAGGTCAACATGAATAATCACAAATCATGATGATAGAATGCACTCTTGATGTGGTGAAAACAGCCCTTTACTTCAGTAATCTTCCTTCTACAACCCTTAACCTCAGTAAAATACTGAGAAAAACATCAGATGAGTTCTAACGGAGGCATTCTATAAAACATCTGACTAGTTTCTCTTAACACTGATAAACTGTCACAGCTAAGAGGAGCCTAAGTAGCTAAGAGGACACCTAAGCAATGTGGTGTCCTAAAACTACTCTCCTTCCTTCCTTCTTCCCTTCCTCCCTCCCTCCTTCCTCTCTGTCTTCTTTCTTTCATTCTTTTTAATATACTTTTTATTATCATGATATCATTGTACTGGGGATACATTGTGACACTTACAAAAATTCTTATAATGTTTTGTAATGGAATTCACCTCTCCATCATTCTCCTTTATCCTTTCTCCCCCATTCCTGGAATAGTTTCAACAGGTCTCATTTTTAACTGTTATTCATATTTTCCTGTTTTCTTATGGTTTAATAAAAAAATACTCCATTTTCTGTTCTCATAATTTTTTTTTTCAGTACTGGGGTTTGAACTCAGGGCCTACACCTTGAGCCACTCCACCAGTCCTCTTTTAGTGAAGAGTTTTTTCAAGATAGGCTCACGAACTTTTTGCCTGGGCTGGCTTCAATCAGAGATCCTCCTGATCCCTGCCTTCTGAGTAGCTAGGATTACAGGTGTGAGCCCTCGGCACCCAGCTTGGATCACATTTTCTTGTTTCTTCACATGTCCAGTGATTTTTTTCTTGTGTAATACATTCTGTGTCTATTTAGGTATAGGAGGTTGAAGTTACATTTTTGTCCTTCAAAGCATATTCAGTTTTGTAGGGGCAGGCAGTTAAATTAGTATTGAATCCTCTTCATTCTATTAAATTTGCTTTTAAGCATTGTTAGGATGGGTTCATTTTGGTTTCATCCTTAGTCTTTAGAGATGGCCCTTACTATAGGACATAACCCCTATTCTCAAAGCACTACTCTTTTGTGGTAATAAGTGGATGACCAAGGTACTCAGTGAGGCATCTCCACTCTGGCTGAGCTCAAAACACCGGTATCTCCTGGGACTGTGCAACCTCAGTATCTTCATCACTTACAGCGCTGGTCCCTTCTACACCTTATAAAACCTTACTCTACACACCCACACACACACAGTCCATTCCTTGTGAAAGTCCCAGGGAAACCTCACACAGACTTAAGGAACGTCCCATTGCATGACTATTCTTTCCAGTACCTGCCCTGGAAATCCAACTGTACTGGAAGTCCCCAAATCCTATTTGTGTTTCATGAACACAGTGAGGTCATTGATTGCTCTGTCATGCCTCCCTCATACTGTTGATGTGGTCAGGAGAGTGCTACCAAGTCAAAGGCCAAAGAGAATTGGGAGCTTATGTCGCATGCTTTTTCCTCTTAGCAATCACAGCTGGTGCATATATTTTGCCTGCTTTTGTAGTGATTAGACAGAAGGGCAATTCTGATACCAATTATTCCATTCATAACAGATGCAGAAGTCCCCACTTCAGTCTTTTATTTTTATTTTTAATCAGAAACTTTACTCCATTAGTAATTAGTTTTATAATTCATATTTAAGCTTTGTAAGTCCTTCTGCTCTTTACAATTCCACCAGTATAGAAACTTTTGCTATTAACTTATACAATAATTATGGTGGTAGATTTTTAAATTTCTGACTTTTTTACCTTAAGTTGTGAAGGCATATTTTCTTAAATATTTCTTAAAGCAGGATAACAGAAAAGGAGATTGATATTTTCCATTTAGGAAGACAAGGGTCTTGGGAATTATTTGCTTTTTTTTCTCTCCACATTGTTGTTCATCTAAAGTTGTCATTCCCAACTTTTGAATTAAAAGTTAAAAAAATCCCCTGCCAACAACATTTAAAACTACTCAATAGTTAATAAAAACAAAACAGTAACTCTCAAAAGTCAAGTAGCATGAAAAATTCTTTCTCCTATTCTTACCAGCCAATAAATGCCACTTTTCTAGAAGCAAACAGCATTATCAGTCTTGTTCTCATGAATATTATGTAGTATACTCTCTCTTTTCTCTCTCTCTCTCTCTCTCTCTCTCTCTCTCTCTCTCTCACACACACACACACATATATGTATTCACATATATATGGATAAAAACTCTAATTCTACACATTACCAAAAATATGTACCTTGGCTTTTACTGAATGTGTGTTAGAGACTGTATCATTTTGGTATGTATATAGAGGTTTTAAAGTCTTCTATTATATGGATAGATGACAATTTTCCATTATGTAAACTGATTATAATTTATTTAATCTTTATCCTTTTTGTTGACATTGCAACCTTTTCTAATCTTTTTTAATTTAAAACTCCTATAATAATTGTCCATGTAGATATGTTAATTTGTAAGTATGTAAGTTTGAATGGATACAAACTTTCCGTATACCAGTCAGAATAACCCATCTAAATGGCATCAGGCTCAGAAAAGTTCAAAGGCTTCTGATCTCAAAATAAAACCCAAAGTTCTCACCACTGACGTCAAGGTTGTTCATTACCTGATCTTAGTTTCTTCTCTGATTTCATCTGCTACTACTTTTCACTCATTTTATTATGGCTCCACTTTTATTTCTTAGCTATTGCAAGTTCTTTCTGCTTACTATTTCCTCTGCTTGACATTTTTTTTCCAGATATCCCAAAATTTCCAGCCCCACTTTCTGTTTAAATGCCATCCTTTTGCCTCACCTTCCCATTATTTCTCTCTCCTTCCCCTACTTTTCTTTTGAGTTTGACACATCTTCTCTTTGTGTAGAACCATACTGCACAAGAGGACTTTATAAGGTGATGGAAAGGTCTTTGCTGTCCAACACAGTAGCCTTTAGCCACACGTAGCTGGTAAGCACTTTAAGTATAGCTAGTGTGAATGAAGTACTTAATTTCTATTTTGTTTGTTTGAGGTCTTGCTGTGTTTCTCAGGCTGTCCCTGATATCCCTGAGCAGTTGGGACTGCAGGTTCATACCACTATTCTCAGTATGAATTTTAAACCTTATTTAATTCACACAGCACCATATTACTGGTAGGTACTGTAACACACAGTGCAGGCATAGAATGTGTGAGGGAGGGAACCTTGTTTTTGTTGATTGATACCTGCTATGTAGTAAATGCTTTATATCTATTGAATTAATGAAAAACAGAAATACCCATCATTCCTGATCATCCTTGAATCCTAGACTCTCGTGATCTGTAACTCCACTTTGTGTCTGCACTTCTCAGTCATCAACACTTCTCCCCAAACTTCTTGGTATTCAACAATGATGCTTTAGATCCAGGAGTGCTCTCCCTGACATTCACTTGTGTATCAAAGATCCTGATATCTGTAAATTTATAAGTTACACTGGGGCATAGAGAAAATGCACAATGGAGGCAAAGTCTTCTCTAGCAGAGATCACACTTGGCACAAGAATTACATGTGTGCTTTCTACCTTTCATGCTTCCTAAGTATTTACATTGTATGTCATGCTTTTCCAAGGGTAAGGAGTCCACATTTCCCCTTTCCTCTCTTTTATTCCTGCAAATAGGACCTTTTTTTTTAACTTTTGAACATTCTCTAAAGATGGTATCCATTGTGAAGTTTGAGGGACTATGAGATAAACTATTCCTATTAATTTTATCCTATTCTTAGGACAACAGTGCTCAAGGATGTCATCCTTCTGAGAACATTGCTGTGGCTTGAAGTCCTTGCACTACCATCCACAATAACAATTTGGGTTGTTGATCTTTTGAGATAGGGTATTGCTATGTAGTCTAGCCTACCCTTGAACTTGAGATCCTCCTGCCTCAGCCTCCTCGGTGCTGGCCTTACAGGTGTAATCCCACTATTCCTGGGCACGATTACAATTTTGAAGACAGGCTTAGCAGTTAAATAGCCCCTGAAAGAGACTCTTAAAATAGAGAAAAAGTTAGAATTTAACAGAAATGAAAAGTAGCACAAACATTGAATCATTTATTTCTAAATTGGACTCAACAGGAACTGCTCCAAAGACCTCAGCTCCAGTCATACTGCCTGTGCTTAACCTTTCTTCAATTCTTTGTTTTACATCTTTTGACCTTTGTGCAAAATTATTTTGATGAGGGTGTTCAGCTTTAAAAATCACAGTTCTTATACTTTCTTAATTTAACAATGATCTCAAAAAGGCCTTTTGGGGATAAAACTAGGGCATCACACATGCCAGATAAGTGCTCTATCACTGAGCCTCATGTCCAGACTTTTCAATAAGTCTTTTGAAAGAGCCAGATAGCAGTGAGTTCAGTGTTGAGTTTGTTGACAGAGGGCAATCAGCTTTGCTGATCTCAGGTGATGCATTTGGTTTGGGTGCTAGGAATATAGGTAATGAGTTGGCCTTGTGAAATATTCATGGACTGGACATTTATTCCTTTAGGGTACCCTAGGCTGGGTCTCAAAAAGCAGTTTTTGTTTATCTAAATTAAGCAAAGCTTGCTTTCCTAATCAGCAGGTAAGCAGAGACCCACAACAAACTTTTTGATTATGGCTTAAGAAAATGCATGATGAAGAAATGAAAGAAAAAAAACCAGAAGAACCAAGAAAGCAAGAGGAAAACTTATTTTCCTTAAAGAAATAGAGAGTTATGAAAAGGCTTTTAAATGGTTAGCTTAAAACACAACATTTTTAAAAGGCTAACCCTGTCTTCTTTTCTGGTATCTGTTTAATACTTAGTATTATCTCACTAATTCTCAAAATATGGAACTGGATTCACAATATTGCTAGTAAGTCTTCATGTTGGGGGAACACAGTAAGTATTGAGTCCTTTCCTTCCTTCCCTCTCCCTTCCTTTTTTCCCATTTCATTCCTTTTTTCCTTCATCCTTCCCTTCCTCCCTGCCTTCTTTTCTCCCTCTGTCCTTCCTGTCCTCCCTCCCTCTCTTGCTCCCTTCCTCCCTGTCTCTCTTACTGTATTATCTCTCTCTTTCAACTTTTTATTATTAAAAAAGCACTAAATGTGTGTTAAGTAAAGGAAGCTATTTATATTTTTACCACCTAGAAATCATATTTATGATAATTAGATCTAGTATGCATGTCTTCTTGATCTTTCTATGACCATTTACAATTTTAAAATAATTTGAGATCATAGTGTATACTCTGTTGTGTCATTTGTTTATTTTATTAATAATCTCATCTAATATCCAGCCCATATTCATTCCCCACATTCTGACCAATAATTGAGTTGCAGATAATTTGCTTAAAGTAGTATCCAATTAAGGAGATTACAAAACAATGATTTTTCTTAAGCCTTTTAAAATTTGAATAGTTGTTTTTTTGCTTAGATTTATTTCTGAATTATATATATCTATCTATATATATACATATATAGATAGATAGATAGATAGATCCCTATACACTTATATACCAGATATATGTGTATATAGTTATTTTTGTGGCACTTTAACTAAGCAAGGTTTATCACCTTGATTTTTTGTAGTGTAGAGTCTTCCTTTACCACTTTTGATGCATTTATGCTTAGGCTTCCTTTTCCATTTTAAGGAAGAACCATTTTATGTACTGAAAAACAAGAGCTCTATAATTTCCCCACCAAGAAGAGTAAGGTAACATTTTGGCATCATGCTAGTATTTTTATCCTTCTAAGTAGTGTTGAATAATATACCTCATTGCAATGAGTAACTTATTCTGAATCTGTCAAATACTTATTTGCTTAGAAAATCTTGTTTCTAAGAGAAGGCTAGGACTTATAATACAAAATAAAATGTTGCATTTATTAATACAAAGCCAAGTACTTTGACAGTTTCATTATGCCAAATTTAACTTGAAACATTAGATCCTAAATGTCTTTATGCTTTCTTGAATGAATCTGGGTGTAAGACTGAAAATTTTCAGTTAATTCATCTTGTGATAGTATTTCAATATAAAAAAATGTAAATTTCCTAACTTTATAGCATGAAAAATGTATTTAGGTCAGTCTCTTCAAATCTGATTATATCTTATTTTTTTCTAGCACTGATCCTTTGAAGTCAAAGTCTAGCACTTGCTAGGCAGATGATCTGTCACTTGAAGCACAAATCCAACCCTTTTTACTTTAGTTATTTTTCTTTTTTGTGGTACTGGGACTTGAACTCAGGGCCTACAACTTGAGCCACTCCATCAGCTGTTTTTTGTGATGGGTTATTTCAAGATAGGGTCTTGAGAACTATTTGCCTAGGCTGGCTTCGTGTGACGCTCCTCCTGATCTCTGCCTCCTGAGTAGCTAGTATTACAGGCATGAGTCACTAGTGCTCAGCATGCTTTAGTTATTTTTCATGAAGATTCTTTTCTTTTCTTTCTTTCTTCCTTTCTTTCTTTTTTTTTTCTTTCTTCCTTCCCCTCCCTCCCTCCCTCCTTCCTTCCTTTCTTTCTTCTCACTCTCTTTTTTGGCTAAGGTCCGGGGTCAGGCCACAATCTTCCCACTTTTGTCCTTCTGCCTGTACGAAAAATGATCTTTTCTATCAAAGTACTTGTTACCCTCTTAGATTACTAAAAATCCCTCAGGTCACCATCTTAGGTGACTTGCATGTTTAAAGGGTCCTTGCTTCTTCTTCCGGATTCCTGTACAACTCCATTGCCCGCCAAACTGCACACCCTAACCCATCCCCCAAGCCTTTTAGCCAATCGAGGGAGATTGTGAGCCTTTGACCTGGACAAATCCCAGGTGAGGGGCAGGTACAACTGCATCAGAGATACAAGGAGGAGCCGCTGTCAGCCATTTGGTGCCTACATGTTGCTTAGTGGGAGTGAGCACATGCTTGCACCTTCTTGATCAGAGAAATTGCCTTGTCAAGATTTTCTGCCTCTTGTATGTCTGTTTTCGGCACCAGAGGGTTATCAATTCCAACATGCCTAGCTGGCATTATTGGCATGAACTACCTTGCTTATTTGTTCAAATGAGGTCTCCCTAACATTTGGCCTGGGTTGGCCTTGGACTTGAACCATAATCTTCATGAGTAGATAGGATTACAGGTGTGGCCACCACACCACCCAGCCTTATCATGCCTCTTTTTACAGATGCCTGAGAAGAAAATGGGCAGAAATATAGCAGAGCTACAAGATATCAAAGAGAACTGGACAGCTCTGACAAGAAGCAGCACATTACAGAATCTTACCTATGTGTCAAAGCCAGATTTTTTTGTTTCACTATCACTACAAATGTAGGGTCAATCACATACTTTGCTAGGCAGCTGCTGTCATCAAAATTTTTATACAATTTCCTATGGACTTTGTACTTTGGAACCATAAATTATGAAAATGGTATGTGTCCTTTGGTGATGGTGAAGTGAATTTGTATTGTTTGTTTAACATTAAAACAAAATAACTTCTTTCGCAGTGTTGGAAAGATTTGCAGCATCTCTTAGTTTGTGCAACAAATTGAACTGCAAACAAACTCTATATTCTTCTTTTTCTGCATTATTTTATTAAGTTTCTATCTGTAAAAGACACCAGTAGGGACATATTTCTATTCATAGGTCCTATTATCATTAAAAAATTGTAACAGAACATTTCATAAGGCAGGAGGAGTGACTTTCTCCTTAATTCTTTAGCAAGGCCTTCCTCAAAATCCTATCTATTAAATTCGAAGTGAACTTTGAATTGAAATAATTGTAGTAAACTAACCAATAGTGTACATGTAAATTCACCTGTTAATACTTTTAAAAAGATAGTAACAATCACACATTCTACTATTTTAAGTAGGTTATGAAATTAGCCAGCTTTTATGGAGTTTACGATGTGCCTGTCATTGTTGTAAATGTGTTACATAAATAATAAAATCTATGACAACCTCACTCATCTCATATTTCTGAATGAGGAAGCTAAAATATCTAGATGTGAGCAGTTCATTCACATAGCCTCTGACTTGCATGACTACAAGATACATTCTTTTAGTTTTTTATTGTAAACCTAACATCTTGGTAGACACATATGAAATACGGAAGACTATGCAGGAACCCAGTATGTGGAAGAATAGCAGCTTTAATATGTGCAAGAACATACGAAGGGTTGAGGACAAATGTGATGGAAAATGGAGAGTGGAATCTTGTCTTTTTAAACCTTCAAAGGACAAGGTTCTGATGCATTGGCATTTGTACCTTAATCACATAACTCTAAATTAGAAAATATAGAGAACTATTCAGTTGTGGCTTAACATTTTGGTTTTTGAAACAGGCTGACCTTGAAATACCTATCCTCCTGCTTCTACCTCCCACATGCTAGGAGTTTATTATGATTATATCTGACTTATAAAATAATGCTAGAGTCCTTTAGGTTACAATCAAAGGTCATTAGTTGGGTCTGATGGCACATGCCAGTAATCCCAGCAGCTCAGAGGCTGAGGAAGAGAATGGCAAGTTCCAGGCCAACCAAGGCTACATGGCATGAACCTATCTCAAAAGCGAAAATGCACCTAGTATCATTGGTTTGTAACTCCAAATTTTGTTTTCTACATAATGTTAATGCATTTGCATTAGTATAAATTTACAGTCACAATATTTAAAGATATGGTTTTCTAACATTAATAGCTGAAATGAGTTGGGAGAAGTGTCCAGGTACAGAGTTTTTGGTTGCACTGGGGTTTGAACTCAGGGCCTCACACTGGCTAGGCAGGCACTCTTACTGCTTGAGGCACTCTGCCAGCCCAAGAGTTTTTGTATGATGTTGAAATTTAGTTGAAATAGATTCAAGTTGGAGAATTATATCACTAAGATGTTAAATGCCATACATCAAAAAAGCTTACCTATAGAATTTATACCAAAGGAGAAGAGAAAGTGTTTTATCCTGACAAACCTGCAGTTGGAGTCACCTGTGCTCATGAGTTCCACACGAGAATGCCTCAAAACTTCAATAGTTGGAGCACGTTGAAGTTTCCAAGAAAAAAATCACTAGAGGCCTGTGTGATCAGTCCAAAGCATGTGTTAAGCTGCAACAGTCCTCAGCATGAACTGAGAGAGGAAAAAGGATGTGTTCCTAGGTCTGTCTGCAGCAAGGGGGTGCTATGGCTTGAGTGTTGAGGGCCCCCCAAGTGTCTATTTGTTAAAGTCTTGTCCCAGGTGGTGGAACTTTAGGAAATGGGGTTAGAAGGTGGTCCTTAGGGCAAGGGTATTGGGAGCTGACAGGTGTATAGAATAAGCTGTGTGTTTGAGTTTGGCACAGCCCCAAACCGCAGAAGGGAGCAAGTATAGTTATGCCCAGTAATTTGCACACTTGGATTGGCACAGCCTCAGCTGCAGAAGTGGGCAGGATACAGTACAGCTGTTTTTTCCTTTAATGTTTACATTTGGAGAGAAGCTGTCACAGGTTCCTCCTATTCCCGAGTATCATGGTGTCACGACTCCCCCGCCCACTGCCGAGAAATGCCTCTCTGCCTTGTGTTGCTACTGTATATAGTAAACTCACTGGCGGTGGAGGGTGTTGGTGTGTCTCCGTCAGAGCACCCAGCCTACCTGGCCCCAGCTTTATGCATGTTTGGTCTTCTATCTGTTGTCTTTTCCAGCATCTCCTGCCGCCCTCAGTTAGGTTTCTAGGACAACCTCCTGTGGTGAGGGAGAATGGAGGATAAGCCCTTGGTAGGGATTGTAGGATGCTATTCTCTCTCTCTCTCTCTATCTCTCTCTCTCTCTCTCTCTCTCTCTCTCTCTCTCTCTCTCTCTCTCTCTCTCTCCCAATGTAGGCTCCATATGCTTGCCTGTACCATGTTGTGACTCTGTGTAGCATGAGGACCTCTGCCAGAACTGAACTGATGCAGGCACAAATAACCCTCCCTTACTTTATAAGTTAGGTGTTTCAGGTATTTCATTATAGTAATACATGGAGTTTATATAAGGGCTCAGGTACAGGGACAAGTTCATTAAGTGTTTTGCGCAACAACAATGAACCTTTTATCAATCCCATGAAAACTCAAAATCTGACTTGGGCTCAAGTCTCTTGGGAAAAACCTGCAGGTGGCTGGGTTATGATGTGGTCAAGGCCCTCTGTCAATTTTGATTAGGACACAATGGGGGGAACCTGGATGGCCCTGTAGAAGGGAATTAAAACATTACACCAACCCCCCCCAAAACAAACAAAAACCCCTCAACTAACTAAACACAGAAGAAGATAGAAATGAGAGACAAGGAAGATTAATAAATATAAAATACAATAAAGAAATAGCAAAACAACACAAGTAAGTCTCTCCTTATCAGTACTTAATTTGAATGGAAATGAGTTAAACTCTCTGAAAAAGGAAGATTGACAGAATGGGTGGGGAGAATGAGATGTTTACACAAAGCAGATATATTTAATAATAGTGTATATAGTCCTCACAGGGAATATATTACAAGACTTCCAGAGGATGCCTGAGACAGGATATTGACGAACCAAATAAGAATATATATATATATGTATATATATATATATATACATATATATATATACTTATGCATACATGTGATAAAATTTATAAATAAGTCACACTAAGATTATGCAAAAACTAGTAAGGAAATGGAGTGATGACAAACATACTTTAATAAGTTATGCTAATGAGGTCTCTCAAAGCACCTTTCTATTCTATACTCACATTAGTGAGTGATGAAAATCAAAAGTAGGGCAAAAATGACCACTTGAGAGATGCCTTTATTGGACCTAATGTTGCATAACCAGAGAGCAGTGTGGAAGGGGTATCCTGGCTGACTCAGAAAGTGAGCTGAAAATTTGCTTATATAACCAGAAAGGGATTATGACACATGTGTCTGCCCCAATCATGACAGTCCCCTCATGTAGATGAAGGAGTGTATTTGAACCAATCAATGCACAATCCCTGTCACCAATCATGGCAGTCCCTTATGCAAATGAAGGATTCTGTTTCCATCAATCCCAGGTCTCCTGTTAGGCCACTAAGAGAAATGCTCCCCAGCTGGCCTGGGTAGAAATCGCTATAGGCTAATCTAGAATTCACAGAAACTTGTAGTGCCAAAAAGTCCTGCAAAGCATGCATGAATGCTCTCATATAAACACACTCATCCCTGTACTTACACACATGCATACATATTGATATATAACCTTTATTTGTTGTCCCTAAAAAGAGATGATAAATATATGAAAATATGCTTTACTGACTAATTATTGAGGAAGTACAAGATAAAACAACATTGAAATATTTACCTGTCAGAATGGGAAGGATTAAAAAGACTGATTACATCTACTGTTGGTAAGTATCTCTGGTTTAAAGTGCCAGCTGGATGTGGTGGTGTATATCTGCAATCTCAACATTTAGGAGACAGAGAAAGAGGACCGTGAGTTTGAGACCAACCTGGGCTACTACAAGTGAGTTTGAAGCTAAACTGAGCTACAAAGTGAGATTAGACCCTATCTCAAGAAAAAACATTTCAATCCTTATTCTGGGAGAAGGCTATCATACCCGTATCCCAGCACAGGGATGCTGGGATGGAAAGTTCTCTTATGTCCAGGAGTTCAAAACAAGTGTGGGCAATATAGTGAGAGCCTATCTTGAAAAGAAAAAAAATGCTAACCATGTAGTATTTTTTTCCTCTTTAAGTTCTCATTCTGTTGAACAAAGACCTATGCCCATGATTCTTTATTAACTTTATGAAAAATATTCAGTCAACAATCCAGAAGTTTACTGCAGGTATTATTAATACATGGCATAAGTGCCATTAAAGCATGAGGTAGATTCATATGTGCCAACCAAGAAAGATGTTGCAAATGGCCAGAAGCACAAGGAGACTGCACTTACTTATGCTTAAACAGTGTCTGGAGGATTTGTGTCTAAAGCTTACAAAGGGCTTTCAATCTCACCTGTGGGACAAGATAAAAAGGAATTTCAACTTCAAAAATTCCCTACTGTGTTATTTGTTTCTCTTTAACTGACTTTCCATTACTTTTATGTTTAATACCCACCCGAGTGCCAATGCTTACAGATCACTGTAGCTCAGACAGTGCTAGGTGGGGGTGAGGCTCCAGTTCTGTGCCTGATCAGGGTCCTGGATTCATGAGGCTAGCTCAGTGCATCTCAGTGGTACTTCTTGGGAGGACAGTATACACTCATGTGCCAGTCAGGTGACAAATCACAACCATCCACATTTGGCAAATGTCAGTGACATGGGGATGAAAGCCCCACCTCACAATTCCATGGCTCTTGATGAGTGGATTTAGATGTGAGGAGCATGCGTCATTGTCCAAGGCTGGCATCACTGCCTGCTGCAGTTTTCTCCTGGCGACTCAGGAGAAAGGATGTGTGGGGCTTTGCTGGGCCAGGCTGGTAGTGTTTGAGACTCTTCAGATGCATAGGGCAGATGCATCTGGAAAGGTGAGTCTGTGTTCTGGGCTTCCCAGCCTCTCAAGTCAGCATGAACTTCAGGAGGTAGAGAAGGACAATTGGTCCTCTGTCCCTGGGGCCAGGGAATTGCCCATGGAAATGTGGTGTTGGGCTACCACTCTTGTTTTCCTTCCTCTAGTGCTCTGGCCTTGGATGTCTCTCAGAAATAGAAGAATTTGTAGTATTGACATTAAAAGTACAAACTGTAATTTCCAGGCATGTAGGGGTCATGGATGCAGCTGTGATCAGCTGGCCATGTCCTGACTGAACAGAGGGAAGGGCACTGAGTTGGCCAGGCAGCATTTCTAATTGTAGAAGACACTGCTGCCTCAATGACCCAGCTGAATTTTGAGGGAATGTAAATATTGTTAGGCCAGATGGACACAGCAGCGATGGCCATGAGGTAGAGCTGAGGCACCAGGTTTGGTAAAGTTCCTCCAAGCCAGCAGACTTTGAGGGTGTGATTTTCCAGACAATAAAGGAACTAGGATGCAGTATGTGTAGAGGAAGTTCCAGAACGAGGTCATTCAGCTAATCATGGTAAGGGAGAGAAGGCTCTTTTGGAGGAAGAAACACTTCCATTTCTGGGGCTCTAGGCTAGTCTGTGGTCACAAGGGGATTGAGTGTATGGTCCTGATGGGACCTTCTCTCCTCTTTGTTACCACTTATCCTTCCTAGGACCCTACTGCTTTGTGCTTACTCCAGACCATAGCTTGGCTCTGGAGGTCAAGAGACTCTATCCAGAGTGACCTCAGGCTATGTCCCAGAGCACCCTTCCCTGGTGTGACAAGGCATTGATGCCACTAGAGGCAAAGGCAATCTCTGTAGGGAGGCAGGGAAGGCATTTTTAAGAAGTTGGGACAGGTGCAAGAGGTGCACGACAAACTAGCAAGTTCTCACAAGGGGAGCCTCATTGTACACAGCATAGCAGTGAGCTTTGCCTGCGGTGAGCAATAGTGGGGCTGCTGGGCTGATGAAATGAGACTGGAAGAAGAAGTGTCTTCTCCTGAGGGCAACCAGAATCGTGGGGCAACACTTCCTCCAGGCCAAAAAGAGAACTGTTCAATACATATACTCTATCCCTAACCACAACCCTGCTCCATCCTGTCAATGTAGGTGCTAAGGGGAACCCAGGTATCCTGGCCAGGTTACAAAAGGTCCTTCTGGTTAGGAAGGTGGGTTGGGCCCAGGGGAAGGGAATTCAGCATGAGCGACAGAGAGAAATACTGCTGAGCTGTGAGCTGTGTTTGGGGCTCTGGGAGACCCCTGGGCTTCCATACCTCACTATGCTACTCTACTCCTAAGGCATCTGTCCTCACCATCTTCCTTCTGCAAGGACTGTACTCCCGTCCACCTAACACTTCTGGTCCAGCACGTTCCTCTCCTGGGTATCCTGGTTTATCTGCTCCACAGAAGTGCCCTACCCATAGGAAGTGTGTGGGAAGATGCTCATGTGAGCTGATTCTCTTCCTTGGCCTTCTTTTCCCCTTCCTGTCTTGCCACTGTCTTCGCCCAGCTGGCCTGCTTACCCTATCCTTCCTGCTCTGCCAGTTCTCACCCTTGCCAGCATCACCATAGGAAGCACACTGTTCTCAGGTACCTCAGGCTTAGCAACATCAGGGGTTCACCTGATGCTAGAGGAAGCCACCATACCTTGTTTGGCCAAAAGAGGGTGCTGGATCCTGCTCATTTCCTGCCACAGTCTTTATATGCCACAGCCTCCAGCTGCTTCTGGTGAGCCAGGGTCTGCATTTCTTCCTCCACTCTCACAACCTGCAAGAGCTTGTCCTAGGAACCTAACTGGGAGTCACGGGAAATTGAGAAAGGAAAAAAGACAAATATGCAAAAAGCTGGGATCAGGTGGGCTGGGTGCTCTGGTGGAGACACACAACAGCCTTGACCACCTCCAGCGAGTTTATTATATACAGTGGCAAACAAGGAAATGGGATAGCAAAGTCGGCAGAGCAAAAGTTCTTGGGGTGGCATGACCTTGCAGTTATTGGGAACAGGGGGATCCTGTGATTGCTACTTTCTGCACATACTGTTCCTGTCTGAAGGTCATGGTGTAAACACCCTTGTTCTTATGCCAAGCAGCAGTGCTGCATTTTGCTTTCACTCCCTTCTGCAGCTGGGGGCTGTGCCAATCCCAGCCTGCAGATTATTTGATGTGGCTGTGCTCACGTCAAGTTCTCATAGGCTTCTCATACTCTGCTCTCCACACTCCACATCTTGCAGAGAAAGAAAATGCTAGACAAGAGTTCATTTAAATAGCAACCTTCATCCATTTCCCTGAATGTGTTCCAGCTTTGTGGGTACAGTAGGGTACTGGCATCTGTTCACCCCACTATGATATAGAGTAGGACTGTTCTGTGACTCAGTATACAGTACAGACTCCACATGCATGAGGCCCTGATTCATTTCCACCACACACACACATGCACATTTACTTACTATCAAACAGAATGCATATATACAACAGGTTCTGTGTGACAGTAAGTGAAGGCAGTAACTGTCTTCCACCAAAACTGACTTGCAGCAGGTACTATAAGGCACAAATGAGCTCAGTTACCTGGGCCAGGCCCCATGGTGTAGGCCTGCTCTGGTTAAGATATGTGAGGGGTAGAGCCTATGCGGAGACCCTCTCCTGGGTCTAGCAGAGCCTGTGGTCAAAAGGAATGGGTCCAGTTGCAGAGCAATCCATATTTTCATGATTGACCAGAAACTCAGTGGAGCGAGCTATCTCTTGCTCCCTTGTTCTTCTGACCTAACAGGGCTAACTGGGAGCAACGGGAGATGTAGAAAGGACAAACGATAGCAGACAAAGCTGGGGCCAGGTGTGCTGGGTGCTCTAATGGAGATGCAAAACAGCCTCAATGCTTTTTTTATTCCTCTTCTCTTTACTCGGCTTCTTTTCTGTATCTTTATTCTTTAAGGCCTTGCTCCTTTACAATTCTTTAAAACCTTGCTTCTAAAGTCTTCTTTTCTATTATTTAAAGTCTCTTTCCTTAGACTCACACTGCCCCATGTTTTCTTTAGCATAATCTCTCTTGGAGTCTTTGCCCTCAGACTTGCACTGCCCCATATTCTCTCTTTGCTTTCTTAAAGTCTTGGTGTTCAGACTTGCAAACAACAGCAGCTGCATCTAAAAACTGCATTAGCATAACTCTTAAAGTCCTGGTCCTTAGACTTGCACTGTCCCATGTTCTCTTTAGCTTAACTTTTCTAAAGCCTATGTATAAAGTTCTCCATGCAGAAATCTGAAATCTGCTCTGGTGGAGACACAGCAGCCAGTGTCAGGAGCAGCCAATCAAAACTCTCCATCAAAACCTCGCATCCTAGGTAAGACACCTAAAAAATTAGCTAGCATTTGTTGCCCTTAATGCAGAGAAACTAAAAGCAGATACCTTAAAAGCAACTGAGGCCAATAGGAAAAGGGGACCAGGAACTACAGAAAAGGTTAGATTAAAAAAAATTAACCTAGAAGGTAACACACACGCACAGGAAATCAATGTGAGTCAATGCCCTGTATAGCTATCCTTATCTCAACCAGCAAAAACCCTTGTTCCTTCCTATTATTGCTTATATTCTCTCTTCAACAAAATTAGAGCTAAGGGCAAAATAGTTTCTGCCGGGTATCGAGGGGGTGGGGAGGAGAGGGAGGGGTGGAGTAGGTGGTAAGGGATGGGGTGGGGGCATGGGGGAGAAATGACCCAAGCCTTGTATGCACATATGAATAATAAAACAATAAAAAAAAAACCTCACATCCTCCTTCAGCGAGTCTTTTATATCAAGTGGTAAACAGGAAGTGGAGCAACAGTTCTCAGGGAGGGGCTTGACATTGTAACAAGAGAAACCTGCATTCCTACTTTTCTTTTTTTTTTTTTTCATTTTTCTTTTATTATTCATATGTGCATACAAGGCTTGGTTTATTTCTCCCCCCTGCCCCCACCCCCTCCCTTACCACCCACTCCACCCCCTCCCGCTCCCCCCCTTCAATAACCAGCAGAAACTATTTTGCCCTTATCTCTAATTTTGTTGTAGAGAGAGTATAAGCAATAATAGGAAGGAACAAGGGGTTTTGCTGGTTGAGATAAGGATAGCTATACAGGGCATTGACTCACATTGATTTCCTGTGCGTGGGTGTTACCTTCTAGGTTAATTCTTTTTAATCTAACCTTTTCTCTAGTTCCTGGTCCCCTTTTCCTATTGGCCTCAGTTGCTTTAAGGTATCTGCTTTAGTTTCTCTGCATTAAGGGCAACAAATGCTAGCTAGTTTTTTAGGTGTCTTACCTTTCCTCACCCCTCCCTTGTGTGCTCTCGCTTTTATCATGTGCTCATAGTCCAATCCCCTTGTTGTGTTTGCCCTTGATCTAATGTCCACATATGAGGGAGAACATACGATTTTTGGTCTTTTGAGCCAGGCTAACCTCACTCAGAATGATGTTCTCCAATTCCATCCATTTACCAGCGAATGATAACATTTCGTTCTTCTTCATGGCTGCATAAAATTCCATTATGTATAGATACCACATTTTCTTAATCCATTCGTCAGTGCTGGGGCATCTTGGCTGTTTCCATAACTTGGCTATTGTGAATAGTGCCGCAATAAACATGGATGTGCAGGTGCCTCTGGAGTAACAGTCTTTTGGGTATATCCCCAAGAGTGGTATTACTGGATCAAATGGTAGATCGATGTCCAGCTTTTTACGTAGCCTCCAAATTTTTTTCCAGAGTGGTTGTACTAGTCTACATTCCCACCAACAGTGTAAGAGGGTTCCTTTTTCCCCGCATCCTCGCCAACACCTGTTGTTGGTGGTGTTGCTGATGATGGCTATTCTAACAGGGGTGAGGTGGAATCTTAGTGTGGTTTTAATTTGCATTTCCTTTATTGCTAGAGATGGTGAGCATTTTTTCATGTGTTTTCTGGCCATTTGAATTTCTTCTTTTGAGAAAGTTCTGTTTAGTTCACATGCCCATTTCTTTATTGGTTCATTAGTTTTGGGAGAATTTAGTTTTTTAAGTTCCCTGTATATTCTGGTTATCAGTCCTTTGTCTGATGTATAATTGGCAAATATTTTCTCCCACTCTGTGGGTGTTCTCTTCAGTTTAGAGACCATTTCTTTTGATGAACAGAAGCTTTTTAGTTTTATGAAGTCCCATTTATCTATGCTATCTCTTAGTTGCTGTGCTGCTGGGGTTTCATTGAGAAAGTTCTTACCTATACCTACTAACTCCAGAGTATTTCCTACTCTTTCTTGTATCAACTTAAGAGTTTGGGGTCTGATATTAAGATCCTTGATCCATTTTGAGTTAATCTTGGTATAGGGTGATATACATGGATCTAGTTTCAGTTTTTTGCAGACTGCTAACCAGTTTTCCCAGCAGTTTTTGTTGAAGAGGCTGCTATTTCTCCATCATATATTTTTAGCTCCTTTGTCAAAGATAAGTTGCTTATAGTTGTGTGGCTTCATATCTGGATCCTCTATTCTGTTCCACTGGTCTTCATGTCTGTTTTTGTGCCAGTACCATGCTGTTTTTATTATTATTGCTTTGTAATATAGTTTGAAGTCAGGTATTGTGATACCTCCTGCATTGTTCTTTTGACTGAGTATTGCCTTGGCTATTCGTGGCCTCTTGTGTTTCCATATAAATTTAACAATAGATTTTTCAATCTCTTTGATGAATGTCATTGGAATTTTGATGGGAATTGCATTAAACATGTAGATTACTTTTGGGAGTATAGACATTTTTACTATGTTGATTCTACCAATCCATGAGCATGGGAGATCTCTCCACTTTCTATAGTCTTCCTCAATCTCTTTCTTCAGAAGTGTATAGTTTTCCTTGTAGAGGTCTTTCACATCTTTTGTTAGGTTTACACCTAGGTATTTGATTTTTTTTGAGGCTATTGTAAATGGAATTGTTTTCATACATTCTTTTTCCGTTTGCTCATTGTTAGTGTATAGAAATGCTAATGATTTTTCTATGTTGATTTTATATCCTGCTACCTTGCTATAGCTATTGATGATGTCTAGAAGCTTCTGAGTAGAGTTTTTTGGGTCTTTAAGGTATAGGATCATGTCCTCTGCAAATAGGGATATTTTGACAGTTTCTTTACCTATTTGTATTCCTTTTATTCCTTCTTCTTGCCTAATTGCTCTGGCTAGGAATTCCAGTACTATGTTGAGTAGGAGTGGAGATAGTGGGCATCCTTGTCTGGTTCCTGATTTTAGAGGGAATGGTTTTAATTTTTCTCCGTTAAGTATAATGCTGGCTGTAGGTTTGTCATATATAGCTTTTATAATGTTGAGGAACTTTCCTTCTATTCCTAGTTTTCTTAGAGCTTTTATCATGAAATGATGTTGGATCTTATCAAAGGCTTTTTCTGCATCTATTGAGATGATCAAGTGGTTTTTGTCTTTGCTTCTGTTAATGTGGTTTATTACGTTTATTGATTTTCGTATGTTGAACCACCCCTGCATCCCTGGGATGAAGCCTACCTGGTCGTGGTGAATAATCTTTTTGATGTGTTGCTGAATTCGATTTGCCATTATTTTGTTGAGGATTTTTGCATCAATGTTCATTAAGGAGATTGGCCTATAGTTCTCCTTTTTGGAGGTGTCTTTGCCTGGTTTTGGGATAAGTGTAATACTGGCTTCGTAAAATGTGTTAGGCAGTTTTCCTTCCCTTTCTATTTCATGGAACAGTTTAAGGAGGGTTGGTATCAGTTCTTCTTTAAAGGTCTGATAGAATTCAGCAGAGAATCCATCAGGTCCTGGACTTTTCTTTTTGGGGAGACTCTTGATTGCTGCTTCAATTTCATTTTGTGTTATAGGTCTATTCAGGTGATTAATTTCCTCTTTGTTCAGTTTTGGATGATCATATGTATCTAGAAATCTGTCCATTTCTTTTAGATTTTCAAATTTATTTGAATATAGGTTCTCAAAGTAGTCTCTGATGATTTCCTGGACTTCCATGGTGTTTGTTGTTATCTCCCCTTTTGCATTCCTGATTCTACTAATTTGGGTTTTTTCTCTCCTCATTTTAGTCAGGTTTGCCAGGGGTCTATCGATCTTGTTTATTTTTTCAAAGAACCAACTTTTTGTTTCATTAATTCTTTGTATGGTTTTTTTGGTTTCTATTTCGTTGATTTCAGCTCTTATTTTTATTATTTCTCTCCTTCTATTTGTTTTGGGATTTGCTTGTTCTTGTTTTTCTAGGAGTTTGAGATGTATCATTAGGTCATTGATTTGGGATCTTTCAATCTTTTTAATATATGCACTCATGGCTATAAACTTTCCTCTCAAGACTGCCTTAGCTGTGTCCCATAGGTTCTGGTAGGTTGTGTTTTCATTTTCATTGACTTCTAGGAACTTTTTAATTTCCTCTTTTATTGCATCGATGATCCATTCTTCATTAAGTAATGAGTTATTTAGTTTCCAGCTGTTTGCATGTTTTTTGTCTTTACTTTTGTTGTTGAGTTCTACTTTTACTGCATTGTGGTCAGATAGTATGCATGGTATTATTTCTATTTTCTTATATTTGCTGAGGCTTGCTTTGTGCCCTAGGATATGATCTATTTTGGAGAAGGTTCCATGGGCTGCTGAGAAGAATGTATATTGTGTAGAGGTTGGATAAAATGTTCTGTAGACATCTACTAGGTCCACTTGATCTATTGCATATTTTAGATCTTGGATTTCTTTATTGAGTTTTTGTTTGGATGACCTATCTATTGATGATAATGGAGTGTTAAAGTCTCCCACAACCACTGTGTTGGCGTTTATATATGCTTTTAGGTCTTTCAGGGTATGTTTGATGAAATTGGGTGCGTTGACATTGGGTGCATACAGATTGATGATTATTATTTCCTTTTGGTCTATTTCCCCTTTTATTAGTATGGAATGTCCTTCTTTATCTCGTTTGATCAATGTAGGTTTGAAGTCTACTTTGTCAGAGATAAGTATTGCTACTCCTGCTTGTTTTCGGGGGCCATTGGCTTGGTAAATCTTCTTCCAGCCTTTCATCCTAAGCATATGCTTATTTCTGTCGGTGAGATGAGTCTCCTGTAAGCAACAAATTGTTGGATCTTCTTTTTTAATCCATTTTGTCAAACGGTGTCTTTTGATGGGTGAATTAAGTCCATTAACATTAAGTGTTAATACTGATAGGTATGTGGTGATTCCTGCCATTTAGTTATCTTAGTTGTTTGAAGGTTTGATTGTGTGTACCTAACTTGATGTTACTCTCTACTGTCTTGCTTTTTCTTATCCTGTGGTTTGGTGCTGCCTGCCTGCCTTTTCATGGTTAAGTTGGGTGTCACTTTCTGTGTGCAGGATCCCTTGCAGAATCTTTTGTAATGGTGGCTTTGTGGTCACATATTGTTTTAGTTTCTGCTTATCATGGAAGACTTTTATTGCTCCATCTATTTTGAATGATAGCTTTGCTGGGTAGAGTATCCTGGGGTTGAAGTTATTTTCATTCAGTGCCCGGAAGATCTCACCCCACGCTCTTCTTGCTTTTAATGTTTCTGTTGAGAAGTCTGCTGTGATTTTGATGGGTTTACCTTTGTATGTTACTTGTTTTTTCTCTCTTGCAGCCTTCAATATTCTTTCCTTAGTTTCTGAACTTGTTGTTTTAATGATGATATGTCGTGGAGTAGTTCTATTTTGATCTGGTCTGTTTGGTGTCCTGGAGGCCTCTTGCATTTGTATGGGAATATCTTTCTCTAGATTTGGGAAATTTTCCGTTATTATTTTGTTGAATATATTACGCATTCCCTTCGCTTGCACCTCTTCTCCTTCTTCGATGCCCATGATTCTCAAGTTTGGTCTTTTGATGGAGTCAGTGAGTTCTTGCATTTTCTTTTCACAGGTCTTGAGTTGTTTAATTAGTAGTTCTTCAGTTTTTCCTTTAATTACCATTTCATCTTCAAGTTCTGAGATTCTGTCTTCTGTTTGTTCTATTCTGCTGGATTGGCCTTCCGTTTTGTTTTGCAGTTCTGTTTCGTTCTTTTTTCTGAGGTTTTCCATATCCTGGCTGTTTTCTTCTTTATTGTTGTCTATTTTTGTCCTGAGTTCATTTATCTGTTTATTCATTGTGTTCTCTCTTTCACTTTGGTGTTTATACAGTGCTTCTATGGTTTCCTTTATTTCTTCTTTTGCTTTTTCAAATTCTCTATTTTTATTGTCTTGGAATTTCTTGAGTGTCTCCTGTACATTTTGGTTGACCCTATCCAGTATCATCTCTATAAAATTCTCATTGAGTACTTGTAGTATGTCTTCTTTTAAATTATTCTTGTAGGCTTCATTGGGTCCTTTGGCATAGTTTATCTTCATTTTGTTGGAGTCTGGCTCTGAGTTTCTGTTCTCTTCATTCCCCTCTGGTTCCTGTACTAATTTTTTGCTGTGGGGAAACTGGTTTCCTTGTTTTTTCTGTCTTCCTGTCATTGTCCTTGGTGTTGTTACTGTCCCTGTACTGTGTGTAATTAAGTATTTTCTAGCTTGTAATAATAACAATGGTAATATTGAGAATGGAAGAGTGAGCTGAGATGGAAAGCAAGAAATTAAAGAAAAGGGGAAAACAAATATACAGACAAGAGGGAGAAAGCAGAACAAGGTATCAGACAAGAGAGTTTCAAAGGTATAAACAGGGAGTGTTAGTGTACTAATCGACAGTAAGCTGAACAGACAATAGAGTGACAGAGAGAGGATTGAAAATCAAAGATAAAAAAAATAAAAAATAAGTATATGAAAGTAATATCTATTTATAAAAATGAATTAAAATAAAATGGAAAATAGAAAATTAAAAAAAACAAAAAAAACCAAAAAACCAAAAAACTTCCAAGTTTATATGCAATGCAATTTCAGTCTTAATAATTTGGATGTCCGTCTCAATCTCCAGTCCTGGAGTTGGTGCCTCAGATGTTGTTCTGTAGTTGTCTCATCAAAGGGGATGCATAAAGTAGAACAAAACTACACTCACACACACACAGAAGAAAAAAAAAAAAAAAGTCCCACCAAGTGTCCCCAGTTCAAATGCAATACAGTTTCAGTAAGTTTTTCGGCTTGCAGGTGTAATTCGGTTGTTCTCTCATCAAAGGTAGGGAGAAAAAGAAAAAAAAAAAGCGTCTGGAGGCAGTTCTGAGAGTGGTTTCTGCAACTGTGGCTCGCCTGCCTGCTGCTCTCAGTCTGTAGCTGGCGGCGTTATTTATGCAGATCTCTGGGGTGAGCTTAGCACTCACCTGGTCCCACAGGCTTTGTTTGCTCAGAGTTCTCCTGTGCGGGGGAGGGGGGCCTCTGCTACAGGCTTTTCCCTTTCCAAGCACTGGGAAAGGCGACACTGCCCCGCGTTGTCAGGCCTGCGTGTTTATTTACAGTTCACGTGGGAAGTGGGTCTTCCCTCCTCTCACAAGCGTCCAGGCTCCTGGTTGCTGGCGCGCCCCGCTCCCGCCAGAGCCTCTCCGGCCCGCCCGGCTCGTTTATTTACAGTCCCGGGAAGGAGTCCCTTCCCCCAATCTTCAGCGCTCAGGGCGCCCCACCCTCTTTCCAGCGTCTTAACTGTTCTTATTGCTTAGTACTCAGTTTCTCCTTTTCCCCCGGGTGGAGGTCAGTCTGTCCAGGGGGCTATGCTGCTCTGGCCCAGGCTTGTCTGTGGGGGAACCGCGGTACCGCGAAGCTCACCTGGTCCGCGTCTTCCCAAGCCGTATGGGCGCCGGCCACTGGCGGCCCGGGGGCCTCCTCGGTTCTCCGTTTAACGTGAAGTGGAGATTCTCTGCGCCGGCTGGAGATGTGGAGGGGTCAAAGTTATGCCTTTTCTCGGTGATTATGCCTGCAAAGTGTGTCTCCAGCGTCTCTCCAAGATTTCACTATAGGAGGCTCGCTTTCTGCTTCCTACCTCTAGCCGCCATCTTGGAATTCCTACTGCATTCCTACTTTTCTGAAGGTAAACAACTTAGGAAAACAGCTGAGCTGCATTTTGTCTAGGTCTGGGGCCTTGCCAAACTCAGCCTGTCATTGAGCACAACTGTGCTTATGTAGCTTTCTCATAATCCACTCCCCACAACTCTGGGCTGGTGGACCATCTGACCTAGACTTTGATCCTAGGCCATGCAGGAGGTGGGACTCAGAGAAGGGGCCAGAGAGGCTATGGGGCTGATGGCTGTGTCCTTAGACCTGAGGTGCTAATCCTACTTCAGTGGGGTTATATGACTCTGGCCCCAACTTGATGCTTCTTCCAGGACCAAGGAACACAAGAGGGTGCTCTCTGCACCTGCCCTGGCTACCTGGCCCATGTTCTGTCAGTCAAGGAGGGGTGGACCTTGCCTCAGTAAGTCACCTTTGGAGCCTGAGGATCCACAAGGAGAGAGAGCTGCATGATGCAACAGGGAATAGGGGTAGACTGAAGTCTGTTCAAAGCTTCATTCCATATGTGAAGAATTCGTGGTGTCTTCTGTGGAATGTCTGCTGGTAGGAGTCACACATTGCTCTCAGGAAACTCACAGAATGTGTGGGATCTCACAGGACAGCTGCCAAAAACAGGTTTGAGGTGATATGAGTTGGGCAAATCCATGGTTTCTCTGGGCCTCAGTTTCCTCATCAGTAGGAGGGTGATGAGCCTACCCTACTCAGCTTACCCAGTGTGTAAGGTACTGTTCTATGCAAAGTAAAAGCATGTATCTCTCCCCAGAACAGACTTGGTGCAACTAGGTGTACTCAATCTTGGTACATCCCCTAAGATACATCCTTCCCGGTGTAGAAAGGGAGCTTGTAGATTTGTCTCCAAGACCAGAGTGGGCCTGATGTTCCCTTTTGGTGTTTGGTCTTGGTTGAGGAAGTCTGTGAATGTTTTCACATTAGCTGTTAGCCAGCAGCATATTCATTCTCTTTTCCATGTCATTTCATCCTGCAAGATGAGGTCTGTGGAAATATGCAGCCATGACTGACTGGGAACCTTGACTCCACAGATCTATGCAAGGTCTTGGGCCAAATAAATGCTTCCCTTTCCACTAAGGATGTTATGCAGGTCACATGAGCAGGTTTCTGTTTTCTGTTGAGAATGTTCAACCCAATCAAGTGCAACTTCTCTAGAAAGAACCTGCCTCCACTTTGGGATTTGGCTATTCTTAGCAGTACCTCCTCATCAGGAGGCATTTAAGTACTTAGGCAGCGACAATCGCCTGTGTACTTCAGCCATCACACTTTATATTCAGATGTGGAGTAGAGAAGGGACAATCTTCCAGGGACTGAGCAGAAACCTTCACTGGGATTCATGGCTTCCACCAGCTCCTTCTGACAGTGGAGGCTCAGTGCGGGCTTGGTCCTGGAAATAAGGCTTTTGCCACTGACAATCTGATCATGCAAAAGTAGGTGCTGAGCGTGGAAATTCCACACTTCTTCCATCTGGTGCTTCATGTCGTGCAGCCCAGGTACTTAACAAGCGGGTGGAGTCCAGGGCAAGCTTGTAGGGAACTGCAATAGGTGGAGGGCGGCGGGAACCCCTACTGCTGTCCTCAAGTTAAGTCGTGCTCAGCCCCTATTGACGTTTTTTTCTTTTTTCTTATACAAAACCTGATTTTCATACATGTCTGTGATGTACTTTGACTTTTGAGTTTTGAAGGAACGCAGGGGTTAGTTCCTGCTGTGATTTGACAGGCTGGGCTTGCACATGCGCACTTTGGCTGCAGAGCCTGTCGTTGAGGTGCACACGTAGTTGCTCCATTAACTTTAAAAAAACCGTTTTATTGTACAAAACAATAGGTTTCCTATAACGTTTGATAACGATTGTAACGCACTTTGACTGAATTCTGACAGAAAAACAGGCCGCTCTTGGGCTGCGATTTGACAGGCAGGGCATGCACATGCGCAGTTGAGCACCGTTGCCTGCAGGGACCGTCACTGTTGTCTGAAGGGACAGTTGGTTGCTGCATTAACTTTTAAATCTTATTTGTAGAAATCAGTTGTTTCATGATGATATTTTCCTACACAGATATGATGCACTTTGACTTTTGAAGGAATGCAGGGATGCGCTCCACCTGAGATTTGACCTGCAGGGTCTAGCGCATGCACAGTTGGGCACCGTTGCATCTCCGTCGTCACTGTTGTGAGAGGTGCACATAGGTTGCTCCATCAACATTTAAATTTCGTTTTGTAAAGAACAATGTATTACATTATAACATTGCCATGCATATACATAGTGCGCTTTGATTTTGAATTTTGAAGGATGCTGGTCTGGGCTCCAGTCTCTGGTTGAAGTTCAGGGACTGGCACATGCGCAGTTGAGCACCGCTGGCTAAAGGGCCTGACAGCACTGTTTGAGGCATACATGCGGTGTTCCATTGACTTCCCCCCTATTTTTCATTATGCAAAAGTTAAGTTTAATTATGAAAATTTTATAGATTCATATAGTTACAATTTGGAATTTGAAATCTGCGATTTGACGTGCAGGCCTGGCATGTCAACGTGGCCTGTCAACGTGCTCAGTTGGGCATCGTTGGTTCGGCCTGCCTCTGCTCTCTGACGCGCGCATGCGCGTTGGTACTCGCGCGTAGGCGTTTACCTGCGTTGCTTGGCGACAACCTTCAAGCCATCGGTATTTGCCACTTGACAGTTACTCATCACAGAGCTCTGTGTTGGGACGCTGTGGCTAGAGTCCGTTCGCTTACTTTGAAACCGAGTTTTTTTTATTTCGGAGACCACGAACAGCTGAAGGGAGAGGGGAGGGGCCTGTGAGGAAGCTGAGGGGTGAGGCAGCTGAGGGGAAGCCTCAACCATGAAAAAGACCTTAGGTTTGCAGTCTAAGATCAAGACGCCATTGGGCTTTTGCGATGGAACGCACAAGTCCTGCATGGGTTCTGGACGTCGGAGTCCTGAGCCCTTTAACAACAGCTATGATCCTCACTTTCGAGATGAATTCCATAGGGCCGCGGCCAGAGGTGATCTAGACCTGATAAAGCGCTTGCTGAAAAATCGCAGGTGTAGCCTGAATGACAGAGACAGGAAGCAGAGGTAATAGGGCCAGCGAGGAAGGGGACGGGGAGGCGGGGCTCTCTTCCCGCCGCAGGCTCCTCTGCACCTGGGACCTGCACACCTGGAGGGACCAGCGCCAGGCCAACTTCTCCAATAGCGAAACAAGACCAATGCTTTAGCTGGTTTCCTATTCCCCTGTATACACCCTTTTAATCACTTTATTGACGAGTTTTAAACAAGTATGCAGACGTCATTTATTTGGTCCATAACTATAGTATATTTGCTATTTGAGTTTTACAAAACATCAAACATAAATAACCTGAAACTGTAAGGATACACCAAAATTGGCTTCTTACACAGTCATCGCGGACAGTACAAATTGATAATTTGAGCAAATTAACATTGTTTTACATTAATATACATAGTGTCAGTTAACATTTAAAAACAAGTTTCAGTGCATAACAGTTGATGGTTTTGTGACTATGCTTCGGTCAGTTAAGAGTATGAAAATGATTAGCTCTCGGCTAAAAATAACTCTTCTTCTAGCCAAAAATAAAAGCATAATACTTATAACCAGGTATCAACTTTACTAAACAGTATTTTTAAACTATCGAATGATACCTAAGGGTATTTACAAATGTAAATAAAAGGAAACTTTATTGACTATTTAAAAACGACTTAACTAACAAAATTAAGTAATACAGCATTTTATATTAATGTATACATTGAAATATTGTTACATGAATGGTAGAAAAGTGCATAATGAGGGAAATATTTCCCATAATGTATCAATTTCACACAAAATTATTCAAATTATAATTAAAATCCATTTTATATCAGTGTACACCCATGTAATGTATGTTCTTTAATGAAGGATCATACAAGGAAATTTGAAGTGGAAAGATAGCTTCTTCCCCCCTCCTCTTTTCAGTTATTTCACAGTGGTTTAGAAGAGTTGCCATTTTCACTTCTCAATACATTTTCCATATTTCTCACATGCTTCTTCACTCATTAGTTCATGTATCTTTGCAGGGTGAATCAGAGTCATCCTCATCGACCATCTTCATAACTTACTTCCCCTCATGGAGGAGAGTGAGCTCACTGGCAGTTTTCACACTTCCCATGCATCTAGCTCATCTCATTTTTTCAATTTGGTCCTAACTTTAGGCAGACTATATAGTCAGCAGCATCTCCCAAAATTCACGTGCAAAATTTCTGAGTCTCACTGTCCCAACACCCTTATCTATTGGTATCCACTCAGGATTCTCTGTGAATTTTTGGTCTGAGAGCAGAGTGGGCCCCATGCAATGTATGGCCCCACTGCCCTCCAGGCCAGGTTCCTGATGTGCAAGCTGCAGCAGACTCTCAGGCTGTGTTGAAATGTTTCATGATATAGAACCTTGTTCTCAGGGAAACAAGGCTGGTGGTACTGTGCCAAGAATCCTGGCTTTGAGTTCTTGAATCAGAAGATTCAATGTTCTCTAATTGTGAGCTTTTCCTCTGTTGATCAATTTTACATGAACCACATAAAAGTCAAAGATTTAACATTTTTTTTGAATTCCACATGTTGTCTCTTACTCTTGTGATGTCACTAAGTAAATGTGTTCAATAAACACACACTGGACCTTCTAAGTATCTATGTGTGCTATAAATTTTTAAAAATTAGTCATTTATTTACAGCTGAAAATGCAGATAGATAAAAAAATAGAATGGAAAATCCAGAAACACCCAAGTATATGTAAGTATTTAGAAACTGATAATTGAGACATATCACAGTGGGAAAAGAATTATTTGTGAACAAAATGCTATTGAGCTGGATAAAACTAAGTTTGTATGCCACAAAATTGGTTCTAGATGCAATGCAAATTAACGTGTTTATTTATATAATACAAACAGTATGTTGGCAAAAACTTTCCTAGGAATGGCCACAAAAGCAAGTATTTGTGTGTGTGTGTGTGTGTTTATGTGTACTGGAGATTGAATTAAGGGCTTTGTGAATGCTAAGCACACACTACCACTGAGCTAGAGGCAAGCATTCTGAAGATCACTTCAACAAAATAAAATCTAAAGCCTTTGTATACAAAGAAAAAGGTTCATAAAAGGAAAGATAACATACTTGTGAAATCTTTACATCTATACCTCATGAAAAACATTTCCATTTTACTGAGAATTCTTTCATATTAAATAAAAACAACCTCTATTTACTCATTGGTGCTGGAAGTGTAAGCAAGGGTTTCCTGAATGCTAGGCAAGAGCCCTACCATTAATTATACCCCCCGGCCTGTGAGTTTTAAACTGATTCAGATACTCCACAGGTGCCCTATAAACATAGGAAAAACAATTTAGTGTCCTTGGTAGGAGAAGGAATTTGATACATATGTGCATGTCTCCACACATCAGTTCCCTAATATAATATATATTAGGACAAATACAATAAACATGCAGCAGCTGGCTCATCACTGCTTTCAATTAATATTAAGAAGAACCCATAGAGGCTATAATACACATGTGCATGGAAGCAATGCTAGGAATCTCTCTGTATAGCTATCTTTATCTCAAACTAGCAAAGGCGATATGTCTTTCTTATTATGTCTTATGTTTTCTCTTCAACAAAATCGGAAAACAAGAGGTCAGAATAGGTTCTGCCCAGAAGTAGGGTGGTGAGAGGGAAGGTGACCCAAACAATGTATGCACATGTGAGTAAATGTAAAAATGATAAAATAAAAAAGAGTGAAAAAAAGAACTCATAGATTTTATAAATAAGTTGCAATGCATCCAATAGATGTAATAATATGCCAGTTTTGAAGGTGGCAAATACACACACACATATATGTATGTTTAAATTTGTCACATTCATTGACAAAAGGTCTTAATTTTTACCTAGTATATGGTTAGGTTTAGCAATATTCTGCATGCACTTCTAGGTTTTCTCTTCCTTACCTGTGACTTCTGCCATAAAAACATACAAAAGTTCAAATAAAATTTTCTTGTCAATAAGATGGATCATGACTCTTGCACAGATAACAATTTCTCACTTCTATTACCTCTCAGGGTGTATGTGTGTATTGATATCTCTAGCCAACATTTTTCTTCTTCAGAAGTAAAGAGAATTTTTAATTTGTGCTACTGAATTTTATTATGTATACATTTTATTATATTTATTTCATTTTCTTTTATATAGATTTTATTTATCTTATTTCATTAATAGATTTCTTATTTATATAGATTTTATATAGATTTTTAATATATGAAACAATTATAGTTTAATAACTTAGTTGCTTTCTTATTAAAGTAAAAGCAAATATAAGCAGGTATTATTACTAATGCAAAAGTATGCTTTATTTTATAAAAGTTTATAAAAAGAAATTTTCATCTGTTTTCATCCATTCTTTCAATTCATTATTCACCACACATAATCTGATTACCTATGAAATAGCACGCATTGTCTACTATCATGCAGGACCCTTCCATTCTTAAACACTTTGTGTTTTTTTACCCAGTCTACCAAGTTTAGAGATTTAAAATGAAAAGAATGGGATTCAGCTCAATTGAAGATTTTCTGGTGATGGGAAATCATAAGAGATAACCATTATGCGGCCTATTGAAAATTTATGACACAATTAAACATCGATATCAAACATTAGAAACATCTGATTTCTACACATTCTAAAAATCAAGTTAGGGAATATTGAATAAAATGCTGTATTTACTTATTTCAAGTTGAAGACAAAGGACTATTGTTATTCAGCATTATCCATCTACAGTACTTTTAAGAACTAAAACTTCTTTCCATGCCAGTGACATGACTAGAATCATAGTTCACTTACTGCAAGCCATTTATTTTGTGAGTTTATTAAGAACATTTAAAACTTACTGTCTATTACTTGTAACACATCATGAATTTTAAGTAGCATTCCAATTTCAGAGATGTTAAGCCAAGCACAGTGGTACACACCTGTAGTCACAACTTCTTGGAGGCTGAGGTGGGAGGATCTCAAGTTTGAGGCCAGCCTGGGCAACAAAATAGAACCTGTCTCAATTCACTTGGAAAAATACCCCCTTAGCTCCTTGAAATACACATCTGCAAACAGGTTTAATGGTATCAGTTCAGTTACTGAAATGCTGTTTACTAAGTAAAAGTAACACTATCTAAAAACACATTGAGCTGTTCAGTGCCATAAACTGTTCTAAACATTTTGCAAAGATTCTCACTGAAGCATCAAAGAATTGTCACCTGAGATAAATACTATTTTTGGGTCTCCATTTTATGGATGAGGAAACTGAAGCATAAAAAAATCTAAGAGACAGCTATAGGGTGAGGGATGTATTCAAATCCATGAGGAGTGAAATCCAAATGACATGCTCGTTTTATTTCAATGGGATTCTCTGGGCTGGAGACATAGGGAGCTCAGAGGTAGAGTTCTTGTGTAGCAGGCAGGAGGCCATGTGCTTTTTTCCCAATATCAAAAATTATCAGTCAAGAGACTACACTTTCCTCAATGTAGTGAGTAATAAAAGCTATTAAATAGTGTCCTTTCTTCAAAAGAATGTTAAATATTTGCCCAGAAGGCAGAGGAAGTGCAGGTAATTTAATGTTTGCAATTACATTAAAAATTGTATATTTGCAGATATTGCTCTGTGAGTTTATAAAAATCACTTTCGTTTCCACAGGACTGCTCTGCATTTTGCCTGTTTCAATGGACAAGTAAACGTGGTATCTTTCCTAGTGGAGGAGAACTGTGAAATCAATCCTTGTGACAATGATAACAGCACACCCCTAATGAAGGTAGATCACAGAAAGCATTTCAGCATGAGATGGATTTAATTTAAATGCTTAGAATAAAAGTGAATTTATCTTTTTAAAATGCAACTAATCAGTGAAACCTGAAGTGATTCTTGAAGCGATTGAATTGACAATCTGTTTCTTGGTATAATACCCACAGGCTGTACAAGCATGTTGTGACAAATGTGCGCTCATTCTTCTGGAAAATGGTGCAAATCCAAATATGCAGGACAACAATGGCAACACTGCACTCCACTTTGCTATCTATGTTGATAACAGAAGCATGGCTGCCAAACTTCTTGAACATCATGCTGATATTGAGATAAAAAACAAGGTGTGTGTCACCCAAGTTTAATTCCAAGATATTTGAAATGCATGTGTTTTAATAGTGCCATACATACAGTCAAGTTTTCATACTTATAAGTTCAATCTATCTATCCCTGAATGAAAATACTTTGAAATAACTGAATTATTCAAGATGCCACTTTACATAATTATACTTTGAAAGACGCACTTTTTTCTGTTCATTCATGGAAAATATATGTGAAAGCACTAAATTTGTTAAATTTAAATTTTTTATTGTTCAAATATGGTCTTAAAGCTTTTTCAAATCTGTGCAAAGCAACACAGGAACACAGAAAGTTTCCTTGGAAGTGAACTTTATCTTAAAACTAAAACGAAAGAAAATCATGATCAGTGTGTCTTTTAAGTTCATTGAGCCCTCTCATCATGAGCCTGGAAGTTGTAAATACTGAAATTAGTAAGAACAAAGATATGAATCCTTTGACTAATTTAGCTTCAGCAATATTATGCAACTACTTATTCATTTAAGCAATGCTCTGGGAGAACTGAATACAAATGGAACACAAATTATCAAGTGCTAGAAAAATCTTCAGTCAGTATTATGAGCCTTTTTTGTTTCATTTTGTGTACATTTTTTTTGGTAAAACATGATATTAATGAAGAAAAGATTGCACATACAAGTATTTGCCTTGTGTGCACCCACTAGGAAGCTCCCACCTCAAAGAGAAAAACACAAGGGTTGTGACTCAATGTGGCTGACAGACATATTTATCTCCCATGAATTGAGTCCACAGTTAAAATCTGGGACTCAACCTGCTCTTAATGAGTGGCATCCATTCTCATTTGAGTCCATTGGACAGTGAAGAGGGTATCCCCATTGTCCAAGGGCCAACTCTACTCTAGCTTGCTAGGGACCCCCTCGACACTTCGCCATGTCACTTACATTGACTGTATAGGTTTTTCAGTGTACGGGTCCTATTTTATAGTGTATCATGATAAAGATGTCAGAGTTTGTGAAATTACATTACTTTTTAAGAATATGATTGATAGTTCATATTAATCTGTTAGAAATGGGATTGAATTTTAGAAGTTGCAAGTCGGTATTACATTTTCTTTATACTATAACTAATGGGATTCCTATTGGAATAGCCATAGATTTATTGGGTAACTCACCGTTATTGTTGGCAGGTTTCATATATTGGAAGCAGGACTCAGTCCTTAACCTTTAGCATTGTCCCTTAATAATGGAAGTGTCTTTCATTACGGTAAAATAATGCGTAGATATCAGCATGAGAATTTTCATTGATAAAATACTGTGCTTTTGTTTCTGACCAATATTTTGAATGAAATAGAAATAGCTAATTATTAATTAAAATGGAGCCAGAATACAAATGAATTAAAAACAGTAGATGAACTAGCATGGTTGTGGATACCTATAATCCCAGCACCCAAGAGACCACAAGCAGGAGTACCATGAGTTCTGGATTAGCCTAGGCTACATAGCAAGACCCTCTCTCAAAAGCAAAACAAAATCAAATAAACAAAAAACAGATGTGCATCAAGTTCATGGCATTATCATTACAAGTAAGAATGAAGCTTGGTATTGAGCTTTCTAACATCTAAAGTTATAATAGGAGAAAACTCATAGAGCATTTTTTAATAACAATCAAAGTTACTTTGAGGCTTATTTCATTTAATTCAGAGCCCAGCTCCTTCATTTGGAGCAGAAGCTTGACATTGGTGTCTGGGGTCCTGACAGCTCAAATAGAGCAGAATGGAGCATGCATCCTCCATGACCTGCAGGAAACAGCTGTGTCATCGTCATCGCAAGCTCTCAGCACTGCGTTGCTGAAACTTTAATTCATCAAATGCCAATGACTGCCACAAGAAATCACTATCAAACAGGAATTAAGCCAAGCTGAAGAGATTTGTTTAATACTTGACATTTAATGCACAGTCTTGTCATATTAGATGATCATGGAATTTTTGTTGGAGTCTGGTACTTTTGAAAAAGTAAATATTCTTTCAAATGTAAACCAAAATGCTTATTTCTACGTGAAAAAATTCACTAATCCATTCATTAAAACACTGTTGAGATAAAGATACAGCCCCTGGGATAGGTGAAGATGGAGCAGCTCAAGGGGTAGAGCACCTGCATAGCAAGTGTAAGGCCCTGAGTTCAAACCCCACTACCACCAAGAAATAAAAAAAAATTACATTCCCTTCCCTCAAGAAGAATCATGTGACTTCCAAATACCATGACATGTAGAGGCTGTGGTAGGAACAAGTTCGGTGGATTCAGTAAATGATTAAATAAATGTGAGTTTTAGAGAGGACTGGGGTTCCAGTGACAATTCCATGCAGGGGAGGATTTCAAAGACGTGGAGCAGCAAGTGGGAAAGCAGAATGGGGTGAGAACAAAGATTATATCTTGTTTATTCTTTTCTATTATATGTTTATATTCACAGGGTCTTTCAAAAGATTTTCAATTCAGTTGAGAAATACAAAATTTTGTGGAATTCTAAATTGATTTTGTTGTTTTACAGGATGAACTCACACCACTTTTGTTTGCTCTAAGAAAGAACAAAACGGAATTGGCAAAATATTTAATACACTGTGGAGCTAATATACATGTATTTGATAGTCTGCAAAGGTATAGCCCTTTGACTTAAAAAATCCTTAGTCATTTTCCATAGTGGCAATAATTAGTCAAGCCAGAAATATTAAATGGGTAGGAAGAATATTAACATACTTATTGGTATGTAGTGATAGATGTCATCATAAGCCTTCCATAAGTTAGAAAGCAGTTATTTGGAGTGAGCGACACAAACAAAAGTACAAAATCAGCTTCACATCCCTTTGTAATAATGATTGGTGTTAGTTATAATCTTATTTTGCCAGTCATATGATTATGTATTAGCCAAAAGGGTTTCATATTAGTTTTATTTGCCTTAAAAGGCCTGGGCTCGCTGGGCTCTGGTGGCTCATGCCTGTCTCATCCTAGCTACTCAGGAGGCAGAGATCAGAAGGATCGCGATTTGAGGCCAGCCCTGGCAAATAGTTCGAGAGGCCCTGTCTGGAAAATGCCCATCACAAAAAAAGGGCGGGCGGAGTGACTCAAGCTGTAAGCCCTGAATTCAAACCCCATTGCTACAAAAAAAAAAAAAAGGCATGGGCTTTTAGTTTAATTTTGATTCAGAATGAAATCCTTAAATTATTTTGTAGTTTTTATCACCTATGTTTGCATATTCTTTTCCTCAACAATTGCTGTATTAAGCATCTACACGAATTAAATGTCATTGTTTGGTTGATGAATCTTTGCATTAAATGGCTTTCTTTGAAGAATATGAATACTAGACTATTCCTAAGTGACTACTAGATATTACCAGATGCACTTTTCCCTTTTTTCTGTCTAATGTATTTTCATGTTTTGATTTTTACTTAAAGAAATACACGTAGCTTTAATTGGATAATCTATAATGAAGATAAGTTATGCATGGGAGATAAAGATGAGTTGTTTGATTTACAGAGCAGTGAGTTTTATTCCAAGCTTTCCCACTTGCCAGGAGTGTGACCTTGAGAACATTACTTATCACCAGATGTGTTCCCTGGTATAAATAGGAAGACATTGCACTTGAAGGGTGGTTGAAAGATTGTTTATGTAGCACATGGTTATCATCGGTATTATTATTACAACTATCAGCAATATCATTTCTATTATTATTTTAATCCTGCAATTAGTGTTTACTTGACCTTTTCCTGCAAATTATAACATATCACTTCATACAAAGGAAGAAAAGGACAATTTTTCACTTAAATAATTACCTGCTCTGAATAAATGACCTCAGCACATTTATTATCCATCAAAAGACATTAAATTAGGAACTCTATGGTACAATTTCACAATGGGATGAAAGACTTCCTGTTTGTAGCCCTAGAGAACATTTACAATAAGGAGCAGATGAGCTTCCTAGATGCTTATGTCTGTTAGTAAATGGTCACTTCTACACAGATAGGCAAAATACTATTTTGGTACCACATATCAAATCAAGTGTTTAAAAATTTATTAAGGTAACTAAGGGTAAAGTTATCTCTCTGTTATTTTAGGAACACCCTCATGTATGCTCTAAGGTGTCAATCAGAAGAGCTTATGAGGTTTCTTCTTGCAAAAGGTATTGATATCAATTTTAAAGATAGCCATGGATGGACTGTATCACGCCAAGCTTTTGAAGGTCATTGTAAGAAGTAAGTGTTTACATTAAAATGCTAGTTGGCATTAAATTGAGGTTCAAAATAATTACATATTTTGCATTTTATGTATAGTAATTTAATTATTTTGGAAGATTTGGGATTGTAGTTAGTTCACTTCGTCAACCAGAAAACAAACCAAAAAATAGACTATTTAGAAGCAGCAATGGTCACAGTATTCTTTATCTTAGAACTCTTTATAGCAATTATAGGAATCAGAATCCAGTGCCTCACACATGCTAGGTCAGTGTTCTACCACTGAGCCACATCTCCAGCCCCTATCTCAGGAATTTTAAGACTGTTAGTCTTATGGCTCCCAGTATTCTTTATTTCTCCCCAACTAAACCCTACACATGCAATGCAAATGTAACTTTTCTAATTAGCTATTTGGGTCATGTCTTATCAGTATTAAAGAATTCAAGAGGATCTTTTCTTCCAAGTCAGTTCCAAGTTAGCAGACTTGGAGATTAAAGCATCATTTTAACAAAGGTCTGCTGATTAAGTGGAGAATGGAATATTAGTAGTTTTCTATACCTACTGTTATTGATTGGTTTAATAATAATGAAAGATTATTTGATCTAATTTTAAAAGTTTATATATTAATACAAAATAGTTACAAATTGCTAAGTAGCTGATTTGCTGTATATTACAAGGCCCAAAGAATAGGGCAGTAACCCCAGTTAGGGATTAACATATTCTGATAGCTACAACAGTTGAATATTAGACTCTGCAATGAAACACACATTGAACTTTAAAACAGTTCAGAATTAAGGAACAAATTGTTCCATTGGTCAATTAAGTCTTCATAGTAACCTGGTGAACTAAAAAAGTAAAATCCTTAGAAATTAGAAGGCTAAAGAGAAACAACTTGTCAAAGAACAAACAGCTGTTGATTACAGAGCTAGGACTTCTGATTTAGGACATTTTCCATATATCAGGCTAATCTAGTGCATGTACTAAGCTCTACTGCCCTTGATTTATGACCATTTCACTTTATTTTTTCCTTCTTTAATTACAAGCTTCAAAAAAAAGTTTTGGAGCCTACAATATGAAGCATATGTTTAAAAATTCCATTACTACTGCTTGATATTGTTTCAACTACTGTTAAGAATTTAATATATTTAGCAAATGTTTTTCATTTGAATGTATTTACCACTCTTTTTTGTCCATGACAGTAGGGAAATAATTTTTGAATATGAACATGAGCGATTCAACCATATGCAAAACAGCCATCCAGGTAAGACTTCTGGTAGTGAATTACTCTTGGTAATCTTATCCTACATTAAAAAAAATCAGAGAAAAAAACTTTGATTCTAAAAGAGCAGTTTAAAAAACCATGTGTTAATTGTGTTTATATTTTTCTAATTTCTTTTTTAATAGTATAGAGTTCAGAAAATTTAAGAAATTAAAGCTAGACACCAGTAGCCTACACCTATAAACCTAGCAAGGCAAGAGGCAGAGATTGAGAAAATCACAGTTTGATGTCAGGCTGGAGGAATAAAGTTTGTGAGACCCTGTTTCAACAGAAAAAGCTGGGTGTAGAGGTGCATACCTGTCATCCCAGCTACTGAGGGAAGTACAAATAGGAGGATCACAGTCCTGGCAGGCTCAAGCAATAAGCAAGACCCTATCTCAAAGGCAAGACAAAACAAAACAAGACAGAGTGGAGTAGAGCAGAACAGAACAGAGCAGAGCAAAGCAAAGCAAAACAAAACAACAACAAACAAACAAAACAGCCAGAGAAAAAAGGAGGTGTCGCTCAAGTGGTGCCTAACAAGAAAACCCCAGTATCACCAGAAAAATAATTACATGAAATTTACAACTTCAGAGCTGAAGGTGTGTCTCAAGTGGTAGAGTGTCTTATCTAGTAAGCTTTAGACCTTGAATTCAAATCCCAGTGCTACCAAAACAAACAAACAAATGGAAACTTATAACCTGAAACTCTTGTCTGAAAGATGGCTTATTTATTTTGGCCCTTATAATCTTTGAACTCTACTACCCACAGAGTGGGAGAAAATATTTGCCAGCTACATGTCAGACAAAGGACTGATAACCAGAATATATAGGGAACTTAAAAAACTAAATTCTCCCAAAATTAATGAACCAATAAATAAATGGACAAGTGAACTAAACAGAACTTTCTCAAAAGAAAAATTCAAATAGCCAAAAAACACATGAAAAAATGCTCACCATCTCTAGCAATAAAGGAAATGCAAATTAAAACCACACTAAGATTCCACCTCACCCCTGTTAGAATAGCCATCTTTAGCAACACCACTAACAACAGTTGTTGGAGAGGATGCAGGGAAGAAGGAACCCTCTTACACTGCTGGTGGAAATGTAAACTAGTACAACCACTCTGGAAAAATATTTGGAGGCTACTTAAAAATCTAAATATTGATCCAGCAATACCACTCTTGGGGATATACCCAAAAGAATGTGACACAGGTTACTCCAGAGACACCTGCACACCCATGTTTATTGCAGCACCATTCCCAATAGTCAAGTTATGGAAACAGCCAAGATGCCCCACCACTGATGAATGGATTAAGAAAATGTGGTATTTATACACAATGGAATTTTATGCAGCCATGAAGAAGAATGAAATGTTATCATTCGCTGGTAAATGGATGGCATTGGAGAATATTATTCTGAGTGAGGTTAGCCTGACCCAAAAGACCAAAAATCATATGTTCTCCCTCATATGCAGACATCAGATCAAGGGCAAACACAACAAGGCGATTGGATTTTGATCACATGATAAAGCGAGAGCACACAAGGGAGTTATGAAGATAGGTAAGACACCTCAAAAACTAGATAGCATTTGTTGCCCTCAACGTAGAGAAACTAAAGCAGATACTTTAAAGCAACTGAGGCCAATAGGAGAAGGGGACCAGGAACTAGAGAAAAGGTTAGTTTGCGAAGAATTAACTTAGAAGGTAACATACATGCACAGGAAATCAATGCAAGTCAACTCCCTGTATAGCTATCCTTATCTCAACTAGCAAAAACCCTTGTTCCTTCCTATTATTGCTTATACTCTCTCTTCAACAAAATTAGAGATATGGGCAAAATAGTTCCTGCCGGGTAGCGAGGGGGTATGGGGGGAGAGGGAGGGGATGGAGGAAAGGGAAAGGTGGAGAAATAACCCAAACATTGTATGCACATATGAATAAAATACAAATTTAAAAATAAGTAAATAAACTCTGTACAAAAATAAAAAACAAATTTAAAAAATAAATATGTCACATGTTTCATCATTAGTCATAGTTAACTGAACTTGTAGCAAAAATTAATTTTGATCATTTTAGAGTGAATATATTTCAGCTATTAAATAAATTTTACAAAGTTATATGTCACTAAAATACAATTCATTTCAATAAAACTAGATAAACTGTTCAACCATTTTATTAATTTCTTTCTTAGCTAAGTCATATACTTTGTGTATTTTCAAATTCTTCAACTTAGGTAATAGCACTCAATTCTGTTACTGTGATCCTGAATTGTCTCCAGCTTTAAGGTGACTACCTCGTGCTATCATATAAAATGAAAGTAGGTTCAGTGAATATCTTTTAAACTTAGTAACTATTTTGATGGTTCTAGGGATTTAAACCAAGGCCTCATGCATTTTAGGCAAATGCTACACCTTTATCCATTTTCCTCTCTGTTCTTGTTTATCAACAAGATATGATAAAAAATGCTTCACATGCAGAAAAATATTATTTCTATAGAGATTTGCCACATAAGAAGACGGGTTGAGAGAAATGACATCATGCTGTACTGCGCAATACTACCTGGACTGTCATGCTATATTCACTCTAAATGGACATTTTAACAACTGAAGGAGGTGACCTCCAGAGGTTTTACGTTTGAAAAGTGTCATCACAAAGTCTGTCATACCCACCCAGCCATTTGAACTGTGGCTAGAAATGATTCTAAATTCATCTTTGTGCTATAGATGAAACAGAATGATAGTCCTCTTATGAAAGATGAATATGAAAACTAGTATTTTAACATGGCTGATTTTCTTCTGGTGACTATCATTATTTGTGGTGCTGCAAGTTGAACGGGGGTTTTGCCCTCATGACCACAAGCATTCATCACTGAGCTATAACCACAGACACTTTTCCTTTTTTTTTTTTTGCAGGAAAATCACTCTACCACAGAGTTCCTTCACCACAGTTTACCTTCTATGAGTAGATTCTTTGTCATAGAAAATGCCAACTGGGTGTCACTTTTTTTTTGTACTTTACATAAAGTCAAGATGATTTTTTTCCTCCCACTAGAGAGAGTATGTACATTTGTATCAGAATCTTAAACATCTATATTTATACCTGTTTATTTTTGCCAGCACTGGGGTTTGAACTCATGGCCTCTCACTTGCTAGGCAGGAGCTCTTACCGCTTGAGTCACTCTGCCAGCTCTGTTTTGGGCTGGGTATCTTTTGAGATAGGATCTTGTGAACTATTTGCTTGGGCTGGCTTCCAACCACGATCCTCCTGGTCTCTGCGGCTCCACACCTGTTTCTACATCCTCCCTGGCAACTTGCTGTTAAGTCCCTAGTCCTTCTTTTTAAGCTTCTCTTGGATTATTAACTGGGTTCAAACAGCTAAGCTCTTAAGTGAGGAGCAAAATGGCAGGTGTATTTGCACATTGTTTGTGCCACAGACAAAAGTGAGAAAATAGATGGAAAAAGCTTATGAGCATCTTCCCCAGAAGAGGATTAGTGAGAGTGAGCAGCACATTGATTTCTCTTGAGCTGTTCTTCATGAAAGCTGGAATGCCTTAACAAGGACATTTATCCCTGGAATGTTTCCATGTTTTACCATGCTGCAACATACAACAGCATCACTGTTCTATTCTAATAGACAAAAAATTATGAATTAAATGCATTCTAATGAAAATGGAAAGTGAAATGCTAATAAGTTGCATATTCTCACAACTTTCACCAGCATGTTAAATGGAGAGTGTCAGTAAAGGAGCTGAGTTATGAGTGCCATTTCAAGATATGCCCATACCCAGGAAAGTTACAAAATAAGCAAGAGGAAAGAATAGGGAATAAAGAAAAAAAGGAAAAGAGAACAGGGAGTAAATGAAGGAAAAAGAGGCAGTTCTGTATTGTGGAGAGTGAGAAAATAAAGACAATCCTTATAGAAAGGAAGGACAAAGTATTAGCATAATTGGAAAGTTCTAGTAAAATCCACCTTCAGAAGTGGGACACAATATTGCCATCCTTCTTATCTTCTTCACTGTTGGGAAAACATTAAGGTTGGAAGTACCTGATTATGCAAAACTATGTTTTCTTTACCATAGACAAAAACATGCGACAAGCTATATGTATATGTAAATTAATGTCAGATAAAGTATTTCTTCTTCACAGGATCATATCATATAGGCTCAAAAAGAGAATTGAAAGAAGAACATCATAGAGTTAACAATGGAGCAGTTAGGAAAGCCACTGCCAGATAAAAAGTTCAGAGAAAGTTATGGCTTATTGTGTAGTTTCAGTTTGGGAGACCTTATGGATTCTTGTGTAGTTTCAGTTGGGGAGACCTGATTTCTCTGGATCTCTTCTCCACGGCAGCTGGACACTTTGCAAGGACACTTATACCTGGAATGCTTCCAGGTTTCTCATGCTGCAAAGGACAGGGCCTATACATTGAGCTTCCCTAAACTGAATATTTGACAGAACATCTGGAGAAACTGTGTTGTGCCATAAGAAGATAAGTATTCTCTCTTAGTTAGTATTATGGCCATTGTACATAGCATTTACTTTTAGGAATCAAATTTTGATGAATTTAATTCTGATTCCTACATTTGATCATAGAGTAAGGGTTGTTATCTGTTCATTGTTTATCAGTAGTATACTTAACATTTACTGTAGAATATTTTTCAGGTTTGGTCCAAACATATTTTCTACCAAAGTCTCAGGGTCTTAAGTTTTAAACACTTTATATTTAAAACTTTACATATAAAAACTTTTAAAACTTTATATATAAAAACTTAAATGTCTTCTTTTTTCTTTACTAGCTCTTAACAGTTCTGAAGATACATCTTTAGACAGGTAGGATTTGTAGATTTTCAAAAACTCATGCATTATCTAATAAGGCAATGCAGACATAAGAAACTAGTATTTGTTCAGTGTTCTACCCTGGATTATGTATTCTTTTTTATGTAGAGACAATTGAAGTATGAAGAGTTTCAGGACTTTAAACAATCATAGAAATGATAGAATAGAATCTGATACTCCATGACATTAAAGTGATTTCTTTGAATATATTAAATGGCATAAATGAGATTTTTTTGTGGTACTGGGTTTGGGCTCATGGCCTCACACTTTTTAGGCAAGTACACTACTGCTTGAGCCACTCTGCCAGCCACTGTTTGTGTTGGGTGTTTTTGAGATAGGGTCTTGTGAACTATTTGCCTGAGCTGACTTCAATCTGTGATCCTGCTGATCTCTGCCTCCTGAGTAAGTAGGATGACAGTAATGAGCCACCAGTGCCTGGCTATAAAAAGAGACTTAATCTCATGTTTCTTAGTTCATGGGCAGTTGTTTTCCTTATTTATTGTTGTGTGTGTGGTAGTTTGAATAATAGAATGGGTGAGTGAGTCTGGTGGTCTCACTACAACAATCCCCTGGAGCCCCCTGGAACACAGGAGGGGGATGCTTGAAGAGGAACAATAGTAGGTTGGGTAGGAATAAATGACTAAGAGAAGAGATCAAGAAAGTGTGATTAATGACAACTTTGATTAAAACAATACAGGAATTGAAAATAAAATTATCTAGAAAGGCATATTAAAATTGGGGGTACAAGTGAGTTCTGAAAAAATATGTTGTTTCTTGGTTTAATTGTAACAGAAAATAAAGATTTGTGTTGAATGATGCTAAAATGATTTGAGTCACTTGGAGAGTCTGTAAGCGACAGGAATGTGATATCATTACTTTACCTCAATTCATCGAGGGTGTCTTAGAGCTTCTCAAGTAACAGGGGACCGGGAGTTGCTCAATTAAGAGTGTTTGTGTCCCAGGGCAGGTGCCTTCAATTCCCCTTCCTCCCAAATCACTGAGTTCACGTAGGGCACAGAAGAATTGGCCAGCACAGCAGCCACATTTGCTCTTTGACATTGTACATTTAGATGTCAAACACTGTGTGTCAGGGGACCCCCTTTACTGCTTTAGAGTCCAGGAGCAATGGGTTCTTTTTAATGGATGCTTTCCATACTGAAGAAACAAGACTGCCATTTTAAAATTACACAGGTTACTCTTGGAACCAGGAATAGACAATAGAGAGGGACAGTGTATCTTGCAAACTTACTTTAGTTTATCAGGTTTGTTTCAGTACACATAGGAAAAGTTATGACAGTTATTAGTTGGATTTTCAGTTAACAGGAAATTTGTGAAGACCAATTATCCTCAAGTTCTGTCAATGTGTTGTCTGTCACTATTTGATATGGAACAAAGAGTGAGTATTCTTTTATTATTTTGTAGATTGGCAGAATGATATAGAAAGAGCTGATATTAAGCAAAATTCAAATTATTATTATACCAATAAATATCATTTAATATGCCAACTAGACAAACTTTCAGCAGAATTTTTAAAGAACTGTGCTCACCCATTTTTATTGTATGTTTTTGCTCTGAAGGGTTTCCAGTGAGCTTGGTGCTGGGGCTCTCCAACCTACGTCAAAGAAGGATGATTATAATTGCAAGAGCAAGGTGAAGTGCCCAGTGTGAAATTAATCTCTTGATCAAAATTTTGTGTTGTATAGTGTTTACTCTTTTAGCAGTGGTCTTCCTGACTTTTGTTTTGCATGGAAATTTGTTCAGAACAAAATTATTTTATAGAACTAAGACTAGTTGATTGTCTTACTTTGTAATGGGAAATCACTAGTAAATGGTTTGAGATAGTGGGGGTTGAAAAATGGGGCAAAAATATATAGTGAGAAGAAAATATATTAGGAAGTGTTTCCACAATAAAGGGAATTTGACATTTGGCCAAGTGTTATGTGGATAAATGTTATTTGCTGTGTTTTTTAAATTATACTAACCTGATTTTATAACACCCATGCCTTAGCAAACATCTAATTAATCATTGTAGTAATCAAGAAGTTTCCCTGGTGCCTTTACTATCAAATCTATGATGCCTAGAGCATGTAGTTTTAAAATTGTTTTCTGAATACCTTTTGTTTTAGACCATAAAGTTTTTAGGAGAGCTTTTTCTCTACTTCTATCCTTGGTTCTGAGTTTAGACATAAATAATTGTGGAAATTTAGAAACTTAGAATCTCAAAATTCTATTACAACAGGATTGCACTGTGCTTTCTCCATTATTTCCTTAAGGTATAGTTAAAACTCTACATGTAATGGAAGAATTCATGTTTCTCCTTAAGTAATAACTAGTTCTAGCAACAGAGACTCTCAATAGTCATACTTTGAGAAATTTAACTACAGAAATCTCTGGATTCTAGTTTCAAAAAGTCTCCTCAGATTCCTTGCATGATATTTTCACATTTCAAATTATAGGAGATTCTGTACTAAGTAATTGAAATATTCATTTAAAGCTCCTGCATCACTATGAGTTACGGAGGTTAGAAACCTATTTCTGTGTATCTTGGAGCTCCTAGATAAAGATTTTTCATGTCTAAAGGATTTTAATAACTTTGAATGTGAATAAGTGAATAGATAAATGGAGTGCCATAATACAGTGACATGAGTAGTGCAATAGGCTTGATACCTCTAGTAGTTAAGTTTATTGAATTCATAAAGTTATGGCTTAAATTTATATTACCTTTTAATATTTGGAATACACAAATTCAGGTGAGTTATCCTAAGGAAATATGTCATAATTAGGTAGGAAAATGTCATAATTAGGAACAGATTTACACTATATTCCCAGTACCTTCCAACTATTGTCACAAGATTTTTACATGTAAATTTCTGGAACTTTAGTCCCAGCTAATGTTATTTTATATTGTTTTATAATTCATTTGTGCACACAAGGCTTCGGTCATTTCTTTCCCTGCCCCCACCCCATTCTTTACCACCAACTCCGCGCCCCCCAACTCCCTCAATACCCAGAAGAAACTATTTTGCCCTTCTCTCTAATATTGTTGAAGAGAGACTATAAGCAATAATAGGAAGGAACAAGGGTTTTTGCTGGTTGAGATAAGGATAGCTATACAGGGCGTTGACTCGCATTGATTTCCTGTGCGTGTGTTACCTTCTAGGTTAATTCTTTTTTATCTAACCTTTTCTCTAGTTCCTGGTCCCCTTTCCCTATTGGCCTCAGTTGCTTTTACAGTATCTGCTTTCGTTTCTCTGCATTAAGGGCAACAAATGCTAGCTAATTTTTTAGGTGTCTTACCTATCCTCACCCCTCCCTTGTGTGCTCTCGCTTTTATCATGTGCTCAAAGTCCAATCCCCTTGTTGTGTTTGCCCTTGATCTGATGTCTGCATATGAGGGAGAACATAACGGTTTTTGGTCTTTTGGGCCAGGCTAACCTCACGCAGAATGATGTTCTCCAATTCCATCCATTTACCAGTGAATGATAACATTTCGTTCTTCTTCATGGCTGCATAAAATTCCATTGTGTAGACATACCACATTTTCTTAATCCATTCGTCAGTGGTGGGGCATCTTGGCTGTTTCCATAACTTGGCTATTGTGAATAGTGCCGCAATAAACATGGGTGTGCAGGTGCCTCTGGAGTAACCTGTGTCACAGTCTTTTGGGTATATCCCCAAGAGTGGTATTGCTGGATCATATGGCAGATCAATGCTTCGATTTTTAAGAAGCCTCCAAATTATGATAATTCTTAAATGCCCTTTTTTTTTTTCCAAAGCCCACCGCGCCCATCACGGAAAGAAAATATTCAGTGAGGCCTAAGACCTTCAAGTGCTGGAGACCACAGAAATCTGGTAATTTTGTAATTCAGAATCCTCTTAAGTGCATCACCTTCCAGTACTCGAAAGACAGAAAGTCTGCTCATTCCTGACTTTTATGCTAAACCTGATATATTGATGTGGGATGAAAATGCAAATACGATTGTCTCCATTGGTGTTTAAAAGTCAGTATTAAGCACCTTAATGATGAGGTTTTGAAACATAAGCTTCAAGTGAGGTTTTTCTTCTTTTATGTCTTTTCTTGCTGTGAGGTCTCCCGTTTGGGGTCCCTGTACATGCTACAGATTACCTAAGAATAAATAAGGTACTTCCCAGGGCCAAACATAAAATGCTCATTGGACGGTTTTGCTTGAAGGCATGTACAAGCCCTGTACTCTCAGCAAGAAAGGAAGTGGAGGCAAGAGGAACCCTTGATCCCACCAATGTGGGGCCGCCCTTAGCAAAATACCTAGAGATTACAATTAAAAACCCCAAAATCTAATTCCCTTTTTTCCTTGGGGAAACAATGAGTGTACTCTCTGCTTCTTATGTGTTCTAACTTATGTACTTGTGGATTCAGTGCCTGTATCCTTATCTGAAACTGGATCTACATATAATAAGTTCACACATTTTTACTGCTTATTTTGCAAAGAGATCCTATCAATTGTCATGAAGATTATCATTGCCGCCAACGGCAAGTATCTTAATGATACTTGTGGATTTCTTTACAGAAAGTGACAGTGTGCAGACTCCTAAGGAAGAGGAGGAAACGAGTGAGGGCACTAACACCAGCCCGCAAGGGGTATGTGCGATATTGAAATGTCAATTTCTCCTGAAGCACTGTTTTATTTCTTAAAGACCTAGCGCAATCCAATGTGATTGTCTTTTATGTTTTGCTTTAATAACACGCAGTTGTAATTCACATTTAATTTAAAATTACCTTGGTGTGAAACTGAGGACCTTCTCAGAACGATAGGTAGTTCACAGCTCATGGGCTCCTTGGAGATGTGCGCACAGTATTATGCAAGTTGTGTGTGTTTCCCTTTGTAACCACCTGATCTGATCCCAGCGGAAGACCACTTTTGAGTCTTAGGACTGAGCGGTCAGAAATCTCAACATTAGTTAGAAGAACTGAATTGGCAGTTTTCAATTATTTGCAAAAGGACGCAGTCTCTAGGATTGTCTGTCTACATTGCTCCTTAGGACAGAAACCTCGAAGGTCCCAGAGATAAATTGCCCAAGTTCATTTAACCCTGAATTTTATATTACTCATTTTATGAGTGATAATATTGTGAAAATGTAAATTTAGCTAAGGGTTTGAAAAATACTCATTATGCATGTTACCTTGCTGTGGCAGTATAGTCAGACCGGACACCAAGCGACACTCCAAGGTGTGGAGAACTCAGATTTTATTTATTTATTTTTATTGTTTTATTATTCATACGTGCATACAAGGCTTGGGACATTTCTCCCCCCTGCCCCCACCCCCTCCCTTACCACCCACTCCGCCCCCTCCCTCTCCCCCCTACCCCCTCAATACCCGGCAGAAACTATTTTGCCCTTATCTCTAATTTTGTTGAAGAGAGAGTATAAGCAATAATAGGAAGGAACAAGGGTTTTTGCTGGTTGAGATAAGGATAGCTATACAGGGCGTTGACTCGCATTGATTTCCTGTGCGTGTGTGTTACGTTCTAGGTTAATTCTTTTTGATCTAACCTTTTCTCTAGTTCCTGGTCCCCTTTCCCTATTGGCCTCAGTTGCTTTTACGGTATCTGCTTTCGTTTCTCTGCGTTAAGGGCAACAAATGCTAGCTAATTTTTTAGGTGTCTTACCTATCCTCACCCCTCCCTTGTGTGCTCTCGCTTTTATCATGTGCTCAAAGTCCAATCCCCTTGTTGTGTTTGCCCTTGATCTGATGTCCGCATATGAGGGAGAACATAACGGTTTTTGGTCTTTTGGGCCAGGCTAACCTCACGCAGAATGATGTTCTCCAATTCCATCCATTTACCAGTGAATGATAACATTTCGTTCTTCTTCATGGCTGCATAAAATTCCATTGTGTAGACATACCACATTTTCTTAATCCATTCGTCAGTGGTGGGGCATCTTGGCTGTTTCCATAACTTGGCTATTGTGAATAGTGCCGCAATAAACATGGGTGTGCAGGTGCCTCTGGAGTAACCTGTGTCACAGTCTTTTGGGTATATCCCCAAGAGTGGTATTGCTGGATCATATGGCAGATCAATGCTTCGATTTTTAAGAAGCCTCCAAATTATGATAATTCTTAAATGCCCTTTTTTTTTTTCCAAAGCCCACCGCGCCCATCACGGAAAGAAAATATTCAGTGAGGCCTAAGACCTTCAAGTGCTGGAGACCACAGAAATCTGGTAATTTTGTAATTCAGAATCCTCTTAAGTGCATCACCTTCCAGTACTCGAAAGACAGAAAGTCTGCTCATTCCTGACTTTTTATGCTAAACCTGATATATTGATGTGGGATGAAAATGCAAATACGATTGTCTCCATTGGTGTTTAAAAGTCAGTATTAAGCACCTTAATGATGAGGTTTTGAAACATAAGCTTCAAGTGAGGTTTTTCTTCTTTTATGTCTTTTCTTGCTGTGAGGTCTCCTGTTTGGGGTCCCTGTACATGCTACAGATTACCTAAGAATAAATAAGGTACTTCCCAGGGCCAAACATAAAATGCTCATTGGACGGTTTTGCTTGAAGGCATGTACAAGCCCTGTACTCTCAGCAAGAAAGGAAGTGGAGGCAAGAGGAACCCTTGATCCCACCAATGCGGGGCCGCCCTTAGCAAAATACCTAGAGATTACAATTAAAAACCCCAAAATCTAATTCCCTTTTTTCCTTGGGGAAACAATGAGTGTACTCTCTGCTTCTTATATGTGTTCTAACTTATGTACTTGTGGGTTCAGTGCCTGTATCCTTATCTGAAACTGGATCTACATATAATAAGTTCACACATTTTTACTGCTTATTTTGCAAAGAGATCCTATCAATTGTCATGAAGATTATCATTGCCGCCAACGGCAAGTATCTTAATGATACTTGTGGATTTCTTTACAGAAAGTGACAGTGTGCAGACTCCTGAGGAAGAGGAGGAAACGAGTGAGGGCACTAACACCAGCCCGCAAGGGGTATGTGCGATATTGAAATGTCAGTTTCTTCTGAAGCACTGTTTTATTTTTTAAAGATGTAGCACCATCCAATGAAATTACTTTTTATGTATCGTAAGGTGGTAATTCATATTTAATTTAAAATTACCTTGGTATGAAAATTAGGACATTCTCAGAACATTTGGTAAGTTACAGGTCATATTATCTTTTGAGATGTGGACACAATATTATGAAAGTTGTTTACGTTTACCTTTGAAATCTCCTTACACGATTTAAGTTTAAGACCACTTTTGAGTCTTATGACTGAGCAGTGCAAAATTTCAACCTAAATTAAAAGAATGGAATTAGCAGTTTTCAATTATATGCAAAAGTATGAAGTCTCTAGCACTGTCTGTCTACATTGCTGCTTACAACAGAAACCTGGAAAAAACAATAGATAATTTGCGCAAGTTTAGTTAACCCTGAATTTTATATTACTCTTTTTATGAGTGATAATTTTGTGAAAAGTTCAATTTACCTGTAGGTTTGAATAATACTCCTTATGCATGTTACCTGATCTTGAGTATATTGAAAATATTTTCGTTTACCAGTTGTTAGTACATAATTACATACTTTATACCATACCAATGAAGTCTTCTTTGAGACATTGACTTAACAAGACTTTTATTCTGAATATACTTAAGCAATTAAATATAAAATTAAAATCACTTAAACTAACAGAGGCGAATTTTTATATCAAATGTTCATGTTTTTCTGTCTGTGGGACAATATAGATTTTGCTTCTTCTTTATGTAGGCAGAAGTGGGTTTTACAAATTTATAGCACCTAACGAACAGGCGTGAAGCCTTCCTGGGAATGAATTGCTTGGGAGCATTGATTTCAGAAAGAGCAACATTTTCAGATATGTGGTTCTGGACTCCCTCTCATTATCATGTCAGTTATGCATGATTTGCTTCAGGTGTACCATCTGCATGTGCGACATGCTCACTTACCTCTGAGGGGTACTGACAGAACAAATGTATAAGTTAATTTAAGTGGGCCAATGTGGATTCGTAAGCCTTTCTTAAGTACTGGCATGGATTCCTAGCCTCATGTTCCCCATTAGCACCACTTCCAATGAAGTGAAGAATGTTCATGAACTATGTACAGAAGAACTCTTCTATTGGCATGCCGCTTTCCTGAAAGATCAAATTTTATTACAACAAAATGCAATCATGGCACTATGGTTAACAGTATTATAGATAGCTTGCTACATGCCACCCACTCTTTTGAGTACTTTATGAATATTTTCTAGCTTACTTAATTTTCCCAACAGTCCAGTGAAGTTACTATTTTCATTGTACAAGTGACGAAAGCAAAAGACAGAAAGTTAAGTTGCTCAATAACACACACCTAGTAACAGGTAGAGCTGGAATTCACACCCAGACACTCAGCATCTGTGTAGATTGTACCTCTTGAATGTTCCATGAATCATCTAGGGTTTACAGAAAGAATTATGTTAATGTTTTTAATTGCTGGTGTAACTCTAGGCATTTGTATATATGAACTTTTCAAATTATAGTCAATGAGGTAATCATTGAAATGCAAAAAATATAAATGCTTACCATATGTGCACTTCCTTTTTTCTCCAATTTACCCATATGAATATCTGATACAATAAACTTTGAAAATGAGAATAATGTGTTTCATACTATAGCAGAGTCAATAACCTTTTCTGCAAAGAGCCAGGGAATGTTATTTTAGTTTGTCTATGTAATCCTTGTTGGAACAACTCAGTTAACTGCAGTTATAGCCCAAAAGTAACCATAAATAGCATAGAGATGAAGGGATCTGGCTTTGTTCCAATAAAATGTAAGCACATAAACAGTTGTTGGACAGAATTGTATCAGAATATAAGTAAAGTTTTTCTGTTCTCTTTTAGTTGGAAGACGGAAAGGATCAACTCACAAAGGACAAACAAAATGCAGGGATGATTCAAGAAATAATACAAAAGTATAACTTAAAGCAGCATAAAAATAACTTGAGCATTCATAAAGCAAATAGTGTCATAAAAGAACTGTATCAGTTCTGATAATAAGTACATCTGTGTTAAGCAGGGAAATTTTTAGTTTTAAGTTACTTGAAATGCATAATTTAGGTTCTGGGAAGCAGCTCAGTGGTATATAACATGTCCTTTGCATAAGTGAGGCCCTGCATTGGCTCCACAGCAATAGAGAAAGACAAAAATGAGTGCATAATTTTTCATATTATTACTAATTTTACACATTATCCATAGAGCACAGATGGAAAACTGTGATATAGTTACCAAATCATTTATTTTTCAGATATTTCAGAATTTGTATAATCAGTTTGCAGAAGTTTGTTTGAAATTATGTGGTATTTTTAAACTTTCTATGTAAGAACAATTATCTTTAAATATATCTTTAGGAGTGAACAAAAATGCTTCAAGTTAGAATCGATAATGAGGAAGAATGCAGTGAAAATGAAAGAGCTTGAGAAAAAGAGAACAATAAAAAGGGCCAAACATGTAAGTCACTCTGCTACTAATTTCTGTCACACTGAAGAGGAATATTTGTTTCTCTGGTAAATGTATGCAGGACTATTTAAGGCAATATGACAAATCTCATTGATGAAAATATTCCCATCCATATGGATACTACTGGCTACTACTTCAGTTGGCCTCTTGACGTTATAGAAGTTTAATTCATAAAATTCATGACTTTGGTAGTAAGGTTTTAATAAGACTTTGCGATCATCTTAGCCAAAGTTTTTTTTTATTCATATTTGCATACAATGTTTGGGTCACTTCTCCCCCCTTCCCCCACCCCCTCCCCTCAACCCCCCAACCCCCCTCTCCTCCCACCCTCTCCGTACCCGGCAGAAACTGTTTTGCCCTTATCTCTAATTTTGTTGAAGAGAGAGTATAAGCAATAATAGGAAGGACCAAGGGTTTTTGCTAGCTGAGATAAGGATAGCTATACAGGGAGTTGACTCGCATTGATTTCCTGTGTGTGTGTGTTACCTTCTAGTTTAATTCTTCCTGATCTAACCTTTTCTCTAGTTCCTGGTCCCCTTCTCCTGTTGGCCTCAGTTGCTTTAAAGTATCTGCTTTAGTTTCTCTGCATTAAGGGCAACAAATGCTAGCTAATTTTTTAGGTGTCTTACCTATCCTCACCCCTCCCTTGTGTGCTCTCGCTTTTATCATGTGCTCAAAGTCCAATCCCCTTGTGTTTGCCCTTGATCTAATGCCCGCATATGAGGGAGAACATATGATTTTTGGTCTTTTGGGCCAGGCTAACCTCACTCAGAATGATGTTCTCCAATTCCATCCATTTACCTGCAAATGATAACATTTCGTTCTTCTTCATGGCTGCAGAAAATTCCATTGTGTATAAATACCACATTTTCTTAATCCATTCATCAGTAGTGGGGCATCTTGGCTGTTTCCATAACTTGTTAGCCAAAGTTTTATCTGCTCTTCATTTTGTTTAGCTATTCATCCATTAATAAGCATGTAGAATATTAGCACCTTTTGGCTACTGTGAATAAAGATGCTCTGGAAATTTGGGTACAGATATTTGTTTGAGTATCTGATAATAGTTTTAAACAACTTTTGAACTTCTAAAAACTTAAGTGATAATTTGATCTATAATCCTGAATTTATTTTATACTCTTAGCCTTTCAGTGAGTTTTTGAGAATGAATTACTTGTAATCTGTATTCCTCATCAAGAAGAGATGATAGGTCATCATAAAACATTTTTGCCCAAAGGATATGTTTTCTCTTCGGAATTTGAAAAAGAAAGCACCGCTGGCCATGACATCTCACTACATGGGAAACAGAAATGGAAGGTCTAGTATTCGAGGCTGGTCCTGGGGAGGCAGATACAAGACCCTATATGAAAAAAAAGTAAAACAATGTGGGCTGGAAGCATGAGTTGTATATTACTTCCATAAGGCCTTAAATTCATAACATCATACTGCATAAAAAAAACAAAAAAGAAGGAAGAATGGAGGGAGGGAGGGAAACAGAGGAAGATGGGAGGGAGAGTGAGAGAAAAGATGAAAGAAAAGAAAGAGAAGGAAGGAAGGAAGGGAAAGAAAGAAAAAAGGGCAGAAAAGATAAGAAAAAGCATGTCATTGAAAACATGGATATAGCTCTTGCTCAAATAGAACTGTACTGATTCACCTAATGTTCCTAGCATTGCAGATGAAGAAACGATTTTATTCATCTGTATTCACCAGCTTTTCAAGATTTAATGGTCCAATCTCAGAAAACCTAGATTTATATTTGAGAATCTAATTTATTAATGGAAGTAGATGTTATTTAACAATTCCCCAGGAAAACCAGAATTCTCCTATTATTCATGCATCTCTTTATAGGATCCAAGATGGCAGGATTGCTTTGTGAAAAGTAATTGAAACAATGAGGTAGTTATTAACAAGAACTGGTTTTCTGTAGGTAACAGCAACTATATTCATACAGATCCATAATACAGACACATCTCAGTGGAGATAGAACTCACCTTTTCCATAGGAGGAGATACAGGGAGAATATAAAGTAGTCCCATTTTGCTAGTATAATATTCACATACATGGCTGAAAATATATTGATAAGGAGTCTTCTGTAGACTGTCAGGATACAGCTTATTCATAAACACCATGAAGAAATGTATTAAGGAATCACAAATTTTCAAAATGTAATAGTACACAGCCTATTAAACTTATTCAAAAATAATGAGGGATTTTTTTTTTTGCAGATTCTCAAAAAACTAATTAGGATTATGTTTTATTATTCACTTTGAATTTTCTCTCTGAATTAAATTTAATGTGAAATAGATTTCAGTCAACTCAGCCTGTAGCCCACAACTTCTGCAGAAGGTGCTCATGTCATAGGTCCAGGTGTCAGAGATCCTAGTTAACTTATTTGATACACATCACTTCAACATGAAAAGTATGGATTAGGAAGAAGTCAATTCTAGCTGACTCCAGCCTCCAAACCATGTAGTTGATTGCACACCAAAAAGAAACTTCAGAACAAGTACTTGACAAAGTCATGTCTCTGTAGAAAGGAAACTCTTCATGAGTGCAACTGATAATCTGCTCTTTGTGGAAAAGTTTCACATTGTGAAAGAAAAGAAAAGCATGGTGATCAACATCCTAAGGGCATAGGGCCCCTCCCACCCACAAGAGTGGAAAATCATTGCACCCCAAGTAGCATTGATAAGAACAAACATGAAATGTATGAGATTATCTATCTTGGTGAAGTGACCTTCACCAAGGAATGCCTTCTGTGGTTATTGTCTATCAGAAAAGAATAAGGAAGAAATAAAAGTACAAAAAATGTCAGTAAAGAGAGCAGGGTGGGAATCGTGGACGAGGCAAACTGACTTGAGGCCTTGAAATTTAAGAACTCTGAAGAAGGTTTTAAATGGAAATAATGGGAAGGAAAAGGACTAAACACCCACAGGTGCCGCACTTATTAATGAAGTGGGGCTGGAGGTGCAAGTGGAGGATGTGGTCACTGTCAGAAGATGTGGCTGACCAGCATAGCAGGATAAAGACTTTTAAAAAGTCCTTGATGACCCTCAAGTTTTTAAGCAGATGATAGCATTGAAACATCAGGATGTTTTGCAAAACATAGTGGGAAACAGATTTGTATACACAACTGTGTATTAAAGAGCAGAAGGTTCCAATGAAGGGGAGAAACAGCACTGATGGGAAAGTCACAACAAACAGGCAAATTTATTTTCCTGAACTATGTGAACACTTCAGCTTTACAGAGAAATGGTAAATGGAAAGGAAAAACTGAAACTCAAGGGAAAATGCTTATCAAGAATGAGAGTGCTTTTCTCATCTCAGAGTCAGGGGAGAATAAAAAATGTAGTGGAAATAAGAATGAAGTTTTCTCACATGTACTGGACCCATGTCTGGGTTGTGTACTGTGTTTCTGTCTTTGCTTTACTGATAAACTTTCTTGGTTTCTGCAAAAAAAAAAAGAATGAAGTTTTCCAGCATTGAGTTAGTAAAATGTGATTTAAATGTATTTGAACTGTCAACAAAAATGTTAGTTTTTGAGCTAAAAATTTTAAATTAATGATTATGTGTAAATTCTTGATTTGCTAGGATTATATTCTGTCAAACTGTACCTCAGAAATGGTAATGCTGAAAATTTAAATCAGATTTTGTCATTTTAGGAAAAACCATTATTTTTATAGTCTTTCCTTATTGTTGACAGGTTTATAAAATATAAACCCATATTATTCATGAATCATAAGAAGTAATATATTCAAGAAAGGACTTTAAAAATAATTTTCTTTTTTTAAGGTTGAAGAATACAAAGAAGCAATAGTTAAGTTTACTAAGGCATACAAGTCACTGGAGAAAGCAAAGGAGATAACTGAGTAAGATTTTAACATTTCAAATAATTTCAACCATTTGTCATTTACTTAAGTATAATTTTTCTGAAACCTAAATGCAAATTCTTGTATATCTGCATTTTTACAATTAAAAATTGTTTTTCAAATTTTGTTGCTAAATTCACAACACAATTGGAAACTTTTAGTGCCAAATATTACATTTCCTCTAATAATTTCAAAAACAACAGCATGCTTTTGGCATGTAATGGAACTGCAGTCTTCACCTATGAACATATTTTGTGCTACGTGTTTGTGAGAGTCCTGCACTTAAATATGCCAGCGTACTAATCCCTAAAACTGTCTCTGCAGTTTTTGATCCTGGTTCAGATTACATTTTTTCCTACCTCTTTCTTTTTTCAGTTATAAAACATATCCTGGAGATGTACTTATCTCCCATGGATATCCTCAGGTGCACACCAGGTGTTCATATCATTAAACTTGTCTGTCTTTCATTTTTTTTTAAAGAAATTTTCTCTTTTGTTACATTTTTATTAGCATGTATTAGTGGTACAAGGGGCTTCATTGTGCTATTTCCACACATGCATACAAATTCATCCCCTTTATTACTCTTTATCATCCCCTCCTTTCTAAATTAATTTCTAATAGGTTCCATTATTCTATTTACATGCATTTGTATAAATTACTTCACCCCACATATTCAGCCCCTCCCACATCACCCTCTCATCTTACCCTCCCCCTCCCACAGCTACACCCCCCCAAACATTCTCTTTTTTCATTTCTGTCATTCATTTTTAAGGATTAGATTCTGCATATGACAGAACATGTGATATTTGTCTTTCTGAGTCTGGTTGACTACTTTGCTTAACATGATGATGTCTAGCTTTATCTGTTTTCCAGCACTTGACCTAATTTCATTATACTTTTGGCTGGATGGTACTCCATTCTGTGTACAGACCACATTTTCTTTGCACGTTCATCATTGTTGGTCATCTAGTCTGATTCCATAGTTTGGCTATGTGAGTAGTGCTGCAATGAAGAAGGGTGTACAGGTATCTCGATTGTATGTTGGCTTGCATTCCTTTGGACTTTTGCCCTGGAGTGGTACAGCAGAATCATATGGCTAAATTTATGTTTCTTTTTAAATATGTATTATTCACACAAAAACATACTTAGTATACAGTTAACCCATGGTATCTGCAGTGTTTGGTTCCGGACATAAAACCATTTATCTTTAAGTCCGTTATATACAATTGTGCAGTATTTACACATAACCTACTCACATTCATCTGTATACTACAAATCATCTTTAGATTACTTATAATACCTAATAAAATGTGAACGTTATATAAACAGTGCTTCATGGTCCTGTTTGGGACTAACGATGAGCAGTAAGGTCTGTGCAGGCCCAGTGCACATACAGTTGTTTTCTCCAAGTACTTTCCATCCACAGCTGGGTGATTCTTAGATGCAGAAGCCACAGATAAGGGGAGCTGCATTTATTTATGTTTCATACATATAAAAACATGAATAAATTAAGGATGAAGATGGAAACCAATAGTCGTGTTTCCACCACCTGGTAGAAAAGTGGAATATGCTTTCCATAGTATTTGTAATCCTAACCACATGCAATTGCTGAGTTCTTGTGTTTGTTCTCTGATTCAAGTCAGTATGTTCTCTCATTTTATTGTCTGTCTTGCATTTTGCCAACATTATCATAACAAAGACCTCTAGATTTCTTCTTCAGTTTTTATGTCTTTACCCATTATGACTGTTGATTTCCCTTCTTACAAAGTTCAGCCTGTCTTCTGTTCCTGCCCTCAACACAGATTTCTAGGATATTTGCACCTGTCTCCTTCCCTAATTTGAGTAAATTCCTTGATGTTTTGTTTTGTTACTTTGTGCTGGGATGGATGCAGTCCCTCTGACATGCTAAGAATGCTCTCTACCACTAGCTAACCCCCAGTCCTCCTTTTTATGTATTTTGTGAGTCCTTTCTTCTTCTGTCCACACGTTGGTCAACAGGTACCAAAGTGTAGTTTCTTAATTTTAACATATAAGTAAATTTTTTCTTCACCTCAGTTTAGAACTCAGGATTATAGCTATATGTAATTATATGTAATACTAAGTTTAAGATAATGTGTAATAATAAGTTAATATTTTACATAGAGATAGTCATAATAATGAACTATATATTGTATAATTATGTATTACTTATTCTGTACATTCCTGCAGATTAAAGAAATCCTTTAAAGGTGAAGGAATTAATTTAGATAAATATGTAAATAAAGAAACTGGTTTGACTAGAGATCTACAAAACCACCAATTTCAAGCAGACATTGAAACTAATAGGCTAAGACAGAAGGTAATTTTTAATCAGTTTTGGGGCCATAAATCACTAATCTTGGGAAATATAAATCTTTAAATGCCTTGAGCAGTAAAATGAAGATTTTTATTTAATTTCATATACTTGATATCAATGAAAAATGGCATTTTTTCTATTAAAAGGACAGAACATTGATTTGCTCATTGCTTAAGCACTGACTGGTGACATAAAGTCAGGAAGCACACTCAGACATGACCCCTAATCATGAGTACCAAGTCACAATTTTGGTAAAAGTTTTACTGAAATCTTGTTAACTGAAAATCAGTCATTGAAAGGCTTTTAGTATATTCACATAGTTATGGAATCACATTCACAATTTTAGGGAACTTTTATCACCCTAAAAAGAAATCGTGAGTGGGCACAGTGGTGCACACATGTAATAACAGCACTTGGGAGACTGAAGCATGGGCTACTTGGTAAATCCAGTGAAGAGAAAAGTAAGAGTCCTCATACATTTTAACATCAGCCATCCACTTCACTGCTTAGGGAACCAGAATCCACTTTGTTCCTATAGTTTTGTCCATTCTGGACATTTCATATGAATACAATCACACAATATGTGGTCTAGATACTATTGTGACTGACTTTTTAACATAGCATTTTCAAGGTTCATCTCTGTTGAGCAGGTGCCAGTACTTCTTTTTTTTTTCTGACTAATGTCGTGTTATATGGATGCACCACAAATTTTCTGTGTCCTTTCATCAGTCATGGACTTTTGGATTGTTTCCATTTTGGGATTTGGTTAATAATGCTGATATGAACAAGCATATATAATTTTTATGTTTGAAGTGATTTTATTCTCTTGGCTGTATACTTATGGGGGGGGACTGTTGAGTCATGTAGGAACTGTGTGCTGAACTTTTTGTGGAGCCATTTGTATTCCAAAGTGGCTGTACCATTTCTTATTCCACCAGCTTTGTATGAGGGTTATAATTTCTCCACATAATTTCCAACACTAGTTTTCCATCATGTCATTGAAAGAAGATTTTATCCTAGTGATGTGAATTCATACCTCATGCAGCTTTTCCTTTGCATTTGGCTAATTATTAATGGGGTGACATTGAACACATCTTTTCATGTCATTGGAATATCTTTAGAGAAACGTCTCTTTAAACTCTTTCTGCACATTTCAATTGGGTTACTTTTTTATCCTTAACTGTAAGAAGACTCTATATGCCCTTGATATAAATCCCTTATCAAATACATGATTTTAAAGATTGTCTGCCATTCAATAACTTCCATTCTCATTTTCTTGGTGGTGTCTTTCCATGCACAGTAGTATTTAATTTTGATGAAGGCTACTTATCCATTGTTTTCATTTCATGTTTTACCCAGACACGTTTTCCAAGTCCAGTCATGAAGGTTAAACACATCTTCTTCTAATAGTTTTATAGTTTCATTTATTACATGTGGTCATTATAGTTTGGCTTAATTTTTGTATGGTACTTGTTCCAAATTTATTCACTTACATTATGCTATTCTTTTGTATGTAGATATCCAGTTGTTCTGGCACATTTTCTTGTTGAAAAGAATATTTCCCACATTTGATTGTTCAACACGTGTGTTTAACAACTGAACATAAGTACGTGGGGCTGGTTTTTGGCTCCTCATTTCTCATAGGATGACCTAAACATCAATCCCTATGTCAATACCACATCAAGTAGACATCTAAAATGAGAAGTCTTTTCCAATCACTTTTCAACATTGTCTTATGTAATAATAAAAAGTCAATGTAGTCAAAGTCCTTAACTGCACTCCATTGAGACATTTTGTTTCTTGATGGAACTCATGCACTCTTATTTATGCCTTGGTGACTCCATGACATGATGGGAGGTAAGGCTTACAAAGATGGAGTCTATTACTTTACTTTTCCACATTGAAACGTATAGTCTGTCTCCCATCACTTCCCTCTCCATCCTATTTCCATCATTATCGCAGCCACAGGATCTGCTGATTAATCTGCAGATTATTCATTCCACAGTTAATCTACTATTAAATGAACTATGACTTATAAACTCATTGTAATTCATAGACAGATCTGTAGATTTTTAACAACCAGGAAGGGTAAAGATTAAGACTCGGCCATCAGGCCAGAAAGTCAGCCATCGGGCAAGGATAGGAGAATTATATTCAATCTTTTATACTTGAAGAACACTACATTTGTTTTACTGCTGCAAAAATTAAAAGTAATTTCATGACACTTCCTTTATTTTCTAACTAAGGAAAGGAAAATTATGATATACTACTGGATTACTTAATAAATACTCAAGATACCTTTCCTGTTTAGAATCAGGTATTTGATACCAGATAAAACATCTGAATTTAAATATTAGTCCAAATATTTTCAGTTGTTTTTCAGATAATATGCTTCAAGCATATGTCTTCTTGGTTCTGATTTTTTCCTGCACCCTAATTTGAGGGAACATTCTAAAGAGGCACACTTACCTGTTTAAAAACTTGCAATTGAAGGGAACTTTAGAAAAACTTCTCTATACTTCTAATGCCTTTATTCTGGTTTTTGGGTACTTCTCATTAACATTGCCATTAATATTTTCTAGATCCTAATTTAAAAGGACAAACTTCTGAGTTAAGTTATGCTTTCTGTCTTTTTTAAAAATTCATTTTTTATGTTTATTGTTCCCTAATAAATTACCCGATGTTTAGTGGCTTAAAACATTTATTTCCTTCCCTTATCTGTGTTTTGGGAAAATCATGTTGAGAACAGCTTGTCTCTGTCCCCCTCATTCTCAGTTGGCACAACTCACAGTCTGGGGCAGTGGGGAGGGTGTGGAGTCACATTTGAAGGTTTTTTCAAATGATGTGTATTGTTGCTGTGGTTGTTGCTACTGGCCATTGGCTGAAATTTCATTAGTGACAGGCAGGTGGAGCTCCTGCACTGGAACACAAAGTGTCTCTCTATAGCCTAAGATCCTCCTAACATGGAATTTGAGTCCAGGGGCAAATTCTGGAACTTTGAGACAAAGACAAGTTCTGTGTTGGTCATGGAAGTCACATAGCATCATTTTTATTACATTCTATTTATTAGAACCAAGTCAATGTTTGGCCAATATGCTTCCTTGTTTATATGGAATGAATGTTAAAGAATGACATGTTCTAAAACCAGCACAACTGCCCTCTGGCCACAATGGTTCATATGATTTCCACTTGAAGATGACAACAATTTCCTCTCACTGCATCCTATAGTCTCAGTTATGGCTTCAGGTTATGCTTGAAGTAGATCTTACTATGGTTAGCATGTCAAGACGGGGATAAGGTACCTAGGTTGTGGCTAGAAGAGGGTAACCCATTGAATACATCCCATCCCCATAGAAGTCTTAGGAACTAAAGTGATAAGTTATCTACAGCACACATACCCCACATTCTGCTAAACTGCTAGCCCAACCAATCCATAGAGGGAAGATGGGAGGTGCCCAAGAAGGCACTGATGAATGCTATCACTTCTTTGATGAGAAATGACTCCTAAACATGGGACCGATTTCCAAAACTCTTTGCTATAGCCAGTGGACACTTTCTCTTTTCCTAAGAAATACCTGGTGTTTGCAGCTGAATATGTTCTTTATCCTGCTTCCTCTCTGCAGACTCTCCAATGTCTAATGGCTTCTTTCATATTTACTGTCTTGGTCTCTCTTAACCAAAAACTACCAAGCATTATTTGTGCTACAATACTTCTCTTACAAGCTTTGCATCTCCTGTGAATGTTATTGTTATTCCTGCATTTATAAAAACCAGTTTCACAATCATTTTGAGAAAAGCTCTTTACCTTGGGTTTCCTGTAAATCTGCACTAGGAGATCTATCAGATTTGAAGAAGCAACTTAAATCTTGCTGAAGTATGAACAAAGACTTCTATATACATGCTCTTGGCATGTCCTTTCAAGCCCTTATTTTTGAGGCTGTTCTTCTTCTTCTTCTTCTGTTTTTTAGGTCTAGAATATACCAAACTCTTAAATTATTCTGAATTGATTGTAGTACTCCTTGAATTATCAGATTACACTAACATAAGAATAATTCAAAGCTGATGATATAGCTCAATGATAGATTGTTTGCCTAGCACATGAAAGGACCTAGATTCATGAAAGGACCCTGTAACCCTTCACACACCAAGAATGAATCACATGCTTTCATAATTTGGATGTAATACATTTTATTTTGATAAAAATTTTGAACTGCAAAATATTTTTCACATACCTAAAATTGCTCTCTGAACAGTGACACAAAACTGAAGTGATCAAATACACAAAAATATCTCGATTATTTTTATGGTTTTTGGTTGTACTATGGTTCAAACTCAAGGATTTGTGCTTGCTAGACAAGCATTCTACCACTTGAGCTATGCCCAAGTTCTTGTGATTATTTTCAAATATATAATTTAATTTAATTTAGACACAAGCCAAAGCCCAAGACACTTTTGTGAATTCAGAAGAACATCAAATGGAATCGAGACTTAGAAATCTGGAACTTGAGCTGTCTAAAATGAAAAGGAAAGCAGATTTACAAAATACACGACTTAAAAAATACAAGAAGCACCACCTAGAGACCTTACGTTGTATAAAAACACTACAATGTGGGGAAAACAAGTAAGTCAAATGAAGAACCATAGGAGATAATTTAAGCTCAGTAATTTGTCTGTAATGCATATCTCTTAGGAAACGGATTCATGAGATTTGTAAGATGTGAGACTGACAGAATAACTGATAGAATAGCTTTGGAAAGTAATGTTAGGAAATGAACATACGTTTAAAATGTTATTCCACGATGCTTCACATTAATTCCCTTTCTTTTGGATTTACATGGATTTTCTCACTTAATATTTTCATATAATTAACTGATATCTTAGACTTTCTGAAATATTCTGAATCACTCTAATTGAGACAGCTTATTGTTAAAAATATGTCCCGATTTTGAAAGATTATTCACTAAATCCAGGGGACTAGTCTGGTACTTGGCATCTTTCTTTGTCTATGGTCATGGCGTGACCAGTAGAGGGCGCATGGAGACAAGCAGTCTAAGGTTTCCTACTCTCCATAAAGGCATAGTCGTGATACAGAGAAAGGTTAACAAGAGGACGAAGTGAAGATTATTTCACAAAGTGGTTAAAAAAAAACTCACTGTGACAGGGTGTGTGGAGGACAGAAAGGGAAATTCCAACCTCTGAGGACTTGGTGAGGATGATCAGCAACCCTCCTTCTGCCCAGAGGCTGTTGCTCTGAATTGTTCCTCAGTGCCAAAGCTTCAGTATCATCCTTGGAATGTATAGAAGGTGAAAGCAAATGCTTGTGTATGTCTTTGAGTGACATTTTTTGGAATCCTTAATCTCCTTTAATAAACACAAGTAATTTAAGCTATTTCCACTTTTGTGGAAATATACGTATTTAGCAGTACAACATAACATTTTAATAAATACGCAGATCATCAAATAGCTACTATTTCTTCCTCTCCTTTTTTGTTTGAAATATTTCTTAGTTTGTAATACATCCAGAAATATATGTAATTCACTAACAATTAAATCTATAATTATAAGCAGTAGTCATGTTCTGACGTATTTTCAGTGTTAGTATTCTGTTTAATTGGAAATTCCATTTGCTCTTATTGCAATTTTTTAAAAATGCAAGTCACTTGGAATCACTTAGAGAAAATGGAATGCTCAGAATTTACCGTTTGCAATCTTCACAGGACTAACAACAGACAAGAGGAGGCCAGCACCACATTTCTTATGGAGCCTCAGCAAAGCAAACCGATTATACGCACTCTCAGAACAACGCCTACCCCTGAACGTCCTTGTGTTAGAAAACTGCTTCGTAGTTTGCGACTCAACCAAAGCTTTGTCGCTTCTACATCAAGTCCAGGATCTCCTCAAGAGAGCGTTGCAAACCATCTGAGCAGGGTTAGTTCTATCATGAGTTTTACTTTGAGTTTTGGTTCTCTGACATAGGACTTGTTTGTAGTTTGATGGACTGCTGAGTGTTAATTTGACTCATGTGTGTTAATAAAGAAAAAATAAATATTATATTAAATCCCTGTAGGAGCTCATTTTCAGGAGATACTGTTTTCTTCTTGATTCAATAAATAAAATTTTCTTTATAAGCTGCACTCTATATTATGTTTTGGAAAATGCATAGGACTCTGTATATATACATGTGTACTTTGAGAGCACATGTACTTTTTTTTCTTCTCTTTTTTTTTATTTTTTCTTATTCATATGTGCATACAATGTTTGGGTCATTTCTCCCCCCTCCCCCCACCCTCTCTCTTACCCCCCTCCCTCTCCCCCCCACCCCCTCACTACCCAGCAGAAACTATTTTGCCCTTATCTCTAATTTTGTTGTAGAGAGAGTATAAGCAATAATAGGAAGGACCAAGGGTTTTTGCTGGTTGAGATAAGGATAGCTTTACAGGGAGTTGACTCTCATTGATTTCCTGTGCATGTGTGTTACCTTCTAGGTTAATTCTTCTTGATCTAACAAGAGCACATGTACTTTGACCTAGATTCTAAAAAAGATTTTTTTTCTTTTATTATTCATATGTGCATACAAGGCTTGGGACATTTCTCCCCCCTGCCCCCACCCCCTCCCTTACCACCCACTCCGCCCCCTCCCTCTCCCTCCCACTGCCTCAATACCCAGCAGAAACTATTTTGCCCTTATTTCTAATTTTGTCGTAGAGAGAGTATAAGCAATAATAGGAAGGAACAAGGGTTTTTGCTAGTTGAGATAAGGATAGCTATACAGGGCATTGACTCACATTGATTTCCTGTACGTGGGTGTTACCTTCTAGGTTAATTCTTTTTGATCTAACCTTTTCTCTAGTTCCTGTTCCCCTTTTCCTATTGGCCTCAGTTGCTTTTAAAGTATCTGCTTTAGTTTCTCTGCGGTAAGGGCAACAAATGCTAGCTAATTTTTTAGGTGTCTTACCTATCCTCACCCCTCCCTTGTGTGCTCTCGCTCTTATCATGTGCTCAAAGCCCAATCCCATTGTTGTGTTTGCCCTTGATCTAATGTCCACATATGATTTTAGCTTCCCTTTGTTTCACAGTAATTTAAAATTTTTCCTGCAGCATTCCATATTTGTACCTCTAATCATTTTTGAGTGCTTGACATCCAAACACTTATACATGCATGAAATTTTTTTATAATTTAAAAGAATAGGAAATGGAAATATGTTACGCTTTAAATATATCTGTAAAACTGAAAAGATTAACTTCTGTTTTTATGATAAAATTTTTGCAATTTTCTTAAATAATAATATATCTCTAATTGCTACTTGGTATATGACATTTGTATCTCAAGTTTTGCAAACTGTTCATTGTGAATAACATAGTTTAGAAATAGTTAAGATAAGCAAATATTTGAAATTTTAAGATGCAATTCACTTATGTCTCATCTTGAATGATTGATAACTAAAATGGCTGTGATATGAAGAATATTCAGATAGTACTATGATAAAAATCTGTCATGTTCTGTCCTGCATAATCTTATGTGAAACTAAGCACTGTCCTCATGTCCCCTGGGTATGTAACAGGAACATTCCCATGCAACCATGTCATTTCATTCATAGCAAGCATTCATTTCTGATGATCTAAAAATGCTTCCAAAAAGGACAAGATATTACAAGTGTAAAGTGGCTTAGAAAAAGTATTCAACTGTGCTTGATCCCTTATCATATTTGCATAATGTTTTAACATGTTTTGACCCAGGTGAAAATTACAAAAATAGAATATTTGTTTGAACCAAACATAATTGAACAGCAGTTAGTTTTCACTGAATATCACTGTGAAAACAGTACCCATTCAGTCAGTGCACATTGGATGACAGCTTTGATGGTGTTTCCATGATCTTAATGCATGGAAGAGTGTCTAATCAGGCATGAACCTTTTTTAAAAATTATTATTTTGGAGTCACAACCCCCTCCTACCCCCCCTTCCCGGACAGAACCTGTTCCACCTTCTTCTCTGATTTTGTTGAAGAGAAAACATAGGAGATAATAAGAAAGACATAGTGTTTTTGCTAGTTTAAGATAAAGATAGCTATACAGAGAGATTCCTAGCATTGCTTCCATGCACTTGTGTATTGCGACCCACATTGTTGAACCTTGTTTTTCTCAAGGCTTCCAATAGTAAATCTAAGGAGTCATAGGCAGATTGGAAATCAAAGAGCTTAAAAGAGGACACATTAAATGATTCTTATAATAGATTATAAAACAACTGTTAAATTTTATTTGTTCATAATTCTCATGTTTGTTTTCTATTTCTCTTAAAAATGTGAGGATCAGGCTCTGAATACTGCAGAGTCATAAAATTGGACTAGTCTGTGCAAAGGTGGTGATAAACTTCAAATACTTGTCTACATTGCTAAGTGTGGCAAAAACGGAAGATGTTCTTAGATCTTCCCAGAAAAATCAGGGAATGTTTCCTTTTTCAAGAGAGTGATAATTATGCTTAAATGCAGAGATGACACAAAGGAAGGTTTGGGAGAACTGACCTTAGGGTTCTTTTTTCTTGATACTATATAACGTAGAGCACTGTTCATTTTACACTTTGTGTAGTAGATTCAGCTATGTGTGGTTTCCCTGTAGAAAATCAATTTCTGACTGAAATTTAATTTTGAATGGATTTGACTTAACAAAGTTATTTTTCTTAGAAATACAAAATTACATGAGTGCTAACTCAATAAGTCCTCAGCACCCACCACACACACAATTGAATGAGTTGATTGTTTTCAAATATCAGTTAATAAGGTGGATGGTGATGATCAATGTTTTGAACTGCAGAATTGTTTTCGTATACCTCAAACTATTCTCTGATCAGTGATTAAAAAGTAATGTATTCAATGCAAAATAATACTTGAATCATGATTATTTTAAAATAATCCTCTTAATTTTTCTAGACACAAGCAGGAGCTCAAGAAAATTTTGAGAATTTAAAAGAATCTCATGTTGCTGTAGTACTAAATGAGTTGGAAAGTAGAGTGAAAAATTTAGAAACTGAAGCCTATAAAGTCCAAGGTGAAGTACATTCAAACAAAAGATAAACAGGAAAATATAAGGAGCCCCATGAAGAACAAGCCACAGATGTAAGTGCATGCCAACAAATACTAAATGAGAAAGAGAAAAAGGAAATAATGAAAAATGACTTAAGGTCAATAATTTGTCTGTAAGCATACCTTTTAGTGAAACAGATTCAAGAGGTTTTTAGGATGTGAAATCTAACTAAATTATGTAATTTTGGAAAATAGCGTTAGTAAGTGAATTTTCTTTTAAAAAGTTAGCCCAAAAGTTTATATTATTTACTCTTTTTTGTTTTATAGAGCATTTTCTCAATTAATATCTCCTAATTAAGCAGATCTCTTAACTTTCCTCCTAAGTATTTTGAGTCTGTCTAATTAACACAGTAATATTGCTTTTCAATATTCCCACAAATAGAAATATTAAGGAATAACTATTCTTTGAAGATTCTGCCCTAACCCCAAGGGGTCAAACACTGCTAATATTAGACCAGTGGGGACATTCTGACACTTGGTAACTTCTCTTGGCTGTGGTCATTGGTGTGACCACCAGAGATGGTGGGAGTCAATCTGTCTTCAGACATAGAGGTGGAGAGAGGAATGATGAATTTGGGATGAAGATTAATTCACAAAGTGGTTGAAAGCAGTTCCTTGGTCACTTGGATGGGGTGTGAGCAAACAAAAAGAGCAGGGCCCACCTTTGTTGCTTTGGAGATTGCCAGATGAACTCTCTTGTTCTTCCCAGAGGTGGTGCTCTGACGTCTTCCTCAGTTGACAAATGCTTAACCTCACCATGGACTATAGAGACAGTGAACACATGTTTGCAATCCCTAAACTGGTTTTCTAAATTCAAGTATTCCCAGCTGTTTTCCAGTTTTGTTTTGTGAATGGTTTTATATTTAAGGAGTACAACATGCCATTTTGCGTAGTCCATATATTATCAAATAGCTACCATTTCTCTCTCTTCATTCACCATCCCATTAGCATGTATTTACCCCTAAAGAACAATTTAAAACCTAAAATTGTATACGACTGCAATGCTCTGACACATTTTTAGTGTTAATATTCTGCTTAATGGGATTTTTTTTTAATTCTTCAGACATGCTGTTTTAAAATGCAAATCACACAGGAGTACTTTAGTCATAAATGAAACGCTAAATAGTTGGCTTTTGCGATAATCACAGGACTAAGGAGTGCCTAGAAAAAGTTGAGAAGTGTCTCTTAAGGACAGAGGACAATGCTGATTGCATTTCCCATGAAAACCTTCATTGTAATTTGGGATGGAACAGAAGTTCCATCCCAAGAGGAAGCCTGAATGCTCCTTCCTCAAAAACCATTGGTTTTGTCAAGAGCCTAGAGCACTACCTGAACAGGGTGAGTTGTATTTTCATTTTTCCTTTTGGTTTCAGATTTCTTATGTAATTATAGGTTTTGACATGATGAAATACTGACTTGTTTAATTGTCTTATACAGGTTCCATTATGGTAACAATAATGTGTTTTAATAATGGAATCAGAAATGTTGTAATTTTTTTAAAAAGTTATGTAACCCATTTTGAAAGCATATCCTTTTCTTAATTTAATTCACTAAATGTAGTGAAGCTGATACATTTTAACACTCTATAAAACTGCATCTAAATTAGAATTAGAAATTGATTGCTACTGCCTGTGACTACACCTGTATTGACATGCCATGGCTTACCTTCCAAGTGATTTCAGGTTGACTGTATTTCATAACACTTGTAAATTTTCTTGCCCTTCCAAAATTTACCCCTAATCAAAAATGAATGATTGATACCTAATACCTTAACCACACATGGATGTGTATAACTTCATGAAATCTCACATGAATATACTTTATGAATTTTGTAGGCCTTTAAACTAAAAAAAAATTACCTTCTATTTATAAGATAAACTTTACTATTTATAAAAAGAATATATCATTAATTACTATATTGTTTATCACATCTGGATCTCTTTCTAAATTACATTGATCCATAGTTGTTATTGTGATTGCAATATTTTTTAAAGCATTATATAAGGCAAACATTTAAAATTTTATTGTGCTCTTAGGCCTTCTGCACATTAATTCTATTTCTGATGACATATTTCTTAGGTATCTATGCTCTTAGGATATAATTCTGAGGTCTCCATGCTCTTTTATGTCTTTGAAAGTCTCCTATGCTACCTTCACTCCAATGATTGATGCTTAAGATAGCAGTGATATCAAAACCCTTTAAATGAGAACTACCCTACAAGTATTCATTATGGTCCTTCTACCATGAACAGCACACTGTTCACTCAGCTATCATGACACAAAGGAATATTTAGGGGAACTATTTTCCCTTACAGTTCAATAATTAGTCTATAAAGCCTATCTTTTAGTGAAAGAGTCTCATGAGATTAGTTTAATGTGAAATCTAAGTAAATATTGTAACTTTGGAAAATAATGTTAGCAAAGGAACTTCTAAAATGTTAGTGCAAGATGGTTTATTTTACATCCCCTTTTTTGGTTTTATATGGCATTCTCCCACTTAAAATTTTCATATAATTAACCTGATCTCTTAGATTTTCTGCCAAGTTATTTTGAATCATTCTAATTAAGACAGTCATGTTGTTATAAAATTGCTCATCAGCATTTCCATAAATAGAAATATTGCAGTATAACTATGCATGGAGGATTATGTGCTCACCCAAAGGGGTCAAGTACTATTAATCCTAGTCCCTGGACAGTCTGGCATTGGCAAATTTCCTTGACTATCATCTTTGAGGTGATCGTGAAAGGGTTCCAGGAGACAAACTCTCAGCGTTTCTCTACTTGACATGAAGTCATCTTGGAGACAGAAAGATTAAAAACAGGACGAAGTGAAGATTAATAATGGTTAAAAATATTTCCTTGGTCAGTGTGAAGGGGTGTGTAGAAAACAGAAAGGGAAGGTCCTGCCTCAGATGCCTTGGTGAGAATGGAAAGAGATAATTGCCTCAAGAACTAGCTAGTTATTTCCCATCACCAACTCGTTGTCTCATCCTGCCCAGAGGCCCTTGATTTGATTATTCCTCAATTCCAAAGGTGTCATTTCACCCATGGAATGTAAAGATGGTGAAAGCAAAATCTTGCAAATGTATTTGAGGGATTTTTTTTTTTAATTCTTAAGCTAGTTTACTGAACACAAGTATTCCCAGGTTTTCTCCAGTTTTATCTTGTAAATTATATTTATTTACATAGTACAACATGACATTTTACTAAATACATACATATTCAAATGACTGACATTTCTCTATCCTTCGAATTGCTTCTCAGTTAGTAAACCCCTTAGAAACCTATGTACTTCCTTAAAACAAATTTAAACCTAAAATTGTATAAAGCTTCTATGCTGTGACATGTTTTCCATGTTTATATTCTGTTTAATGAGAAATTTTAATTACTCTTATCACATTTTTTTAGGAAAGGCACGTCACTTAGGAGTCCTTCAGGAAAAAACGAAATGTCCGTTATTTTCCTTTTGTAACCTTCATGGATCTCATGAGATGCCAGAGGAGGCCACCCTGAAATTTCTAGTGATTTCAGCTAGCCAGATTTACACTAAACACTTATTCCAAGGCCTGTCTCCGAGTGGCCTTCTCTTAAAAATCTTCATAATACTTCAGGATTCCACAGAATTTTCATTCTAAGAAGAAACTTGGTGACTCTTTCCTCAATTGGGAGCCTAGAGCACTACCTGAGCAGGGTTAGTATTTTCTTTTTTCTATTGGGTTTAAGATTTCTGACATGATGTCACTGAAATACAAAATTAAAAATGATTCAGGCAAACAGAAAACAGAGAGAAAAGATTCAGACAACTACAAGTTTTTTGAAACAGTGCTGACTCGTAGCCCAGGCTGGCCTGGAACTCCCCATCTTCCTTCTTAGTTTCCCCAGTGCTGGGATTAAAGTCATTCAACAGCATGCCCAGTTAGATGGTGAATTTTGTTTCTGTATTTTATCACAATTCTTAAAAAAGAGATCAGGATTCAAGGAGGTACTTGTAATCATATTACAGTACTATTATCATTTCATTAAAATCCAGAAGTTCAGGCTGGGTGTGGCTCAGCAGTAGAGCACTTTCCTAGCACTCGCAAGGTTCAGCGCTCCATTCCAGCACTGCCAAAAGCAAAACACATCCAAAAGTTGACTTAGATCTTCCCTAGTTGAAAAAAAACAAACTGTTTTTTTCAAAGAAAGCAAATTATGCATTTAATCCAGTGGTTGCCTTCCTAAAAATGTATATTAAAGGGGTGCCAGTGAGAAGGTTTTGCAGCCAGGCACATTATGACATGTGTTCGTAATAATCCAGACTCCCCTGACAATACACAGAATGCTCACTGTGGTCACCTTCTCTCCATGGGCACTCCTGTCCTTAGGTTCTTACAAGTGACTGGTGAGGAGAACTGGACAACCCAGGTGCTGTGTATGCCCTGCACAGCCTCCACAGGGTCGGGGCTGGGTCCTGACAAGTGTCACAGTTCCTGAGGTGGGAACTTCTGCTGAGGGTGGGGGTGAAGTGAGGAATGGGGAAGTACTGGATGAGGTCCCCCTCACTCACTTAACTGGCTTTGGTCCCTAAAGTGGGTGGAAGGGATTTTCCCAGGACAGGTGATGTCCTCTCCATCTTACAGCTGGTGCCTAATCTGGAAGCCTTGTCATTCTTCCCTGCTCCTGTGTTTTGCACCAAGACTGTGTTCCATACCAACACGCGCCAATCCAGCTGCCTGGCCCAGTCTCCTGTGTGGGCCATGGGTCTGGGGCATGGTGGTCTGGCTCCCTGGGTGGGGTAAGGAGTTTCTGCCTTGGAGTCAGCTGTTTTAGCATGGTCCTGAATGGCAGACACACTGTCAGGGTGGCGTCCCATCACTTCATGGCTTAGTCACCAGCCCTCTGTGACGTTGCTGCTGTAACGTTAGGTAAGGTGATGGCCTGGAGGAAGCAAGACTCTGATATGCTGTCAGGAGGTCTGCCTTTTTTGGAGGGCACAGGACCTTCCCACCTCTCCAGGTGGCAACCACATTCCTGGTGCTTTGAAGAGCCTCCAGTGGGATGAGACACAGATGTTCTTAGGACAGCGATCGGGTCTCCTCGCCAGTAGCTAATGAATTGTGGCTATTGCCCCTGAAAGTAGGCACAGGAGCCAGAGCAGTGTCTGTGAACCAAAGCCACTGTGAGGCTGGAGAAAGGAGGCCTTTGGCAGGGACTGTTCTCTGTCCCCATAGCAGCCTTGGCCCCAGGCCTAGGTGAAGTTAGGGTGGAGAGGTTGGACTTGGGAAATCAGGAACTGAAAGGAAAAAGAAACAAAACAAAACAAGAACTGTATGAACCATGTTAATGAAGGTTGCCTTAAAAGTGGTTGGAGTTGGGGGTTGACTTTGTGCTCAGTGGGGCACCAGTTTAGGCAGGACTGCTCCACTGAGGACACAGAATATGAGGTGTAACTGCCAATGCTAACTGGACATGAGCAATACCAGAACTTTCAACAAGGGCCCAAAAAGTGGTGGTGGTAAAAAGCCTAACTTGGGATGTTAACTATTTAGCATTTCCTGGTTGTCAGCAACATTGTGGGTCCCCTCATGAGGACAAAATGCAAAGAGGTGACACTGCACAAGGATAGGTTGCTGGTGGAGATGGTGGTGGAGTGCTATACTTGTGTGGCTACCACAATGTCTTCCTCCTAGGCTTCACTGTCAGCAACTGAGGAGATTGCGGCACTCTCTGCGGGTGATAGACCTCTCCACTAGGCCGTGCAAATGGGTAAGAGCATCTGGGGGCTGCGGCTAGGGGAGCTGAGGAACGCTTAGGGTGTGGTCTGTTCACATTATAAACACGATTCCATGAAAACAAAGTCTTCTCTGAGTTTCAAGAGTTTAGAGCCCAAATGTGTACGGAGATAAGATTTATTACTAGCAATCTAAAAGAAATGTGATTGTGCAGTAAATGGAGGGGCCACCTCTGTCCGGGTGGTAGGGCGGTCCTGATGTGGACTCTTCCTGTCCTCCACCCTCAGGCTTGTGCATGTAGCCCAATGCCAGCCAGAGCAGACTCAAGGATATTACCTGGGACAGCTCACAGTGACAGCCTCTGATCTAGGACTGCTGCTTCTTGTCTTGGCTGATCAAGGTCCCCTGCAGTCAGAAGCAGTTGCAGGCACAACAGATCACCACCCAGCAGACAAATAAACTGAAGGAGCTTAGAAGGTGAGCTCACCTCTGCCAGTTAGACCAGAAGGGTGGAGTGGGCAGATGGAGTGTCTTCACCAGCAGCCTGACCTACACAGAAAGTGTAGAAAGGTGGAGGCAGTAGGTTCATGAGTTCCAGGCCAGCCTAGGCTCAAACAACAACAAAAGACACACTCAGTCCAAATAGGACCACTAGGGAGCATGGAAGGAATGGGGGTGAGCTAGAGTGGCCTGAGGATACAGTGGCACCTGCTGGCTAGGTGAGTTCCCCAAGTGCCTGTGTTCTCTTGGCAGGCAGCTCAAAGAACTGAGGGACACCCCCATGGCACTACTCCCCGAATACTTGGTACAAGAGAGCCTGGACTGGAACAGAAGCTCTTGTTGGTAGATTCTTCATTTCTCTGCTGAGCACACAGGGTAAGATGTTTGGGGAATGGCAAGGCAGCAGTAGGCTCATCAGACCCATCCCCAGGAGCCTGCACCTGAGCAATCAAGTCAATCTGTGTGTGTGTGACTTAAAACCTAGGGAATGTCAAAATACTATTTAAAGCAATGCTAGCCTCATCCTTTTTCATTGGGTTTGCGGCTTACCAGTAACCTCTTTGTTTCCAGATACTGACTGTACTGCCCACCAGCCCCAAGTCCACTGAGGGGACTGGGCACCTGGGGAGGGCTGTGTGGGGATATCAGTCCAGCTCAGGGGGACCAAGATGTTGGAAATGAGCCTCTCCAGCCATGGTTCACAGGGAGAGACCTGTGTTTTTCATGGCAGCCTGGGAGAGGGTTTGGTTGTTCCTTGCTTCATGTAGTCTTAGAGAAGTGGCCAGCCAGAAGGAGACTTTGTGGTGGATCCATTTGTTATGCTGGGTTCCTGGGGCTCTGCAGGCAGATTTGCAGGAACTAGAGGAGCTGGAGTGCAGTTCAGGTTTAGGCACACAGCAGGCTGTCAGGGAACAGCAGGACTTGATCTCCAGCCAGCATCTGGCTCTCTGTGCAGCAGGGCGGACACTTTTCTCTGCCTAGAATGGAACTAGGTACCTCTATCTAAAATGTATATGGGCTTGCCCTGTTGTGGGGTGCTATGTCTCTTGGTGCCTTCTGTGGGATTCCTCATTTGCATATGAGAAAACTGGGCAAGCACAGTGCTGTTCTTGCCTTGTTGAGAAATGCCTGGCCGCCTTGGAGCACCTGGAGTAGACAGGGGTGGATAAGAAGCGGCAACACACACTGTGCTGCTGCAGTATGAGGATGCCTACCAATCCAGAACATCTTCAGTCCCTGGTCAAGCCAGAGGAGGACCACAAAAAGAAGCTGAAAGAGATGCAGTTGATGTGGAGTGCAGGCCTCAAGGTGTAGCCTTAAGTCTCTCATAGGTGGCAATGTCTCCTTCTGAGGCCCTGACTGGATGGAGTGTGGGCATCAGCCTGGCACAGCAGGTACCAGCCAGCATGTTTCCTATTCTTAAAACCAACCACAATCCCTCATGATCTGGTTCACAGCTTTGCCCACAGCTACAAGACCTTGTGCCTAGTCCCCACAATGACCAGTGAATGGGAGCCCCAGAGCCATCAACTTCCTTCTCTTCCTCTGCACCAGGTTCTTGCTCATGACCAGGAAGAAGCTGCCTCCAGAGGGCGTCATGTTGAGGTATGGCGTTGTTTGCTGTGAAGTCTGCTGATGGGGACACCTTGTATTGTGTCTGATGGTTTGGATAGCTTCTCTCCCAGCTGTGTGCAGGCTGTCAGTGCTGCTCACTTCATCCCAAAGCCAGAGTGCAGAGCTGCTGTATGGCCTTCTTACAATTCACAGCCAGCGGCAAGCTTGACACATGGAGTCCAGGCCCATGTCTGTGTCGAGGGTTAAACAGGGCTCTTTTTTCATGTGTTCAGACAAGATAACATTATGCTCAGGTGGGGCCTTGCCCTTAACAAGAAGAGAACTGCCTACTTCACTTTGCCCAAGACTGACTCTGAAATGAGGATTGTCATAATTAGATAAAGAGGTGATTTCAAGTTTTAAATTATTTGTGAACAATAAGTTTATTTCCACCTTTGATTTGAACTCTTCATGGTAGAAAGCACAACACATTAAAAGTACTGACTTTCTTGCTTCCATCATAAGACTTGCAGCTCATGCAGGGGGGTGAGGTTTGCCTGAGGTACAAAGGGGACCCAGCACCCCTGTAGAAAAGATATCAGCCACATCATCAAGGACCCAAATAGTATCCTTCATGTGTGCAGGACTGGGCCAGTTGGGGGAAAGTCATAGGACCATGGGTGCTGAGTGTGGTGTGGGGTCATGGGTGGTGGTTGATTTGATCTTTAGGTGCACTGAAGAAAACCCCAGACCCTTAACCTTGGCTGAGAAAGGCAAGTGTGTGCATGTGTCCTCTCTGCCCATGTGGAGTTCCAAATTGATGGCCCCTTATAAACCTAGGTGAGAAGACAGTCCTACTCCATTCCTCTTTGTGTGTTTGAGTGTGTGCGCAAGACTGAGAGTGGGAAGTGACTGGGCTCACTGTGATGACAGAAGCTGTCAACTGGTCTACCACTCTCTGGCTGTGCTTTGGGTTTGTTCACTGTCAGTGCTGCGGGGGAGGGTCTTGTAAACCACCAAGAAAAGACTGCAAACCAAGGCTCCTGGGAGAGGTGGCTTTAGACAAGGAAGCAGGCTTAACACAGTAGCCAGATTACAGTGATGGGATCACCATTGAGCTCTGCAGCAGCATGGGCTTAGGGAGGTCATCCACAACTTCCAGGTAGATTTCCAGTGGGAGTTGACCTTGTTCAACAGGTACATCTGCTCTCTTTACTCAGGCACTCCTGCCCTCTGATTTGCAGTCACTTGCTGTAGTCAGAGCCACTGACTTCTGTGCCCAAGATGTATGATCACTGTCTTGCCATGGTAGTCAGAGATATACCTCATAGCAGTGCATGTTACCAAGCCAGTGCTTTCCTCATAGGATGCAGTGTATAGAAATGAAAACATTTGCTGTGCACAAGTCTTTTGTTTCGGGCTATGAGATATTCAGCCATGAGTTGGAGGACATGATAATCAAGATCCCTCTGCTGACAGGAGCAAGGACTCCCCATCCTCAACTACTGTCAGGTTCACAACAAGGCCTCCCCAGGTGGCCTTGCAGGTGTACATCGTGAAGACTGTGATGCAGAGACCATGATGCCTAATCCAAGCCCACTGGGCACTGTCAAGATGAGGACATCAACCACCGTCATCTATCAGCTGGCTCAGCAGGGCAATGGGTAGGATGTGCATCCCTGTGGGTGAGACCCAGTGTCAGGGTGGCGAGACAGTGAGGGTGTCCCACAGGCCTGACACTCCACATTTTCCACTACTGACATTAGATCCCACCTTTGTGGGCCTGCTTCTGTCATAATTCAATAATGGCCAGTGCGTCATGAGTGCCGTTGTGCTTGTGCCTCTTTCAGAAGCCTGAAGGTCCTGCATAGTGTGGATAGGCAGGAGCAGACGTGGAATGTAGCTGCTAGCAGCTCTTCTCATGACTCAGAACTGTTAGGTCTGGGCAGAGAGACAGGAAGCTCAGACTTCTGTCAGGGCTTCTGCTCCTTGGACATCACGATGCTCCCATCTGTGGTCACTGTCCCAAGGTGGCCCCGCTGCCTATGAGAGAAAAGTGGCAATCTTGGGTCATTAGCATTAATAGCATTTCTTCTGGGGAAGTGCTGAGATGTTTGCATCTCATACCAGACCTGTGTTGATATGTATTTTAAATAATGAAGCTGTGGATCAACTGACAGAAGGTCCACCAGATGGGACTGAAGGGCTTCAACCTGTGTGCCAAGAGCCATGAGGCCATCGACTCCATGGTGTTCTTCCTGGCCCTGCACAACCAGATCAGGAATATAGGCAGGTGAGTGAGCCTGGGGCTCAGGCACAGCCTGGTGCATGCTGAACACCACCTGCCAACCCACCATTTCTTGCAGCATGCCAGAGCAGCAGCTTCTGCCGCAACTGAGGAGGTGTTGGTGGAGCTGTCATCTGTGCATGAGAAGTGGTACCACGTCCTCTAGCACCCAGCTGAGAGCAAGCTGCTGAAGGTAAGCCATCACCAGGACCTGTTCCTCTGGTCCAAGCAGGTGCAGGTCCACCTCTGCTGCAGACTTACCAAGGAGCCAGCATGAATGGTTCTGCACCTCCCTGCTATGTGGGTTGATGCCCGCAGGCAGGCACGAATGACTGAGGCCTTGGGAGGGGCTCCTCGAAGAGAACTCATGGGCCCACTTGCCTGTGCTGCACACTCAAAGCGTGGCCCTGCTGGGTCCTGAATGCAGATGCAGTTTTGTGGCCTGGTGCTACTCATGTCACAGTATGTGTGGATCAGGTTTCTTGTCCATGTTTTGCCACTTGCAATTGAATGCCTTGGTGGTGGGATGTGGGCCATTTAGGCCATTTCATACCTGACAGTTTCTATTTGTGTGAACCTCTCTCACAAACAGATCCTCATGGTGACCACTGCCAGCTGGGCCCAGTGATGATGTGCAAGAAGGCAGCCAATGCTGGGCCATCACAGCCACAGTCACTCTGAATACCCAGAGGTGCTTGGCATCTGGCCCAACTGCCTGCAGGTCCAGTACAGGATGCATTCCAACCTCAGTGCTTCCCATCCAGTATCTTCTATGAGAGCTGCAGAATGGTGTCACTGCAGGTAATGGGCTGGGCACAGGCCAGGGGTGCCTGGAGAAAAGGGGTACAAAGGATACATGGTTAGTGGAAGGAAACTGCCAAGACATTGCTCCCTAATAAGTTTTGATGGTGACAACTGTGGGAAGAAGCACTGGGTGTGAGGTCTCAGCAGGATGCTTGTGGAGAACCCTCATATGTGGCTGTGGGATTCCAATGTCCTCCAAAAAATTCAATCACTACCTGGGAATTGCAATCAGTGCTCATATGACACAGCAGCAGGGCAGTGACTGCACTTTGAATCTTCAATGTGTCAAGACGGAAGTACTGTGAGACGCCTGGGGTGCGCAAGACCCTTGAAGGAGGGACTCTCAGATACGCTGCTTATTCATATTACAGCAGACATCTTCCAGAAAATAATTAAAACACACTGGTCACTTCAAGGATGGCAGTTAGCAGTGCTTATCACCAACAATAAAATCTGAGGTCTCTCCTGAAAGAGATAAGTATCTTTTTAGTGCCTATTGACTCCTGGTGGTGGCACATGGAAGGTGTTTACTATCATCTGTGAGATGTGTCTACTTTTGAGGATCCACTTGACTTAGATAGCCAACACAGAGTGTTACAAAGCCACATGGGACCCAAAGACCCACCCACTGTGTGAGTGTGAGTAAGTAGAGTGGACTCAGCCTGTAGGAACAGCCTCTTTGAGCCATGTTGTGCCATTGAGAAGAGACATGGTCACCCAGGAAGTTTTGAAACCACTTGCTCTCTTCCAACCTCACGTGTCCATCTGGTGACTTGAATGCATCACAGGATGTCACACAGAAGCCTATCCTGGCCCAACTACCTTTCATTCAGCCAAACAGTAAAGCAACTTTTAAAGATGGAGAATAAAGCCACTCACTGAAGTCAGGTTTTGAAACATTAGTTATTTTTTATAATGAAAAATTTTATTCCACATGTACAGGTTTATCTTATAATGAGTATGTATTTTAAACAAAAGTTTTAAAGTGTCATCATTTGTACAAATAGAAGCTCCTCAGAGCATCAAGAGGTTCTACTGAGGCCAGCCTTCGAGAGCCTCTTGCAGCCTGTGATGTGAATGTGCTGAGTCCCACTTCCAGAAGAGGAAACAGAATCTCAGAACTTACACCATCCAGGGCTATAATGCTGACTTATGATGTGTGTCCTGGAAGTTGCTGCCCCTGTTATCACCAGGGTGACACCTAGTACAGTGCTGTCTTTGTGGCATGGCCAAAGTGGGTGATATGGCAGCACAACTGTCTGTGGCTTCCCCATGACCCAAGCTCTTACTCTCTATGAAGTGTAATCACAACCACACCAATGGCCCCCCTAGATTAGGCCTCACCATGCATACACACCTATTTGACCAGCACCCAAGCCATGAGACAGGCCCTGACTAGCTCCAAGGAGGAGCCTTAATCCTTCCAGTCACCACTCTCCAGGGCCACACTGGAGCCAGTGACCACCATCTAGGAGCACAATGGAGTCAGTGACCACCATCCAGGGCCAGAGTGGAGCCAGTGAATACCATCCAGAAATATGCTGAAGCCAGTGACCACAATCCAGGAACATGCTAGAGCCAGTGACTGCCATCCAAGATCAGGCTGGTACTAGTGATCACCATTTAGGAACACATGAAAACCACTGACCCCCATCTAGGAGCACACTAGAACCAGTGACCACCATCCATGAACATGCTGGAACAAGTGAGCTCAATCAAGAGTCAGGCTGAAGCCCATGACCACCATCCAGAAATATGCTGGAGCCAATGACCACTGTCTAGGATAGTGATGGAGCTAGTGACCAACATCTAAGGCTATGCTAAAGCCAGTAAACATTATCCAGGAGTGTGCTGGAGTCAGGAACCTCCATCCAGGGCAGGGGAGGGCCTATAACCACCATCCAGAACCACAATTAAGGTAGGGGAAAATAACCAGGGCCATGTTGGGGCCTGTGATCACCATCTATGAACATGCTTGAGCCAGTGACCCCTATCCAGCATGTCCCACCCAGGCTGCCTGGAGCCCAAGGTCTATGTGAGAGACTCAGAGAAGATGCTGGAGCTGAGAGACCAGAACAAGCTCTGAGCCACAGCTGGACCTCACCCAGCTTGCTCCACTTGCTTCATATACTCAAAGCCTCCCACAGGGTGTCCTGTCACGTCCATTTTCCTGTATCAACATTAGGCCATTTCCACCCATGGGTGGAAAATTCCAGTAGTGCAGGTGGATGCTTATGAATTGAACTAGGTCATGCTAAAAATGTGAAGGCCACCACCACGACCAGGTAGGCTTCATCCCAGGGATGCAGGGGTGGTTCAACATACGAAAATCAATAAACGTAATAAACCACATTAACAGAAGCAAAGACAAAAACCACTTGATCATCTCAATAGATGCAGAAAAAGCCTTTGATAAGATCCAACATCATTTCATGATAAAAGCTCTAAGAAAACTAGGAATAGAAGGAAAGTTCCTCAACATTATAAAAGCTATATATGACAAACCTACAGCCAGCATTATACTTAACGGAGAAAAATTAAAACCGTTCCCTCTAAAATCAGGAACCAGACAAGGATGCCCACTATCTCCACTCCTATTCAACATAGTACTGGAATTCCTAGCCAGAGCAATTAGGCAAGAAGAAGGAATAAAAGGAATACAAATAGGTAAAGAAACTGTCAAAATATCCCTATTTGCAGACGACATGATCCTATACCTTAAAGACCCAAAAAACTCTACTCAGAAGCTTCTAGACATCATCAATAGCTATAGCAAAGTAGCAGGATATAAAATCAACATAGAAAAATCATTAGCATTTCTATACACTAACAATGAGCAAACGGAAAAAGAATGTATGAAAACAATTCCATTTACAATAGCCTCAAAAAAAATCAAATACCTAGGTGTAAACCTAACAAAAGATGTGAAAGACCTCTACAAGGAAAACTATACACTTCTGAAGAAAGAGATTGAGGAAGACTATAGAAAGTGGAGAGATCTCCCAGGCTCATGGATTGGTAGAATCAACATAGTAAAAATGTCGATACTCCCCAAAGTAATCTACATGTTTAATGCAATTCCCATCAAAATTCCAATGACATTCATTAAAGAGATTGAAAAATCTACTGTGAAATTTATATGGAAACACAAGAGGCCACGAATAGCCAAGGCAATACTCAGTCAAAAGAACAATGCAGGAGGTATCACAATACCTGACTTCAAACTATATTACAAAGCAATAACAATAAAAACAGCATGGTACTGGCACAAAAACAGACATGAAGACCAGTGGAACAGAATAGAGGATCCAGATATGAAGCCACACAACTATGAGCAACTTATCTTTGACAAAGGAGCTAAAAATATACGATGGAGAAATAGCAGCCTCTTCAACAAAAACTGCTGGGAAAACTGGTTAGCAGTCTGCAAAAAACTGAAACTAGATCCATGTATATCACCCTATACCAAGATTAACTCAAAATGGATCAAGGATCTTAATATCAGACCCCAAACTCTTAAGTTGATACAAGAAAGAGTAGGAAATACTCTGGAGTTAGTAGGTATAGGTAAAAACTTTCTCAATGAAACCCCAGCAGCACAGCAACTAAGAGATAGCATAGATAAATGGGACCTCATAAAACTAAAAAGCTTCTGTTCATCAAAAGAAATGGTCTCTAAACTGAAGAGAACACCCACAGAGTGGGAGAAAATATTTGCCAATTATACATCAGACAAAGGACTGATAACCAGAATATACAGGGAACTTAAAAAACTAAATTCTCCCAAAACTAATGAACCAATAAAGAAATGGGCATGTGAACTAAACAGAACTTTCTCAAAAGAAGAAATTCAAATGGCCAGAAAACACATGAAAAAATGCTCACCATCTCTAGCAATAAAGGAAATGCAAATTAAAACCACACTAAGATTCCACCTCACCCCTGTTAGAATAGCCATCATCAGCAACACCACCAACAGGTGTTGGCGAGGATGCGGGGAAAAAGGAACCCTTTTACACTGTTGGTGGGAATGTAGACTAGTACAACCACTCTGGAAAAAAATTTGGAGGCTACTTAAAAAGATGGACATCGATCTACCATTTGATCCAGCAATACCACTCTTGGGGATATACCCAAAAGACTGTTACTCCAGAGGCACCTGCACATCCATGTTTATTGCGGCACTATTCACAATAGCCAAGTTATGGAAACAGCCAAGATGTCCCAGCACTGACGAATGGATTAAGAAAATGTGGTATCTATACACAATGGAATTCTATGCAGCCATGAAGAAGAACGAAATGTTATCATTCGCTGGTAAATGGATGGAATTGGAGAACATCATTCTGAGTGAGGTTAGCCTGGCTCAAAAGACCAAAAATCGTATGTTCTCCCTCATATGTGGACATTAGATCAAGGGCAAACACAACAAGGGGATTGGACTATGAGCACATGATAAAAGCGAGAGCACACAAGGGAGGGGTGAGGATAGGTAAGACACCTAAAAAACTAGCTAGCATTTGTTGCCCTTAACGCAGAGAAACTAAAGCAGATACCTTAAAGCAACTGAGGCCAATAGGAAAAGGGGACCAGGAACTAGAGAAAAGGTTAGATCAAAAAGAATTAACCTAGAAGGTAACACCCACACACAGGAAATCAATGTGAGTCAATGCCCTGTATAGCTATCCTTATCTCAACCAGCAAAACCCCTTGTTCCTTCCTATTATTGCTTATACTCTCTCTACAACAAAATTAGAGATAAGGGCAAAATAGTTTCTGCTGGGTATTGAGGGGGGGAGCGGGAGGGGGCGGAGTGGGTGGTAAGGGAGGGGGTGGGGGCAGGGGGGAGAAATGAACCAAGCCTTGTATGCACATATGAATAATAAAAGAAAAATGAAAAAAAAAAAAAAAATGTGAAGGCCAACACATGGCCAGGTATGGCCACATCAACCGGAAGGCCCCGAGGACAATGGTGGCTCATTCATGCCATGTCACAGCACAGCAGCTAGAGGAGCCAGCATGGTGGGGCCCAGAGCCCAAGACAGAGCATGGAGACAGGAATGACTGTCTGTGGGCCCTAATTGGTGATAGCTGAGGCTCAGTAGAACCACAAAAGTCAGTCATAAGATCGTGTAGTTCCTCTAAGCTGTGACAGTCAAGTTTCTGGAAGAAAACAGAGTATCCTGTGCTAGCTCCCCCTCCAGGTGGAAATGAACCCAGATGCAGAGCCTGAGGGGTATTGTGAGTGCCTAGGTTGTCTGTGATGATATGTGTGTATTTTTACCATTGAACAATAAGAAAACAGGCTGAGACATGGCACTGTGGCAGAGAGTGTGTGCCAAGCACTGCAAAAAAGCAAGAAAGGAAAGTAAAGGTACATATCTTAAAAGAGCCTGAAGAAACTGCTAACAACTCAGCCAGTACCAGCTCAGCCCTGCAGAGCTTTGCTCAGTCCTGGTCATCTTGGTCCAGATACAGGCCTAGGGCTAGTGGCTGTGACTAAAATTATGTCTTTGATATGACATGCTGTCTCTCTCTCTCTCTCTCTCTCTCTCTCTCTCTCTCTCTCTCTCTCTCTCCTGCTGGCAGTGGACCATGTGAAGAAAGAGTGTGACTTTGAGTGTCCCCAGCCTGATAAGCCTATGTTCTTCTATGTGACCCAGGGCAAGAAGGACATGGCCAACTCAGCAGATCCTACCTGGACAGGTGAGCAGTACACATTGCCAGCATCTGAAGGCTTTGGGGGCCACCTGTGATGGGCACTGAAACTGTTTCAGATGCTTAACTCACAGTACTTTGTTCCTGTGTGTATCCAGTGTATTTATTTTTACTTTGGTCCCTTTCCAAACCCCAACTGAGTCTTTTCCATTTTCCCTGACCATCCTGCGAAAGGATGAGGAAGCCCAGCCATAGGCAACAGGGTTTACAGCAGGCAATGCCACTGGGACCTTTATGGTGCCACTGTGCCTCCCTTGGTCCCCTGGGTAGCCATTGGAAAATGTCAGGCTGGATGTGGAGCACCCTTACCCCACAAATCCTCTGCTAGGACAGAAGAGCCCTTCTCTGAAAACTGGGTGTCATCTGGACAGAAGCTGCCAACGTGGAAGAATCACCAGGAATCTGCTGAAGGCGTGTGCCATACCCAACAAGATTGGCATCCTCACACCCTGTGAGGGCCATTGCTCTTCCCTGGTGTAGTTCATGTGGTTCAGTGACTCTCTGCCCACCAAGATCTACTGGGCACATCCACTACAAGTAGCCTGCCACCGATGCCTGTGTGCCGCATACTCACCGGATCACATAATGGACATTGACCTTGAAGTTGGCCTACACGAGGAGTGCCCAGACTGGCTCAGCTCAGAGCATGGACAGAATCATGAGTCAGCCAGCAGCTCGGGAGGTCACATGATAGCACATTACAGTGTCCCTGCTAGAGTCTTACGCAGTCAGGCAAGAGGAAATTGTTCCAAGTGTCAGAACCATGGGCCAAAATGTGTGTGTGTGAAATTTCAAAGTGTTATTCTTGGGCACTTTTTGGAGCAAACATAGTAACCACTTCAAGGTTAGACAGGGAGGGACCAGGTGGAGCTGAGCACAGAGGACACAACATTTGGACCTTCATAAACACCCCACAGGATGCCCTCAAGTGTGGTGAAAGTACAGAGTGCTAGCTCCTCCTCCAGGCGGAAATGAACCCAGATGCAGGGCCTGAGGGGCATTGTGATTGCGTTGTCTGTGATTATATACTTTTACCATTGAACAATAAGAAAACAGGCTGGGGGTGGTGCTGTGGCAGAGAGCTTGCCTAGTATGTGCTAGGTACTGGGTTTAAACCCAAGCAATGCAAAAAAAAAAAAAAAACAAGAAAGGAAATGAAGAGAGTATGGAGAGGGTAGCCAATAGTTCCAGATTCCTTGCAGGCACAAGTTGGGAGGCTCCCTCTTGCTAGTGGTACTCAATGACATGTCTCACTTCCTCCATGTGTCTTGGGTCCTCAGCGGGAGGGGGCACCTGCCTGCCTTCCACTAAGAGTAGCCTGCTTTCTGAAAGGGTCTCTGCTGTCCCACTTAAGGTGTGATGATCACCAGCATGGATGCCTTCCAGGGGTGCAAGAAAGACTTTGTTATGCTCTTCTGCATGTGGACAAATGAGCACCCAAGTATTCGGTTCTCAAATGACCTCAGAAGTCAACCTGACCAGAGCACGGCACACTCATTGCCTGCTGCTCTTGTCCTCTTCCTCTCCTCACTGCTCAGTGCCAGAGGCCCCAAGCTCTGTGCCCACTTGAGACTCACTTGTCTCCTGTTTTGGCAGGTGTCTGGGTTCAGTCCAGTTGGAAGTATCTCATCTATGCTGAGGGTCAAACCCAGGGGCTCAGGGTGTGTTTGTGAGAGTCTCTACTGGACCTTTCATTCTAAGAGTCTGACATTTTAGACCTGTCCAGTTTATTTTGGGTTCCAAAATATAACTCCAGCGTAAATAGTGAAGGAGACAGCAAGGAGGCCAGAATGTCCTTCCCCACAGGACACCAACTGTCCACTCACCAACTGGAAATCTGGGTGCTAATCCTGTGTGGACAGGAGTGAGCTGGTCACACTTCTGGCTCACATTGTCACTTAGGTCACAGCCAGTTTTAGTTTGTCACCCCTCTTTCTCAGGTGCCACCTTGCTTGAAATGGTTCAGGTTGTTAGTATTTAACAGCTCTGTGAAATTCAGATTCTTTGGTTTTTGATAGCCATATTTCAATACTGAAAGCTTATTAAGCATTTTTTCTACATGTGGTTCATTTACCTTCTCACCTCAGTGAATCAAAAAAATTAAGATGTGTGAACTAGAGGAACAAAGAAAAATACTTATACCATTAGCCCACATGTATATTGAGAAAAAGGCATGGTTTCATGAACTGCCCTTCTGCAAGTGTATATTCATGCTGATTTCTATATAGAACCATTAGCTGTTCCTTAAAGATAGCTAATTCTCAATAAGCCTTTTGCTTGAGGATCAACAAGATATACAAAAATATCTAGAAACTGATGAGAACTGAAAAGGCCTGGCTTTCCCTGTAACTTTGCAATTTGTTGTTCTACTCTTTTTTGTTTTCCACTTGAACTGAAAATTATTTATTTAAAGGTCTGTCTCTTGTGCTCCCGTAGTGGACAGAACAATCTTTTAAATCATCTTTATGTAAGCAGTCTTTATTTTACTGCATAACTCATTATGTTTCTGATATGTGTTGCCACTCAGAGTTTAGGCTGTAAACAAATGGTGTCAGGGTGACTTTTCTCTTTCCGATGCCTGATCCAACACTGAAAGTGTGAGGTTAGGCAAATGGGGGCAGGAATGTGTGACAGCTTAGAAGGCAGTAATAAAAGAGGAAGAAAAGTGTTACATGGTGTGTTTGTATAAAAGCACATTCATTGGTGAGGAGGTCCTCACCAGCACTTTCGCAGTGCCAGAGAAAAGGGCAGACAGAGAAAAGTACTGAAGATGGACAGTTGGAAGGATTCACATTATAAAATATTATGTGCATCAGTAAGATGCACTAATGTTTTAAACGATAGCTCACATTCATAATGCAGTCACTCTACTTGTGGTGTAAACAGAGCAAAATAAAGATGCCATAAGCCTGAACTGAATGTTCCCAGAAATATGATCAGATAAAGTGATCAGTGCCCAATAGAGAATGAATTTGTATTAAATGAACAAATGAACAAAGCTGGACTCCTGCAGAATAGATTCTGGCTATCAGTGACAAATGGTATCAAATAAGGGGTGGGAGGAACTGCACAAACTGTTTTGAGGCTTGCATTTATTTGTAGATAAATAAATTTTTATTTATTTTATAAATAATTTTTTATTTATTTTATTTAGGATCTGTTTCACATCCTCCATGTTAAGGAAACTCATTTAGATGTTTTTTAAATGCTCTGCTCTAAATGCTCATGAGGAAATAAGAGCAAGACTGGGGAGTACCGCAAGGGTTACAGGTGTGATTTTCATATGAGAAATCTTGGGTGTGAAACTAGCATGAAGAAAGAAAGAAAGAGAAAAAAAGAATGAAAAACAAAAACAAAGGAAGGGAGTGATGGAGGGAAGGAAGGAAGAAGGAAGGAAGAAAAGAGGGGAGGAAGGAAGGGAAGGAAAAGGAGGTAAGAGGAGAGGGAGAAAAGGAAGGAAAGGAAGGAGGGAAGAAGAAGGGAGGAAAGGGGAAAAAAGAGAAGTACTGAATATAAAAAGAGAACAACAAAGATAGTTGTATGGGCAGGTACCTTCTACTTTACAGCTTAAATGTAACCATCAGGTTACAGATCACACACAACACCACTCAGTTATTTGGTACATTGAGTAGAACACCCTTTTGATGCAGTTAATAGATACATTGAATGACCCAGTACAATTAATTGATTAATTAGGCAGTACTGACATTTGAACTCAGGGCCTTGTTCTTTTATAGATAAGCACTCCACCACTTTACTGATTCCTCCAGTGCTTTTTTCTCTAAGTGATTGTTAAAATATAATCTTGTGCTTTTTCCTCAGGCTGGCTTTGGACCATGATTCTGCTACCTATGCTTCCCACATAGCTGGCAGTATAGGCGTGCCCCACCAAGCCTAGCTTATTTGTTTAAGTTGGTATTTCGCTAACTTTTTGCCTAGAATGGTCTCAAACCATGATCCTCTATATCTCCACCTCCTAAATAGCTAGGGTCACAGGCATGAGCCACTGTGCCCAGCACTAAATTTTTTGAGACATAAACTTTGCTTTCTGTCCAGTCTAGCCCTGAACTTGTAGGGACAAGGAACTTCTTGCCTCTGTCCCAAGTAGCTGGAACTGTAGGTGTGTGTCAAGGCACCTGCTCTCCAATAAGCATTTTTTTAATTTTTTTATTGTTTTATTATTCATATGTGCATACAAGGCTTGGGTCATTTCTCCCCCCTGCCCCCACCCCCTCCCTTACCACCCACTCCGCCCCCTCCCTCTCCCTCCCACCGCCTCAATACCTGGCAGAAACTATTTTGCCCTTACCTCTAATTTTTTTGAGGAGAGAGTATAAGCAATAATAGGAAGGAACAAGGGTTTTTGCTAGTTGAGATAAGGATAGCTATACAGGCAGTTGACTCACATTGATTTCCTGTGCGTGTGTGCTACCTTCTAGGTTAATTCTTTTTGATCTAACCTTTTCTCTAGTTCCTGGTCCCCTTTTCCTATTGGCCTCAGTTGCTTTTAAGGTATCTGCTTTAGTTTCTCTGCATTAAGGGCAACAAATGCTAGCTAATTTTTTAGGTGCCTTACCTATCCTCACCCCTCCCTTGTGTGCTCTCGCTTTTATCGTGTGCTCATAGTCCAATCCCCTTGTTGTGTTTGCCCTTGATCTAATGTCCACATATGAGGGAGAACATATGATTTTTGGTCTTTTGGACCAGGCTAACCTCACACAGAATGATGTTCTCCAATTCCATCCATTTACCAGCGAATGATAACATTTCATTCTTGCTCATGGCTGCATAAAATTCCATTGTGTAGACATACCACATTTTCTTAATCCATTCGTCAGTGGTGGGGCATCTTGGCTGTTTCCAAAACTTGGCTTCCAATAAGCATTTTTAAATCTTGACAGTATCTCACAATTCTCATAATTATCCTTTAAATCCCTAATATGCATAGGAGATTACATATTGAGGAAGTCAATATGCAGAAACATGAAAGTAGAAACATCTATGTTGAATCTTAAATATTGAAAATAATTTTCTTTTAGTTGCACATTTTTTTGAACCACAGATGACAACATCAACATTGGGATTATTTATGTCAAGTCATACTATCAACTTTGGGGAAAAATAAAGAATAGTAGAGACTGTGGAAATTTCAAATATTTAGATGTACTTCTCAGAGAAATTTTTATTGCAAAATTTACCTGATTTGTTTTTTTTTCATTTTTCTTTTATTATTCATATGTGCATACAAGGCTTGGTTCATTTCTCCCCCCTGCCCCCACCCCCTCCCTTACCACCCACTTCGTCCCCTCCCTCTCCCCCCCTCAATACCCAGCAGAAACTATTTTGCCCTTATTTCTAATTTTGTTGTAGAGAGAGTATAAGCCATAATAGGAAGGAACAAGGGTTTTTGCTGGTTGAGATAAGGATAGCTATACAGGGCATTGACTCACATTGATTTCCTGTGCGTGAGTGTTACCTTCTGGGTTAATTCTTTTTGATCTAACCTTTTCTCTAGTACCTATTCCCCTTTTCCTATTGGCCTCAGTTTCTTTAAGGTATCTGCTTTAGTTTCTCTGCATTAAGGGCAACAATTGCTAGCTAGTTTTTTAGGTGTCTTACCTATCCTCACCCCTCCCTCGTGTGCTCTCGCTTTTATCATGTGCTCATAGTCCAATCCCCTTGTTGTGTTTGCCCTTGATCTAATGTCCACATATGAGGGAGAACATACGAATTTTGGTCTTTTGGGCCAGGCTAACCTCACTCAGAATGATGTTCTCCAATTCCATCCATTTACCAGCGAATGATAACATTTCGTTCTTCTTCATGGCTGCATAAAATTCCATTGTGTATAGATACCACATTTTCTTAATCCATTCGTCAGTGCTGGGGCCTCTTGGCTGTTTCCATAACTTGGCTATTGTGAATAGTGCCGCAATAAACATGGATGTGCAGGTGCCTCTGGAGTAACCTGTGTCACAGTCTTTTGGGTATATCCCCAAGAGTGGTATTACTGGATCAAATGGTAGATCCATGTCTAGCTTTTTAAGTAGCCTCCAAATTTTTTTCCAGAGTGGTTGTACTAGTCTACATTCCCACCAACAGTGTAAGAGGGTTCCTTTTTCCCCACATCCTCGCCAACACCTGTTGTTGGTGGTGTTGCTGATGATGGCTATTCTAACAGGTGAGGTGGAATCTTAGCGTGGTTTTAATTTGTATTTCCTTTATTGCTAGAGATGGTGAGCATTTTTTCATGTGTTTTCTGGCCACTTGAATTTCTTCTTTTGAGAAAGTTCTGTTTAGTTCACTTGCCCATTTCTTTATTGGTTCATTAGTTTTGGGAGAATTTAGTTTTTTAAGTTCCCTGTATATTCTGGTTATCAGTCCTTTGTCTGATGTATAGTTGGCAAATATTTTCTCCCACTCTGTGGGTGTTCTCTTCAGTTAGAGACCATTTCTTTTGATGAACAGAAGCTTTTTAGTTTTATGAGGTCCCATTTATCTATGCTATCTCTTAGTTGCTGTGCTGCTGGGGTTTCATTGAGAAAGTTCTTACCTATACCTACTAACTCCAGGGTATTTCCTACTCTTTCCTGTATCAACTTAAGAGTTTGGAGTCTGATATTAAGATCCTTGATCCATTTTGAGTTAATCTTGGTATAGGGTGATATACATGGATCTAGTTTCAGTTTTTTGCAGACTGCTAACCAGTTTTCCCAGCAGTTTTTGTTGAAGAGGCTGCTATTTCTCCATCGTATATTTTTAGCTCCTTTGTCAAAGATAAGTTGCTCATAGTTGTGTGGCTTCATATCTGGATCCTCTATTCTGTTCCACTGGTCTTCATGTCTGTTTTTGTGCCAGTACCATGCTGTTTTTATTGTTATTGCTTTGTAATATAGTTTGAAGTCAGGTATTGTGATACCTCCTGCATTGTTCTTTTGACTGAGTATTGCCTTGGCTATTCGTGGCCTCTTGTGTTTCCATATAAATTTCACAGTAGATTTTTCAATCTCTTTAATGAATGTCATTGGAATTTTGATGGGAATTGCATTAAACATGTAGATTACTTTGGGGAGTATCAACATTTTTACTATGTTGATTCTACCAATCCATGAGCCTGGGAGATCTCTCCACTTTCTATAGTCTTCCTCAATCTCTTTCTTCAGAAGTGTATAGTTTTCCTTGTAGAGGTCTTTCACATCTTTTGTTAGGTTTACACCTAGGTATTTGATTTTTTTGAGGCTATTGTAAATGGAATTGTTTTCATACATTCTTTTTCCGTTTGCTCATTGTTAGTGTATAGAAATGCTAATGATTTTTCTATGTTGATTTTATATCCTGCTACCTTGCTATAGCTATTGATGATGTCTAGAAGCTTCTGAGTAGAGTTTTTTGGGTCTTTAAGGTATAGGATCATGTCGTCTGCAAATAGGGATATTTTGACAGTTTCTTTACCTATTTGTATTCCTTTTATTCCTTCTTCTTGCCTAATTGCTCTGGCTAGGAATTCCAGTACTATGTTGAATAGGAGTGGAGATAGTGGGCATCCTTGTCTGGTTCCTGATTTTAGAGGGGATGGTTTCAGTTTTTCTCCGTTAAGTATAATGCTGGCTGTAGGTTTGTCATATATAGCTTTTATAATGTTGAGGAACTTTCCTTCTATTCCTAGTTTTCTTAGAGCTTTTATCATGAAATGATGTTGGATCTTATCAAAGGCTTTTTCTGCATCTATTGAGATGACCAAGTGGTTTTTGTCTTTGCTTCTGTTAATGTGGTTTATTACGTTTATTGATTTTCGTATGTTGAACCACCCCTGCATCCCTGGGATGAAGCCTACTTGGTCGTGGTGAATAATCTTTTTGATGTGTTGCTGAATTCGGTTTGCCATTATTTTGTTGAGGATTTTTGCATCAATGTTCACTAAGGAGATTGGCCTATAGTTCTCCTTTTTGGAGGTGTCTTTGCCTGGTTTTGGGAGAAGTGTAATACTGGCTTCATAAAATGTGTTTGGCAGTTTTCCTTCCCTTTCTATTTCATGGAACAGTTTAAGGAGGGTTGGTATCAGTTCTTCTTTAAAGGTCTGATAGAATTCAGCAGAGAATCCATCAGGTCCTGGACTTTTCTTTTTGGGGAGACTCTTGATTGCTACTTCAATTTCATTTTGTGTTATAGGTCTATTCAGGTGATTAACTTCCTCTTGGTTCAGTTTTGGATGATCATATGTATCTAGAAATCTGTCCATTTCTTTTAGATTTTAAAATTTATTTGAATATAGGTTCTCAAAGTAGTCTCTGATGATTTCCTGGACTTCCATGGTGTTTGTTGTTATCTCCCCTTTTGCATTCCTAATTCTACTAATTTGGGTTTTTTCTCTCCTCATTTTAGTCAGGTTTGCCAGGGGTCTATCGATCTTGTTTATTTTTTCAAAGAACCAACTTTTTGTTTCATTAATTCTTTGTATGGTTTTTTTGGTTTCTATTTCGTTGATTTCAGCTCTTATTTTTATTATTTCTCTCCTTCTATTTGTTTTGGGATTTGCTTGTTCTTGTTTTTCTAGGAGTTTGAGATGTATCATTAGGTCATTGATTTGGGATCTTTCAGTCTTTTTAATATATGCACTCATGGCTATAAACTTTCCTCTCAAGACTGCCTTAGCTGTGTCCCATAGGTTCCGGTAGGTTGTGTTTTCATTTTCATTGACTTCCAGGAACTTTTTAATTTCCTCTTTTATTGCATCGATGATCCATTCTTCATTAAGTAATGAGTTATTTAGTTTCCAGCTGTTTGCATGTTTTTTGTCTTTACTTTTGTTGTTGAGTTCTACTTTTACTGCATTGTGATCAGATAGTATGCACGGTATTATTTCTATTTTCTTATATTTGCTGAGGCTTGCTTTGTGCCCTAGGATATGATCTATTTTGGAGAAGGTTCCATGGGCTCCTGAGAAGAATGTATATTGTGTAGAGGTTGGATGAAATGTTCTGTAGACATCTACTAGGTCCATTTGATCTATTGCATATTTTAGATCTTGGATTTCTTTATTGAGTTTTTGTTTGGATGACCTATCTATTGATGATAATGGGGTGTTAAAGTCTCCCACAACCACTGTGTTGGCGTTTATACATGCTTTTAGGTCTTTCAGGGTATGTTTGATGAAATTGGGTGCGTTGACATTGGGTGCATACAGATTGATGATTATTATTTCCTTTTGGTCTATTTCCCCTTTTATTAGTATGGAATGTCCTTCTTTATCTCGTTTGATCAATGTAGGTTTGAAGTCTACTTTGTCAGAGATAAGTATTGCTACTCCTGCCTGTTTTCGGGGGCCATTGGCTTGGTAAATCTTCTTCCAGCCTTTCATCCTTAGCCTATGCTTATTTCTGTCAGTGAGATGAGTCTCCTGTAAGCAACAAATTGTTGGATCTTCTTTTTTAAAAAATTTACCTGATTTTAATAGTCGGGCTTCTGTCATTTCTACTGTTCTTTCCATAGCATAATCTTTATTGTCAGCATAGTCTGGATGGGTTTTGACATAAATTACTTAATAAATGTTGTATAATTCACACAATACATACTTAATAATTCCAGAAAAATTACAAAGGTTATTACCTTCAAATGAGGCATTCTCAGTCCATATTAAAAAGCAAGGAGAATACAGTCCTATGAAAATGTGAACATGCAAATCATACATTCAGGATATTTTAAGATAAATCTGAATTATAATGTTTTGCTTTCAAAACCATTACTTTAGGTTTGGGGCTTGGGTTCTTTACTTGTTTAGGAAAGCAACATGACAGAAATATGCTAAAGAAAAAAATAAGAATATGAATTTAATAAACCATGCATTTAAGAATTCAAAAGTGAGATGAAGATCATAATTAGTGTGAATAAAATATAAAAGTGCTAATATATCAGAGTAAACTATTGAGTGATTGAGACAAAAGTGATTTACAACCAGAAGAGCAAGTCATGACCGTAGGAGAAAGAAGCAGCAAAATCTCTACTGTAAGACATCAGAATCTACCATAAAATCATAAGAATTTATCATTTTCTTCATTTCATCCAGTGATTTAGGCAGCACAAAATGTAATACCTGGAGAAGGGATCTGTAATTATTTCTTATCAAAGAAAGGCTTCTGAACTGATTGGCTTGAGTATACACTTTTAGAATAATAGTTCATAAAGGATTTCTTTTCTCATAGATATTGGGGCTTTTGATTTGCCCACATTTTAATATCAGCATTCATGTTTTAAACAAACATTCTGTTAAATGGCTTGTTAAAAACTTTAGTGATTACCTCCCCATTTACTATATGTTGTCCTTATTCATCTGAAGCTGTGGGTTTTTGAAAAACATACTTTGTAGATGACCTGGGATTCTCTGTTAAAATTAATATCAATAAGGAACTGCATAAAGTTCTCAAGCAATTTAGAAGACTATATCTCAATTTTCTATTTGTAAAGCAATCTGACTTGTAAATGAGAATGTTGTTAAATTGGAACATTTAAACACAGACCCTCATACATAGACTACAAACGAAGGCTATCTTTCAAATTCATGTGGCTACTTATTCTCAAAACCAATGATGGAACTCCACGGGAAGCATAATCCAGAACAAAGTACTAATGTGCCTGTTTCAAATAAGGAACTAACTTCAGACTTACTCTTGTATTCTGCATCAACAGTAAGATGATACATAGCTAAACAATTTCTTTAAAGTACATTTGCTATATATACTTCCAATGATAGAAATTGTTGCAGTGTTAAAATAAAATATTTCACTTGAGAAGATAATTGATAATGTCACATTAAGATTAAACATTACAAATTAAAATCTACTTCACTTAGGTAGACAAGAACTTAGAAAAAAACTAATTTTGTGTAAAAAATTATCCACAGGAAGAAATCTTTAAAAAACAGCAAAAACTAAGGAAAACTTTTCTTCTGGTTATATTTAAATAAGGGCTTCGAAATCCTAGATATGATGGGCAAGTAATTCCCAGTTAGGAGAGGCCTACATAAAGTAATAGCAGAACGCAGAGAAACTAAAGCAGATACCTTAAAGCAACTGAAGCCAATAGGAAAAGGGGAACAGGTACTAGAGAAAAGGTTAGATCAAAAAGAATTAACCTAGAAGGTAACACCCACGCACAGGAAATCAATGTGAGTCAATGCCCTGTATAGCTATCCTTATCTCAACCAGCAAAAACCCTTGTTCCTTCCTATTATTGCTTATACTCTCTCTACAACAAAATTAGAAATAAGGGCAAAATAGTTTCTGCTGGGTATTGAGGGGGGGAGAGGGAGGGGGCGGAGTGGGTGGTAAGGGAGGGGGTGGGGGCAGGGGGGAGAAATGAACCAAGCCTTGTATGCACATATGAATAATAAAAGAAAAAAAAACAACAACAAAATAAATAAATAAATAAATAAATAAATAAATAAACTAATAGCAGACAAAAATAAAATGGTAAACATAACATTTACTTATCAAGTATGAGAAATGTACCAGGCATTTCATTTGCCCATTTTCTTGTCTTTACATTATAAGAAGAAAAGGGGTCAAGAAGTAAAATTGTATCATGCTTCCTGAACCACATGTTAAGAGCACAATAATGAGCAAATGTGATCCACTCTTCTCTCTGTTCAGAGGGTGCTGCTCCTACACGTCCACGTGGCTCACACATTCTCATCCATTTGTTGAAAGCATAACTGTCACACTCAGAACAATGTTCTCCGACTCCAGAATTCCATCCTCGCATCCATCCTCGCATCCTCATCCTAATTACAAAGTCCCTCAATGTTCTCTAACCTATCTTCCTCTGTTTTATTTACATGAACAACATTCAGTGAGTTGTTATTGCTTTGTGTTCATTAGTTTTTCTTTTGTAAAACTATAGCATAATTTCTCATCTGGTATACTCAGGGTCTAAATGACAAGAACACACAGTTCCACAATAATAGAAATTTATTCCATGTCAAATCATTTAAAATCTCATCAGCAAGGCCTCAAGCACCAGGGAACATTTGTGGAGGCTATTTCAAAATAACAGTTTCCTGAAACTTGCCACACTCCAAATTAGAAATCTGTTTGTCTCTTCCAACTTTTCCATTGTTTTTGGCACTGCTGCCGTTTCAGTATCCTCAGACACAACTAAATGTCCTCTGTATTTATTAAGTCACTGAATGCCTCTGGGATAATTTTGTCTTATACAGTACACATATTTCATATTACACAAATGGTTTGATTTTTTTCCACCCATTTCTTTATTATGCATATCTAAGAGGTAGACATTGTACCATTGAAGATGCAATAGCTACCATAACAGTCAAACTGGTTAAATAATTTTTCCACATTTCCATAGGCACTAAATGAATGAACCAAGGTTCTAATAGATCTTTTACCTTCAACTAAAGTTCTGGAACCACTGTGCAATAGCCCTGTATGCCTAAGAGATGCAGCCATTCCAATCTGTTTCCAGATCCATCACCTTTAAGTAGGTCATCACTTTACTAATGTTACCATAAATGTATCATCCAGAGGTACTCAAATTATGTAACTTTTGAAATGATTCCTGCTCATTAAAATTCCATAACATTGAGCTGTTGTTATAGTCACACATACTTGCAATTCCTCATGCTTTCCCTGTTCTGGGCCATTCTTAGAGATCTATACTTGACAACACAAGGTGAGAAGAACCACAGATACCAAATTCTAAATTTGTTTTTTCTGTAAAATTGAGATCTGTGAGTCATTCAGATATAGATTCATTTACCCATCCTCCCTCGTACTGACTTCTATCATCTGGTGAGGTGGGGATTATTAGAGCTGATAGAGTTGCCCACGTAATGGTGTTCTCATACTTCAAGTGACTGTTATACAAGTGCTGCACTACCTGCTAGACGACAACCTAGACCAAAGATTTACCCCCATAGTTTAAGTTTAAGAAGTTTAAGTTACTTGTTATGTTTGGAACATGTGCACGATTGATATTTGCACAGATTACGTATTGAGGTGAGTAATGCAAATCTACTTTATATTAGTATCTCATTTATATGGGTTGGAATCATAAGCTGTATAAGTAGCTTCAATTGTGTGTGTCAAACAGATAAGTGCAAATGATTATATAAAGTGAGCTCCCTCCATGAAAGAGAGGAAAAAAGATAACTATAAATCTTATGTGGCAAATATTGATGAATAAAGATCACACAAAGACACTAAACAGAACCATGTAACTAAGCTAGCCAAAAATTGAGGGAAATGGACTGACAGGAAAGACACTGAAAATTGTTTTCTCCAGTTCAGTCTACATATAAATCATTTTGGGAACCTATGAGAGGAAGAAGAAACAAAACAAAAGACAAAAACCACCAAACAGAAAAGAATTATATATAGAAATTCAAATTATATTTGATGCTAGTGTCATGCATCTTCATGAACTATCCCTTTTAAGTCCAGTTCTATAATATTCTAGGGATAAAGTCCATGAACATAGTGGATAAAATTTTTGATAATATTTGCTGGATTCATTCACTGAAATGAAGTTATGTTAGAAAGTCATTATTTGCACCCTAAATCCCAGGCAGCATTCTAGAGGATATCATGTCTTAATAGGCAGTGTGCTTGATTACATGACCCTATTCTCTCCTCCTACAAAGACTGAAATTAAGAAGAGGCCACAAGGAAGAATTAAAACTTTAGCTGTGGCATTAGTGACTGATAATATGAAATTTTAAGTCAGTAAGAATGATCACATTTTAGGAGAGAAATAATAAAAATAAGAGCTGAAATCAATGAAATAGAAACCAAAATAACCATACAAAGAATTAATGAAACAAAAAGTTGGTTCTTTGAAAAAATAAACAAGATCAATAGACCCCTGGCTAACCTGACTAAAATGAGGAGAGAAAAAACCCAAATTAGTAGAATTAGGAATGCAAAAGGGGAGATAACAACAAACACCATGGAAGTCCAGGAAATCATCAGAGACTACTTTGAGAACCTATATTCAAATAAATTTGAAAATCTAAAAGAAATGGACAGATTTCTAGATACATATGATCATTCAAAACTGAACCAAGAGGAAATTAATCACCTGAATAGACCTATAACACAAAATGAAATTGAAGCAGCAATCAAGAGTCTCCCCAAAAAGAAAAGTCCAGGACCTGATGGATTCTCTGCTGAATTCTATCAGACCTTTAAAGAAGAACTGATACTAACCTTCCTTAAACTGTTCCATGAAATAGAAAGGGAAGGAAAACTGCCAAACACATTTTATGAAGCCAGTATTACACTTCTCCCAAAACCAGGCAAAGACACCTCCAAAAAGGAGAACTATAGGCCAATCTCCTTAGTGAACATTGATGCAAAAATCCTCAACAAAATAATGGCAAACCGAATTCAGCAACACATCAAAAAGATTATTCACCACGACCAAGTAGGCTTCATCCCAGGGATGCAGGGGTGGTTCAACATACGAAAATCAATAAACGTAATAAACCACATTAACAGAAGCAAAGACAAAAACCACTTGGTCATCTCAATAGATGCAGAAAAAGCCTTTGATAAGATCCAACACCATTTCATGATAAAAGCTCTAAGAAAACTAGGAATAGAAGGAAAGTTCCTCAACATTATAAAAGCTATATATGACAAACCTACAGCCAGCATTATACTTAATGGAGAAAAATTAAAACCATTCCCTCTAAAATCAGGAACCAGACAAGGATGCCCACTATCTCCACTCCTACTCAACATAGTACTGGAATTCCTAGCCAGAGCAATTAGGCAAGAAGAAGGAATAAAAGGAATACAAATAGGTAAAGAAACTGTCAAAATATCCCTATTTGCAGAGGACATGATCCTATACCTTAAAGACCCAAAAAACTCTACTCAGAAGCTTCTAGACACCATCAATAGCTATAGCAAGGTAGCAGGATATAAAATCAACATAGAAAAATCATTAGCATTTCTATACACTAACAATGAGCAAACGGAAAAAGAATGTATGAAAACAATTCCATTTACAATAGCCTCAAAAAAATCAAATACCTAGGTGTAAACCTAACAAAAGATGTGAAAGACCTCTACAAGGAAAACTATACACTTCTGAAGAAAGAGATTGAGGAAGACTATAGAAAGTGGAGAGATCTCCCAGGCTCATGGATTGGTAGAATCAACATAGTAAAAATGTTGATACTCCCCAAAGTAATCTACATGTTTAATGCAATTCCCATCAAAATTCCAATGACATTCATTAAAGAGATTGAAAAATCTACTGTGAAATTTATATGGAAACACAAGAGGCCACGAATAGCCAAGGCAATACTCAGTCAAAAGAACAATGCAGGCGGTATCACAATACCTGACTTCAAACTATATTACAAAGCAATAACAATAAAAACAGCATGGTACTGGCACAAAAACAGACATGAAGACCAGTGGAACAGAATAGAGGATCCAGATATGAAGCCACACAACTATAAGCAACTTATCTTTGACAAAGGAGCTAAAAATATACGATGGAGAAATAGCAGCCTCTTCAACAAAAACTGCTGGGAAAACTGGTTAGCAGTCTGCAAAAAACTGAAACTAGATCCATGTATATCACCCTATACCAAGATTAACTCAAAATGGATCAAGGATCTTAATATCAGACCCCAAACTCTTAAGTTGATACAGGAAAGAGTAGGAAATACTCTGGAGTTAGTAGGTATAGGTAAGAACTTTCTCAATGAAACCCCAGCAGCACAGCAACTAAGAGATAGCATAGATAAATGGGACCTCATAAAACTAAAAAGCTTCTGTTCATCAAAAGAAATGGTCTCTAAACTGAAGAGAACACCCACAGAGTGGGAGAAAATATTTGCCAACTATACATCAGACAAAGGACTGATAACCAGAATATACAGGGAACTTTAAAAACTAAATTCTCCCAAAACTAATGAACCAATAAAGAAATGGGCAAGTGAACTAAACAGAACTTTCTCAAAAGAAGAAATTCAAATGGCCAGAAAACACATGAAAAAATGCTCACCATCTCTAGCAATAAAGGAAATGCAAATTAAAACCACGCTAAGATTCCACCTCACCCCTGTTAGAATAGCCATCATCAACAACACCACCAACAACAGGTGTTGGCGAGGATGTGGGGAAAAAGGAACCCTCTTACACTGTTGGTGGGAATGTAGACTAGTACAACCACTCTGGAAAAAAATTTGGAGGCTACTTAAAAAGCTAGACATGGATCTACCATTTGATCCAGTAATACCACTCTTGGGGATATACCCGAAAGACTGTGACACAGGTTACTCCAGAGGCACCTGCACATCCATGTTTATTGCGGCACTATTCACAATAGCCAAGTTATGGAAACAGCCAAGAGGCCCCAGCACTGACGAATGGATTAAGAAAATGTGGTATCTATACACAATGGAATTTTATGCAGCCATGAAGAAGAACGAAATGTTATCATTCGCTGGTAAATGGATGGAATTGGAGAACATCATTCTGAGTGAGGTTAGCCTGGCCCAAAAGACCAAAATTCGTATGTTCTCCCTCATATGTGGACATTAGATCAAGGGCAAACACAACAAGGGGATTGGACTTTGAGCACATGATAAAAGCGAGAGCACACAAGGGAGGGGTGAGGATAGGTAAGACACCTAAAAAACTAGCTAGCCTTTGTTGCCCTTAATGCAGAGAAACTAAAGTAGACACCTTAAAGCAACTGAGGCCAATAGGAAAAGGGGACCAGGAACTAGAGAAAAGGTTAGATCAAAAAGAATTAACCTAGAAGGTAACACCTACGCATAGGAAATCAATGTGAGTCAATGCCCTGTATAGCTATCCTTATCTCAACCAGCAAAACCCCTTGTTCCTTCCTATTATTGCTTATACTCTCTCTACAACAAAATTAGAGATAAGGGCAAAATAGTTTCTGCTGGGTATTGAGGGGGGGAGCGGGAGGGGGTGGAGTGGGTGGTAAGGGAGGGGGTGGGGGCAGGGGGGAGAAATGAGCCAAGCCTTGTATGCACATATGAATAATGAAAGAAAAATGAAAAAAAAAATATATAGTACCAAAAGAAAAAAAAAAAGAACCAAACAACACCAGAGAAAACAAAAGAATAAATTATTTTCTTGTTCTGTTAAAAAAAAAAAAAAAAAGAATGATCACATTTTAACACGAACCCAACTCATGTGCCAAAACATTACATGGTCCATAATTTCAACTGCTGAGACTCAAATTTGACCTTAACTTTTCATCATGAAACAAGGTCATTCATATGGAATTACAAACAATGATCACACAAGTTTTGCCACAGATCTAAGGAAAAATTTGAGCTATAGTTTACTGTTGATTTAACAACATTCTGAGATTTATATAACTAGTTTAAATGCCTTAAAATATTAAATTATGATCTATTGAATTATGATCTATTATAGTTCATATATTGGGTAGTCAGAAAGATAATTTTCTTTGTTAATTGTATGAATAGGTTTCACTGTGTTATTTCTGTACATCATGTATTATGTTTTCATCAAGTTAACATATCTAGAGGGGTGGAGGATTGTGGGGGATTATGTCTGTGTATGAACATTATACCTATTTGTGAAGGTGGCACAATGAAACCCACTACAAACTGTTAAAACTGTTTAAGAGGGGACCAGGGGGAAAGAAAGTACAAATGGCTCCTTTAAGTGTTTATCCCCCTTGCTCCTGGAATGGAGGGGACAGTCTTTTAAATCAACTTTGTTTAGAAATTGTATTTTATTGAATAATCCATTGTTTATTGTATTACTGATTTATGCTGGTCTGGGATTTATAGACTGTGAGTGAAAGGTTTCATGGTGACTTTTCTATTTCCAGTGCCTGACCCAACATTTAAAAAGTGGCATCAGGCTTGTAGAGGGCAGAGAAGAGTGAAAGCATAAAATACTGTACCAAAAGAGGAAGAGAAGTATTAAATGGTGTATTTGTTTTCAAAGATGTAGTGATTGGTGAGGAGAGCATCACCAGCAGACATGTTTCTACTGGGCCAGAGAAAAGTGTAGACAACAAAAAGAACTAAATATGGGTAGTTGGGCAGAAGTCAAAATATGACAACACTATATGTAACTCAGCGATGCTTGGACATCAGTGTTTTAAACAGTGGTTCACATTCATATTTGTATTGTAGATAGAGCACTCTAAATATGGTGGTGGAAGAATGTGAGGGTGTATTAATAAATGGACCATGATGAATTAGTAGAAGGCAGCATTGCAAAATAAAGATGCTGCTGCACTGAACTGAATGTTTTCAGAAGCAGTTAGGAGATAGAGTTGTCAATGTCCTATACAGAGTGAATGTTTGTTAAATGAAAAATGTACAAAACTTGGTCCCTGGGGAACTAGACTCTGCTTGTTACATAACCTAACGTATCCAATAAAATGTGAAGGGAACTACCAAAACTTTAGTTGTTAGTGTTTATTTTTAGATTTTCTGCTTCTTAATTTCAGTGTTGAAGGAAATCATTTAGATATTTGAAATGTTTGTCTATCATCTCTATTGAAGTCCTTAAGAAATAAGAACAGGGGCCTGGAGAAGTAGATTACTGGTAGTGTTTGTGCTTATTATAAGGGAGAACCTTGATTCAATCCAAGAAAGAGAGAGAGAGAGAGAGAGAGAGAGAGAGAGAGAGAGAGAGAGAAATAAGAAAGGAAAGAGGAAATAGGAAGAAATGAAAAGAGCAAACACAACACTTTTAAGAATAAGTAACTTTATTTATAGCTTGTAGTCATTATATCACATTCTAGGACTTATTGTTAGAGTTCAGATACATGACTGATTAATATCATTGAATTAAGATGGTACCTAAAGAAGAGCCCTCCTTATTTAGATGCACTTAAGACTGGTTGACCTAGTGGAATAAAAGTGCATTATTTTCTATAAAGATGTAGTCTCCTATGGGCCAAGTCTTGTCCAAAACTCATGGGCTTAAGGAACCTAATTGCCTCAGTTTGCCAAGTGTGTGTCAAGGAACCAAGCTCTCCAATAGACATTTTTAAAACATTGACTAAATCCCATAAGCCTCAGAACTCACTTCTGTAAATCCCCTAACATGTATAGGGGATTCCAAAGGAAGGAAATGAGGATAGTAAAACATAAAAGCAGAAACTCCCATGGAGAATGTTACATTTAAAAACTCTTGTTCTTGAAGTTCCTTTAGAAACATATATGCATACATTCCTAAGTAATGCAGAATCATACATAAGAAATTACAACAGGGAGATGGCAGCAAGATGGCACTTTCTGCATCAGGCTGTGTGAATAAGAGTTTGGAAAACAAGAGACTGCATACAGAAAAACCAAAGAGAGGAAAGCACGGGAAAAACATAAAAGAATAATTGGATATCTGGAAAGTACAGCAAATCAAAAAGACACCACAGAAACAGGTTGCAGAATCCCTTGCTGCTCCCCCTGAGGGAAGACAAGCAGAGGTTGAAACAGAACAGCAAAACTAGCTCTGAGACAATATTTACAGTTACTCACAAATCCTAACCCCAGTGCAGGGATTTCACAAACTAATTCCCCCCTATGAGGAAGGCCAGCAGCAAAATGTGACAATCACGCATTTTTTTTAAAGATGTCACAAACTACATTGTAACTTTAATAAGGAAAATACAGAAAAAGAAAACAATATATTTTCTCGATGAGATTGCAAGATCAGAGTGAAATTAGTGGACTTTCATATATATACAATAAATTTGTGTGGGATAAAATATTAAAAATTGTCATTGAATTTTAATGAAAATAATGTAAAAACAATTTGAGACATGTGAATGAATCATTGCTACAATATAAACAAAAAATCACAAATAAAAATAACACTAACTACATAGGCTCTATTTTATCTTTCAAAGAGAAGGAAAAAAAATACCTAGAGACTAGAATCAACTGAAAATACTAAAGAAATCTAGAAATTGTTATAAAAATATGTGGAAATGGTAAAATATTGGAGTGGTTTCAGCTGGCTGCTTAATAAGGTAAAAATTATGATTTGATGATGACTGTATATGCTAATCAAGACATACAATATTTCATAAATTACTCCTGAAATATGGAGAATTCTGGAACTATAGTTAATACTGCAAATGAAAATTAAAAATGAAAAATTTAAAAGTACTCACTTATAAGAATACAAAGTGCCATCTTGAGAGAGTCTATGGAGTGAGTCTGACTTCCCAAGACACCTGGTGGCACAGTCCTTGAACTTGCAGCAAGCTAAGCAGTTAGAGTGCTAGGATAGGGAACTGAAGACTCTGTTAACTGCCTGAGGGAATTCCCCAAAGCAAAACAGCTAGCCAAAGAAAAATAAAAATGGTGTAAACCTGAACTGAGAGAATGCTTTCAGATATATGATCAGATAAAATGATCAGTGCCCAATAAAGAATGAAATTGTATTAAATGAACAAAACTGGGCTCCTGCAGAACTAGATTTCTGGCCATTGGTAACAAAGGTGTCAAATGAAGGATGGGAGGAACTGCACAAACTGTTTTGAGGCTTGCGTTTATTTGTAGATTTTCTGTTTCACGTCTTCCATGTTAAGGAAGCTCATTTAGATGTTTTTTAAGTACTCTGGTCTAAATGCTCATGAAGAAATAAATATGAGCAGGGCTGGGGAGTATCTCAAGGGTAGCAGGTATGCTTTGCATATGGGAAATCTTGGGTGAAACTAGCATGAAGAAAGAGCAAAGGAGAGCGAGAAAGAATAAAAAACAAAATGAAGGAAGGAAGTGAGACAGGGAGGAAGGGAAGGAAGAAAGGAAGGAAGGAAGGTGGTTGAAAAGAAAGGAGGGAAGGCAGAAAGGAGGGAGGGAGGAAGGAAGGAAGAAAAAGAAAAGTAGTGAAAATAAGAAAACAGCAAGCAAGGTAGTTATATGGACAGGTACCTTCTGCTTTACACCTTAAAGTCATTTATATAATATATTCTGTGATTTCTGGTTACGGATCACTTACATGAATGATAAACATCACTCAATTTTTTTGTTCATTAAGCAGAACACATCTTTGATGCACTTAGAAATACATTGGATTTCCCAATGAATTAATTTATTCATTTATGTATGTATCAGGCAGTACTTGTTCTTTTCTAGGTAAGCACTCTACTACTTTAGTCATTCTGCCAGCACTGTTTTCTTCTAAGTAATCTTTGTTTCCATATTATTGTTGTACTGGGGTACATTGTGACATTTACAAAAGTGCTTACAATATATCATAGTTGAATTCACCCCTTCCATCCTTCTCCTTTATCCTCTCCCCATTCCTGGAATAGTTTCAAAATGTCTCATTTTCCATTTTCATACATAAGTACATAATATTCCAATCATAATCACCCTCCTAAACCCTTTCTTTCTATGTTCCCCCCTCCCACTCAGACCAACCCTCAGACAGGCCCTGTTTTATCTTCCTGTTCTCTGTTTTTTTGAAGAAAAAATAACTCTTTATTTGTTTAAGATAGCTATACAGGGAGTTTTATTGGAACATTTCTGTGTATATATGTATTATAACCCAAATTAGTTCATCTCTATTTTTCTCCTTTCTACCTTAGTCTCCTCTTCTTATGGTGATTTCAGCATGTTTAAAAATTCTATATTCATTCTGTACAGAATTTATGCTTTTCCCCAGACTGGCCTTCTACTTACACTTCCCACATACTTGGCAGTCCAGGCATGCACCACCAAGCTTGACTTACTTGTTCAAATTGGGATCTCACTAAGTTCTTTGCCCAGGCTGGCCTCAAATCATGATCCTCCATATCTCTACTTCACAAATAGCTGGGGTTACAGTCATGAGTCCCTGTGCAAAGCACGAAATTGAGAAATAAATTTTGCTTTGTGTCCAATCTAGTCCATAACATCTAGGGACAAGGAATTTCTTGCCTCCATCCCAAGTAGCTGGGACCATAGGTATGTGTCAAGGCATCTGCTCTCCAATAAATATTTGTATAAATCCCTACATGTACAGGAGATTACACACTGAAGATTTGATGGGTCAGAAACATAAAAATGGAAACATCTGCTTATAAATGGCTTTTTACAAAAGCATGGCCAACAACATTGACACTGCCATTATTTATGTCAAATCATCCCATCAACTTTGGGAAAAAAAGAATAAAGCTTGGTAGAGACTGTGGGGATTTCAAATATTTAGATATAGTTCTTTTCAGAGTAATTTTTATTGGAAACTTAACCTGATTCAAATAGCTGTACATCTGTCATTTCTACTGCTGTTTTCATAACAGAATCTTCTATGTTGTTGAATTTGGTTTGCCAGTATTTTATAGAGAATTTTTGCATCCAAGTTCATTAGAGATGTTGGCTTATATAGTTCTCTTTTTTCTTGGGTCCTCGTCTGGTTTTGGAGTGAGTGTCATACTGAATTCATAGAATGTGTGTGACAGTGTTCCTCCTCTTTCTGCTTCATGGAAAAGTTTGAGAAGCGTTGCTATTAGCTGTTCTTTAAAGGTCTCTCAGAATTCAGCAGTGAATCCTTCAGGTCCTGGACTTTTCCTTTCAGGGAAGTTCTTTATTGCTGCTTTAATTTCTTTATTTGTTATTGACATATTTAGGTGCTTTATACCCTCTTGGTTCAATTTTCGCTAGTCACATGTGTCTAGAAATTTATCCGTTTCTAATATTTTTGAATATAGGTTTTTGAAATATTCTGTAATGATCCTATATAATATCCTCTTTCAGCTTCTGACTTTATTAATTTGGGCCTGTTTCCTACTCATTTTAGTCAGGTTTGCTAAGGGTTTATCAGTCTTGTTTATCTTTTGAGGAACCAACTTTTTGTTTTGTGACTGTTTGATGCATGACCCATATTTTATTATTGCTCTCCTTCTACCAATTTTGGGATTAGCTCGTTCTTATGTTTCTAGGAGTTTGAGGTGCAGTATGAGCCTGTTTATTTGAAATAGCTCTGTGTTTTTTTTTAATTTTTATTTTATTCATATGTGCATACAATGTTTGGGTCATTTCTCCCCCCTTCCCTCACCCCCTCCCTTACCTTCCACCCCCAACCCCCTCCTTCTCCTCCCAACCTCCTCGCTGCCCAGCAGAAACTATTTTGTCCTTATCTCTAATTTTGTTGAAGAGAGAGTATAAGCAATAATAGGAAGAACAAGGGTTTTTGCTGGTTGAGATAAGGATAGCTATACAGGGAGTTGGCTAGCACTGATTTCCTGTGCATGTGTGTTACCTTCTAAGTTAATTCTTCGCAAACTAACCTTTTCTCTAGTTCCTGGTCCCCTTCTCCTATTGGCCTCAGTTGTTTTAAAGTATCTGTTTTAGTTTCTCTGCTTTGAAGGCAAAAAATGCTATCTAGTTTTTTGGGTATCTCATCTATCCTCTTACCTCCCTTGTGTGCTCTCACTTTATCATGTGCTCAAAGTCCAATGCCCTTGTTGTGTTTGCCCTTGATCTAATGTCCACATATGAGGGAGAATATACGATTTTTGGTCTTTTGGGCCAGGCTAACCTCACTCAGAATGATCTTCTCCAATTCCATCCATTTACCTGCAAATGATAACATTTCGTTCTTCTTCATGGCTGCATAAAATTCCATTGTGTATAGATACCACATTTTCTTAATCCATTCGTCAGTACTGGGGCATCTTGGCTGTTTCCATAACTTGGCTATTGTGAATAGTGCTGCAATAAACATGGGTGTGCAGGTGCCTCTGGAGTAACCTGTGTCAAAGTCTTTTGGGTATTTCCCCAAGAGTGGTATTACTGGATCAAATGGTAGATCAATGTTTAGCTTTATAAGTAGCCTCCAAATTTTATTCCAGAGTGGTTGTACTAGTTTACATTCCCACCAACAGTGTAAGAGGGTTCCTTTTTCCCCACATCCTCACCAACACCTGTTGTTGGTGGTGTTGCTGATGATGGCTATTCTAACAGGGGTGAGATGGAATCTTAGTGTGGTTTTAATTTGCATTTCCTTTATTGCTAGAGATGGTGAGCATTTTTTCATGTGTTTTTTGGCCATTTGAATTCTTCTTTTGAGAAAGTTCTGTTTAGTTCACTTGCCCATTTCTTTATTGGTTCATTAGTTTTGGGAGAATTTAGTTTTTTAAGTTCCCTATATATTCTGGTTATCAGTTCTTTGTCTGATGTGTAGCTGGCAAATATTTTCTCCCACTCTGTGGGTGTTCTCTTCAGTTTAGACACCATTTTTTTTGTTGAGCAGAAGCTTTTTAGTTTTATGAAGTCCCATTTATCTATGCTATCTCTTAGTTGCTGTGCTGCTGGAGTTCCATTGAGAAAGTTCTTACCTATACCTACTAACTCCAGAGTATTTCCTACTCTTTCCTGTACCAACTTTAGAGTTTGGGGTCTGATATTAAGATCCTTGATCCATTTTGAGTTAATATTGGTATAAGGTGATATACATGGATCTAGTTTCAGTTTTTTGCAGACTGCTAACCAGTTTTCCCAGCAGTTTTTGTTGAAAAGGCTGTCTTTTCTCCATCGTATATTTTTAGCACCTTTGTCAAAGACAAGTTGGTTATAGTTGTGTGGCTTCATATCTGGGTCCTCTATTCTGTTCCACTGGTCTTCATGTCTGTTTTTGTGCCGGTACCATGCTGTTTTTATTTCTATTGCTTTGTAATATAGTTTGAAATTGGGTATCATGATATCCCCAGCATTGTTCTTTTGACTGAGTATTGCCTTGGCTATTCGTGGCCTCTTGTGTTTCCATATAAATTTAACAGTAGATTTTTCAATCTCTTTAATGAATGTCATTGGAATTTTGATGGGAATTGCATTAAACATGTAGATTACTTTGGGGAGTATCGACATTTTTACTATGTTGATTCTACCAATCCATGAGCCTGGGAGATCTCTCCACTTTCTATAGTCTTCCTCAATCTCTTTCTTCAGAAGTGTATAGTTTTCCTTGTAGAGGTCTTTCACATCTTTTGTTAGGTTTACACCTAGGTATTTGATTTTGTTTGAGGCTATTGTAAATGGAATTGTTTTCATACATTCTTTTTCCGTTTGCTCATTGGTAGTGTATAGAAATGCTAATGATTTTTCTATGTTGATTTTATATCCTGCTACCTTGCTATAGCTATTGATGGTGTCTAGGAGCTTTTGAGTAGAGTTTTTTGGGTCTTTAAGGTATAGGATCATGTCGTCTGCAAATAAGGATATTTTGACAGTTTCTTTACCTATTTGTATTCCTTTTATTCCTTCTTCTTGCCTAATTGCTCTGGCTAGGAATTCCAGTACTATGTTGAATAGGAGTGGAGATAGTGGGCATCCTTGTCTGGTTCCTGATTTTAGAGGGAATGGTTTCAGTTTTTCTCCATTAAGAAAAATGCTGGCTGTGGGTTTGTCATATATAGCTTTTATAATGTTGAGGTACTTTCCTTCTATTCCTAGTTTTCTTAGAGCTTTTATCATGAAATGGTGTTGGATCTTATCAAAGGCTTTTTCTGCATCTATTGAGATGATCAAGTGGTTTTTGTCTTTGCTTCTGTTAATGTGGTTTATTACGTTTATTGATTTTCATATGTTGAACCACCCCTGCATCCCTGGGATGAAGCCTACTTGGTCATGGTGAATAATCTTTTTGATGTGTTGTTGAATTCAGTTTGCCATTATTTTATTGAGGATTTTTGCATCAATGTTCATTAAGGAGATTGGCCTATAGTTCTCCTTTTTGGAGGTGTCTTTGCCTGGTTTTGGGAGAAGTGTAATACTGGCTTCATAAAATGTTTTAGGCAGTTTTCCTTCCTTTTCTATTGCATGGAACAGTTTAAGGAGGGTTGCTATCAGTTCTTCTTTAAAGGTCTGATAGAATTCAGCAGAGAATCCATCAGGTCCTGGATTTTTCTTTTTGGGGAGACTCTTGATTGCTGCTTCTATTTCGTTTTGTGTTATACATCTATTCAGGTGATTAATATCCTCTTGGTTCAGTTTTGGATGATCATATGAATCTAGAAATCTGTCCATTTCTTTAAGATTTTCAAATTTATTTGAATATAGGTTCTCAAAGTAGTCTCTGATGATTTCTTGGACTTCCATGGTGGTTGTTGTTATGTCCCCTTTTGCATTCCTGATTCTACTAATTTGGGTTTTTTCTCTCCTCATTTTAGTCAGGTTTGCCAGGGGTCTGTCAATCTTGTTTATTTTTTCAAAGAACCAACTTTTTGTTTCATTAATTCTTTGTATGGTTTTTTGGTTTCTATTTCGTTGATTTCAGCTCTTATTTTTATTATTTCTCTCCTTCTATTTGTTTTGGGATTTGCTTGTTCTTATTTTTCTAAGAGTTTGAAATGTATCATTAGGTCATTGATTTGGGATCTTTCAGTCTTTTTAATATATGCATTCATGGCTATAAACTTTCCTCTCAGGACTGCCTTTGCTGTGTCCTATAGGTTCCGGTAGGTTGTGTTTTCATTTTCATTGATTTCCAGGAACTTTTTAATTTCTTCTTTTATTTCATCAAATACCCATTGTTCTTTAAGCAATGAGTTATTCAGTTTCCAGCTGTTTGCATGTTTTTTGTCTTTATTTTTGTTGTTGAGTTCTAGTTTTATTTCATTGTGATCAGATAGTATGCATGGTATAATTTCTATTTTCTTATATTTGCTGAGGCTTGCTTTGTGTCCTAGGATATGATCTGTTTTGGAGAAGGTTCCATGTTGCCCACATTTCTTACAGCAGTGTTCATGTTTTAAACAAAAATTCTGTTAAATGACTTCTAGAAACTTTAGTTATTATCTCTTATGGGTCTATTTACCATATGTTGTCTTTATTTATCTGAAGCTGCAGGTAATTGGATATCATACTTTGTAGATGACTCTGGGATCCTCTGTTAAAACTAATATAAATAAGGTACTGCATACAATTTTCCTAAATGTTTTTAAGAATATATATACATTTTGAATTTGTAAAGCAATCTGACTTATAAATAAGAATGTTTTAAAATCAGAATATTTTAATACAGAACCTCATACATTGTCTCTGAATCAAGGGTACCTTTCACCTTCACATAGCTACTCATTCTCCAACTCGACCATGGAAGTTGACAGGAAGCATAATCCAGAACAAAATACTTCCTAATGTGCAAATTTCAAATGAGAAACTAATTTCATTCGCACTCTTGTATTCCATACCTTCACTAGTGTGGTTTTAAAAAAATATATATCTAAACAAATTATTAAAAGCAATTGTTACAGGGTTAAAATAATTTATTTTACTTGAGAAGAGAATTGATATGTCATATTCAGATTAAAGGGAACAAATTAAAAGATACTTCATTTAGGTAAACAAGGACATTATTTTTTTTTTACAAAAAAAACTAATTTTTTTGTAAAGAATTACCCACAGGAAAAAAATGTTTGAAAAAAATGGCAAAAATAAGAAAAACTTTTCTTCAGGTTATGTTTAAATAAGGACTTGAAAATCTTAGAAATGGGTAACTCCTTCCCAATTAGGAGAGAACCACATAAAATTACAGTGAACAAAAATTAAAGGGTAAACATAAAAACATTTATTTATCAAGTATCAGGAAAGTACCATGCACTTTATTTGTCTATTTTCTTGTGTATACATTACAAGAAGATAGATGGTTAACAACTAGGATTTCTATCATAATTCTGGCTTCCTGTACACTCCAGGATGTTGATAGCAAAATGATGAAGAGATGTGATCCACTCTTCATTTTTGTTCAGTGTGTTCTTCCCAGACGTCCACATGGCTCACACATTGTCATCTTGTAGTTGAAAGCTTGCTTTCACACAGTGAAATGTTCTGACTATAGTGTTATGTGCTGGTTTAAAGTTTTGCGGGCTGGTGTCAAGGGTCCTTGCCTTCACAGGCCAGAGAACTGGCACGTGAGGCAGCTGATTGACTTGTGAGCCAAAGCCGGGATATGAAGTAGGACTTATTAGTGGGGAAGGAAAGGCTATAGTTACAGCAGTGCAGCAGAGCCTGGAAACCAGTAGCTCGCTGCTCAGGAGAAGGCTGAGGTTTTTATGGAAGTTTTTACTCTAGGTTAGGGAGGCTCTTTTCATTGGCTGTGGATTCTCGGGCTTTCTTAGGTGAACTGGTCTGTTTGCCCCTTATTGGGGGAGGGGAAGCAATCTTGAGAGCATTTTGCTCATCAGCCCTGTGGCAGATCTATCAGACCTGGTATCTCCTCTCAGGATGCAGGAATACAGATTTATAACTCCTCAGGTTGTAGGAATCATAGTGCTCTCCAGGGGGATGGGATACTCACTCATCTGCCTTAAGTCTCCAGACCCAATTCCACTTCCAATCCCATCCTCATCCTAACTACAAAGTCTCTCAATATTCTAACCTATCTTCCTGTATTTTATTTACATAAAAGAACTTTCTGTTCATTGGTTATTTTTATAAGACTATAGCAGAATTCTTTATCTGGGTCTGAATGATTAGAGCACACTAGATACTCAATAGTAGAAATTTATTCCAAGTTGAATCATGTAAAATCTCATCAGCAAGGCCTCGAGCACCAAGGCACAATATTCCTGGAAGATATTTCCATAAATAGGTTCCTGAAACTTGCCACATTGCAAATTAGAAATCTATTTGTTCCTTTCATCTTTTCCATTGTTTTTGACACTGCCAACATTTTATTATTCTCAGGTACAACAAAATTTTCTCTTATGTCTATTAGGTTACTTCATACTCCTGGGATAATTTTGTCTTATATCATACACATGTTTTATATTACACAAAATAGTTTGACTTTTCTCACTCCACTTCTTCATTATACACACATAAGAGGTAGACATTACACCATCTTGAAGATGCAATATCTACCATGATATTCAAGTTGGTTAAATAAATTTTACACAACTCCACAGGCACTAAATGACTGAACCAGGATTTTTTATTTTGTTCAAATGGGTTTTTACCGTGTGTTTCACACATGAACATATTGTACGTTAGTTAGATTAACTCCCTCTATTACTCTCTTTCTCTATGCTACTACTCCCCCATTATTCAACAGTTTGCAGTAGGTTTTATAATTCCATATTCATAAACCAATGCAATGAATTTCAATATTATTTACTCTCATCCATTCTCTTTTCCTCTTCTGCCTCCAACTAGTCCCCTCAGTCCCGCTATTACAAACATGTTAGATACATATACACATAAGTGAATATATATGACATATTTATACATATATCTACATATATATCTGACATGCTTATCTTTTAGGTATAGCTTCCACATATGAGAGAAAACTTGATCTTTGTCCTTTTGAACCTGGCTTGCTTTGCTTCACATGATGATCTCCACTTACATCAATTCACCTGCACACAATATAATTGCATTTTTCTTTATGTATAGTCCATTGTGAATATATACACACTTTCTTCATTCATTCATCATTGTAGGGCATCTGCACTGTTTCCATAGCTTGGCTATTGTGACTAGTGCTATAATAAACATGAGTGTGCAAGTGTTTCTATTACATTTCTTTAGATATATGCCCAGAAATGGTATCACTGTAATGCTGGGTCATGTAACAGTTCTATTTTTTGGTGTTTTGGAGGAATCTCCATACTTATATCAATAGTGGTTGCACTAATTTACATTCCCATCAGTAATGTATAAGGGTTCCTTTTTTTCCAAATATCATCACTAGCATTTGTTGTCATTTGTGTTCATGATAATAGCCATTCTTACTGGAAGATGATTGAATACCAATAATGAAAAGAAATATACTAATAATACACACAGTGAACTGGGTGAATCTTAAGATTATTTGGTGAGATTAAAAAAAAAACTCAGACAAGAAAGTACCTATGAATCCATCTGCATAAAATTGTAGAAAATGCAAATTAATTTATAGTGACCGAAGGCAGGTCAGTAGTTTCCAGGGGGCAAGGGAAATGAACTGCAAAGGAATTCAAGGAAATTTGGGGGGAGCAAAAGATATACTATTTACCTTGATAATATTGATGCCTTCTGTAGTCATCAGCTTTCCATTACCATAACAAAATTCCTCAGGCTGGGTACATCGTGAAAGGTTCTTTTAGCTCATTCTTCTGGAGCTTAGAGGGTATGGTGCTGGTATGGTTGGTTTCTGTTGAGAACACATAGTTTCACAAAGGTAGGAGCATGTGTGAGAGGCACGAAAGGAAGCCAAAGCAGGATGGCAGGGTTGCTGACTTATAACCACCCTCTCTCGAGAATTACCATGCAGGTCCCATGGTAACTACATTACTCCTTCAGAGGGCAGTAACTACAGTGACTTAGTTACTTCCCACTGCACCATGCCTCTTTAAAGTTTCCACGCCACCTCAAACTTCTTTACATAAACCCTGCGGACACCAAATTCAAACCATGACATATTCCAATGTCAACCTTATCCAAGTTCACAATTAAATATGTATAATTTATTGTACACTACAAAACATTAATAATGCAAATTAAAACAACCAAATATGAATAAATGAATGTTAAAACCCCAAAAAAAACAGATATCACTACCCATTTACGAAAATGGCTTTTAACATTACATAAATATGTCAAAGAGTACCAGCAACTGGAACTCACATTTGTTGATAGTAGCAATGTAAAATTGTGCATAGACATTCTTGAAAACAGTTCAACAGCAGCTTCCAATGAAGCTAACATAGACATCCTGTATGATCTAGAAATCTCTCTTTTAGGTATTCACCTGAAAAATATGGAGTGTAAGCCCACATAAAGAACTTACATTAACATTCATAGTAGTCACAAGTTGAAAATGTTTCAAAGGCTTATCAGTAAGTGAATGACTAAAGAAACTATGGCACATCCCCTTCTAAAACAACAAACAACACAATAAAAACACTCAAGAGACTCTTGTGAGACTAGAAAAAGGAAATGGGAAAAAGTTCTTGGGAATTTATAAAGGATAAGAGTATCACATTAAATATTATTCATGGAAGTGAAAGTTATAGTGGTAGAAACACCTAAGTCATTTAGTACATAGCTCTCTGTTTCTGACTTCTTTCATTTGCAAGAGTGCTTTTGAGTTTCACTCTTGTTATTGTATATCTGTAGTTCATTCCCTTTATTATGGAGTGTTTTAGTATATAAAACCAGAAAAAATTAAAATTCAGTAATATATAGCAAAATGATAATTTTCAGCCAACTTTCAAAAGTATCACTCTAACCCTTTAGCATATTCTTATTCTGCTGGAGTAAAAAATAATAATAATAAAATAAAATAAAAGAGCACGGAACACAGGATAAGAGACCTGAAATCTAATTCTATGTTTTGCATTGATCAGTTCTCAGAACCTGGGCACCTTATTGGTAAAACAAAGGAAACAATGAAACTCTCAAAAGAACTTTGTGAGAAAAGAAAATGAAAAAGAATTTTATGAACCATAAAACATGGCATAGAGTTTCCATATTTCTCACTGCATATTCTAGAAAGCAAAAGTTGTAAGGACAGAAAAATACAAATACAGTGATCACTTCATGAAATTAATCACTTCTCAAACATCCTGTCTCTTGTTAGCTATGTGACCTTAGTCAAATCATTTAAATTCTTTGCTCCCCCACATCCTTAGGCTTTTCTGTCTGCAAAATGGAGCTTGTTCATGGTGTGTATCACATTGACAGAATTAAATTAGTAAATGTGTACTTACTATAGTGAATGCTTTGCAAGTTTTAGCTCTGTGGCAAAAATACTGTTATTATTACCCTAATAGACTCAATGCCTAGGTTCCACCCTCCCCAGCTAAGCAGCAGTAGGGTGGGTGAGTCATTACTGATCCAAATCACTGATTCTTGTTCTTTCTTTGAGCAGTGGAGTCATCTGAAGAAAATCTTTTAGAAATAAACTTCTTTGAAAGAGTTTAAGATTTACAGAAGTACTAGAAAGGAAGTCCAGACATGTCCAGACTCCTGGGGTCTAGTTTCCCCTGCTATTAATATCTTACATCTATGGTACATTTGCTATATACAATGAATAAAAACTAGTACATAAAAATGCCCATACTTTATGCAGATTTCTTGTTATTCTGTGGTCTGACACAGAAAGTTAGGAAACCCAAGGGGAAGAGGACGCATAGCTTTGGGCTATTTAAATCCTCTTTCCACATTGGCCAATGGACCAGTGAGCCACCCCTCTCCAGCAGATATGCACCCCATGTCTAACCCTTGCCTAATCTGGCCTCACATGCTACACAGATGAAGCCAGTTAGCACTGTTAACATACAGCATTCGCCACTGGTGAAGATCTGAGATAATCTGACATCTATATTCTCCCAGAAGAAGTCAAAGATCTGAGAGAGATGTTGGATAATCTGTATTAATTTACCATGATCACCAGAGGATTTTCTCAGATTCTATTTAATATATTTGATATCCTCACTGAAATAGAAAACTGTACTTTGGTCAGCCCAAATTTGAATCCAATAGTTTGTAGAGGGAGGCACCTATCATTGTGATTATTTCTTAATCCTGAATCAAGATGATTAGGATCAGAACTAAGAGAGAAAGGAGTCAAGGAGAAATAAAGAGGGGTGGAGAGCTTTCTGATGGAGCTGCAGAATGTTTTCCCTGGATTCTTCTTTTATTGGAAGGGGTTGGAGAGGGAGTTGGTTTTACAGATTTCTGTAAACTGCAGAGATTAGTCTCTACAACAATCCAAAGAGCATTATTCATATGGCACTGTTTACAAAGCTGATTTTAGTCCTGAAAGAAGCAGAAAGCCTGTACACAATGTACATCAGTCCATTTAACCTCCCCTTTGCAAAAACAGATTTAGCTGAAGAATAGTGATATAATGTAACACTATTTACAGGTCAATGTTCCCCGCCAACCAATTTATAGTGTGGTCAAGCAGTATTGCAAAAGAAAATTAACCATCTGTATTTGAGGGCCCCTGGGTCAAACCTGTCCCAGTTTTCCAAGATGCCTCTCAAGGGAAAAATCTGTCAGTATGGATGATGTTTCCAATCTGAAAAAAAGTCAAGGGAACCAACCACAAGTTGCCCACCACACAAAAAGCATCTCCTGGGAAGCATTTCTATCCTATAGCCATGAGAGGGCACTGCAGCTCAGTTTCTCTAGTTATGAGCGAGTGAATCTCTGAGATGACCCTCCAAGATTCTGGATACATGGTATAGCAGGACTCTAGGTTTCATTCCTAGCATCTCTGTTTTTCAGAGCTTTGTATTTGTCCAAAGTGAAATGTGAAAGAAATTCTAGTAAAAACAAGCTAGCCAATTCTTACAAGAATGGACAGGTGTCATCACAGAGGAGCAGTGGGTGTTTCTGATAGCTTGTGGAGTTTCATCTAACTGATATGGGAATAAGACAAAGGGGAGACCTGTGAACTGACTAGGCATTCGCCAGCACAACAAAAAATGTCTGTGGAGAGCAAGCAAGCCATATTGCATGAAGGTTTTCCTTTGGAACAAGGGGCAGAGTGGCAAAAGTCTATCAAAAGCATTAGAGGAGTAAGGACACAGAGTAGAAAGTTTCCAGAGGAAAGGAAATGAGGAGAGGGATTCAATTATTAGGGTACATATTGGAGAGTCAGGATGGGATCTATTGGGTCTTTGTGGAGTCCTAAACAAGGAGAAGAGCCCCATCAAAACAGATCATGAACCAATTTTCTGACTACAGACAGGCAAGCCCAGTCCTGGAATGTAGACAGGGGAAATCACATGTGCAGACCTGGAAGGAGGAGTGGCATTACTCTGACTCTGACTCTGCTCCATAAGATGTCATAGAAAAAATCCAGAGACTTGACTTTGCACCCCATGGAGAAAGGGAGAATGCAACATTTGGCTATGTAGTATGCATAGGAAAGGCAGCAGCATTGTGAAACTTGGTTTCAGATCAAGGTACTCAGAGATAGGGGTGGGTTAGAAATGATAAGGAACAGGGATCCAGGTAGTAAACCAGGGCTTGCAGAGGAAACTCAGGTGGCATTGTCTCAATGCTGATAGGAAAGGGGAGATACAAAATTACCTTCCAGTCATGGATCTGAGTCATGGCAAGAAATGATGTTACCAAAATGCAGTGGAGCAACTTTGATACTTGCATCCAATATGAGAAGAATTCAGGCAAGAGGCAAAACAGAATAACAAAAAGTATAATTAGAATTAAAGTACACTTTTAGAGGTGAAAGGAGGTCATCTCAGAAACAGGTCAAGAATGACATGTCTGCAGGGTGCTATAATCCTAGCTAGTTGGGAAACTGAGATCAGGAGGATTGTAGCTTGAGGCCAGCCTGGAAAAAAAATCTTGAGATCTCCCCCCCATCTCAACAAATGGTTGGACACAGTGGTGCATCCTTTCATTCCAAGCTATGCAGGAGGCTGAGATCAGGAGAATCATGATTCCAGGCTAGCCCTGGAAAAAAAAATGTTATGAGGTTCTATCTGAATTGATAAAAGCTGTTTGCAGTGGTGCATGCCTGTCATCCGAACAATGGTGGGAAGCTTAAAATAGGAAGGTCACAGTCCAGGCTTTCCTGGACAAAAAATAAGATCCTATGTCCAAAATAATCAGAGCTAAGAGGACTGGAAGCATGGATCAAATGGTTGAGTACCTGCCTAGTAAGTATGAAGCCTAATATCACACCCGCACAAAGAAATGACAAATCTACATCAACCAAGGCTTTACTGAAGTTTAAACGGCTTTGAGCCTCAAGTCCCTTCCTTGGAGCAGCCTTCAGGGAGTGGTTGACATGGAAGTTATGAAAGGATTATAATGTCTTAAGAATGATTTTGCATGTGTGATTACACCACCTGAGAAAAACCCACAGCATGAGAAGAAAATTTTTAAATGAGATTATAATGAAATGGTAATAAGAAATGAGAGTTCTGTCAAAGTAGGCCACTTGAATGGTTTAGACCTGAGCGTGGTTGTTTGCTTTTTTTTTTTTTTAACTGTTCTGGTGTTATTTACTTCCAGAAACAGCCACAAGCACAAGCCACCCTGTGAACAAAGACACTACATGAAGGGCAAAAAGCAGGTCAGAAAGCCTTTCTTGGGGCACTGGAAAAAGCTAGGCAATGTCTATGCCCCGCTACTTAGGGTAAAAAAGCTGGCATGGAAACAAGCCAGTGAGGTGAACCAGTTTCAGCTCTTGAGTGCTATTAAACAGGCCAATCCAGAATGCAGACACAAAAATATATGACTGCTGAGCAAACTTTTGGCTAAGCAGGCTGATTAAAGCCCCCAATGTGTGGGCCTGGAGTGGTGGGAGATGAAGTCATTCAGCATCAATGTCTGTATCCAAAAGAAGGGTGCAAGAGCAAGCAGACTGGCTAGCTAGACATTAGTATCTTGGTCTCATTAAGAAAAGAAAGTGGAGGGATTCCAAGATGGCGGATAGAGGGAGGAAGCAGAAAGCGAGCCTCCTATAGTGAAATCTTGGAGAGACGCCAGAGACACACTTTGCAGGCATAATCACTGAGAAAAGGCATAACTTTGACCCCTCCACACCTCCAGCCAGTGCAGAGAATCTCCACTTCATGTTAAACGGAGAAACCAGCAGGGTCCCCAGGCCGCCATTGCCGGCACCCAGATGGCTTGGGAAGACACAGACCAGGTGAGCTTCACAGTACCACGGTACTCCCACAGACAAGCCTGGGCCAGAGCAGCATAGCCCCCTGGACAGACCGACCTCCACCCGGGGAAAAAAGAGAAACTGACTAATAAGCAATAAGAACAATAAAGACATGCAGGAAAGAGGGTGGGGCGCACTGAGCGCCAAAGATTGGGGAAAGAGAATCCTTCCTGGGACTGTAAATAAACAAGCCGGGCGGGCCGGAGAGCCTCTGGCGGGAGCGGGGGCATGCACCCAGCAACCAGGAGCAGGAAAGCTTGTGAGAGTGGCGGAGGGAGGAAAACTCCACAGGAGAGGAGGGAAGACCCACTTCCCACATGAACTGAAAACAAACATGGCGGCCGGCAGGAGCAGCAGCACCACCCAGTAATCAGGAACAGGAAAGCTTGTGAAAGCGGAGGTGGGAGGAGAGCTGCACAGGAGAGGGGGGAAGACCCACCTCCCACATGAACTGTAAATAAACACGCAGGCCTGACAACGCAGATGCAGTGTCACCTTTCCCAGTGCTTGGAAAGGGGAAACCTTGTAGCAGAGGCTCATGCACAGGAGAAATCAAACAAAGCCTGCAGGGCCAGGTGAGTGCTAAGCTCACCCCAGAGATCTGCATAAATAACGCCTCCAGCAACAGCAGGCTGACAGCAGCAGTCAGGCAAGCCACAGTTGCAGATACCATTCTCAGAACTGTCTCCAGACTCTTTTTTTTTTCTTTGTCTCCCTACCTTTGATGAGAGAACAACCGAATTACACCTGCAAGCTGAAAAACTTACTGAAACTGTATTGCATTTGAACTTGGGACACTTGGTGGGTTTTTTTTGTGCATGTGTGTGTACTTTTGTTCTACTTTATGTGTCCCCTTTGATGAGACAACTACAGAACAACATCTGAGGCACCATCTCCAGAATTGGAGACTGAGACTTCACTGCATTTGAACTTGGAGGTTTTTTGATTTTTTGGTTTTTTGGGTTTTTTTAATTTTCTATTTTTTCATTTTATTTTAATACATTTTTATAAATGGATTTTTCTTTCATTTACTTATTTTTTATTTTTATTCTTACCTTTATTTTTTTTTTATTTTTGATTTTCAATCCTCTCTCTATCTCTCTAATGTCTGTTCTACTTACTGTCGATTAGTACACTAAAGCTCCCTGTTTATACCTTTGAAATCTTCTTGTCTGATACCTTGTTCTGTTTTCTCCCTCCAGTCTGTGTATTTGTTTTTCCCATTTCTTTAACTTCTTGCTTTCCATCTCAGCTCACCCTTCCATTCTAAATATTACCATTGCTATTATTACAAGCTAGAAAATACTTAATTGCACACAGTACAGGGACAGTAACAACACCAAAGACAATGACAGGAAGACAGAAAAAACAAGGAAACCAGTTTCCCCACAGCAAAAAATTAGTACAGGAACCAGAGGGGAATGAAGAAAACAGGTACTCAGATCCAGACTCCAACAAAATGAAGATAAACTATGCCAAAGGACCCAATGAAGCCCACAAGAGTAATTTAAAAGAAGACATACTACAGGTACTCAATGAGAATTTTATAGAGATGATACTGGATAGGGTCAACCAAAATGTACAGGAGACACTCAAGAAATTTGAAGACAACAAAAATAGAGAATTTGAAAAAACAAAAGAAGAAATAAAGGAAACCATAGAAGCACTGTATAAACCCCAAAGTGAAAGAGAGAACACAATGAATAAACAGATAAATGAACTCAGGACAAAAATAGACAACATTAAAGAGGAAACCACCCAGGATATGGAAAACCTCAGAAAAAAGAACGAAACAGAACTGCAAAACAAAACGGAAGGCCAATCCAGCAGAATAGAACAAACAGAAGACAGAATCTCAGAACTTGAAGATGAAATGGTAATTAAAAGAAAAACCAAAGAACTATTAATTAAACAACTCAAGATCTGTGAAAAGAAAATGCAAGAACCCACCGACTCCATCAAAAGACCAACTTGAGAATCATGGGCATCGAAGAAGGAGAAGAGGTGCAAGTGAAGGGAATGCATAATATATTTAACAAAATAATAACAGAAAATTTCCCAAATCTAGAGAAAGATATTCCCATACAGATGCAAGAGGCCTCCAGGACACCAAACAGACCAGATCAAAATAGAACTACTCCACGACATATCATCATTAAAACAACAAGTTCAGAAACTAAGGAAAGAATATTGAAGGCTGTAAGAGAGAAAAAACAAGTAACAATCAAAGGTAAACCCATCAAAATCACAGCAGAATTCTCAACAGAAACATTAAAAGCAAGAAGAGCATGGGGTGAGATCTTCCAGGCACTGAATGAAAATAACTTCAACCCCAGGATACTCTACCCAGCAAAACTATCATTCAAAGTAGACAGAGCAATAAAAGTCTTCCATGATAAGCAGAAACTAAAATAATATGTGACCACAAAGCCACCACTACAAAGGATTCTTCAAGGGGTTCTGCACACAGAAAGTGAAACCCAACTTAACCATGAAAAGACAGGCAGCACCAAACCACAGGAAAAGAAAAAGCAAGACAGTAGAGAGTAACCTCAACTTAGGTACACACAATCAAACCTTCAAACATCTAAGACAATTAAATGAGAGGAATCACCACATACCTATCAGTACTAATGCTTAGTGTTAACAGACTTAATTCACCCATCTAAAGGCACTGCTTGATGAAATGGATTAAAAAGGAAGATCCAACAATTTGTTGCTTACAGGAGACCCATCTCACTGACAGAAATAAGCATAGGCTAAGGATGAAAGGCTGGAAGAAGATTTACCAAGCCAATGGTCCCCAAAAACAGGCAGGAGTAGCAATACTATCTCTAACAAAGTAGACTTCAAACCTACATTGATCAAACAAGATAAAGAAGGACATTCCATACTAATAAAAGGGGAAATAGACCAAAAGGAAATAATAATTATCAACCTGTATGCACCCAATGTCAACGCACCCAATTTCATCAAACATACCCTGAAAGACTTAAAGCATATGTAAACACCAACACAGTGGTTGTGGGAGACTTTAACACCCCATTATCATCAACAGATAGGTCATCCAAACAAAAAATCAATAAAGAAATCCAAGATCTAAAATATGCAATAGATCAAATGGACCTAGTTGATGTCTACAGAACATTTCATCCAACCTCTACACAATATACATTCTTCTCAGCAGCCCATGGAACCTTCTCCAAAATAGATCATATCCTAGGGCACAAAGCAAGTCTCAGCAAATATAAGAAAATAGAAATTATACCATGCATACTATCTGATCACAATGCAGTAAAAGTAGAACTCAACAAAAGTAAAGACAAAAAATATGCAAAGAGCTGGAAACTAAATAACTCATTACTTAATGTAGAATGGATCATCAATGAAATAAAAGAGGAAATTAAAAAGTTCCTGGAAGTCAATGAAAATGAAAACACAACCTACCGGAACCTATGGGACACAGCAGCACAGCAACTAAGATAGCATAGATAAATGGGACCTCATAAAACTAAAAAGCTTCTGCTCAACATAAAAAAATGGTCTCTAAACTGAAGAGAACACCCTCAGAGTGGGAGAAAATATTTGCCAACTATACATCAGACAAAGGACTGATAACCAGAATATACAGGGAACTTAAAAAACTAAATTCTCCCAAAACTAATGAACCAATAAAGAAATGGGCAAGTGAACTAAACAGAACTTTCTCAAAAGAAGAAATTCAAATGGCCAAAAAACACATGAAAAAATGCTCACCATCTCTAGCAATAAAGGAAATGCAAATTAAAACCACGCTAAGATTCCACCTCACCCCTGTTAGAATAGCCATCATCAACAACACCACCAACAACAGGTGTTGGCGAGGATGTGGGGAAAAAGGAACCCTCTTACACTGTTGGTGGGAATGTAAACTAGTACAACCACTCTGGAAAAAAATTTGGAGGCTACTTAAAAAGCTAAACATTGATCTACCATTTGATCCAGCAATGCCACTCTTGGGGATATACCCAAAAGACTGTGACACAGGTTACTCCAGAGGCACCTGCACACCCATGTTTATTGCGGCACTATTCACAATAGCCAAGTTATGGAAACAGCCAAGATGCCCCACCACTGGCGAATGGATTAAGAAAATGTGGTATCTATACACAATGGAATTTTATGCAGCCATGAAGAAGAACGAAATGTTATCATTTGCTGGTAAATGGATGGAATTGAAGAACATCATTCTGAGTGAGGTTAGCCTGGCCCAAAAGACCAAAAATCATATGTTCTCCCTCATATGTGGACATTAGATCAAGGGTAAACACAACAATGGGATTGGACTTTGAGCACATGATAAAAGCAAGAGCACACAAGGGAGGGGTGAGGATAGGTAAGACACCTAAAAAATTAGCTAGCATTTGTTGCCCTTAACACAAAGAAACTAAAGCAGATACCTTAAAAGCAACTGAGGCCAATAAGAAAAGGGGACCAGGAACTAGAGAAAAGGTTAAATCAAAAAGAATTAACCTAGAAGGTAACACACACACACAGGAAATCAATGTGAGTCAATGCCCTATATAGCTATCCTTATCTCAACCAGCAAAAACCCTGGTTCCTTCCTATTATTGCTTATACTCTCTCTACAACAAAATTAGAAATAAGGGCAAAATAGTTTCTGCTGGGTATTGAGGGGGTGGGGGGGAGAGGGAGGGGGCGGAGTGGGTGGTAAGGGAGGGGGTGGAGGCAGAGGGGAGAAATGACCCAAGCCTTGTATGCACATATGAATAATAAAAGAAAAGAAAAGAAAGTGTACAGAAGTGATCTGGTCAGTTGGCTACAGCTCTTAACTCACAGGCCAGGAGCTATGTGCCCCTCACCCTCCAAACAACACAGTAAACAGAAGACCTGTGTGGGAAGGGGAAAAATTCATCATGGACTAGCAAAAGCTGCCACTGGACTCCCTGAGTAGCAAAAGAATGGGCTTTGGAAGCAGCAGAGTGCTTCTGACACACTAGCTGTGCTCAGAGACCCACTACCCAAAAGTGCTACCTCAAATACCTAGAACTGACCCACTGAACTCTAGCAGAGCAGCCCAACCCCTGGGAATTGCTGTTAGTTGACAGGAGCAGCCCTGCCTATCCCCCTATTCCAGAGCCTTTCTCCCAGGATACACCTGGTCAATTCAGGGCCCTTAGAGAATACATAAGTAAACACAACAGGACAACTACAGACAGAATATTAAGGACCAGACACTGGAGGAGGGCATCAATTTTCCTGGTAGAGCCCAACGGACATACACACTTCTCCCCAACATGGAACAAATACTGGCTTTTAAAAAATGCTTATCTCTTTTAAATATTACCATTTTTTCTCTTTACTTTTGGTTCTCACTTTCCTGTCTCTTATTTATAAAATATTCTACTGGTGGTTTATTCTAGCTCTTTCTTATATTATTCTTAACCTTTCTATCCTTGGGACATTCTAACAACAGCCCCCTTCTCAACAATAATCAAAATATAGTATTGCACACTAGTATTTTATTAACCTGCAGCTCTCACATTTCACTTCCCTTCTCCCCATATTCTTCCTTTCTTGCTTCTTCCCTAAAACTCTCTTGCTTTTACTTGCCTAAGTTTTAATTCTTACGTAAATAAATTTTATTTTTCAAGCCCCCAAATATACCATGTAAGAGTGCTAGTTCCCCTCATATATAGGTGATTAGTTCTGTAGATAATGTTGCCAATGGTAACATAACATAACTATCTCATTTGGTATTGAACAGGGGAATTTGTTATTTTTGAGTTATACCTCCAGGCCAGTGGTGAGAAATGGCACAGCAACCTGTCAGAACATACAGAATAATTCAACAAATTGACTACAGATGAGCAAATCTTAATGTGGAAGCACAAAAAATATGAAAAAGTGAGGGAATATGACACCTGAAAAAGGCCAACAATAGAAGAACAAAGGATCTGAATGGTAGTGAAGGGGATGAAATCTCAAATTATGAGCATAAAAGAATGATGTTAAGAATGATTGAGACAGAAGACATGTATAAACAACTCAATGATATCAAAGAGAACATGAACAAACAGGTAAATTAATATAGAGTTAAAACATTAAGTACAGCAAACATGTATAGAATACTAAAAGCTGCAAAGGAGAAGTGCCAAGAAACCTATTTATAGGCAAACCCATCAAAATAATTTCTCAACAGAAATTTTAAAAGTAAGGAGGCAATGGAATGATGCATTTCAAGTGCTGAAAGACAATAACTAGGCACAGATTATTCTATCTAGCAAAGCTATCATTCATAACTGAAGGAGAAATAACAACCTTCCATGAAAAAAAAAACTAAAGAAATTTATGAACATTAAATGAATGCTGGAAAAGATATTCAAAGAATACTACACATAGAAAAGGAAAATAAATGTTGCCAAGAAAATATGGGAACAAAAAAATCTAACCAGATGAATAAATAAGCAAATAAAGAGTGTGAAAGAATCAAACAGCAAAATAGCAACAAAACAGCATAAATTACTAGATACCATTGAATATTAACACTGAATATTAATGGCCTCAATTCTCTAATCAAAAGACAAAAAAAATGACAAGTTGGATTAAAAAGCAACACCCAGCCATATGCTGCCTGCATGAAACACATCTCACTGACAAACACAAATATTGGCTTAAGGATGAAGGGGTGGAAAAAGATTTTCCAAGTAAATGGACCCAGAAATAAACCAGGAGTATCTATACTTATATCTGATAAAGTAGACCACCAAAGTTACACACAAGAGACATCATTAATAAGGGGAACAATCCACTGAGAGGAAATCACAGTTGTTTACATGTATGTGTCCAATGTTGATGCACCCAATGTCATTAAAAGTACACTACTAGTCTTAAAAGCAGAGATATATACCAACATAATAATAGTTGGAGACTTTAGTATCCCACTGTCACTAATAAATAGGACATCCAGACAGAAATTTTAAAAATAACACTATAGAAAAGATGGACAGCATATAAACAAAAGCAAGGACAAAAAAACGTATAATCATCTCAATTGATACAGAAAAAGCCTTTGACAAAAGTCAAGATTCTTTTATGATAAAAAGCTTAAAGAAACTAGGAATAGAAGAAAATCACCGCAATGTAATAAAGGCTAAATATTGCAGCCCTGTGGCCAACATCATATTACTGGGGAAAATCTGAAATCCTTTCTTCTAAACTAAGGAATGAGACAATGATATGCACTCTGCCTAATCTTATTCAATAGAGTACTTGAATTCCCAGCCAGAGCAGTAATGCAAGAGAAAGAAATGAGGAGTCCAAATATTGAAGGAAAATGCCAAATTATCCCTATGTGCAGACGATATGATTCTAATGCCTCTATGAAAAACTCATGGAACTGATAAACATTTTCAACAAAATGGCAGAATATAAAATCAACATACAAAAATCAGTAGCTTTTCTATATACCAACAATAAAAAGGCTGAGAAAGAAATTTTTTTAAAAAGCAATTCTCAATAGCCTCAAAAAATAAGATAGCTACATATAAACAATCCAGGTGAAAGAACTACACAGTGAAAACTACAAAACCTTGAAGAAAGAAATTGAAGACACCAGAAGATGAAATACCTCAATGTTCATTAATTGGCAGATTAGTATTATAAGTGTGGGTATACAACCAAAAACAATCTACATTTTCAATGAAATGCCGATCAAAATTCCAATGTCATTCTTTGTAGAAACGTAAAAGTCATTCCTAAAAATTCATATGGAGCATAAAATACCCTAAACAGCGATAATAATTCTGAGTAAAAAGAACAAATCTAGAAGTATTACAATACCAGACCTCTGTAGTATACAGAGCTATAGTAATCAAAGTAATATGTTACTGGCACAAAAACAGAAATGAAGACAAATGGAAGAGAATAGAAGACCAAGATATAAAACCACACAGCTACAGCCACCAGCCAGCTGATCTTGACAGAGGAGTCAAACATTTACTGAAGAAAAGGAAGCCTCTTCAACAAATAGTGCTGAAGAAACTGGTTTTATACATATAGAAATCTGAAACTAGAACCCTATCTCTCACCATGTACAAAAGTCAAATCCAAGTGGATCATACATCTTATGTAAGACCTGAAGGTTGAAATGACGCTGGAAGATACAGGGATAGATATTTATTTTTCTAAATAGGACTCCAATTTCCCCCAAATAAGAGCATGAATTGACTAACAAGATGGCATCAAATTATAAAGTTTATGCATATCCAAAAAAACAATTAACAGAATCAGGATATAATACACAGAATGGTACGGGGAAAAAACCCTTCACCAGTTATTCAACATAAGAAGGATTAATATTCTGAATATGCAAAGATCTAGAAAAAGAACAAATAATCCTATTAATAAACGGGCAAACTGAACAGACAGTTCTCATAAAAAGAAATACAAACACCTAATAAATATGTGAAGCAATATTTTCCATTCTTAGCCATAAAGGAAATGCAAACCAAAACTACACTGAGATTCCATCTCATGGTAGTCAGATTGGCAGTCATCAAACTAACAGCAACAAACGCTGACAAGGATGAGGGGGCCCTCGTGCAATATTGGTGGGAGTGTAATCTGCATGCAATCGCTATAGAAATCAGTATAGACATTTCTCAAGAAACTTTTACCAGACCTACCTTATATCCAGCTAACAAGATTGGGCATATAGCCAAAGGAGTGTAAGTCAATATACAAGAGAAATGCCTGCACATCCATTTATAGTCCAGATCTCTTCACAATAGCCATACTGTGGAATCAGCCAAGGTATCTAACATCTGGTGAATGGGTAAAGAAAATATTATATATACATGCCTATATGTATGCATGTATCTATATATATCCATATATGCACACATATACATTTATGTTATGGAATATTACTCAGCCATAAAGAAAAATTAAATTATGTTATTATCAGGAAAATAGGTTGAACTGGAGATCATGTTGTATAAATTAGCTGAGCTCGAAAAGCCAAATATCACATGTTCTTATTCATTTGCGGAAACTAGATCTAGAATGATGGATGACTATGATAATGATAATAATAATGGGACATGAATGTGAAAGGGGAACACTCTTGGAGGGATCAATAGGTGGAAGAGGAGGAAAGGAAAGGATACCGAAGGGTGAATAGCATTGACATTTACACTACAGATAGGTGTATATATATGTGGGTGTGTGTGTGTTTGTATGAATATATATTCATATATATATATATGAGTGAAAGAGAATTATATATAGGCACACAGAGATGATAGATAGAGAGATGATAGATAGATAGATAGATAATGCATGTACAAAGGCAGCACAATGAAACTCGACAGACACTGCTTGAAAAAGGTGGAAGGAAGTCAGATGCTGGCTCACACCTATAACCCTGGCTACATGGGACCCTGAGATGGAGAGAGTCACAGTTCCAAGCCAGCCCCATGAAAATGGCAGGAAGACTCCACCTCAACCAATAGCTGGACATGGTGGTGTGTGCCTGACATCACACATTATGTGGGAGGCTGAGATCAGAAGGTTCATGCTTCCAGGCCAGCCCAGGCAAAAAGTTTGTGGGACTTGATTTCAATGGAAAACAGCTCAGCCTGGTGGCACATGCCCATCCTTCCAGCTAAGTGGGAAGTGAAAAAAGTCAGGCCTTCCCACTATGTCCATGCTGGCCTGGGTCAAAAATGAGATCCTATTTCCACAGTCACCAGAACCATGGTGCGAATAAGGTTGAGATTAATTGATAGTGAGAAATTGGTGCTAGTTTGGTCCAACTAAGAGAATCATTTTAGAAGTAAGTGAAATAGTTCTGGTTCTCAGATGTAAACTAGGACTAGGCCTAATTTAATAGCTAGTACTAATGATGTCATGGATGATGTCAGTACTTTTTGTTTATATGTAAGTGACCATTGTGTCCTGAATCAAGTGCATTAAGTATAATAATTATAGATAATATTATAGATGCAATTGCATATTGTATAAGGAAATATTTAGTAACAGCTTCTGTGGATAGTGGGCTTCTTTTATTGAAAAGGTAAGTAATAATATCTGACATGCTCATTGCTGATCCTACTGACATGAGTGGTCAACGAGAGCTAAGTATGCCATTTATGGTGCCTGATAAATTTGTTAAGATAATTTTAAAGGTGAGGGGCTTAATAAGTGTGGGAAGAGTAAAAGTCAACATTTTCAGGACAGGGGTCTGCTAGCTTATTTGGCTGACCTTACTATAGAATTTGGTGGATAAAGATAGCACAGAGATTTTTTATTCTTAAGATTAGGTTCAAGTACTATAATTCTAGAATTAAGAAGATTGAAATCTATATTCCATACTATCAATGTAACTATTTTATCATCATATTTCTGCTTATGTGAAAATTTCTGATATGATAATAGAGAGATAATATACATAAAGACAAATATAAGAAGTGCTTTTTGATAGTACATGTGTAAGTTAATCATAGAAAAATACAGCAGTTAGGCAAAGAGCTCTGAGAGTGAGTTGGATGTGTATAATTCTGGTGCTCAAGAATTATGGAATTCCTATTCCTAGGAATATGGTAGTAGTTAGTGCTTTTATTATAATGTTTATGTACTCTGCTATAAAATTAGTGCAAATGCACTGGCAACAAATTCAGTGCTAAATTCTGATGAGTTCAGATACAGCTTCGGTACGGTGAAATGTGGCTTGATTAGTTTTTGCTAGTGTTGAGATAAATTACATGAGAGCTGGAGGTTGTGACGATGTATTAAGTCACAAGGACTCTTGAGCAAAGGTAAGTGTGGAGAGGATCGGGATCCATTTAGTAATAGAATGACTAGAAGAACAATAGCTAGGATTCCTTCATAAGAAATCCTTCATAAGTTTGTGCTACAGTTCAACATGCCTCAACTGAAGCATATTTTGAAGCATATTTTTGCATGCTCTTCCTGATCAAAGGATAGAGGAAATGCATAGGCTGGATGAATGCCTACATTTATATTGATAAGGGTTTGAAGTATGGGCAGGGGAACTCATATAGTTAATGCTAGAGTTAGGGTGTGGGGAGATGCAATAGTAAACAGAAGGAGGTTCTTCAGTGAATAATTTTTATGCCAACAATAAGTTGAAGTAGTTTATAAGGACCAATAATGTTTGGAAGCTGTATATATCCCAATAAATTTCAGTCAATTAGAATTAAGAATGCTATAGCAAGGAGAATTGAGATTAGTAATGTAAGATATTAACTATAAATATAGTTGTTAAGAAGATGAATTGAATCTCTGAAAATAAAGTTTAAAGTCTTATACAAATTTCCGGGTACTACCACTTTAACAAGCCCTGTTCTTAGGAATCACATATTAGATTAATAGTGTACATTATTTATTAGATTGTAGGCACTTTATGAAGCTGGCCTCATTTCTCTTGTTCTTTTGTGCTGGGATCTGAGCTCAGATCTTTAATAATAGAACTAAACATGAGTAGCAGTTATACGGTTAGGTTCTCCTCTTCCAACAGCAAGACAGTTAACCACACTGTTAATGTGGACTCTAAAACAGGATCGTGCTCATATACCTAGGGTAATTTGGTCTGTGATTCACGTCTTTGTGTCAATTAATGATCTTATTACTTCAACCAGATGAGAACCTTCTTCTTGTGTAAACATCATTAAATATTTATTATTGTGGATTAGGAATATTCTCACCATTTTTTGCATTTCTACCTCTTCACAGACTGAATGAAAGTAAGAGACAGATAAACCCTCTTTGAGTAATTCACCCAAATATCTATTTTTTAAGGAACAAATGATCATGCAACTTTTGCCCAACCAGAATAACATGTTCATTGAACATGTCACTGGTAAGTCAGTGCCTTTAGTGCTGGAAATGGTAGTCGTGATGGTTTTGTTTGCTGAGTACCTTTTACTTTTTCAAATCTTTTTGGTTTGTATTCTTGTGTTCTATGTGTTTAGTTTAAAATTTGCTTAACTGATCCTTCATATGTGGACATTAGATCAAGTGTAAACACAAGAGGATTGGACTTAGATCAAAAGATAAAGCAAGATCACACAGGGAGGTATGAGGATAGGCAAGACACCCAAAAAAACTGGATAGCATTTGTTGCCCTCAATGCAGAGAAACTAATGCAGATACTTTAAAGTGACTGAGGACAATAGGAGAAGGGGACCAGGAACTAGAGAAAAGGTTAGTTTGAGAAGAATTAATTTAGAAGGTAACACACATGTACAGGAAAGCAATGCGAGTCAACTCCCTGAATAGCTATCCTTATCTCAACTAGCAAAAACCCTTGGTCTTTCCTATTATTGCTTATACTCTCTCTACAACAAAATTAGAGATAAGGGCAAAATAGTTTCTACCAGGTAGTGAGAGGGTAGTGGGGGAGAGGGAGGGGGCGGGGTAGGTAAGAGAGGGGGTAGGGGGAAAGGGGGGAAAAATGACCCAAACATTGTATGCACATATGAATAAAAGAAAAAAATAATGATAATAAATAAAATTTACTTGATTGACTGTTTGGTCTGATATGAACTTCAAGGAGAAAATATTTCTTATTACTAATATTAACATTGTTACTTATATAGAATTAGTTGATTCATCCAGTTTTATGAAACTCATATTGTTGAGAGTGATCACTTTCTTGATTGATCACTGTTCTTGAACTAACCATGGGTATAAATGAATTTACTCTATTTAAGTTTGTATTCTAATCTAAAGAACTGTCCCTCTTTAAATAAACAAATTTGCAATATGAGTTACGTTCCTTAAGGAAAATTTAAGGTAGCACTAAAGTTCCAGTTTGGATGACCAGTTATCGTGAGATTAGTTTGGCTAAATGCCACCCCACTCTTTTGCTACATAGATGGGTTCATTTTTAAAGTTATGTTCAGGGAACTCGTCTCATTTTGGGATATTTAACAAAGTACTCTTTGCTAAGTTTATTTTAGTTAATTCATTATGTAAAGGGTAAAAAGTTAAATCTTTGTTTTATTGTATGTTTCAGTTCTTCTTTCATCTTTCCACTGTAGTACTCTCTGTTGCAGGAAAATGAAGTGTGGGTGGCGACAGCTGCATCCATTACCAGGCTGGATGGCAGAGAGAATCAATGGAACTGTTTGAGAAAAGATGAACCATGAAGCAAACAGTAAATCAAGACCAATAACAATTCCTTATTCCTCAATCATGATAGAACATTTATGAACATTGTATGACTAAGGGAATTAGAGGTCTATCTACCATTTTATCATATGTTTTATATTTACCATGACTTTTCCCTATTTTTTCTTTAGTGTAATAAGATCTTAACTGCTCTTTTTAACTTCAAAGGTTTTGACCTTTTCATTCTATTGACATTATTTTACAGGTTAATTTAAATTTTTTTTAATTAATTTTTAACATTCATAATTGATTAAAACTATAACAAGAACAATGACAGTCTTATTCTGAATAATTCAGGGATTTTGGAACTTTTTTTTTTCATTTTTCTTTTATTATTCATATGTGCATACAAGGCTTGGCTCATTTCTCCCCCCTGCCCCCACCCCCTCCCTTACCACCCACTCCGCCCCCTCCCTTCCCCCCCCCAATACCCAGCAGAAACTATTTTGCCCTTATTTCTAATTTTGTTGTAGAGAGAGTATAAGCAATAATAGGAAGGAACAAGGGTTTTTGCTGGTTGAGATAAGGATAGCTATACAGGGCATTGACTCACATTGATTTCCTGTGTGTGGGTGTTACCTTCTAGGTTAATTCTTTTTGATCTAACCTTTTCTCTAGTACCTGTTCCCCTTTTCCTATTGGCCTCAGTTACTTTAAGGTATCTGCTTTAGTTTCTCTGCGTTAAGGGCAACAAATGCTAGCTAGTTTTTTAGGTGTCTTACCTATCCTCACCCCTCCCTTGTGTGCTAAAGCTTTTATCATGTGCTCAAATTCCAATCCCCTTGTTGTGTTTGCCCTTGATCTGATGTCCACATATGAGGGAGAACATACGATTTTTGGTTTTTTGAGCCAGGCTAACCTCACTCAGAATGATGTTCTCCAATTCCATCCATTTACCAGCAAATGATAACATTTCGTTCTTCTTCATGGCTGCATAAAATTCCATTGTGTATAGATACCACATTTTCTTAATCCATTCGTCAGTGCTGGGGCATCTTGGCTGTTTCCATAACTTGGCTATTGTGAATAGTGCTGCAATAAACATGGATGTGCAGGTGCCTCTGGAGTAACAGTCTTTTGGGTATATCCCCAAGAGTGGTATTGCTGGATCAAATGGTAGATCGATGTCCAGCTTTTTAAGTAGCCTCCAAATTTTTTTCCAGAGTGGTTGTACTAGTCTACATTCCCACCAACAGTGTAAGAGGGTTCCTTTTTCCCCGCATCCTCGCCAAAACCTGTTGTTGGTGGTGTTGCTGATGATGGCTATTCTAACAGGGTTGAGGTGGAATCTTAGCGTGGTTTTAATTTGCATTTCCTTTATTGCTAGAGATGGTGAGCATTTTTTCATGTGTTTTCTGGCCATTTGAATTTCTTCTTTTGAGAAAGTTCTGTTTAGTTCATGTGCCCATTTCTTTGTTGGTTCATTAGTTTTGGGAGAATTTAGTTTTTTAAGTTCCCTGTATATTCTGGTTATCAGTCCTTTGTCTGATGTATAGTTGGCAAATATTTTCTTCCACTCTGTGGGTGTTCTCTTCAGTTAGAGACCATTTCTTTTGATGAACAGAAGCTTTTTAGTTTTATGAGGTCCCATTTATCTATGCTATCTCTTAGTTGCTGTGCTGCTGGGGTTCCACTGAGAAAGTTCTTACCTATACCTACTAACTCCAGAGTATTTCCTACTCTTTCTTGTATCAACTTAAGAGTTTGGGGTCTGATATTAAGATCCTTGATCCATTTTGAGTTAATCTTGGTATAGGGTGATATACATGGATCTAGTTTCAGTTTTTTGCAGACTGCTAACCAGTTTTCCCAGCAGTTTTTGTTGAAGAGGCTGCTATTTCTCCATCGTATATTTTTAGCTCCTTTGTCAAAGATAAGTTGCTCATAGTTGTGTGGCTTCATATCTGGATCCTCTATTCTGTTCCACTGGTCTTCATGTCTGTTTTTGTGCCAGTACCATGCTGTTTTTATTGTTATTGCTTTGTAATATAGTTTGAAGTCAGGTATTGTGATACCTCCTGCATTGTTCTTTTGACTGAGTATTGCCTTGGCTATTCGTGGCCTCTTGTGTTTCCATATAAATTTAACAGTAGATTTTTCAATCTCTTTAATGAATGTCATTGGAATTTTGATGGGAATTGCATTAAACATGTAGATTACTTTGGGGAGTATCGACATTTTTACTATGTTGATTCTACCAATCCATGAGTATGGGAGTTCTCTCCACTTTCTATAGTCTTCCTCAATCTCTTTCTTCAGAAGTGTATAGTCGTGGTGAATAATCTTTTTGATGTGTTGCTGAATTCGGTTTGCCATTATTTTGTTGAGGATTTTTGCATCAATGTTCACTAAGGAGATTGGCCTATAGTTCTCCTTTTTGAAGGTGTCTTTGCCTGGTTTTGGAATAAGTGTAATACTGGCCTCATAAAATGTGTTTGGCAGTTTTCCTTCCCTTTCTATTTCATGGAACAGTTTAAGGAGGGTTGGTATCAGTTCTTCTTTAAAGGTCTGATAGAATTCAGCAGAGAATCCATCAGGTCCTGGACTTTTCTTTTTGGGGAGACTCTTGATTGCTGCTTCAATTTCATTTTGTGTTATAGGTCTATTCAGGTGATTAATTTCCTCTTGGTTCAGTTTTGGATGATCATATGTATCTAGAAATCTGTCCATTTCTTTTAGATTTTAAAATTTATTTGAATATAGGTTCTCAAAGTAGTCTCTGATGATTTCCTGGACTTCCATGGTGTTTGTTGTTATCTCCCCTTTTGCATTCCTAATTCTACTAATTTGGGTTTTTTCTCTCCTCATTTTAGTCAGGTTTGCCAGGGGTCTATCGATCTTGTTTATTTTTTCAAAGAACCAACTTTTTGTTTCATTAATTCTTTGTATGGTTTTTTTGGTTTCTATTTCATTGATTTCAGCTCTTATTTTTATTATTTCTCTCCTTCTATTTGTTTTGGGATTTGCTTGTTCTTGTTTTTCTAGGAGTTTGAGATGTATCATTAGGTCATTGATTTGGGATCTTTCAGTCTTTTTAATATATGCACTCATGGCTATAAACTTTCCTCTCAAGACTGCCTTAGCTGTGTCCCATAGGTTCCGGTAGGTTGTGTTTTCATTTTCATTGACTTCCAGGAACTTTTTAATTTCCTCTTTTATTGCACCGATGATCCATTCTTCATTAAGTAATGAGTTATTTAGTTTCCAGCTGTTTGCATGTTTTTTGTCCTTACTTTTGTTGTTGAGTTCTACTTTTACTGTATTGTGATCAGATAGTATGCACGGTATAATTTCTATTTTCTTATATTTGCTGAGACTTGCTTTGTGCCCTAGGATATGATCTATTTTGGAGAAGGTTCCATGGGCTGCTGAGAAGAATGTATATTGTGGAGAGGTTGGATGAAATGTTCTGTAGACATCTACTAAGTCCACTTGATCTATTGCATATTTTAGATCTTGGATTTTTTTATTGAGTTTTTGTTTGGATGACCTATCTATTGATGATAATGGGGTGTTAAAGTCTCCCACAACCACTGTGTTGGCGTTTATATATGCTTTTAGGTCTTTCAGGGTATGTTTGATGAAATTGGGTGCGTTGACATTGGGTGCATACAGATTGATGATTATTATTTCCTTTTGGTCTATTTCCCCTTTTATTAGTATGGAATGTCCTTCTTTATCTCGTTTGATCAATGTAGGTTTGAAGTCTACTTTGTCAGAGATAAGTATTGCTACTCCTGCTTGTTTTCGGGGGCCATTGGCTTGGTAAATCTTCTTCCAGCCTTTCATCCTAAGCATATGCTTATTTCTGTCAGTGAGATGAGTCTCCTGTAAGCAACAAATTGTTGGATCTTCCTTTTTAATCCATTTTGTCAAATGGTGTCTTTTGATGGGTGAATTAAGTCCATTAACATTAAGCGTTAGTACTGATAGGTATGTGGTGATTCCTGCCATTTAGTTGTCTTAGTTGTTTGAAGGTTTGATTGTGTGTACCTAACTTGATGTTACTCTCTACTGTCTTGCTTTTTCTTATCCTGTGGTTTGGTGCTGCCTGCCTTTTCATGGTTAAGTTGGGTGTCACTTTCTGTGTGCAGGATCCCTTGCAGGATCTTTTGTAATGGTGGCTTTGTGGTCACATGTTGTTTTAGTTTCTGCTTATCATGGAAGACTTTTATTGCTCCATCTATTTTGAATGATAACTTTGCTGGGTAGAGTATCCTGGGGTTGAAGTTATTTTCATTCAGTGCCCGGAAGATCTCACCCACGCTCTTCTTGCTTTTAATGTTTCTGTTGAGAATTCTGCTGTGATTTTGATGGGTTTACCTTTGTATGTTACTTGTTTTTTCTCTCTTACAGCCTTCAATATTCTTTCCTTAGTTTCTGAACTTGTTGTTTTAATGATGATATGTCGTGGGGTAGTTCTATTTTGATCTGGTCTGTTTGGTGTCCTGGAGGCCTCTTGCATTTGTATGGGAATATCTTTCTCTAGATTTGGGAAATTTTCCATTATTATTTTGTTGAATATATTACGCATTCCCTTCGCTTGCACCTCTTCTCCTTCTTTGATGCCCATGATTCTCAAGTTTGGTCTTTTGATGGAGTCAGTGAGTTCTTGCATTTTCTTTTCACAGGTCTTGAGTTGTTTAATTAATAGTTCTTCGGTTTTTCCTTTAATTACCATTTCATCTTCAAGTTCTGAGATTCTGTCTTCTGTTTGTTCTATTCTGCTGGATTGGCCTTCCATTTTGTTTTGCAGTTCTGTTTCGTTCTTTTTTCTGAGGTTTTCCATATCCATGCAGTTGTCTTCTTTATTGTTGTCTATTTTTGTCCTGAGTTCATTTATCCATTTATTCATTGTGTTCTCTCTTTCACTTTGGTGTTTATACAGTGCTTCTATGGTTTCCTTTATTTCTTCTTTTGCTTTTTCAAATTCTCTATTTTTATTGTCTTGGAATTTCTTGAGTGTCTCCTGTACATTTTGGTTGACCCTATCCAGTATCATCTCTATAAAATTCTCATTGAGTACTTGTAGTATGTCTTCTTTTAAATTATTCTTGTGGGCCTCATTGGGTCCTTTGGCATAGTTTATCTTCATTTTGTTGGAGTCTGGATCTGAATTTCTGTTCTCTTCATTCCCCTCTGGTTCCTGTACTAATTTTTTGCTGTGGGGAAACTGGTTTCCCTGTTTTTTCAGTCTTCCCGTCATTGTCCTTGGTGTTGTTACTGTCCCTGTACTGTGTGTAATTAAGTATTTTCTAGCTTGTAATAATAACAATGGTAATATTTAGAATGGAAGAGTGAGCTGAGATGGAAAGCAAGAAGTTAAAGAAAAGGGGAAAACAAATATACAGACAAGAGGGAGAAAGCAGAACAAGGTATCAGACAAGAGAGTTTCAAAGGTATAAACAGGGAGTGTTAGTGTACTAATCGACAGTAAGCTGAACAGACATTAGAGAGACAGAGAGAGGACTGAAAATCAAAGATAAAAAAATAAAAAATAAGTAAATGAAAGTAATATCTATATATAAAAATGAATTAAAATAAAATAGAAAATTAAAAAAAAAAGACCAAAAAACTTCCAAGTTTATATGCAATGCAGTTTCAGTCTTAATAATTTGGGTGTCCATCTCAATCTCCAGTCCTGGAGTTGGTGCCTCAGATGTTGTTCTGTAGTTGTCTCATCAAAGGGGATGCATAAAGTAGAACAAAACTACACACTCACACACACACACACACACACACACACACACACACACACATACAAAAGCCCCACCAAGTGTCCCCAGTTCAAATGCAATACAGTTTCAGTAAGTTTTTCGGCTTGCAGGTGTAATTCGGTTGTTCTCTCATCAAAGGTAGGGAGAAAAAGAAAAAAAAGCGTCTGGAGGCAGTTCTGAGAGTGGTATCTGCAACTGTGGCTTACCTGCCTGCTGCTCTCAGCCTGTAGCTGGCAGCGTTATTTATGCAGATCTCTGGGGTGAGCTAGCACTCACCTGGTCCCACAGGCTTTGTTTGCTCAGAGTTCTCCTGTGCGGGAGCCTCTGCTACAGGCTTTCCCCTTTCCAAGCACTGGGAAAGGTGACACTGCCCCCGCGTTGTCAGGCCTGCGTGTTTATTTACAGTTCATGTGGGAGGTGGGTTTTGCCCCCTCTCCTCTGAAGTTTTCCTCCCACTGCCACTTTCAGAAGCTTTCCTGCTCCTGCTTACTGGGCGGTGCTGCTGCTCCTGCCGGCCGCCATGTTTGTTTACAGTTCACGTGGGAAGTGGGTCTTCCCTCCTCTCACAAGCTTCCCCGCTCCTGGTTGCTGGGCGCGCGCCCTGCTCCCGCCAGAGGCTCTCCGGCCCACCTGGCTTGTTTATTTACAGTCCTGGGAAGGGTTCCCTTCCCCCAATCTTCAGCGCTCAGGGCGCCCCACCCTCTTTCCAGCGTGTCTTAACTGTTCTTATTGCTTATTACTCAGTTTCTCTTATTTCCCCTGGTGGAGGTCAGTCTGTCCAGGGAGCTATGCTGCTCTGGCCCAGGCTTGTCTGTGGGAGTACCATGGTACTGTGAAGCTCACCTGGTCTGCGTCTTCCCAAGCTGTATGGGCGCCGGCCACTGGCGACCCTGGGGGCCCTCCTCGTTTCTCCGTTTATCGTGAAGTGGAGATTCTCTGCACCGGCTGGAGATGTGGAGGGGTCAAAGTTATGTCTTTTCTCAGTGATTATGCCTGCAAAGTGTGTCTCCAGCGTCTCTCCAAGATTTCACTATAGGAGGCTCGCTTTCTGCTTCCTACCTCTAGCCGCCATCTTGGAATTCCTCGATTTTGGAACTTTTAATTCTGATTTTTCTTTTCCCATATCCATGTTTCATTTTAATAGCACTGTAGTTCTAATGGCATTAAATCTTCTAGATAAACTGCTTCTGTCATTGTCAATATTATGTTCTCATCAAATTCCTGTACAACTTTACCCCATAAATTTGTCATTGTCCCTACTTACCCTTGTTTTTAGCATCCCATTCCTGCCCTGAGTGCTCAGTTTTCTTTCTCTTGCAGTATTTCCTCTAGTAGACACTCCTGTTACACATGAGTCTTCACTTTCTCGGCCTTTATTTGAAAGTGGCTATTACTCCCATCATCCTTGAATCATGGATTAGCCTAATACAGAATTCTGGGATGATGACTCCTCTTCATTTATTTTTTTAAGATATCAATCTATTGTGTTAGGGCTTCTCTTGTAACTAGTGAGAAATCAGTTTTACTGTATTTGTAGATAATCTATTTTCCTGAGATCCCTTTCATGGTGTTTCTGTTGACTTTAATGATCTATAGTTTCATTATATGTAACTAGGAGCAAAATTTTAAAATCACATCATTTCAGAACTCATTATTCTTGTCTTTTATTAATCCTGGAGAGTCTACTATCATTTGGAATATTATTTTCTTTGCTTTCTTCAAAGTATAGATATCATTATATGTATTTGTGCTGCTGGGAATTGATCTCAGGGCCTTGTCCTTGCTGGGCAAGTGCTCAGTCACCTGAACCTTGCCTCCATACTATTTGACTTTTTTAATCTTTCTTTTGTTAACTTCATCTCCCTCCTCCAATTGACTAAACTTTCACTTGTATTTCATTTTTTGTCTTGTGCAGTGAAATTTCAATAGTAATGACTAACCAAATTATTAAATTCATTGCTGCTTCTTTTTCATGGCTCTCTGTTCTTTCCTTATAATGTTATTCTTCTTTTATCTCTTTAGCCATTTTAAAGATAATTACATCAAAGCCTTTTCTGACAGGTTCTCACTATGTAGCCCATGCTGGCCTTGAACTCTGTATGTAGCCCAGATTAGCTTCAAACCTCAAACCTGCTTTCTCAGCCTACCTGGGATGAGAGGTAACACAAATAAAGCATCAGCAGACTAATTGGCTAAATTATAGAACATACTGTTTGTTTAAAATGTGAAAAAGTCGTAGTCTTCTCTGAATAAAGTGAAATAAAATGGTAATAGAAATATTACCAAATTAAATATTGTGTAATTGTGAATAGAAAGGAAAAGCATCATTGGCAAATCAGTTTAGGAAAGCTGTACTGAGCCTGGAGTATGGCAGTATGCCCTGTATAAGAGAAGTGTGAAATAGATGATTGGTGCTTGGGTTCCTCCGATCTGCCTTTCAGCAGCATTTTTATGTCTGCATTCTCTTTCCAGAGACCCAAATGCTTCTTCTGTAACTGCCAACCTATCAGGAATTACAGGGCAATGATGAGACAGACACTACTGTAAGAAGAAATACGAGAGAAGCCTATAATACCCAGTAGGTTTTAATAGCAGCCAAACTTGGGTGAACAACTACCTCTGTGAAACTGAATTTCCTCACATACAAAACATGAAAAGGGTGTACCTTGAATAAGATAATGGTTACAAAGCATTCAAAATATAACAGTTGTTTCAAGTATTAGTTGCAGAGACAAGGACAGTGTACATGAAATAGGGCAGAATCAGGAAGACACTGTCATGATGTGCTGAGCTGTGGTTTAGACTCTTAATTCTACAGAATGAAGAAATGGAGACTGGGCAGCCTGAACAAGGTGAGTTTTCAGTTCAGCCTAGCAATTGGGTGGCAGAAAGTATCAAGGGGCTGCTCATGGAAAGACTCTCGTAAGAGAACGTGTGGAGTCTGAAATGGGTTCATGAGTGGACACGAGGGAGATTGAAATAATTTGCATGAAAGATATGGTGACTAGTGCTGGGATCACATCCTGGAGGTCACGAAATTGAGGTACAGGAATGGAACATATGTGAGTCTACTCATCAAGCAGGCTTAATCTCCTGATGACCTTCAAAAATCATGTATTGCAAGTTATTTTTGTTTTGTGCGATGTACCTCTTTTTCTGAATCCACTTCAGTTTCCTTTTCTCTTTTTCCATGATTACACTGCCATCTTCACCTTTACTGTACACTGTTTACTTCAAATTGCAATGAGAGGATTGGGTCAAAAAGCAAATGGAACTCATCTTGCAAATTCTTCCTACAAACTGTGGTTTAACTGTAACTCAGATTTGGAACAACCTGGAAAGGAAAGGAAAATGAAGTATGGGTGGTGACAGCTGCATCCATTACCAGGTTGGTTGGCGGAGAGAACCAATGGAACTATATGAGAAAAGATGAACCATGAAACAAACAGTAAATCAAGACTTATTCCTTATTCCTCAGTCGTGATCTGCAAATGTTTAGAACACTCCCACGTAGTAACTCGTGTAATTATTAGGAGCAGCCTATGAGGTTTTTCAGTAGAATGTTGTGCTTACTTTACATATGAGAGCGCAGAAATGAAAAGAAAAGAAGGGCAAGAAAACAGGGGAGATGAGTGGAAACCCAGGCCACTATTTCACCAAACATCTCTCTGTGTTGACTTTGCCAACTCCCCAGTCCCCTTTCCTTGCTCCAGTGATAGATTAGAGCAATCTGGATTAGGAATTCAATACAGGAGAACTACTCTGGAGACTCTGGAGACTCTTTTCATAAACAAGACCTCAGACATAGAGGAACTCACAATCCCATGTCTTCAATCTCTCCCATGACTACTATTGTTTCCCACACTTCCATAGGGCCCCTTTTCTTTCAGCCATTCCTCAAGCAATGGCTTTTCTGCGTTTGGCCTTATGGTTCGCATAGGCCATACCATTCTCCTCTAAAACTTTTATCTTCAGTTCTGAACTCACATCTCCACCCTCACCAGTCTCTCAATAGCAAGATTGCTTTCAGGTTCATCTCTTGACTCACTAGATCCCACTTCCCTTTGTCTCAGGGAGAGATAAAGGACCGTCCTTAGGTCTTCACTGTCCTAAATTTAAATTTTGCATCTTCAGTGAATCTTTTGCCTCAGTATTTAAAATGCTCAAATTTCTCTCATGAAAAAGTTAAAACTGACATGCCCCTCACCAAATTTTCTTTAAATACTTGATCCTCTGCAACTACAGCCTGTTTCTCTTCCTTCCATCTCATGTAAGATTTTTGGAGTGTTTTGTGAACTTTGTTTCCATGTGTCACCTCCTATCCACTCTTATCTACCCATTCCAATCTGACATTTGTCTCCATCAACCTGCCATATTAGCTTTAGGCACCTCAGTGACCTTGTTATCTCTAAATCCAGTGGCATATTCTGCACTCAGCTTATGAGATGTTTTAATACTGTGTAATGCCCTGTTTTGGGTCATAAAAGACCAGGCCACAGCAGGCGACCACCCAAATTTCCAAGGGACCTCTCTTCCCATTTACTAACATTCCCCATTGAAAGTAAGTATTGAGCTGTTCTGAAGGTGCAGGATGAGTGGATGAGCAAAGGGACAGAGAAAGAAACCACTTCAACATAGGAGAAGAAATCTTTTGGAGCTCTCTGCCTATTCCCTGGGCACATGCATACAGTACACATGCATACATGTCCTTAAATCTGTGCACTTTTTCATATTCCAAGGGGCTAGTGATCTTAAAAGAGCAGGATGCTGCATTGACTTTGCTGGAAATGCTATGGTTCCTTCCTTCCCCATGTTGTACTAATTTTGAGTGGATGGCAAGAAACAATGTCTGATGCCCTTGTCCAATCAGCTTTCCACAATATTTCTTTCCTCCCCAAGTGGTGGAAAATGAAATCAGACCTGGCCCCTGAAGAGATCTCTGCTTAGGGGGGAGACTGGGCCATATAGCATCTAAGGTCCTTTTCAGGTTATAGATTCTTTGGATTCATTACTAGTCCTCTTGGCACAACCCCTGCTCACTTTGTACCCATTTCTAAGCACACGTTTGTCTGACTGGATAAATTCGCATATCCACAGATGGAAGAACAGGTAGAGAGATGAATGACAGGGCTGCAGTCACTTCATGTGCCTCCTTTCATTTCAAGCCATGTTTGTTGAGTTGTCTCTCCAGTCTCTCCCAGACATGACAATCTGGGGGCTGAGGATGTCTGGCAATTTGTTTTTTCTGGGTGAGACTGGGCTTCAGCATATGTATTCCAGTGATGACTGCAAAAGGAATGAAGATTAATGGCTAAAGAGACAGCTGAGCTGTTAATGAAATAATCCAGTCCACTGACAGAATCAGCTGCAACAGCTTCAGAGTCTGCAGAACGGCTGTCTTCCCTGGCCTCTTATGAATTCTCAAAGACAGTGGGGATGGAGCCCTGGAGATGGCTGGAGGTAGAATCTCCTATATGCATTCTGCACTTCACACTGATCCTGATGAATGATGACACAGAGGGCAGAGAAGCCTTCTCTAGTCATCACTTAAGGTTCTGGCAATGGAATAGATCTATAAGAATGGACATAGTGCACTTGAATCAGGGGTCAATGGAAAACAACAAATCCTGCTTCCAGAATAGATGTACCTCTATTCTTTTCTGCTGTTTAAGGGCCAGATTAGGAGGTGAGGAGGATCTCCATGGTAGAATGTAACTGCCATTCTTTCTCTTGCCTTGCTTTCCACAGGCAGAAGAGAAGTTGGGCAAGAAGGTCTAAATGGACACTTGGAAGGGCTCCAAGGAAGGGGACAGAGGCATTGGATGCCAACCCAAAAGATAAGAGGCAGCCTGCAGGAACACCTCCCAACCCCTCACATGTTCTGAGCTCCAGCCACATGGAGGATATGAGGCCTTTTTTCTCACACTTGCAAACACAGACAACTGACAGCTCCTTTGGAGCTGGGAAGAGAGAGCCAGGTAATGTCTTCCCAGTGAAGGTAACACTGATGCATGACTGTTTCCTTGAGCCAAGTTTTGGATCTACATGAGGATTCTCCAAGTGGAAGATGAAGTAGCAGCATAGGATTGTCTTCTGTCTAGAGTTCCTCATCCATATTTCAGTCCTGATGCTGACACTTGGGGTCAGGGGCAGCTGGTCAGAAAACTTTGCTCTGACATCTGTCAAGTCCCAGGCTGTGAGCCTGGCTGAGGATCAGTGGCTTGATCCAATTGCACTGGCACAAGAACTGAAAGATCCAGGAAGGAAAGAGAGCCAGAAGAGGTAGAGATAGGGAAGAGAGAGACAGTGCCACTTAGGGAAGCTGCTGATACCTGTCATGTGGTAACAATGACAATCTACACTGAGGCACAGCGTGATGTGCCCCTCCCTAGGGGGAAGCCCCAGAAGGATGGTTTTCAGATGTCTAAGCCCATGAGGGATATGAGTTTTTCTAGTTTGCAGGACAGTTTCTGCTCTACACACTGGCCATTATGGTCCAGGGATCCAAGGAGCTCCTCACTGTAGTTGCCCACATAGGACGTCTCCAATAGCTTGCTCACAGTGGTGAACTCATTCCTGCACATCTGAGATTGTTAAGCCAGGCAGGCATTCATGTCCTGGTTATAGACTGCCAACATCTCTACAATATCTGTGTAATATCAACCTAGTTCCTACAGCTGGGAATGTCCACGGTATAGAGAAGCTTATTAGAGGGTGAGTCTTTTCCCAGACACTGCTCTGACATGGAGCAGGAGTCCATAAAGGTCTGAACCCCCACGGGAAAGCAGGTGTCCATAATGCTGTTCTTATGGATGTCAAACACAAAGTGTCGTTTCTTGACTGTGTTCATCCAAAACTGCGGAGGTGTTGTTGATCTTCCAGGTGTGTCAACCATGCACAGTGTGAATGCCATACTTATGAGCCTGCACATCCAGTAAGTCAAACACTTGATGTTAGCAGGTTAGAGCCTGAGAGAGCTGTGCTAAAGACAGTCTTAAAGAGGTTATCCACAAATGTTTGCAGTGTGCCCTTTCTGGCCAGTAATCTTGTTAGATAGAGCCCACACAGCATTTTTGCTCCCCTAGTCGGTCTGCTCCTGGTTCCTACATCATGATTGTTCACTAGATACCATGGTTTGACTGTCCAGGCAGTGGGTGATCATGGGTGTTTAGGAGTGAAAGTTGTTGAGGCTACCTATGTACAGAATTAGGTTTCATATTTACTTTCTGAGGACTACAGACGGTGTACTTGCTCACTGTGATATAGGCCATTATCTGCTTGATACAAAAGCTGCCCCACTGCCATGTGGCACCTGGCAGGGGCCAGGGTGTTGAGTCTCTTCCAGTCATTCTCATTCTCGGTGGTGATGTCTTCAATCTTATAGGATCATCGGTGCCCCACTTCCTAGTCATCAATTCAGGTGCATGGCTGTATCCTTGGGCTGGTAGGAGCCAGGGCACATTCTAAAAGATGGCATCTAGGATCTTCTCTTTTAACTGAAGGAGAAGTCACAGATCTTCACTGGGATCTCAGAGATGTTGGCATTGTCTTGTGCTGACACAGCTCAGGGCCAGGCCTTGTACTCTATCTGCTGCTAGGTGAACTTATCCTTGCTCAGGGATTAGATGGTGTCGATAGTGCCCTTTCCATCTGCTGTTTCTTGACACAACAGGGAGAAAGGGTACTTCTTGGCACCATCCTTCAGGAAATTGTAAAGGAAGAAAGTGAACCATTGGGTCAGCATCTTCTCAGCCACTGACTGGCCTGTGCAGCAGCTGGATGTGGTTCTTGTTGATGAGGTTGGCCAAGAACTGCTTGAGCACATCAGCGGTATACTCCAGATTGCACTGTAGCACTGTCCATGATGAGTGAAGCTGTGTGGCCATAGTTGCACACAGAGAAGTTCGAAGCTCTGCTGGTATTTGAGCATGTGGGAGAAGGACAGCAGGAACACATTGGTGTTGATGGGCTTCAGGCCTTTCTTCACACGTGCCTATGAGTATTTCAGGACTTTGAACACTCAGACACAGAGTGGTCTCCAATTCTGGAGAACAGCACCTCTATGTTGCAAATTTTATAGTCCAGGAAGGGAATCTCAGCTCCAACCAGCTCACCTGTCAATTCATGGATTTCTTTCTACACCTGCAGCTGCTTCAGCATGAGGTCGTTTTTGTGGGACTTGCATATGTAGGCCATGAGCACAGCCACAATGAAGATGTTGATGGGGCTATCAGCAGTATGATGTTGATGATGGTAGGCAGGCTGAGTGAGCGGTCTGGGGCAGTGCATCCTATACCTGGGGAGTACACTAGGCCACCAATATGAGCCATCACTTTGTGCCTGCCAGTGAGGTTGGGGGTGTCTCACTGAACAGTCGGTCTTGTTGAAGATTACCAAGGATTGGACATTGCCCAGGATGAAGCCAAACTGTTCAGGCAGTTTGCAACATAAATAGATAACATCAAGTGGATTACTTACAAATGAAAACAGGGTTTCCTCAAGGAGTAGTACACACACACACACACACACACGTGCACACACATTTTATACTTTTCAAGCTTTCCTTGAAGAATGAATTGTAATTAAATAAAAAGAGGTGATGGCATCCCAAGAGAAGAAAATGATTTGAATAAAAGCTCAGAAATGAGAATTAAGCAGTCAAGCAAAGGGGACACTGATACATGGTCTGTCTTGGGAAACAAGAAACTGATGGGTGGGTACCAGGGCAAGGGCTAGAATCTAACAGGTCATGACAGTAATATTCAAGCCCTCACAGATGTTGATGTTTTCCTTCTGTCCATGCAGGGCACAATCTGGGGGTTCTGCATGAGGTCCAAGTGAACACCCAAATGGAGAAGAACATTTTCCCACTGACAATACTCCACTCTGCCTCAATGGCACTGTGCTGGAGTCTTCCACACACTGGAAGACCAGGCCCTGACAGATCCTGTGCCTGTCCACCTGCACTATCACTATCTCTAGCACGTCATCTGAGGATATGGTGTTGCAGAGGGAGTAGGCTGTAGATCACTTGTGGAAGAGACAGGGCTGCATCCCAAACATCACCACAAGACTGTTGCCTGGTTGGGGCCTGGGATGATCAATTGGGTGTCCTCAAATACAGACCCCCCAGCTGGGATTCAGGCATGACAATGTAAGAGTCTACATAGGAAAGGAGGATGCTTAAGACTCATGGAAGTGGGTGGTTCTGGGCAGGTTCACATGGCCCAAAAGCTCATTCTGGAATCTTTAGTCATAGTGGTCTCCCAGGAGTCACTTTTCTTATTCTTGTGCAAATAGACAATGGCCTACAGGCCTGAAAATCAATACCTCTATATTTGCTGCTTCTGTACATGGTAGAGATAGACCAGAATTTCCTATTTTTGTAAGTCCAGCAATAATTTTTCTTCTTTTCCTTTCCTATTCCTGTAAAGATTATCTTTTTAACATTGGCTTTGGTTCCCTTTAGGCATTTCCACACAACCTTTACCACCCATCTCCTATTCTGGGTGTCCCTCTATTTTATCCAAGAATTATTTAGCATTTCAGAATCATCACACATTTCACAGCCCTTTTAACTTGTTTCCAAGTTAAGTTATAAACATATCACAGAAAACCAACATTAAATTTAAAACACAGTCTCCTTGTCTCCAATACATTGGTTACAGCTGTTGAAATAAACTATAGCAATTTGTAGTCAAACAAAAGGTAAAATTAACATATTTTATGGGTTTTGGTGTGTTATTGAAAGCATGTAGAAACCTGTGAGACTGCAACACCAGTCTTCTGGTAAATACATTAAATAATTTATTTACTTTTCATTAGGAAATTACTAACCTAGCTTTACAATTTGAAATTTTCTCACAAGAAAACAGATGACAATTTCTATGTCAATATAGAAAAAAAGAAAAAAATTCAAGTGTCTTTCACTAACAACAGAAATTCTTTGGTTTTGATAACACAATATTGGCTGGACCTTCCCTTGTAGAACTGAGTATTTACATTTAATATTATATGAGCTAAAGTTTGAAAAAGTGTGAGTGTGAGAGGAGCAAGTGGTTTCATATTGGCTCGGTAAGTTTTGGAGGAAATTGTGCTTGAGTTTAGTCTTGAACCACAGGTAGGACTGAAGCTGGTAGACAAGGTTGGAGTTCTGGTGAGGGAATTAGACACTGAAATAAGTAGGGGGAAAACTTCAAGGTGACAAAAGGAGAGGAGGGCTTCACCAATGAGTACAGAAAAATGTGGTTTTGTACCATCAATGACTGGAGGAGGCATTATGGGAGATAAGATAGCCAGGCACTGGACAGTGCAGGGTTTGGAATTTATGTACAGACTATCAGGTTGCAGGCCTCAGAGAGTATAGCTACTTCAACCAAAACTGGGTGAGATGATGTATACCGGCAAAAGAATAGGAGACAAATGGCAATTAGGTTTCCAGTTCCATGTAAAAAGAAATAAAGCCTGGAACCAGAGAATGTCACTGATAGGACAGATGGGAATGACACTTTGGAATTAGACCTGACAGGACCTAATGGCTGACTGCATGTGAGGAGTGCAAGGGAGAAGTTAAATGTGACTCAGAGGTTTTCCATCTGAGTGACTGAGAAAAGGGAAATGTCACAAGTGACTAGTGCAAATGTTGCAGGATTAAAGATTAGTTCCCCCTTTTTGCAGGCAAAACAAATAAAGACTACTTGTTTTATAAATAAAAGGACTTACATCAATAACAATTTTGTAGGCCCCTATTAAACTTCATATTCTCCATGAATGCATTCTACCTTGGGAGAGTACACAGAGTGTGACCTGCTCACTGATTTTATATGGTATCATTCATACTGGAATGAACGTTTGAATCTGGAATTATTGTCTTCTAACCCTCTACATCCTAGCCTTGGGCTAGGTGAACAGAGGGCCTTCACTTGGGTAGTTCACCTGAATCCTCACTTGGGTAGTTCAAATGATTTAACAGCAGTGTTTACTGCTGAAGTTTGGAGCACAGGCTCTGGAATGAGCCTGCCTGGTTTCAAATCCTACCTTCACCATAGTGGGTATATGCACATGGGTATCTAAGATACTTCTCTGTGCCTCAGTTGCCTCATATTTAAAATGGAGATAGTATAGTTCTTTATAAGGTTTGTGATGGTTAAATGCACTCCAAAAACTAGAATAGAATAGTATATAATTGAAGTACTTATTGTTATCAGAGTTGCTAGAGAATCAGCCTAGAGTGAAAATGAGACACTCTCCTGCTTTAATCTTTATATATAACTTAAGTTGGTGGAGACTTTAGGTGTGTGCTCTTTTCCTTTGTGATGCTCTCATATGGAAGGGTCCCCCTATTGTGCTACAGAGTCTTCTTCTCAATGGATTTCTCTAAGGAATCAGAAAAGAAAGCATATTGTAGGGAATATAATATATCATGCCATAGAGGTACATGACTTTTTCTATTTACTTCCTTTCCATTAACTTTCCTAAGGTAATTCCCTGAGTCCAGTTCTGAGTCTTTCTTCTTCCTTGAGTAGTTCATGGCTATATTCCCTTGTCACCAAGGCCTACTAGTTTCTCTGTCCTGATCTCTCTCCCATCCCTTTTATTTGAAACCACTGTCATTATCCTTACTATTATTAACCATGTTTTGTCTATTTTAACCTTCTAGTAATTAGCCTCTTTCCAGGAATGCCATATTTTCATTCCTTATGTATACTTCTGACAAATTCATTATCTTGAAATTGTCCTTTAAACTCTATAACTTTATCCTTTTATCCACCTTCTTAACTTTCTTCATTTGCCCTCCCTCTCCTGTTAGTGACCTCCCTTTGGCATGACCCATTTTTCATAGTACTGGTTGTATTTGTATCAGGTCTATATTTCACATATGAGAGAAAACATGCCCTTCTGAACCTAGCTAACTTCACTTAAGTTGATGTTCTCCAGTTCTGTCAATTTACTGCAAATGACAAAATTTTATTCTTCTTTATGGCTTAATGAAATTCCATCATATATAAATACCACATTTTCTTAATTTATTCACCAGTTAGTTGTAGGGCATCTTGGCTGTTTCCAATGCTTAGCTAAAGCATGTAGGAGGATGAATATGGTGGAAATATTATGTATTTATGTATGAAAGTGGAAAAATGAGATCTGCTGAAATTATTCCAGGAGTGGGGGGAGGGAAGGATAAAGAAGAATGGTGGAGGGGGTGAATTCAACTGTAATGTAAGAACTTTTGTAAATGTCACAATGTACCCCCATTTCAAAAATAATATGACAGTAAAAAGAGCAAATCTATTCCAAAGAATAAATAAATAATTTAATTTATAACTCTAGCTTCAGATATTTTTATGTCTTCCTCAGAGCAAAATGGGTCTCTTGAGGATATACATGAACTGGCCTTTTGTAGGTTTACATTTCCCAACTCCTTTGTAAAATATGTTTCTCAAGACAGACCATGTATCAGTGTCCCCTTTGCTTGCTGCTTCATTCTCATTTCTGAGCTTTTATTCAAATCATTTTCTTCTTCTGGGATTCCCTCACCTTTTTATCTAATTACAATTCATTCTTCAAGGAAAGCTTGAAAAGTATAAAATATGTGTGTGTGTGCGTGCGCGCGTGTGTGTGTGTGTACTACTCCTTGAGGAAACCCTGTTTTCATTTGTAAGTAATCTACTTGATGTTATCTACTTATGTTGCAAAGTATCTTTTATGCCTGCCTACCTGGCTATAGATATATCCACCAAATCCATGTATCCATCCAGGCACTTCATATGTTCTATAATTAAATTATAAATTATCCAAAAGCAGATTCTATAATTTGTGGAGTTTCCTTTCTCATTCTCTAGTCTAGTATAGTACTTGGTTGTGTTCAATATATATTTTATATAACTAGAGAAAAACAACAGTAAATGGTGTGTATATACATATATATGTACAAACACACACATATACATACACACACACACATATTGTGTTAAATATGATAAAACACCAAGTATTACTGGCTCTAACATGCTTTCCTGGCCTCAGTTTTTTTCTTTGCTCGCCAGGAGAATCAGAAGTAACCAGGGTGTTGTAAGTCCTCATTATGGAGAGATGTTAATCGTGTATCAGGCAAACTCTAATCATCATGTCCTATCTTCTTCCAAAACGAGGAACAAATAAGGATTATCCCATCTGATGATTCAGTTTTTGAGTTATATGTCATTTCTGGTGTTTTGATGGCAATCTGTAAGCTCTTTCATAGCCTTATTACCACCCTGTGTTATACTGATCTCTCTTCTTGTTATTCACCTCAACTAAGTTACATCTACTTAATTATTTATGTCTCTAATATTTTATCAGTGAATAAAAGTGAATGACATGCAAAATATGTGCTACATGTGTGGGTCATTTGAAAATTATGGCAATCAATGTTGTTAGAAGTTAAGACATAAAGGTCTGCTTCAGCATGTCATCCCTGCATTTGTCTACCCAATATCCTCAATCATACATTACTAGTAATGCTATCTAAAGTCATTGAAGATAATCCAGACATATTTGCAATGATAAATATTTGTTATAAGCATAACAGCTGAATTCATTCATTTGTCTATCATCATAATTTTCACTAGAAGCCACCCTACTCTGCATATTTTGGCCAAGGTCTGGGGCATGACCTTTTCCTTTTACTTAGTACTTTCTTTCTAATCAGTACAGAAGCAGCCAGAGGGTACAAATTCTCCTTTGGCCCTTGGCTCCTGTTTTTACAGAATGCTCTCTTTTCCTGACACAGGTAGAGTACTCTGAACAATGGACTCTGTAGAAGAGCAGAGGAAATAGCAATAGTTCACGGGCTGGGCTGTGAAGCTCGGCAACTTTGTAAAAAATAACAATATTGCCAATATTTATTCCCTTTTGCATCCTCTATACAGGATTTTTGAAAGAGCAGTCTGACATAGTGATAGTCACATTAAATTTTTGACCTAAAGAATTTTCATCCCTCCAGGGACCAGTGGTTCTAAATCAGAAGAGAATGTTGAAATGGTTAAAAGACTTAGCCAGAGGGAAGCCATCAATCAGGTGCCATTTTAGCTTTCAAGCTGAAGGAGGTTCATAAAAAGGTCTGGTTCCCATATAAAAAAAAAAAGTGAGAAAGAACAAAAGGAACCGAAGCCAGAACATACAGGGAACTTAAGAAACTAAACTCTCCTAAAATCAATGAGCCAATTAATAAATGGGCAACTGAACTAAACAGAACTTTCTCAAAAGAAGAAATTCAAATGGCCAAAAAACACATGAAAAAATGCTCACTATCTCTAGCAAATCAAAAACACACTAAGATTCCACCTCACTCCCGTTAAAATAGTCATCATCCAAAACACCAAAAACAAGTGTTGGCAAGAATGTGGGAAAAAAAGGAACCCTAATTCACTGCTGATGGGAATGCAAACTGGTACAACCACTCTGGAAAAAATTTTGGAGGCGTCTTAAAAATCAAAACACAGACCTGCCATATGATCCAGCAATCCCACTCCTGGGGCTATACCCAAAGGAATGCAACACAGGTTACTCCAGAGGCACCTGCACACCTATGTTTATTGCAGCACTATTCACAATAGCCAAGTTATGGAAACAACCAAGATGCACCACTACTGAACCAAGAAAATGTGGTACTTGTACACAATGGAATTTTACCCAGCCATGAAGAAAAATGAAATCTTATCATTTGCAGGTAAATGGATGGAACTGGAGAACATCATTCTGAGTGAGGTCAGCCAAGCTCAGAAGACCAAAAATCATATGTTCTCCCTCATATGTGGATTTTAGATCTAGGGCAAAATGCAGCAACATGGTTGGACTTGGATCACAAGAAAAGGGGAAAGCACATACGGAAGATATAGGAATAGGTAGAAAACCCAAAACATGAAAGCGTTTGATGTCCCCACTCCAGAGGAGCTAATACAGAAACCTTAAAACAACAGGTTATCATGAGCAGGGGACCAGGAACCAATGTAACAATCAGTTAGAGTTGAATCAATATGGGTCGTAACACATGGGTACATGAAAGTAATAGTAGGAATCTTCCTGTATAACTATCCTTAACTCAGCTAGAAAAAATGCTTTGTCTCTCTTATTATGCTTATGTCTTTTCTTCAACAAAATCAGTGATAAGGGCAGAACAGGACCTGCCTGAAACTGAGGGGGTGGGGGGGAAGGGTGGAGAAATGACCCAAACAATGTATGTACATGTGCATAAGCGAACAAAAAAAATAAATAAATTTTTTAAAAAAAGAATTTAAAAAAAAAGGAACTGAAATAGGAGGCAGATAAACGATTGTGTTGATTGTGTTCACTCATGCTTATAGCTAACCGCTATTGTTTTGCTTCTGTACCTGGCCTAGCTTGAGTCACAAAGATTGCCAAACAGGATATGGTTTTTGCCTTTATAAACCCTGCTAAAAGTTGAAGGGGGCTGCTCTGAGACCCAACGACCTATTGGTCAGAGCAGCCGCCAGCTGGTTAATAGGGACTCTCCCTTGAAGACTCCCTTGAAGTCCTTCTTGGGTGGTCATGCCTCATTCTAACTCGTAACATTTGGAGGCCCCAGTGAGATTCTTTTAATGACCCCTAAAGATGCTGATAGAGTCTTGATCTCTTAGGACTCTGAGGAGCCCAGTGGGGTGGAGGCCTTAGGAGGCAGCCACTGAGAGATGTTCCTCAGCTGCAGGACATACCTCCTTACCCTCACAGGCAACAAGTGGAGTTGGGAGATATCAATCCTCACAGCTGAGAGTCATCTGGTCTGGAAAACCTCTGGAGGTAAGGGGGATTCAGTGGAAGGCTGGACGCAGCATTACTTCCCAAATCCTGGGTGGTGGCGAGACATTGCCCCAACCCCTGGTCTGTCTGGTTAAATTCTGTGTGGCCACAAGTCCTTGTCTTTGTTCTGTGTGTCTGTTTTGTCATTCTGGGTTTAACATTTTTAGACCACCCCAGGAGACCAGAGGACAATTGGAACTGCAATATGGGACAATCTTCGTCTACCTCCAGTCCTTTGCAATGTATGCTGACTAACTTTTCTTCTTTCCAGCAGAAGGCTTCAGACCTGGGGGTCTCTTGTGAGGCCTTTACACTGAGAAAACTCTGTGAATTAGATTGGCCTTCATTCGATGTGGAATGGCCCACTGAGGGGACCTTTGACTTGCCTACAGCATAGCAGGCAGAACAGGTCATCATGGGACGGCCTGGCCACCCTGACCAGATTCCTTACATTCTGACTTGGATTGAAGTCTTATCTGAAAAGACTTCCTGGCTACACAAGTGCATAAAAAGAGGCATAGGCTGCTCAAAGTTTCTCCTATCCACTAAGCCCCCCAAACAATCATCATCTACACATCTGGAAGATAAAAAGGTTGTCCTTCAGGATGCCTCACCAGACAATGATTTTCCCTCACTGCCTCTTTACCCCCCTGCCAACTTGCAGAACCCAAGCCAAGACACACCAGGAAGGGGTCTTCATATCAGGGTCCACCCAGAGCAGGGACGCTCGGCAGAAGGCCCTTCATCTGGTCCCTCAGCCCCTATTCTCCCATTATGACAAACTCCTGGAGATGGGGCCCCTTTCATGATTTATGTGCCCTTTTCAACCACTGATCTTTATAAATGGAAACAACAAAATTCGTCTTTTTCTGACAAACCCCAAGAGCCAATCTCTCTTCTTGAGACCGTGTTTTTCACCCACCAGCCTACCCGGGATGATTGCCAACAGCTCTTACAGACTCTCTTCACAGCTGAAGAGCGAGACCACATTCAGCAGGAAGCCAGAAAACAGTCCTTGGCCCAGACAGGACTCCTACCAGAAATCAGGACCTTCTGGGGACTGTTTTTCCCTTAGTTCATCCTAACTGGGATCCAAACTCCCATGCAGGTAAGGAGGCTCTCACCAACTATCACCAGCTCCTTCTTATGGGAGTCCAAACTACAGCCCAGAAACCCAAAAATTTGTCTAAGGTGAGCAAGATTATTCAAGGCTCAGATGAGCCCCCTGAAGCATTCCTGGAGTGCCCTGGAGGCATATAGGACATACGCTCCTATAAACCCAGAGGCAGCAGAGAATAGAAGGGCAATAAATATTGCTTTTACTTCCTAGTTGGCCCCGGACATTAGAAAGAAATTACAAAAGCAAGGGGGATTTGAAGGAAAATTATTATCAGAATTAGTAGAAATAGCACAATGTGTCTATAATAATAGAGACACACCAGAAGACAGACAGGCCAAAAAGCTTTCAAAGGTGATGGTGGCAACTCTGCAAACTCCTGCCTCCAGGCCCTCAAGAAGCTCTGGGCTTCTTCCCAAGTGACAGCTTACAATAAATCTTAGGGCCCTGCTCAAAAAGGACCAATGTGCTTATTGTAAAGAAAAGGGACACTGGAAAAATGAATCCCCTAAAAGAAGAGAAGGGAACCAAAAGGTCCTCCAACTGGAGTGATAGGGCTAGGGCTCCCCCCACCCCTGGAGCCCATGGTTACCCTTCAGCTGGGGGGCAAATCTGAAGAAAACGTATCTATTCAAGGAGCCACAGGAACTCCAAAGACTACCACTGGTCAGAAGGCTGAATTACTATCCTAGGAGGAGGGACTATAACCCATTTTTTTCTGGTGATTCCCGACTGTCCCTACCCCTTGTTGGGCTGAGACCTCCTACACAAGTTACAAGCCACTATCTCCTTCCGGGAAAAAGGAACTTATCTGGACACCCAAGGCCAACCGCCTATCAAATTGTTATTGACTAGTCCCTTAAGTGAAGAATATCTTCTGCCAGTGACAGAACAAAACCCTCCAGAGACCCCCTACCTGTCTGAACTCAGAAAAAAGATTCCCCACGTATGGGCAGAATCCAACTCATCAGGGCCAGCTAATCATCATGCCCCAATAGTGGTCCAACTCACGTCACAGGCAATGTCTATACAAGTTAACCAGCACCCTACTAACATGGAAGCAAAAAGAGGCATTGCCACTCACATCAAGAGGCTAAGGGAAGCAGGAATTTTGGTTCCATGCCACTCACCATGGAACACACCTCTCTTACCTGTCCAAAAGTCAGGCACTAATGACTATCATCCTGTCCAAGATCTAAGAGAAATAAACAAGAGAGTAGAAATAATCCATCCCATGGTCCCCAATCCTTACACTCTCCTCAGCCTCTTACCTCCTAGCCACCAGTGTACACCATCTTGGATCTGAAGGATGCCCTCTTCAGTCTCCCACTGGCAGAGGTGAGTCAACCCATTTTTGCCTTTGAATGGACTGATCCAGAGGAAGGATTTTCTGGCCAATTAACCTGGACAAGACTGCCACAGGGTTTCAAGAACTCCCCTACTCTGTTTGATGAAGCTCTTAGCCAAGATCTATAGCATTCAGAGCAGAACACCCAGGGGTAGTCCTGTTACAATATGTAGATGATCTCTTATTGGTGGCTGAAACCAAGACTGACTGTAGGGAGGCCACTGAGGACTTACTTAAAGATCTGGGAAACAAAGGGTACCGTGTCTCAGCTAAAAAGCCCAATTGTGTACCCCCATGACTACTTACCTGGGCTATGATCTGGCCCAGAGAAAACATACTCTCAGCAAGGGGCATATTGAGGCTATCCTCAAAATTCTGCCACCAAAAACTAAACAACGAGTGGGGGAATTTTTGGGAGCCATTGGATATTGCCAGCTGTGGATCCCAGGCTTCTCAGAGATAGCTAAGCCCTTATGCGCAAGCACCGGGGAGAAAATGCCCCCCTAGAGTGGACAGAGACAGAACAACAAGCATTTGAGAAGCTGAAACAGACACTGGTGTCAGCACCGGCACTTGCCTTGACAGACATCCAAAAGCCCTTCTACCTATATGTAGCTGAAGTAAGGGGCATAGCGAAGGGGGTGCTCGCTCAGACCTTGGGGCCATGGAAAAGACCAGTTGCATACCCCTCAAAGAGACTGGACCCAGTCACGGTGGGATAGCCAATATGCCTGAGAGCCATCACTGCCATGGCTATACTGGTGAAAGAGGTGATAAACTGACTCTGGGACAAGAGCTCCACCTAGTGGCTCCCCATGCAATAGACGCCCTTTTAAAAGCCTTGCCAGACAGGTGGATGACAAATGCTCGTATAACTCAGTATCAAGCTCTGTTGATAGATCAAAACATAGTAAAGTTTTTAAAGACTGCTGCTCTTAACCCTGCTACTCTTCTTCTGGATGATGACCCTGAGGAACCCATTCATGACTGCCTAGAAATCCTTGAAAACACCAGGAGCCTTCAACCAGACCTGATGTTCCCTGGGATGAACCAGATGAGGTACTGTTCAGCGATGGCTCCAGTTTTGTAACCAATGGAATAAGGTATGCAGGGGCAGCAGTAGTCACCCTGGACTGGACTATCTGGGCCCAGGCACTTGGACATGGACCCTCAGCCCAAAAGACTGAACTAATTGCACTGACCCAGGGTCAAAGGTATGGAAAAGATAAAGTTATTAATATATAGACAGACAGCTGGTATGCATTTACAACAGCTCATGTACACAGAGCCCTATACAGGGAGAGAGACTTCCTTACCTCCAAGGGTAAAAATATTTAAAATGCCCAGGAAATTCTAGCTCTCTTAGAGGCCCTCTGGCTTCCTAAAAAGGTGGCCATCATTCACTGCCAGGGTCATCAAAAAGGGAACCACCCCGAGTCAAGGGGAAACTAAGTAGCCGACCAAACTGGAAGGGCAACTGCCATAAAAGCAGTGGGGCCTCTAGAGATTTTACTGGCTCACCCTCCAACCCTGCCATCAAGACTGGATTACACAGAACAGGACCTAAAATTAGGAGGGCCCCTCCAACTAAAAACAAGCCCCTTTTTGATGGAAAATGTTACCAGATGGAAGAATATTTCTCCCCTGGTCTCTGGGACACACACTTGTAAAGGACCTTCATGACACCACTCACTTAGATCCACAAAATTAACTGAACTTTTAAGAAAACAGTTCTTTATCCAGAACTTAGAACTCCTGACTTGAGATTTCACTGTAAGGTGCAGTGTATGCCAATGGGTTAAACAAAAGGGACCACCTTGGTTGAGCCAGGGATGAGAATGCAAGGTTCCTTCCCTGGAGAACAATGGGAGATCGATTTCACAGAAACCAAGCCTGGCCTGTATGGATACAAATATTTGTTGGTGATGGTCGATATGTTCTCTGGATGGACTGAGGCTTTCCCTACAAAAACCAAAACAGCTCAGATTACTGTAAAGGAACTCCTACAGGAGATAATTCCCCGATTTGGCCTCCCCTTAATACTGGGGTCTGACAATGGCCCAGCTTTCACAGCTAAAATATCTAAATTAATAGCCAAAACATTACAGATCGAGTGGCTGTTACACGGTGCTTATAGGCCTCAGAGTTCAGGACAGGTAGAGAGGATGAACTGGACTCTAAAAGAACTACTTACTAAACTCTCCTTGGAGACTGGCGATGGCTCGGTGAACCTCCTCCCTGCAGCCCTATTAAGAGTTAGATTTATCCCTTATAGACAGGGTTTCACTCCATTTGAGATCCTCTATGGGCGACTGCCTCCCATAATCCCCAGATTGGGGGATGAAGTCCTAACAAAAATTTCTCATCATGACCTTCTCCAGTCTCTCCAGGCTCTTCAACAGACTCTCAAACAAATTCACTCAGCTGTCCAGCAAGTCCAAGGAACAGCAAAACCTGACAGCTCCCTTGGGACTCCTTATGAGCCAGGAGACATAGTGTGGGTAAAAAGACATCACCCTAACAGCCTCAAGCCCTGCTGGCAAGGTCCCTACACTATGATCCTGTCCACTCCCACAGCCATCAAGGTAGCTGGAAAACACCCGTGGATTCATCATACTCAGCTCAAGAGAACCTTCACAGAAAACTCTGACCAGCATTGGACAATCGTCAGACCTGAGGCCAATCAAGACCCCCTCAAGATAAGACTTAAATGTGTTCCTGATTAATTGTCCTTTCTGTTCCTCAAAGATGTTACTCCAGTATCTGTTTTAAATGAGCTTGCCCTTAAAGTTGCTTGTTGCCTCATGCACACTCTAACCCCCATCAGCCCCAAAATGTTACATGGGAACTTTGGGATTCCATTACAGGACAAGCAATATACAAAGACTTATAACCTCAGACCAGCCCACTTTTTCCATAGATATATGTGATCTCTTTGGAAAAAGCTGGAATTTAAACATGTATAGAGGAAAGAGGGAAAATCAATATGGATGGGGTCTCCACAATTTAGAAGAAGGGCTGCAGACTAGACAGTGTTATGTTTGTGCAGCCAATGCACCTGGCTGCCAGGGCTCAGGCCAATACCATTGTGCCAGTTGGAGCTGTGTAACTGAAGCCCCCTGGATGCATACTGACCCCTTTATCTCCATCACAGATTCTTGCATAGGCACCCCCAGCAATAAATGTGGAAGGGAAACTTACAACCTTCTAAAGATAACCTGAAAGTCATGGCAACATTGGTCAAAGTCCATGTGGGAAATGGGGAGAACATGGGGCTTTCAGTTATATGTAATTGGTAGAGATCTAGGGACAGAGTTCACCATCCAGTGCATGGAGGAAATAAGAGAAGAGGTCCCTATTGGCCCAATGCCTACAACCCCTACCAGATTCCTCCTGATCCATTTGCCCCTGGAGGCCCAAAAATAAAAAAAATTTTAAAAAAACCCACAGTTCCCCCTGCCCAAACTCCTCCCACTTTGAGACCTACTCAGAGAGGCCTATTTAAGACTATAGATGCAGTTTTTAAAGCTTTAAATGCCACTAACCCTAATATAACACAAGATTTTTGGCTTTGCTTAAATCCTGAGCCACCTTACTATGTAGGTCTTGGGGTAGATGCCACCCTGGGCTTCAGGAAACAGGATGTTCAGAATTGGACACAAACTGAAATCACCAAGAATAAATCTGTCTGCCTATGAGGATTTAACCCCAAACTCACCCTTGGGGACCTTCAAGGACAAGGTCTCTGTATCAGGACTCCAGGCTATAATCTTAAACTATCCCCTTATCAAGATCATCCTCTCAGATCTGGGTGATGCCCCCTCCTTCCCTGTGCCCCCTCCTGGCACTTGGTTTGCCTGCACTATGGGAATAACTCCTTGCATTAATTCTCATGCCTTTACAGGACAAAATCATGAGGAACTCTGTGTATTAACCTATATCATTCCACAGGTTTACCTGTATGAAGGAGAAGCAAGCACCTACAAATTCCCCCACCTTTTTCTAATCATGGAGCAAGGTGAGCAACACTATCCTGGTACCTGTCCTAACAGGCATAGCTGGATCAGCCACCATAGGAGCTTCTGCATTAATAACTGGAGATATAGAGAATTCCAAGATGGCAGCTAGAGGAAGGAAGCAGAAAGCGTGCCTCTTAAAGTAAAACCTTGGAGAGATGCTGGATATTCACCTTACAGGAAAAACCACCAAGAAGAGGCAAAACTTTGACTCCTCCACACCTCCAGCCTGCGCAGAGCATCTCCACTTCATGTTAAATGGAGAAAACAGCAGGGCTCCCATGCCACCGCCAGAAGCCAGCGCCCAGACGGCTTGGGAAGACACAGACCACAAGGTGAGCTAAGTGGTACATGGTACTCCCACAGACAATCCTGGGCCAGATCAATATAGCCCCTTGGACAGACTGACCCCCCACCCAGGAAAAAAAGAAAAACTGAATAATAAGCAATAACAAAAGAAAAAAAAGACACGTAGCAAAGAGGGTGGGGTGCCCTGACGCTGAAGGGTGGGGGGACGGGAATCTCTCCCAGGACTGTAAATAAATAAGCTGGCCGGAGAAGGCAGGAGCAGTGGCACAAGCCCAGCAACCAGGAGCGAGAAAGCTTGTAAAGGCAGTGGTAGGAGGAAAACTCCACAGGAGAGGGGGGAAGATCCACTTCCCACATGAACTGTAAATAAACACGCAGGCCTGAGAAAGCTGGTGCAGTGTCACCTCCCCCAGTGTGCTTGGAAAGGGAAAGCTTGTAGCAGTGGCTCGTGCACAGGAGAACTCTGAGTAAACAAAGCCTGCAGGACCAGGTGAGTGCTAAGCTCACCCCTGAGATCTGCATAAATAATGCCTCCAGCAACAGCAGGCTGGCAGCAGCAGGCAGGCAAGCCACAGCCGCAGATAGCCATTCACAGAACTGTCTCCAGACTTTTTTTTTTCTCTCTCCCTACCTTTGATGAGAAAACAACCGAACTACACCTGCATGCTGAAAAACTTACTGAAACTGTATTGCATTTGAACTTGGGGCACTTTGTGGGGTTTTTTGTTTTGTTTTGTGTGGTTTTGTTTTATTTTGGATTTCCCAGTCTTTTTCCCCTTTGATGAGACAACCACAGAACTACTTCTGACCATCTCCAGGATTGGAGGCTGAGGGACGAACACCAAAATTATTAAGACTGAAACTATTGCATTTGAACTTGGAGATTTTTTTTTCTTATTTTTATTTATTTTATTATTTTTTTATTTTTTAATACATATTTTTTATTTATTTATTTATATTTATATTTATATATAACAAGATATAAACCTCAAAACCCTAAGTAAACAGATTGATCAAGATCTTCACAAGTTAGAACAATCTATCACCAATTTAGAGAGTTCATTAGATTCCCTAGCTGAAATGCTGTTTCAAAACCACAGGGGTCTAAACATCCCATTTTTAAAACAAGGAGGACTATGTGTGGCTCTGGGGGAAACCTGTTGTTTCTATACAAACCATTCAGGGGTAATTAAAAACAGCATGACTTTGGTAAGAAAAAATTAAAGAACAGAGAAGAACTTCATAAATCATCAGGAAACTGGTACCAAAATCTATTCTCTTGGTCCCCCTGGCTAACTACTCTAATAATGGCAATCTCAGGGCCTCTAATTCTACTTATCTTGGGACTAACAGTGGGGCCCTGTATTCTCAATGCCTTACTTAACTTTATCCACAAACGCATTTCTTCTGTAAAACTGATGGTCTTGAGAACTAGATATGATCCTATCCAGGGAATGAAGTAGCTAAAAGTCATAGCCAGAGGGAAGCCATTAATCAGGTGCCACTTTAGCTTTCAATCTGAAGGAGGTTCATAAAAAGGTCTGGTTCAGACAAGGATGCCCACTATCTCCACTCCTATTCAACATAGTACTGGAATTCCTAGCCAGAGCAATTAGGCAAGAAGAAGAAATAAAAGGAATACAAATAGGTAAAGAAACTGTCAAAATATCCCTATTTGCAGACGACATGATCCTATACCTTAAAGACCCAAAAAACTCTACTCAGAAGCTTCTAGACATCATCAATAGCTATAGCAAGGTAGCAGGATATAAAATCAACATAGAAAAATCATTAGCATTTCTATACACTAACAATGAGCAAATGGAAAAAGAATGTATGAAAATAATTCCATTTACAATAGCCTCAAACAAAATCAAATACCTAGGTGTAAACCTAACAAAAGATGTGAAAGACCTCTACAAGGAAAACTATACACTTCTGAAGAAAGAGATTGAGGAAGACTATAGAAAGTGGAGAGATCTCCCATGCTCATGGATTGGTAGAATCAACATAGTAAAAATGTCGATACTCCCCAAAGTAATCTACATGTTTAATGCAATTCCCATCAAAATTCCAATGACATTCATTAAAGAGATTGAAAAATCTACTGTTAAATTTATATGGAAACACAAGAGGCCACGAATAGCCAAGGCAATACTCAGTCAAAAGAACAATGCAGGAGGTATCACAATACCTGACTTCAAACTATATTACAAAGCAATAACAATAAAAACAGCATGGTACTGGCACAAAAACAGACATGAAGACCAGTGGAACAGAATAGAGGATCCAGATATGAAGCCACACAACTATGAGCAACTTATCTTTGACAAAGGAGCTAAAAATATACGATGGAGAAATAGCAGCCTCTTCAACAAAAACTGCTGGGAAAACTGGTTAGCAGTCTGCAAAAAACTGAAACTAGATCCATGTATATCACCCTATACCAAGATTAACTCAAAATGGATCAAGGATCTTAATATCAGACCCCAAACTCTTAAGTTGATACAGGAAAGAGTAGGAAATACTCTGGAGTTAGTAGGTATAGGTAAGAACTTTCTCAATGGAACCCCAGCAGCACAGCAACTAAGAGATAGCATAGATAAATGGGACCTCATAAAACTAAAAAGCTTCTGTTCATCAAAAGAAATGGTCTCTAAACTGAAGAGAACACCCACAGAGTGGGAGAAAATATTTGCCAACTATACATCAGACAAAGGACTGATAACCAGAATATACAGGGAACTTAAAAAAGTATATTCTCCCAAAACTAATGAACCAAAAAAGAAATGGGCAAGTGAACTAAACAGAACTTTCTCAAAAGAAGAAATTCAAATGGCCAGAAAACACATGAAAAAATGCTCACCATCTCTAGCAATAAAGGAAATGCAAATTAAAACCACGCTAAGATTCCATCCACCTCACCCCTGTTAGAATAGCCATCATCAGCAACACTACCACCAACAGGTGTTGGCGAGGATGCGGGGAAAAAGGAACCCTCTTACACTGTTGGTGGGAATGTAGACTAGTACAACCACTCTGGAAAAAAATTTGGAGGCTACTTAAAAAGCTGGACATCGATCTACCATTTGATCCAGCAATACCACTCTTGGGGATATACCCAAAAGACTGTTACTCCAGAGGCACCTGCACATCCATGTTTATTGCGGCACTATTCACAATAGCCAAGTTATGGAAACAGCCAAGATGCCCCAGCACTGACGAATGGATTAAGAAAATGTGGTATCTATACACAATGGAATTTTATGCAGCCATGAAGAAGAACGAAATGTTATCATTCGCTGGTAAATGGATGGAATTGGAGAACATCATTCTGAGTGAGGTTAGCCTGGCTCAAAAGACCAAAAATCGTATGTTCTCCCTCATATGTGGACATTAGATCAAGGGCAAACACAACAAGGGGATTGGACTATGAGCACATGATAAAAGCGAGAGCACACAAGGGAGGGGTGAGGATAGGTAAGACACCTAAAAAACTAGCTAGCATTTGTTGCCCTTAACGCAGAGAAACTAAAGCAGATACCTTAAAGCAACTGAGGCCAATAGGAAAAGGGGAACAGGTACTAGAGAAAAGGTTAGATCAAAAAGAATTAACCTAGAAGGTAACACCCACGCACAGGAAATCAATGTGAGTCAATGCCCTGTATAGCTATCCTTATCTCAACCAGCAAAAACCCTTGTTCCTTCCTATTATTGCTTATACTCTCTCTACAACAAAATTAGAAATAAGGGCAAAATAGTTTCTGCTGGGTATTGGGGGGGGAAGGGAGGGGGCGGAGTGGGTGGTAAGGGAGGGGGTGGGGGCGGGGGGAGAAATGTCCCAAGCCTTGTATGCACATATGAATAATAAAAGAAAAATGAAAAAAGAAAAAATAATAATAAAATAATAAAATGACAATTTGGTTTAAAAAAAAAAAAAGGTCTGGGTCCCATATTTAAAAAAAAAGTGAGAAAAACAAAAGGAACCAAAACAGGATGTGGATAAATGATTGTGTTGATTGTGTTCATTCATGCTTATAGGTAACCACTATTGTTTTGCTTCTGTACCTGGGCTAGCTTGTGTTGTAAAGATTGCCAAACAAGATGTGGCTTTTGCCTTCATAAACCTTGCTAAAAGTTGAAGCGGGGCTGCTCTGAGACCCAACGACCTGTTGGTCAGAGCAGTCACCTGATGGCTAATAAAAACTCTCCCTTAAAGTCTTTCTTGGGTGGTCATGCCTCATTCTAACTTGTAACAATGTCAGGATTTTAATCACCTAAACAGATCTCTAGCATGTAATGCAATTGAAGTAACAATAAAGAGTCTCCCACTCCACTGAATTCGGCCACACCTTTAAAGAGCCAACACCAACATTCCTCAAATTTTTCCATGAAATAGCAAGGGAAGGATGTTACGAACACTGAAGGTCCAATCGAGTGCGGGTAGGCAGTACTCAGGAGACTCTTACTTCAGAGAACAGGATTTTATTCAAACAAATCCACGCGGCACTCTCCCACATATCCTAATGTCTTGTCCTCCTTCACCCCAGCCAGCCAGGAGTTTACTCAGGCCTTCCCCAAGCCTCTCTCACCGTGTTACATCTTCTCAGCTGATGAGGGGAGTCCAGCCAACCTCCAGGGAACCCTCATGGCCAATCTCAGTTGCAGGTCTGGTCTCCCAGTTCAGTAGTGACATCAGGAGAAGGGGCGCACTCTCAAGCAGTGGCTGCCTCTATGTCAGAGCCTTGGGACAGGCTCCAACAGCATGGTCTCCAGCATTCGGGAGGCAAGCAAGGTTTTCAGCTCTGATTTTATATACCCAGTGGTGACCTCATAGCTTCTGCTATTGGCACGGCCACTTTAGGGTTGGCTCATTTGCATATCACCGCCACCTTAGGGTTGGCTTATTTGCGTATCAGCCTGTCATTCTCTGGCTAATAATTCTTATTACAACAATTTTCCATATTTTAACACAATACAATCCAGCAATACAATAGCAATCTTATATATGTTCACCACAAAGGAACATTGCCAAACTCATTCTATGAAGCCAATAATACACTCATCCCAAAACTGAACAAGGACACAACAAAAAAAGAGAAATACAGACCAATCTCTTTCATGAACACTGATGCAAAAATCCTCAGTAAAATACTGGCAAACCAAAAGATCATACACCATGATCAAGTTTGTTTCATCCCAGGGATGCAGGATGGTTCAACATATTGCAAATCATTAAATGTAATACAGCTTATTAACAAAAGGAACAACAAAAACCACATGATCATCTCAATAGATGCAGAAAAAGTCTTCAGTAAAATTCAACACTCCTTCATGATAAAAGCTATGGTGAAACTAGGTCTAGAAGGACTATACCTCAACATAATAAAGGCTACATATGACAAACCTACAGCCAACATCATACTAAATGGGAAAAAATTGAAATCATTTCCTCTAAGTCAGGAAGGAGACAAGGGTATCCATGCTGTCCACTTATTCAACATAGTCTTGGAATTCCTAGCCAGAGCAGTGAGACAGGAAGAAGAAATAAAAGGAATGCAAATTGGAAAGAAAGTAGTCAAACTATCCCTATTTGCAGATGACATGAGCTTATACCTAAAAGATCCAAAAACCCCAACCCCAAAACTCCTAAACACCATAAACAGCTTCAGCAAAGTAGCAGGATACAAAATCAATTTACAAAAATCAGTAGACTTTCTATACACCAACAATGAACAGATTGAGAAAGAATATAGGAAAATAATTCTATTTGCAATAGCCTCAAAAAAAATAAAATACTTAGGAATAAACTTAAAGGATGTGAAAGGCCTCCACAGGGAAAACTATAAACCATTGAAGAAAGAAATCAAAGAAGACTACATAAAATGGAAAGATCTCCTATGTTCATGGATTGGTAGAATCAACAGTGAAAATGGCTATATTACTAATAGCAATCTACACATTTAGTGCAATTCCCATCAAAATTCCAGTGACCTTCATTACAGAGACTGAAAAATCAACCCTAAAGTTCATCTGGAAGCACAAAAGACTGAGAATAGCTAAGGCAATATTGAACAAAAAGAGAAATGCTGTAGGTATCACAATACCTGACTTCAAACTACACTACATAGCCATAGCAATAAAAACAGCATGGTACTGGCACAAAAACAGATATGAAGACCAGTGGAACAGAATAGAAGATGCAGATATGAATCCACACAGCTACACCCATCTGGTTTTTGACAAAGGCATGAAAATATGATGGAGAAAAGATGGCTTCTTCAAGAAATGTTGCTGGAAAAAGTGGATATCTGCCTGCAGAAAACTGACACTAGATCCATGTCTTTCACCCTGTACAAGCATCAACTCAAAGTGGATTAAGGTCCTTAATGTAAGACCTGAAACTTTGAAGCTATTGTAGGAAAGAGGAGGGATACACTGGAATTAATAGGCATAAGTGATGACTTCCTAAATAGAACTCAAATGGCTCAGCAACCTAGAGAAAGGACTGACAAATGGGACTACATGAAATTAAAAAGCTTCTGCACAGCAAAAGACATGGTCTCCAAACTAAAGAGGCAGCCCACAGAATGGGAAAAAAATCTTTGTCAGCTATATATCTGACAAGGGACTAATAACCAGAATGTACAGGGAGTTCAAAATTTAAACTCCCAATAAGTCAATGGCCCAATGAAGAACTGGAGAAATGAAATGAGCATAGCTTTCTAAAGAAAAGTCCAAATCACTAAAAAAACACATGAAGAAACGTTCAACATCCCTGGCCATAAAGGAAATGCAATTAAAACCATATTAAGATTCCACCTCACTCCTGTTAGAGTGGAGAACACAATGACAACCAATGTTGGTGAGAATGTGGGGGGAAAGGAATCCTCATACACTGATGGAGGGAATATAAATTAGAACAACCATTATGGAAGACAGTATGGAGGCTCCTCAAAATACTAAAAATAGAACTGCCATATTATTCAGCAATTCCACTGCTAGGGCTACACCCAAAGGAATGTAATTCAGGTTATTCCAAAGGCACCTGCACACCCATGTTTATTGCAGCACTATTCACAATAGCCAAGCTAAGGGAACAGCCAAGATGCCCCACTACTGATGAGAGTGGAATTTTATTCAGCTACAAAGAAGAATGAAATTTTGTTGTTTGCAGGTAAACAGATGGAACTGGATAACATCATCTTAAGTGAAGTTAGCCAAGTTTAGAAGGCCAAAAGCTTGATGTTTTCTCTCATATGTGGAAAATAGATGTAATACAAATCCAGGCAATATTGTGAAAAACAGGTCATGCTAAGGGGAGGTCACATGTGAGAGGGGGAAAGTAAAAGAAGAAGTTAAGAAGGTGAATATACAATAGCCAAGTTATGGAAACAGCCAAGATGCCCCACCACTGATGAATGGATTAAGAAAATGTGGTATCTATACACAATGGAATTTTATGCAGCCATGAAGAAGAACGAAATGTTATCATTCGCTGGTAAATGGATGGAATTGGAGAACATCATTCTGCGTGAGGTTAGCCTGGCCCAAAAGACCAAAAATCGTATGCTCTCCCTCATATGTGGACATTAGATCAAGGGCAAACACAACAAGGGGATTGGAATTTGAGCACATGATAAAAGCTTTAGCACACAAGGGAGGGGTGAGGATAGGTAAGACACCTAAAAAGCTAGCTAGCATTTGTTGCCCTTAACGCAGAGAAACTAAAGCAGATACCTTAAAAGCAACTGATGCCAATAGGAAAAGGGGACCAGGAACTAGAGAAAAGGTTAGATCAAAAAGAATTAACCTAGAAGGTAACACACACGCACAGGAAATTAATGTGAGTCAACTCCCTGTATAGCTATCCTTATCTCAACCAGCAAAAACCCTAATTCCTTCCTATTATTGCTTATACTCTCTCTTCAACAAAATTAGAAATAAGGGCAAAATAGTTTCTGCTGGGTATTGGGTGGGGAGAGGGAGGGGGCAGAGTGGGTGGTAAGGGAGGGGGTGGGGGCAGGGGGGAGAAATGAACCAAGCCTTGTATGCACATATGAATAATAAAAGAAAAAAAAGAAGGTGAATATAGTTGATGTACTCTCTATACAAAATGAATATAGAATTTTTAAACCTGTTGATATCACCATAAGAAAGGGACTAAGGTAGAAAAATAGAGGAGATGAACCAATTCAGGCCATAATATATATATACATGGATGTGCCACAAAGACACTTCCTGTGTAGCTATCTCAAACAAGTAAAAACGTCATTTTTTTTCCTTTTTCAAAATCAGAGAACAGGAGAGCAGAACAGTTCATTCTGGGGGGTCGGTAGCAGTGGGAGGGAGGAGGAAGTGGGGAAAGGGTGTGGAGGTGAATATGGTGCAAATACTCTGTACACATGCATGCAAATGGAAAAATGAGACCTGTTGAAACTATTCCAGGAATGGGGGAATAAAGGAGAATGATGGAGGGGGTGAACTCCAGTGTGATATATTTGTTATATTGTAAGAACTTCTGTAAATGCTACAATGTACCCCACCCAGCACCCAATAAAAAAATAAATAAAAGTGGTAAAATTTAAGAAAAAAACATTTTAGGGACTCTTCTGGGAAGAAACAAAAGAAAAATCAGTATGCAAAGAATGGTCTCCTTTTTCCTCAGGCTGACTCTCCAGAAGCCTTCCAAGGAAGCTCACTCTTAGCCCAAAGATCTTGAGACTGTCCTAAACCCGAAACCCTAATGGTGAGCTTCAGTGTCAGTCTGGAAGTCACACTGTCTCTGAGTCTGTCTTCATACCAGAGCAATACCGGTGGCTGTGGTGGCAGCAGACCTGCTGTTGCTCCTAAGCTTGGCGTGGTTGTCAGACTCTCTCTGCTCACCCACCATTTTCTACAGAGACTGCTGGATCCGCCGACTCCCGGGTCTGCTCATTGAGCTGCAGGAACCTCAGAAGCTGGGAGCCCAGTTCTTGAAGTATTACTCTGAGAGCACTGGCCAGAAGTGCAGCAGGAACTGCTGTCTTAGGAAGGACGGCAAGTATTAATGACATACCTTAGCAAAAGTAAGGGGGACGGCCAAGACCAAAGGCCTAGATGAGGAGGTGAGGGAAGAGGTGAAAATGACCAGAAAAGCACTGGGATGAAGGAGGGAGAGAGAGGGGGAGAGGGAGAGGAAGAGAGATTGAGACTGACTTTAGCACGCTGTATTTACAAATATAATAATGTCTTAGAATGCAACAGGACCTCCAGAAACCAGAATCTTATTTCCTCCAGGGTTAGCTAACAACATTTTTATAACCCCAGGTATGACAGAGATGATTTTAAAAATGTTTGCAGTATTTTCTTTTTAAAGTACTTTTTGGTGATATTAGTATTGTATCATACTAATTTTTTTAACTGTGTTTGCTTGGGTTGACAAAATACAGAATGCATTGGCCAGGAAGACTGTGAATCATGTTTGAAACATATAGGGATAGCAAAAAAATTAAATCAATATTCTCACATTTCCATAAAAGACTATTTCTCTGCAGTATGGAATCTGGGTGCAAACACTATCTATATAATATGATAAGGCCTTCAATTAGGAAAACAGTTCATTCTTGCAGAATTTCAGGTCGCAATTGCCTAAAGATTTTTTTCCATTTACTTTTCATTTTCCTCGTGATTTTAAAGGTTCTTGGAAAGAAACAACAAAAGCAATAAATGCTTTAAAGTGATTCCTGGGCAGGTGGAGTGAACCAAGTGGTAGGGTGCCTGCCTAGGAAGTGTGAGGCCCTGAGTTCAAAACCCCAGTACTGACAAAAAAAATTCCCTTGTTTGCTTCACACATTTTAAAACCATGATCTGATACCAGTTTGTTAATTGCCAGTGTCTCTAGTCCAATTATGCATGTACGATTCCTGAATGTGAGATGAACTTGGAGCTACTTGGGCAGTTTAACCAGGATCACAATGTGAGAAGCTGTCATAGACCAGTTCCTCAATAGTTAGTCAGGCACAAAGACAGCAACTAACTTAATAAAGGGGAATCTTTCTGAAAAGATAATCAATCCAGATTTCCACCTCCTGGAGGCTTCTAACTCCCATGAACCTTCACTGAGGAGAGCTGGGGGAGGGGCCATGCTTTTTCCCAGTTTTCCCAGGATTAGAATTTACCTGACTCTCCACACCAGAGAGGCTGTGGTGTCTGGGTTTTCAGTGCTACTGTAATCACCTAGGGCAACTCCAGGATCTGACCGTCTCTGTAGCTTCCAAGTTGTGGCTTTCTCTCTGCAGATCAGGAAAAGGCAGGAAGGCACAATCCAGTTTTTAGCTGGAAATCAGAACTTTAAAATGCCACACTCCTGCTCTGAGCAGAGGCTCTTGAAATGTACGTAAGGAATATAAAGCTTTTTGGGTTTGGTTTTGTTTTGTTTGAGACAAGGTCTCGATATGTAACACAGGCTGGTCTCTAATCACAATCCTCCTGCCTCAGCTCTCAGGTGCTGGGATAACAGGCATGTACGACCTGTCTGGCTAACATGAAGCATCTTTAAGCATCAGCTACTTTATCATAAATTTAAACATATTAAATTTGAACCTTTTAAAGTTCCTTTCCCTTAAAACTTTACAGCTCAGTCCTCGGGACTGTAATGTGCAATCTTTAATGTATTAGCAATGCATTGTTAGCTAACTTTTGTCTGTTTTCTCTTTCTGGAAAAATAAGGAATGCAGAAACCTGAGGGTGTCCCAGAAGTAGCGGTAGAGATGTAGCTCCCACAATGAACCTGCCAGAGAAGCCAAACAGGTTCTGCCAGCATAAGTCCACAGCAGACTCAGGCATGCTGAGGCCTGGGAGCCACATGCTCACCTCTCTAACCTTACTTTATTAAAGAAGGTATTCCCAAGGGATACATCACATGGGTCTGACTGCTCTGCAGTGGACTAAAATCTGTGTTGCATTTCAGAGAAGGTAGATTGAAGGTTTGCATACAACAAATCTGACTTCAGGTTTTCCAGACTGTTTTAAAGAGCAAATTTGATTAGAAAGCAAAGACAGCATGAGCAAGCAATGTGCCCCCACCCAGTAGAATGCCACCTGCCAGCACCCTTGCCTGGTTCCTGTCTGCCTCCTTATATAGCACTGATGATGTTTCAGTGGGATGTGGTTTGTACACGGCACTAGCGCACACCTGCAGACAGAGACAACTGGCCTGCTGCTTGGTCTGCCTTCTACCATCTGGGCTTCTCCTCCCAGTTAGGCTGTCATTCTGCCCTTCCCATCATTCTCTTCCCTTTGGTTACATTTGTCCCTTTATTTTCCTTTCTCTGGTGCTAACACCTTAGCATTCTGAGAAGCTATTGCATCTAGAAATCTGATGCACAGTAGATGGTTGGTACCCACAGGCACATGGTTCCAAGGAGCCCGCGTGGAAGAAACCCTTGTACGCTCAGGGTGGAGAGAGTTCAGGGCTGTCCTGTGGAGGCTGGATTCATTTTCCCCGTCACACCACCCACTTCTGCTAAAGCCATGCTCTTTCAGCAAATCCCAGATTTTCACTTTTTCGCTTCAAGTAAGCACACTTACTTTTATCTTGCTTTTAGGACAGCATTTGCTTTCTGGAAAGCAATACTTTACAAAATCAAGGGCAGGGAACACTCGGCAGATGCCACAAAGATTTAACACAACTGATGGTTATCATCCACAGAGCTTCTCCACATCCAGTGACTGCAGAATGTGCATGAGAACTTAAAATGTTTTTGAAATTTTGATTAAATTTTTGATTTTTTGACCTTAGTTGGTCGAAAATACTTGTAGTAAACCCACAAATAAGGCAAACTTATTGTATAGAGCTCCAGATTTTGTAGCCAATTGAATTTTTCATGAACATAAAATGCTGAGACTAAAATATAATGATTGCAGGTATTTTGGTGGGAAGGAATATATAAAAGATTACTTAGAGAAAATCATTAGATGTGTGATTGTAAAAGAAAAAGGCATTACAATAGTTCATAATGTTCTATAAAATGGCTAAATATAGCCCTACAATATAGTTTTATTCCAGTGTTCCTGAAAGAAATGTAAATCACTCAGAATCATCAAACTGGGAGTGGAGCTGGGCATGGTGGCCCACTCTTGCACCCCAGCACTTGGGAGGCTGAGGCAGGAGGATGGTGAGGCCAGCCTGGGACACATAACAAGACCGTCTCAAACAAATAAGCAAAAACTGGTGGAAATCAAGATCCTCTGAAGGTGTGCTTTGTCTGTTTCCTTTTCAGTTTCCTGTAACCTGGCTGTCTTCTTCCATGATCCAATTCGTGATAAGGTCAACTGACTCCATATTCACTGCCCAGCATTGGAGAGCTGCATATTAGAGCCCAGAACTGGTGCCATTCTGTACAACATAACAGATGGTAATGATTCTGCATTTTGAGACTTTTGAAGGATGCTGGCTGGTAATGGCCATGGATAGGCTCTAAATCACTATTTTCCAGTGACCTCTGTCTAGAGATGGTTTGTACATCCAGGAAATAAAACTGAAAGGAAATTCCCTTTAGTTTGGCACACTCAGCAATGACAAGTTCATTCCAGATGATAAATCATAGGCCAATGGACAAGAACTTGAAGTACCATATATCAGGAACCCACAACAAAAGCTAGGTAGGCATTTCCACTGTGGTAGCTGAAGGCGCCACATGTAATCCCAGTACTAGGGAAGCAGAGGTTGGAGGATCTTGAGTTTGAGGCCAGCCTAGGATATAGAGCAAGACTTTAAGGTAAAGAAGGAAGGGAGGGAGGGAGGGAAGAAGGAAAAAAGAAAAGGAAGGATGGAAGGAAAGAAGGCTGGCTAATGGTCTATGGACAATGTATACAATGATTCTACAAAGATGGAAGTCAAGGACCAAGAAACACACCATGGACATGTTGGGTCTGGGGACCTAAAGGACAGATGAGTCAGTATCCCATCCCCCATGGAGAGCACTATGAGCCCTGCACCCTGAGAAGGAGATACAGGGTCTCATAAATCTGTCCTGGGGCTGATAGACAGGATGCTCTCAAGGTCGTTCCCCCCGCCATAGAGGGCAAACAGACCAGCTCATCAAAGACAGCCTTCATGCACAAATCCACAACCAATGGAAAGAACTCACCTAACCCTTACCCTAACCCAGAGTTAAAGCATCCATAAAAAGCCCCAGCCTTCACCTCAGCAGGGAGCCACTGGTTTCTGGGCTCTGCCACATTGCTCTAGTTGTAGCCTTTTCTTTCTCTAATAAATCTACCTATGTGTGCACTATCTGTGTCTCATGAGCTTATTCCTAAGCCCAGCAAAGACAGGAACCCCTGGAGTGAGCCCCCTGTACCTCACAACAGATATATATCAGCCTCTCACTAGTCTCAAGATAACCAGTGTATTTTATTCTAGAAAAATGCATCTTTAAGGGTCCTTTACCAATGTACAAAAGAATAAGGTTTGCCATCAAAATACAAAAGAGATAAATTTCTTTATTGATTTGTATTCATTGAATATCTAATATTCCAGGCTGGGCTCAATACCTACTCCTCTGCCCTCATGTTTCTTATAATCTAGTTGATGTAATGAGTTAAGACAATCCATATAGAACATATAACTAAACACAAAAATGTGTGATGCAGCCTCGGTCCAAAGGCTGTAAGAAAGGGAGACTGAAGGAAGCCAGCTTATTCAGGGGAGGCTTCTTGGAAGAGGCAAGGTAAGGAGTTGTATATCGCACCACAGGAAAATGAGAAAGCTGGTCTGGCTACAATAAGGACACATTTGAAGTTACAATGGAAATATGGCAGAGAGAGGGTGGGGCTGGCCTTCCAAAAGTCTATGGATAAAGTTTTGGAATGACTTTGCCAGAAGTAGAGAATCAAGCCAGGTGCAGTGTCTTACATCTTTAATCCTAGCACTGTAAGGCTGAGACAGGAGGATTTTGAGTTTAAGGCTGTCCTGTCTCAGCAACAATAGCACCAAAGAAATATGGAGTTAACGAGGCCTTAAAGAAGACACTGCAATTTAAGTGAGAACCTTAGTCTAGGAACATTATATGTGGGATACACAGTAGAAAAATCTAGTCGAGAAAGCATTTGATTTACACAAAATGATGGTAGTTGTCATGAAAAGGATAATTACCAGAACACTGGAAAGGATTAATTACCTTTTTGTGTGTATGTGTGTGTGGTTCCGGGAACTGAACCCAGGGCTTTGAGCATACTAAGCAAGTGCTCTACCACTGAGGTGCAGGGCCAGCTCTTAGCTACCTTTTAAATGAAGGAAATGAAGAGAGAGAAGCCAAAAATCATTCTGTGGTAGATTCCAGAATGGGTGATGGGGTGATAATGCCACTGGCTGAGACAAGGAGGAAGAATGATTTTGGCTTAGACATATTCAGTTAGAGATGACGTGAGCTGTCCAGGCAGAAGCCTGCAGTGAAACCCCGAGTGCCATCACTGTAGTGTGAAGACTGAGGACAATCTCCTTGTATATGTGGAAGGCTGGGAAGCAGTGAAAAGAAAACACAGCAGAAGCTCAAGGACCAAAGAATGTGGAAATGCCACCAGTTAACTGCAAGAAGAGAGCCAGCAAAAGAAAGTAAAAATGGGAAACAGGGAGTGGGGGTAAAATGCCAGGGAGTCTGGGGTCCAGGGAGTCATGGGAGAAGAATTTCAAGAAAAGGATGGTCAGCAGTATCGAAGGACAACAGAAAAGCCAAAGCAATGAGGTACAACTGATTAGGAAACAGAAAGGGCCTCAGAAGAATAATTTTGACAAAAGGGTGAGGAATGAATCAAGGTAACAGGGGTAAAACAAAGAAAGGAAATGGAAATTGGCATGCTTTCAAAGAGAGAGAAATGTTTGTGTATATAACTAAGCTTTTTTCTTCCCCTTTAACGACAAAGCAGTTTGGACCATGTGATCCATTCTATGTCATTAGTAAATTCTCTTGAAAGCTTTTGATAAGTATGGACTGATGAGGAGATGCCCCAATCCCAGTATCTATTCCAGCTGCGATCCCCATGGCTATCAATGGGGGAATGATTTGGATAGCTCTCTTTGATTAAGTGTAGGCCACTAGAGGAATAGGAAGGGAATGGTTACCAGGAACAACATCAATTTGTGGGGTTAGAAGAGCCTTAGTACAGGTTCTCTTCCAGCCGGGAAGTAGGCAAGTGTAAGCGGCAGTTCTGCAAACAAAATAAATTCCAGGAGAAAACAAACACTGAGTGTCATTTGTTGACTGTGTGATGTTGATGCAAAGGTTTTTGGAAATTTCCCCCAGTGGAACTGACCCCTGTAAACTTTGGAGGCACTGAAGAGCGGGATGGGTTAGTTTTATATTGGTAATATTAGGTCTTGTTACAGGAGGGTTTATTACCTGGTGAGGTCTGAAGTGAATCCACAGGGATTGCCAGTACCTGTGGGAGGCTTGGAGAGAGACAAGCCAGCAGTCTCAGCCAAAGTGGGGTTTGTAGCATTTAAAAGATGGTGGGCAGAATTGAGTAAACTGTACAGCTGGAGATATAGATCCATGGGTGGCTGAGGTTACGGGAGTTTTATTCTTTTTCTGGAAGGGGGAGTGGGAAGTGGGAGTCTCCATCGTACATAGTTTACATATCCTCCTGTGACATGTCAGCCAATATTTCAACTTTCGTTTTTATAACCTCTTTTTTTTAATCCTTTTTTCTATTTTTAGTGAGATCCCGGTTATAGTGTACAGACAGAGCTAGTTACATTAGTTGGTCCAATGACTTCTCCCCTTTAGCCACAGACTTTGGAGTTTTCTATGGATATCTGGGGCTGACTGGGGTAGAAATTTATCTTTGAGGAGAACCTCTCCCACTGTGACTCTGAGTCCACTGTGGTATGCTTTCAGATAGTGTCCTTAAGGCACTATAGAAAGGTAAGGGGGTTTTCATCAGGGCCTTGTTATACGACAGTCACCTGGGAATAGTTTAGAGTTTGATTTTGGCCCTTTTTAGCCCTTCCACTATAAGATGGATGAAGTGGTGTCGATGCCATTCATCCCCCTCATCATTTTGATCCCAATGTGGATCTGCAAGGGGACTGCCTGTGCCCTGTGGGCATGGACATTTTATTCTCTCATTTCCAGTGCCACGGGTATTGGGGCTTGTTGTCAATGGAAATCATCTCCAACTTGAGTGGTCCGGGCCAGGACCCATTGCTTTTCTAATGAGGAAAGAGTCTGGTCCAGGAGAAGCATAATATCCTTCCATGCCAATTCAAAGGTTTGGATCACAGAGATAAAGGCCTGGATATATTGGTCTGGGGCATCAGTACAGCTACCCAGATCCTTTTAAATCTCCCCTAGCTCTGATAAATGGTAGAGTACATAGACTCACCCTCTTCCTACCACTGCCTGTTGAAGGGGAACATCCATTTGGAGGTTCTGAATATTGGGGTGGCTTAGAAGGTGGGGCAGAGGGTGGAGCAGTAGAAGGAGCAGTAGGGACAGGAGCCTTGTCACTAATAAGAGGCTTTTCTGGTCCTCCTTCCCCGTGTTTATCCTGTGGCTTAAAAGAATGCCAGTGTTTGAGTATCTAGATAGCAATTATGGAGCCATTCTGAGTGGTCCTGGAGATAAAGGAAAAGCTGTATATAGGGGACCTCAGTGCACTTTTCCTCCCTTTTACAGAAAAGATCTAATTGGAGTATGGTATTATAATTTAAGGAGCCCTCTGAAAGCCACTTCTCGGTCACCCAAGGAATATTGAGGCCAGGCCTCAGTACAAAGAAAGATGAGGGGTTTTTTTCTTGAGACTAATAGGGTCAAGGTCCTTTCAACATTTCAGTAGTCACGCCAGCAGAGATTACTTGGGTACTGAGGCCAGAAGACTGGAGGGGGCAGGTCCCATGTAGAAAAACAACAACAAAAAAAACTAGGTCAGTTCCCCTCCTGTCAGCATCAGGACTGGGGACTGACCCTGAGAGCAGGCATCCCTGTCTCATGATTTCCTTCTGCCATCTGTGTCAAGGATTGAAGGAAATGAAGTGGCTGGTCCGGCTGGGCCACTGTATTGACACAGTGGTAAAACTCTAGGACCCTGCCTTTTAGCCTTATGTTACCAAAAGCAGGCATCCTCTTTAACAAAGGATGCATCACCTGGAGAAGTGCCTGTAAAGTTAGAGAAGAAAACTCAGAGGGAGTCCCAGGGCAATCACAGTGCCACAAAGGGACAACTAGTGTCAATATTTGGAGGAAAATTTTTTTATGCCTTGACCAAACATGTGAGAAGTTTTAAATGAGAAGTCTAGAGACCATAGCAATGCTCCTTTTTTTTTTTTTTTTGGCTGTTCCCGGAAGGTTACATTAGTGCTTCTTGGGGTCCCTAACTTTGAAATAAGAATTGGCTCCAAGGTCTGGTCGGTCAGTCTCAGGCAAGAGGTAGGGCTGTCGCAGGGCTTGGGCAAGGCGCCCCCGCCCTCCCTCACACCTGGGAGGAGTGACCCTGTCTGCCAAGGCCTGCCCCTGTGGCCTGTTGCCCCTCCTCCCATGTACACTTGCCTGCGTGCATTTATTTTTCCTCCTATCCCTTTTTGGGGGAGTTGTGCTGTGCATGGCCAGCGGCTTTGGATGCACACTGGGCCCTTTTAATGGATTGTCTTAGCTATGGCAGGTGTCACCATTATGCCTGGGGAGTCCAGTAGGACAGGCTGGCTTCCCTGTGCACATGCACGCTTTTCCCTCCTCCCCTTTGGGGATGGGGTCGTTTCACTCCTCAACCCCACTGGGTCTGCTCCTGTGGCCTGGTGCTCCTCCTCCTGCGCACATGCACGTTTATTTCCCTCCTCATCTCTTTTTGGGGGAGTGGCGGCAGGTCGCAGGTCGCCGCCACACAGCTGGCAGCAGCGGTGGTGACGGTTCTGGATGCCAGCCGGGACCTTGCATGGATTGTCTTAGCTGCAGTGCGGACTGTGTCTGGGGGGGGGGGGTTGGGCCGCGTGTGTGGCTTGGAGGCCTGTGTCAGTCTTTACCCCTGCCGGGTCTACCCCTAGGGCCACAATTTCATGAGGTACCTTTTCCTCCACTGGTGCCCAGCAGCTGATTTAAAGCTGGTGTGACCAAGGGGCATGATAAACTGGGTGTGGGAGTAACACAAGAACGTCATAAGGTACTATAGCACGAGTTTCTCATGGGAGGCCAGGGTCCTAGTAAGCACAGGGTGGGGAAGGCAGACAGAGATGAAGGACAAGGTGGCGGGAACAGGGAGGGAGTGTGTGAGTAAAAGTATGTCTGCTGCTTCTGGCCGGGACAGAACCTGATGTTCTAGGTGAGGGAGGGGGGGAACAGAGCCAAGAGACAGGACACACGCTTGAAGGATTAGCAATTAGGTGTTTTTTCAGGTCACTCCCACTAAGTGGTACTGGAACACTGTCAGCCACACAAAATCTCCACTCTCAGGTTGCTGCCTCTGGCAGAAGTAGGTATTGACAGGTGGGAGAAGAAGATCGCCAGGTGGCAAAACCAAACAGGATTTCTCCAAAGTAGTATAAGGCGTACTCAAATAAACCCTGAGCTCAATCTTGGCTCACAGGGAGGGAGCAGAAAGCACCCCCAGAGCCAGAATCTCCATGAGGCCAAAGTTGGCTAGGAGCTGTTGGTCCAATACCATGACAGGAAAGTCCCTCAGGAAGACAGGAACAGAGGGAGAGAGACAGAGGAGTGGCATAGGGAAGTCTGCTTTTGGCTTGTCCTCAACAGGGGCTTACCCCCTGCAGAAGTATCCGGCAGCACTTTAGACAAACTCTTGCTGGTTTAGTGCTCACTCATACTGACTTTGGTCCAGGAGAGATGTCCCTTCGTGGTCACCAGAAATGTTACCTGCTGGCATGAAATGTTTTGGGCCGGTGTCTAGGGTTCTTGCTTTCACAAGCCAGAGAACTGGCTTGTGAGGCAGCTGATTGACTTGTAAGCCAAAGGTGGTATATGAAGTAGGATTTATCAGAGAGAAAGGAAAGGCTACAGCTAGAGCGGTGCAGCGGAGCCCGGAAACCGGTGGCTTCCTATCAGGCAAAGGCTGGGCTTTTTATGGACACTTTAACTCTGGGTTAGGGTAAGGGTTAGGTGTTTTGTTTTTTTCCATTGGCCGTGGATTCACATGGGCTCTCTTTGATGAGCTGGTCTCCCCTTATTGTGGGGAACAACCTTGAGAGCATTCTGTTTAGCAGTCCTGTGGTGGATTTATGAGACCATGTATCTCCTCCTCAGGGTGCAGGAATGCAGATTTATAACTCCTTCTCAGGTGCAGGGTTCAGAGTGCTCTCCATGGGGATGGGACACTCACTCATCTGTTCTTTAGGTTCCCAGACCCAACACTAGGAAGTTAAGATAAGCTGAAATTTAGATGGTATGTGTCTAAGCTTTTCAGAAATTTTCAGTGGTAGAGTCCTGAATTTAGCTTAGTTCAATAACTCAGAGTGGGAAAACCTGACTCTCCAAACTGTGACTTTCTCTTTGAAATTAAAAATAAAATAAATGATATTGTTACTGATGCTGATGCAGTCTGTGATCAGAAGATCCTGGTTTTGTGCTCCAAATGGAGCACAAAACGTGGATGGGGTGAGGTAGGATAGCTTTATTAAGAAAAGGGGAGTCACCTGTTCCACCAGGTGAGGAAAGGGAAGAAAAAGCAGAGAGCATGGTGGGTGCAGGTGGAGTCTGCCGGCAGAGAGAGTGCTTTTCTTTTTCAGGTGCCTTTAAAACCTACACTACCCCCATGGGAGGGCAGGCCCAGGAGGTTCCCACCCAAAAATGACCAAGTGGGGAGGGGCATGGGGGGGTTCCTGGGCAGGGGAGGGTGGTCTGCCCATCCCCGGGCAACCTACATGCTCAATATCTTATTTATCTTTCAGGTAAAGATCCAGATTTGCTGGTTTTTGAGCAATCAGCTCCCTCTGATCTAAATACCCATTCTTCGTCTGGTAGGTGAGATGGACTAAGAATCCTAAAAGCTATGAACTTAGACAAACAACAGACCACCGTGGTCAACCATGTGCCATCAATAGAGCCTCCATCATCAATTACACATCAAGATTTGGTTGCAAACACAAACAATACTGTTATTCCAAGGAATTAACCACAGATTTGGGGGCAAAATTCATGAATGACCCCATTACTACCAAAGTAAATAAGGAATCAACAAGTACTGACTTCATCAGCAATCTAGACAACGAAGCTATTTCTCCTTTCTTTGTGCCCACAGACACAAAATCCCATCCCGACTCAACAGTAGCAAACAATTACTGAACAAGACCAAGGGGTCCAACAGCAGAAATCACACATCTGAGAATGAAGATGAGACACCTGGTGGGGCATCTGTGACCTCAAAGACCTGACTGGCTTCTGTGGCCTTGTGTACTGCTGTCATCTTCCTTTGCTGTTGTGTAGTCATCCTGGCACCTGGATGCTGTCAGAAGCAACAGGGCCAGTACACACTAGGTCAGAAAAAAATCAGGATCGAGACAAAGTAAAAACTGTAATACATTGAGGCAGAACTCTTTAAAAGTTGTAGTGAGGTTATAAGCTTGCAAGGGTTTCATTTTCAGTTTTCTGTAAGCCATGGGGGATTTGGTTAAAAACAATTAATTATCTAGGATGTCCACTCCTACCAACCTCTAAAAAGGCCAATGCTTAGTAAACACAAGTCTCACTCCAGCAGTTGTCATTTAGCCCCATGTCAGAGACAGTTCTAAGTGCGTCAACTACCTGCACACTTACAACTCTGCAAGATAGGTGGATTGTTATTAAACATTACCATTGCGTAATACTGTTATCACACAATTACTATTGCATTTGACAGATGAGGAAACGGAGATGAAGAGCGGGTAGGCATCTTGGCTGAAGTCACACAGCTACAGTGAGGCCAGGATTTAACCACAGGCAATCTAGTTCAAAAGCCCAGACTAAAAAATCACTGTTTTTGCAAAAAACATGACATAAAAGATGTATCAACGAGGTCAAATTCTTGTCACGTATCGCTTTACTGGTTTGAGCCAGCGAGCATTATTAGCTACCAACTAATCCAGAAGCAAATGGTTCTGGATTTTTAAATTCAATTGATTAATCCTTCTCAATCCCAATCCACCTTCCTTATTTTCTAAATCTGAGATGCCTTTCAGTAACCGTGGTACTGAGCTCCTTGAGTTTTCTGTTGATTCTGTTGAATAAAGTTTGAGAATTTTAGTCTGCATTCTTCTCTTTTATAGTTTACCCCGGTATAAATATTATCTCTAGGCATTTTGCATCCATCCAAATCTTTTGTTGTTGTGGCAGTGCTGGAGATCACGCCTAGGATCTCCTGCATACTAGGTGAATGCCACACCAACCAAACCCCATCTCCAGCCCTGCTCTGTCCACATCTTCTAGCCCTTCATCTCATTCCTGAAAGAAAGCCATTAAGCACAAAGGGTAAGGGAAAATCCTATTACAAGATGGACAAATACTGTTTAGTATGGATAAATACCGGATAGTATGAGTTCATCAAATGTTAAACTGTCCAGTGTCTTAAAAGATGTTTTTCTTTAAATGTATTGAAATTAGGTGGAAAAGGAACTTGCTATTTCTTTTAATATAGAAGTATACAAAATCTCTAGCAATGGATACCAACAGCAAATAAAAATCTGATTAAAAATTTAGTAATTGAGAGGCTGAGATTGGATTGCAGTTTGAGGACAAATAGTTCATGAGACCCTCATCTCCAAAATACCAGAGCGAAATGGACTGGAGGCGTGGTAGAGTGCCTGCTTTGCAAGCACAAAACCTGAGGTCAAAACTTCAGTTCTACCAAAAAAAAAATTAATCAGTGAAACTTAACTTGTTAGTGATTCATAATATTAAGTATTACAAAACTTTTTGGCACTGAGGTTTGAACTCAGGACCTCACACTTGCTAGGGAGGTGTCCTTACCACTTCAGCCACTCCACCTGCCCTTTCTTGTGATGGGTTTTTCAAGATAGGGTCTCACAAACTATTTGCCTGGGGCTAGCTTTGAACCCTGATCCTCCTGAGTAGCTAGGATTACAGATGTGAGCCATCAGTGCCTGGATCCTAAATCTTACTGATTTATTTCCTAATACATTAGAGAAACAAAACTATTTCATGGGTGGAGGAAATATCAAGATTTAAATTATAAATAAATAATTATAAATTATTTATTTTTTTGCAGTGCTGGAGATTGAACCCAAATCCTTGCACATGTTAAGAAAGTTCCCTACCACTGAGTTGCACTCCCAGCCCCTTAAAATTATATTTAAACAAATAATTCAGGAAACTGTCTTTATAGGTTATTTGTACATTCATTCTCTTAAAAACCTATGTACTTTTAATTATGTACAAATTGCTTATAAGTTTTCCAAAAATTTCTATGAAGGGGGAAAAAATGTTGCCCTCCTTGGGGTTTCTTAGAATTTTACTCATTCCTTCAAGTTCACTTGAGAAAACTATAACTACCCTTGCAAGGAAACAAACATACTCCATTTCTTCCTCAGCCCCTCTTCTATTCTTCAGATAAACTCAGTAAACTTGGCCTGAAAAGGCAACCTTGACTACAGTCAGGCAAAAAGCACAAATAACTGGGGCTATAAGGCTCCATAATAACTGGAATCCAAAGATAACCAAATAAAATTTACAGTTTTATTAAGAAACAGCCAAAGACTTCACGGCCCAATCAATAACTAAGGCCAATGTCGTTACACCTTCGTAGGAAATAACCATGAAATCTCCCCAGCATTGTAACTTAGGCCCTTTCTAATACGTCTGTAACTATCCAGTATTATGAAATACCAATACTGGAACAAAAACAGGTAAAGCACCTTACAATTAATAGCACAGATTTGACCTGTTTCTCAGTTGTGTGTTTAAACTTCTGAGCTCCACTACTTAGGAATTTGAGGTCAAAAATGGCTGCACTACCAATAAAGAAAAAAGTATTATGAGGATCCCGTAGAATCTTCATAATGATGGATGACGATGTTCATTGTATATATTGCAACAATTAATGGATTTTAAAAGACAAAGGATCCATTAATGACAAAGAGTGCTGCTTAATTATTGCTAAAATTACAGTAACAGCAACTATCTTTTTGAGACATTTCTGTATTAACCTTATAGCACTTAAGGTTTTGCCACTAGACTTCAATGACTGCAACCTAAGTTTTCAAGTAATTTCTTGGAATTGGCTAAGCTGCTGAAGCAAAGGTGGCACAAGACTGTCCTTATTTCTGACACCACATGTAAATTGGGAGTGTTTGCATACCATCTCCAGGTTAGATAATTCACTAGACGAACTCACAGAACTCAATGAAAGCTACTATTTGCACAGTTATAATTTATTACAAAGAAAAGGTACATCCAAGGGAAAAAGCAAATAAATTGAAGTCCAGGAAGGTTTCAAATGCTTAGCCTCTGGGGTCCTCTCTGAAGTCAGGCCACTACTGCACAGAGTATTACTAACCAGAGAAGCTTGTCTGAGTCTAAAAGTCCAAAGTTTTTACTGGGGCTCCATCACACAGGAATGACTGACTCACTGACTGCCTGGGTACTTGATCCCAGCTGCCAGGTGGACTGATACCATGTGACCCAAAGCCCCCACCCTGAATCATATAGTTGGTTTTTCTGGCATGTCTGGGTCCACCTTCAAATCTTTTTGCACTGGCTCCCACCCTACACAAAGACCCTCCTATCAGGCATTACATAGATTGCCTCTCAGAGGCTGAGCATAAAGGCCAGACCTGTCTCTGGGCAAGGATGAACTTTTTACACACCACAACCTCTGCTTTCACCTGCACTGTTAGTACACAACAGACTGCCCTTAACCCAAATGATGTCCCCTCAGCTTCCAGTGTTTTCAAAATGTTCCTTTCTTCAACCCCATTTTGTATCTATTTTCCTTCACCCCATATTTAAAAAAAAAAAAAGAAACAGGTTCTTCCTATTTAGCTCAGGCTGGCCACAAACTCAGAATCCTCCGGAGTGCTGGGATTACACACGTGCACTGCACCTGTACTGACATACTTCCTAAGTGCTCTAAACATGACCAAAAAAAAGTCATTTTTACTTGTTTGCTTTTTATTCACTATCTGCATCCAAAGAAACACAACATACTCCCTTTTCTCTTTTATACTCAAAGCCACATTTTTGTCTTTTAGAACCTGTAGACTTTGGCCTTGCTAATACCAAATTATACTTCATTTTATACAAATGATTTAGACAACTGATTTGAGATAGCTTCTTACTTTCAATTATATTCTCTAATTCTGTTAGGCAAAATATGTCTATTAGGCAAATGACCTCTCAAGAATTCCTTTGTTGTGATTGTAAATGAACCACCTGTCAATAACTTGGGAAGTGTTAAGAAATGACTTGCAAATACACTTAAAATCACTGACTTGGGCTAGGATTCTAGCCCCAAGAGCAGAGTTTGCACCGAGTAAGCCTGAGGCCCTATGTTCAATCCCCAGCACTGAAAAAAAAAAAAATGTTTTAACAGCTAAACTCAAACTCAATGGGATGCTTCTTAGGACAGTTTTCACTTTGTCATTTGCTTCAATTAAATTGAAGATCTTTACACCGCACTCTTTCCCGAGCTGTGGCAGCTCTACCTGGGGCATCCAGAGGGGTGAACGCCAGGTATCTACTTGTACTTTTCCTCCAGCCTGGGTTTGCAATATGAGCTCTAAAACAGAAAGCAGGATGCTAAGCAGAACTGAATCAACATAAAGTGCCCCTAAAAGGGAGGAAGGGAAGGAACAAATTTTTAGATTTGAAAATATCCCTGAGGACCTGATTCAGCCCAGAACTGGAAACGAGTCAACAAAGCACTGAATTGCAAGTCAGGGAGCTGGGTTCTGAACCTGGCTTTCCAAATAACCAAAGTCTGTTTAAGAGCAAGCACTAAATGCCAATCTGGGAGGAAAGAAATATGCCAGTGACAAGCAATCAAACATATATAAAACATGAATATTAAAGTTATATAGAAATAAAAACACCTTAGAGTCTGAGAAATCAGTGATCTTCTAATTAACTGTTCTAATGTATAAATTAAAACACTCTGAAATAATCACTGTCACTGTGCATTAGTAAGAAAGAGTATTTTAATGACATGAAATGATAGTTTTAAACATTTTCACTTCTGTAAAATTAGATATTGGTTACATGTATCATAAAATTAAGTCAGTCAGAGCAGACTTTTCTACTTCATAATTCATGTCAAATTTTCACTGATTCTTTGTATTGAGAAAGGTTAATTTCATCTTCTCCTTCATTTTTAAGACTAACAACACGTTTTTGGTAATCTTCAACTTCTTTAGTACCAAGGAGCTCTTCTTTATTTGCTTCCAAATTTTTCTCAGCAGCTTTAATTTGAAGAAGTGTTTCCAAGATACTTTTTTCTGAGGAGCTATTTATCCACACATACTCTTCCATATCTGCTTTGGTCTTTCTTTTTTCCCATTCTTTAGTTTTCTAAAAGAAAAAGAGAGAGATCTGAATTCTGGGAAACGTTACTAAAAGACAAAGTATTTTTATTTGTTTTAGGGGAAGCGAATTCTGCAAAATGTGGAGTCTCTGGTTAACACTTTGTATGCACACTCTGATTCCCTCATCTGGCCTGGGTGTCCATCTGGGCCAGCCGTAGGGCTCACACTCTATTCTGTGAACACCAGTTATTCAAGCTGTGCTACTTCTCACTAGTTCTAGCTATAGTTTACAATTTGTCTACTTTGCAAATTTCACTTATAATATACTTTTTTCCAACAAATACAGAGAATTTGCAGTGATCTATTCCCTAAACCTAAAAACATCAACACTTTACATTACTGAGGTTAAAAATAATGAGCTGAGACTTATTTATCTTTGCAACATGCTTGTGGGAATAACAGGAGAGAATAATTGTAATAATAAAATTAAAATGTCAATATATGTGCACATTTGTATGCAATGCATGGTTTCTGTCATGACTCCATGTCTTCTAGAATTTTGTTATCTTTGTTTCCATAATGCAAGGAATTTTCATCGGTACATCTTTTTTCTTTCTGTTTTTTTGTTTGTTTGTTTGTTTGTTTGTTTCTTTTGTTCTTCTGGTATTTTTTTTAATTACAAAAATTATTACCATGCTATTTAGGGCACACTGGCAGGCTTAAGAGTCATATAATTCAGATCTGTGATTTAATGGATATGTAACATTCTGTGAAAAACCAAACAACATGACTAATAAGTAATATGTTCTAGTTCACAGAAGTCCTGGATCCATATCACATTCTTTCCAAATTAACATAATATTCTGAGCTGTGTGCTATTAAAGAATCATCCACTATAAAGGTGGAAAGATATTACCAAGAGGTATATTTGTAGGTGGGCGTGGTGGAACAACTCACCTGCCATCTAGCTACTTAAGGAGGTGGAGATAAGAGGGTTGTGAGTTCAAGGCCAGCCTAGGCAAAATTAGTGAGACCCCCCACCAGCTTGGAAACAAAATAAAAAAGCAAAAAAAAAAAAAAAGACAAAGGAAAGAAATAAATAATATACTACCTCTGAAAAATTCCATTGAAAAGGCCCCAGCTTGAGCAGAGAGAGCTCCAAGGCTCCTCAGAGCTAAGTGTATTGAGTGTCAAGAAGGTAAACAGTTTCCACCCATGCAACTCTCTTATCCCTACCCTCCACAACAGCCCACTGGCAAACAGAGGAGGACGTAACCCAATGGTAGAGCATTTGTCTAGCATACGCAACCACTATGGTTCAGGGAAGAAGCTCCCTTACCACACACAGACCAGTAAGAAGAAATCTTCCCCTGAATCCTTTGAAAGAAACCAATACAGCTGGGAGTGTGGCTCAAGTGGTAGAGTGTCTGTCTAACATGTGCAAGACCCTGAGTTCAAATCTCAGTACCATCAAAGAAAAAAGAGAGCGAGAGAGAACAGAAGAGAGGAGAGGAAGAGGAAACCAATAAGATATACATTGTCTTCTCTGACCCCAAAATATGGGGTATTCTGCTCTCACAATTGCTGCACGTTTTCCCTACTCTCCTAAAAACTGAATTGATAAATGGAGACAGTGTCCTAGCACATGTTCTAGAAATAATTTATCCAGATGACAATCAACCCTCTGCCCCCCTTTTATCTGGCAGGGAAGCTTTTAGTTTGGCATGGGGAGATGCAGACATGTGAAACTGCTTCTTATCGTACCCCTCTCTAAACCCATCGCAAATAATTTCTAACAGTCAAACTGAATTTGTTTTGTTCTGTACATTAATTTCTTCATAATTCTAACTTACAAGTGAAATATGCTTAATTTAAGAAGCCAATGAATTCATTTTATAAGGCATTAAATAACATGTCACTCCATTTTGTTTCTGACTGCTAGAAGACAACAAATTAAGTGACCTAGCTGTTTAAAAAATTCTGCATTTCATCCAGGTATTGTCTGGACTTTCTACAATGCTTTAAAGTAGACATTTACAGGAAGTAAGTAGCCAAAGTAAACCCACTAATAATTTCTATTCCATTTATCCTGCCCCTACACCTGACATATATAGACTTTTGCCAAGGTAGTACAGGTGTGCCATAATGATCCCCTCAGTTCTGGATTCTCCAGAAGCAGAGAGAAACACATTCTCCGCTAATTCATTGCAGTAAGAGATTTTCCAAGTGCGCAATGGCATGAAAAGGTAAGGAAACCCTGGACTACAGGAAATGTACGTTTACAGGAAGAAATCACTACTGCTCTAAATAGCCACATTCTGTAATGTGAGAAGCATGGCTTCTCACTATCCTCTTACCACCACAATACAGCGCTGAACTACAGCTGCAAGCTGAACACAATTCACATTTTCTACATGCACAAGCTTTCACGTCCAAGCCCCGTACAGCTGAATATAAAATGCAAGAGAATGATCCAACAATCCAAACTAACCCAATGCTTCCTGTTACCAGGTATCTCAAATACCTACGTGTATTAATTACTTCATACACTGTAATTCTTACTAAGATAAGAAAACGATGCGGTATACAAGTTAAATAGAGGGCCACGATCTCTTACAGGGTTTCAGATTTTACAATTTCCTGTATTTTAAGAAATTAAAATTTCCCAAATTTGTCCTGTATTTTAGAAAATTAAAATATATGGCAGTGCATATGCCATATATTTTGTAACTCCTCCAGAAAGGGTCTACAGCAGCACCTCCTAATCTAACCCATTACTATTTTTACAGCAAGATATCAACTGTTCACATTAGACGGGATAAACAGAAACACAAATATCCAGGGATGGTGGCATACACCATAGTCCCAGCCACCTGGGTGGCTGAGGCAGGAAGATCACAGGAGCCCAGGTATGTGAGACCAGTCTGGGTAACACAGTGAGATCCCCATCTCAAAATAAATTATAAATAAAATAGCTCCGCAGCCATTCAGGTCCCATTCTTCCTACCAAGTAAGTTATGAAAAGACTATCAATTTCCAAAGTATTCTGGGTTTCAGAGTACAAATATAGAGCTGTATGTCAGAAATTTGCTCAATGTCACAGAGGAGGGAGGTGAGATAACAAAACACACACACACACACACACACACACACACACAGGCTCATGTTTCCCAGACCTGAATTCAAATCCTTGCTTTACCTGTGATAAGTAAGTCCCTTGAGCCTGCATCTCTATCAGCTCAGACTTTACGGGGCTATTCCAAGCATTGAGAGTAAAGGATGGCTATATACTGACAGCACTTGGCTACAGTAAACACTAACTAAATATTACTTATTGATAACATAACTGCAAATAAGAGTGGACTCAACCCCACATTTGCCTACCTCCAAAGCCTATGCACTTAGGCCAAGGGTTTGGGAGGAGTATTTATGGGAGAGTTTCTACGAAACATTTTGGAGAACGTCTTCAAAGTGAACATGACATGTGCCTACCACTGCCACTATCAAGCAGTAAGTTGAAACTCTAAAGGTAAACACACCTAGCTCTCAGGAGGCAAAAGCAGGAAGATCATGAGTTTGAGGCCAGCTTAGGCATCAAACAACAACAAAATAAGGTAATACGAATTCACACATACTTGCCCCAAATGTTTTATCATTTCATTCCCACTCACAAAATGACTGGTATCTTTAAACCTGATAGAATGTACACAAATGAGAGGTTTTAATTCTTTGTCACTGATCTAAAGGTGACATTTTTCTTCTTTTTGTTTTTTCTGCTGCAGTGGAGATTAGAACTCAGGGACTCATGGATGTGAGGTAAGAACTCTACCACTTGAAAATGGAAAAATGAGGCCTTTTGAAACTATTCCAGGAAAAGGGGGGAAAGAAGGGATAAAGGAGAATGATGGAGGGGGTGAATTCAACTATGAGATATTGTAAGAACTTTGGTAAATGTCACAATGTGCCCCCAGTACAACAGTAATAAAAATAAATAATAAAATTGTCCAAGGTGATATTTTCATAACGCTGTTACTTCCTATCTTCCTGATAAATGAACCTCAGATGAAGATGATGTTATTTTTGCAGTGCTCTGGACTGAGCCCAGAACCTTACACATGCTAGGTCAGCACTTTACCACTGACCTATACCCACAGCCAGAATTCATTTTCTTACACACCTCTTTTTAAAATAACTACGTTATCTTCAGTTTTCAGGCCTTTGGGTATAAGCTTTTTTGGTCTAAAAAACTCAGATTACAATACCCAAACACGTGGAGATACCATCTCTAAACAGAAGGGATAGATGGATAGATAGATAGATAGATAGATAGATAGATAGACAGACAGATAGACAGACAGATAGATCTTCATCCATTCAGGTCACATTTTATGACCAATAAGACCAAAAGCAAGCCTCTCTTAAAAAGATTTTATACCAAGTCACTGTTAGTATTAAAAAAGAAATCTAATTTCTAAAGCCCCATGATAAATATTAAAAAAATTTACAAAGGAATAAAACTGTCACTTCCAGCAAAATGCATAGAACTCAGGGATTAATGTGTTACATGAGATAAGCCAAATAGTGTATGTTCTTACATGGAAGCTAAAAAAGTTGATCTCATGGAAGAAGGGAACACAGAATAGCAATTACTAGAGGCTAGAAAGGGTAAGGTAAGGAGGGAATAAGACAGTTCAAGAAATAAATTCTAGTGTTTTACCACACAGAAGGGTGACTACAGCTTACAGCAACTTGTTATATTTCATAAAGGAAAGTTTGAAGACACAAACACAAAGAAATGTAAATGTTTAAGGAGATGGAAATACTAATTACCCTGATCTGATCATTGCACATCATTTATCAAATTATCATAACTGTACTCCGTAAATATGTACAATTAATGAATCAATTTAAAATACATTTTTTAGGCTGGGCACTGATGGTTCATGCCTGTAATCCTAGCTACTCAGAAGTCAGAGATCAGGATGATTGTGGTTTGAAGCCAGCCTGGGCAAATGTTCGAGAGACCTATCTTGAAACAAAAAAAAGGGCTGGTGGAGTATCTCAAGTGGTAGAGTCCCTGAGTTCAAGCCCCAGCCATTTTGCTCCTTGAGGACATTTTCCAATTCTGTACAATAATAAGACTGAATTCGTCCATGCGAAAGGACTCTATTTAGTAAAAGAGAAATGAGTAAGGTCTGATCTATCAGCTAGGGTTTACCATGACAGATTAGAATTTGGGAAGCCACAGATACGACCAGTTTTAGTGCTGGGCTACATAGAGGAATTGGAAGTCAGGACCAGGCTTCTAAAAGGCAATGTATAAACTCCCATAATCTCATAGTATTTGGAAGAGATAGGAAGTCCTCTTCCAACTAATCTCCCTCTCAAGACATTTGCTAGACTGTGAAGCTGTAAGGGGCTAAGCAATTAACAGATTAAGCCCAAAATTTCTGGAAGGAGCAAGTGACCACTCAGCAGTCTTTCAAAGATGTAGAGTCAGACTCACTAAGTTCTCATCGCAAGCCTGGAAGGCTGTGCCTCAGGAAAAGGGACAACCCAGAGGTAGACTAGATCTTACAAAACCTGCAAACTACCCCTAACCCAACTCAATCATGAGTGAGTTAAAATGATAAGACCCTGACTGCTATCTGCTCAAGAGAAAAAAGAGGAAATCCTTTCTGATGGTCAATATCAAGTACAGCTTCTATGGGTCTTTCAAGGCACAATGTATGAGCAGAGTGCTGTGGCTCACACCTGTAATTCCTGCTACTCAGAAAGTGGAGGCAGAAGAATCATAAATTTGAGGCCATCCTGGGTTACATAGTGAGACCCTGTCTAAAAACACTAAAACCAAACAAACAGAAAACCCTCCACAATGTCTGACATGTAATAAAGATTGGAAGGAAAGAAAATAATAACCAAAGAAATGTAACTAAGAACCAAGGAAAACCAAACGACAGCAGCAGACATTCAGTTGATCGTAATAACGGAGTTACAACACTTTAAAATAGCCATGATTAATGTGTTAAAGAAAACAAAGGCTAGGTGTGGCAACACATGGCTGGAAGACCAGCACATGGGAGGCTGAGGCAGGACAACTGAGATAAAGGCCAGCCTGGGCTATGAAGCAAGACCCTGTTTCAAAGAAAAAAAAAAAGAATGCAGAGAAAAAGATAAATACTGTGAATTTTAAAATGAACAATTTTGGGCTGGAGGGGTGACTCAAGAGGCAGAACACCTGCCTAGCAAGCACAAGGCCAAGTTCAAACCCCAGTACAGCCATAATAAATAAATCAATAAATAAAAATGAACAATTTTAACATAGAACTGAATGTACATGTAGAATTGAAAAACAAAATGTCTAAAATTAATAAATCACTGTCTGGGTTAAAAACGGTCTGGTATAGCAGAAGGCAGGATTAATGACCTCAAAGAGCAATAGAAAACTATATTGTTATATATATTAGAGCTACTTAACATAACTATGAAATCTGTACTATGGGATTATAACTAGGAGATTCTGAAGTCTTTTTAAAAATATTGTACTAATTAACTTCTCCTAAGGTTTATGGTGATTCTGTTTAACAAGTTCAACAAATGTAAAACTGGGAGAACAACTCTTATATGTCCTATACAAAGAGGAAACTGTAAAATATTTAAGTAGGATTGCAAAAACATATTTTGAGGAACTTAGTCTGCGTTAGTAATTCCTGAGTTTACACAGTACTTGTTACTACTATAAAAACATATAGGTTTTACTTTCAAGAGCCCATAATTTTTCTCTAATTTCTGACTTTAAAAAGCTATGGTACCAAGTTCACAAAAAAGAGAAACAGATATTCTGTTTCCTAATGGAAGTCTACAATACCAATTACAAAGTAGTTTCCCTAAAAAAAAAAACCCCAAAAAACTCAAAAACCTAATTAGGGCGTGAGTAAGCCTCTAGATCTAAGCATCGATTTACAGGAAACACAGAACAGTGGGATGTGTGGTACTGTGATGCCATCAGCAAAATCCAAATGATAGGAAAGCCTACAAGGAAACATACACCAAGATTTCTCCAACAAATAAATTGCAAAGAAAAGCAGTTTGTTGTCGAGGGACAACAAATTTCAAGACACAACACAGCTCCCTTTTGGTTTGTGACCATTCTGGAACACATCATCATCATCATCATCACTGTCATTATTATTATTAGCAATACTGGGGTTTGAACTCAGTGCTTGCTGGGCAGGTGCTCTACCACTTGAGCCACGGCCCTGGCCCAGGATGTTCTTTAAAGAAGCATTTACAGAGAGCCTACCACATGCTCGGGCAATATGAGAAGGCAGACATCTAGGACACCTTGCTTTAGCATTTTTAAATGAATGCTTCAGATCTTAGAAATAGGTATGCTGGCTTTTCATATTAAACAACTGCTGAATTTCCCTTCAGGTGAAATAAAAAATAAGAGTTGGCTAAAGCAAAAACACCTTATTATCCAAACATGAAAACACAGCTACTATAACAAAACTAATTTATAAACCAATCATTTTATACAGGGCTATTAACTCTATTAAATATAATTTTGTTTTTTATGCTTTATAAAAAGCCTCTATTAAAAAAGTCTCAACAACATAGAAAAGTAAAGAGAACAGCAGAATGAACTCCCGTGTACCTGTCACCCAGCTCTAATGATTCACTCACGATCGATCTTATTTCATATATGCCTCTACCACTGCCCCCTTCCCAAACCCTTACTAAATCCTGTGAAGGAAATTCTAAGCAATATGTCATTTCTTGTGTAGCGTATCAGTATCTGTCTTTAAAAAATAGGTATTTTGTTTAGGACAGTTATATTCAGCTCCTTATTCTGGCAAACCGTAATTAGCATTAAAGATCAAAGGTTTTTGCATGAATTCAGAATACAAGCTTATTGGAGTCTACGTCATGGAACCACAGAAAGAATTTGGTAAGTCAGCTTTCACTGAATTTATTTATACCTGTCATTTCCTTTGGGGCAAATTCACTTTATAGGCTGCTGGCAAAATAAGAGACTCAAACTGGATGGCTTTTATTGTTGGCTATTTACTCTTAACAGCAGCTAGGGAGCTGACTCAAAAGAGAGCTGACTCAAAAGAGAGCTTAATCATCTTAAACCAAAGGCATTTCTTTTTTTTTTTTCCTTTTTCTTTTATTATTCATATGTACATACAAGGCTTGGCTCATTTCTCCCCCCTTCCCCCACCCCCTCCCTTACCACCCACTCCGCCCCTTCCCTCTCCCCACCCCAATACCCAGCAGAAACTATTTTGCCCTTATTTCTAATTTTGTTGTAGAGAGAGTATAAGCAATAATAGGAAGGAACAAGGGTTTTTGCTGGTTGAGATAAGGATAGTTATACAGGGCATTGACTCACATTGATTTCCTGTGCGTGGGTGTTACCTTCTAGGTTAATTCTTCTTGAACTAACCTTTTCTCTAGTACCTGTTCCCCTTTTCCTATTGGCCTCAGTTGCTTTTAAGGTATCTGCTTTAGTTTCTCTGCGTTGAGGGCAACAAATGCTAGCTAATTTTTTAGGTGTCTTACCTATCCTCACCCCTCCCTTGTGTGCTCTCGCTTTTATCATGTGCTCATAGTCCAATCCCCTTGTTGTGTTTGCCCTTGATCTAATGTCCACATATGAGGGAGAACATACAATTTTTGGTCTTTTGGGCCAGGCTAACCTCACTCAGAATGATGTTCTCCAATTCCATCCATTTACCAGCGAATGATAACATTTCGTTCTTCTTCATGGCTGCATAAAATTCCATTGTGTATAGATACCACATTTTCTTAATCCATTCGTCAGTGGTGGGGCATCTTGGCTGTTCCCATAACTTGGCTATTGTGAATAGTGCCGCAATAAACATGGGTGTGCAGGTGCCTCTGGAGTAACAGTCTTTTGGGTATATCCCCAAGAGTGGTATTACTGAATCAAAAAAAACAAAGGCATTTCTTTTTTTTTTTTTTTTTTTAATGGAATTCCTATCTTTTAATAAAGCAGTTTTACATCAGAAATTAATGAATGATGTTTATATTTTTAGCTCTTTATATGAATCAATTATCCAATGAATAGGCAACAAAGATTTTCTTCCATCCTGTAGGTTGGTTCTTGACACCGATTGTTTCCTTTGCTAACAAAGGCATTTCTAAAGTCAAATGACAAGAAAGAGATTAACTGCTGTTATGATGTTGCTCCTGATACCAGAAATTAGAAAGTCTAGATAAATTATGACAGGGAGAAGACTGCAAAAGAAAAGAGCTAATAGCTAATTTTTGTTGTTTACTACCTTGAAATAAAACTTCTTCCTCACCCTCCTCCTTCACTTGTTACTCATTCTCTTGTGTTAAAACCGTTTTATTAGCCAGGCACAGTGGCCCACATCTGTAATCCTAAAATCAGGAGGATCAAGGTTCAAGGCCAGCCTGAGCAAATAGTTCTCCAGACCCCATTTCCAAAAAAACCTGAGCAAAATAGACTGGACACATGGCTCAAGTAGTAGAGTGCTTACTTTACAAGCATGAAGCCCTGAATTCAAACCTCAGTCTTAACAACAGCAACAAAGTTTTATTATGAACACCAATGAAAATGCTGTGAGCAGTTTGAATAGCAGCTGCATGTGTTCACAGAATCACAGGATCTCAGGGCCGGAAGGAGGTTCCAAAGGCAATTTAATGCAACTACTAAATCTCAGGAATATGTTTCTTTTACTGTACGTTGGCTAAGTGGCCAATACATGAAACATTTTCTGCCCACTGCATCTTTGGATGGATCTTAGAAATGTGTTAGTCAGTAAACTGAAGTCTTGTTGCATCTCTAAGAGTCATAACAAACAAATACAGGGCAGAGTAAGGTGGTGCTAAAAAGGCTAAAGCAGGAGGATCATGAGTTCAAGGCCAGCCTGGACTACATATCAAGATCCTGTCTCCCAAAACCACTGCCCCTTAAAAAAAATCAAAGTTCTATTGATATGAAGTTCTTTGAACATCTAAAGAGAGTGCCTCTCTTCTCCAGCTATCTCTATTTCTTCAAATGTTCCTATTATAAAATTCTACTGAGTCTTCTATGTTGGGCAAGCTATAAAAAAAATTTAGTTTGAATGCAAATTGATAATTATTTTAATTTTAAAAACAATGCTTGAAACTTTGAGTTACCTAAACATATTGGATACCAACTTGAACTCTGAAGTTTGTGCTTAGCCAGGCATCAGTAGCTCATGCCTGTAATCCTAGCTACTCAGGAGGCAGAGGATCAGGAGAATCGAGGTTCAAAGCCAGTCCTGGGCAAAGAGTTGGCAAAATCCTATCTTAAAATAACCCACCACAAAAAAGGACTAGCGGAGTGGCTCAAGCAGTCAGAGTGACTAGCAAGCATGAGACCCTGAACTCAAACCCCAGTGCTACCAAAAACAAAGAAAAAGTTGATGCTTAAGTATACAAAATCTCCCTCAAAAACATACATACTTCTACTTAAAGTAATACATTTAGACACAACACAACTTTTAATATTATTTAAATAATGAATTGTTCTTAACTGTTCCTAATGTATAATAGTCACTATGTTAAGTGTTAACCCAAATTTTCAATAAACATTTAAAATACTTTTCTACCAAGTTTTAGAAAACAGGGAAAAAAATCATAAATTCTCAAGTTACATACACGATGGTTACTCTTCCATAACTGAGAATTTTCATTCAAACTCAAACAACAAAAACAATAAAATCAAATAAAAACTCCAAATTTTTCAGAAACGGAGTTTTAAAGGTTTAGACATATGATTTCAGTATGGTCCTATAACTGATTGAAATCTATTTCAAGATCTTCACTTTAGGCCTGGAGGTGTGGCTCAAGTGGTAGAGTGCCTGCTTTGCAAGTGCAAAGCCCTGAGTTCAAACCCCAGTCCCACCAAAAAAAAAAAAAAAAAAAAAAAAAAAAAAAAAGATCTTCACTTTAGGTATCAATAGGAGATTCGTACATGCTCAGTTAGTAACTCACCAAATACTCAACTGAGTATTCACCACAGAATATTCTGAAAGACTGACATCATCTAAATTCCACTGGCAAAGTCCAGGAACATTCACCCACACTTACCCAAGACTCATGGTACAGAACTGTTAGTAGATACACTGCATAATCGTAATTCTGCCTCTTTAAAAGAGAAAGAGGGAGGAAGTCAAAATTCTAGAAGCTCAATATATAGAATAATTTGCAAAATATACAATATACTAAAACAGAAGATAACATTTTCAGTAATTCTCTATCCACTTCAGAAAATTCTGCTCTTAGAATAGTCTGTGTTGCTCATTAATTGAGTACTGGGGTTACTTTTATCTTTGCTTTCATTACTAATGGAGTTATTTGTATATGATAATAGCTTTAAGCTATTTTTTAACAGGACTGTGTTCAATCCAAGTTCTTTCCACCATCTCAATGCTGAGAATCTGCTGGATGGCACGAGCATATCTGAGTTAACTTAAAAATGAGCTAGACAGGTGATACATGTTAATCTAAATGTTAATCTTATTTCTTCAGAGCTGATTCTTTTTAAAATGAACTACACACATATACTGTTGCTGCTACATTTATATTTAAAATAGAATTAATACAGGGGGAAAAAAGAATTTTAATACCCTAAAATTAAGCAAAACTTCTACATATGTATGAGATGGTATACTAAGCTTGTAGGGTAATAAGGTAATATAGAAAAAGAAACAATCGTTTCCAGTTTCTTCAAATATAAAACTATTACATGACAAATGACTTTAAGTGTACTGATTATTCTTTACTTATATTTAATAGTCGTCTAACTCTGAATAGCTATTATATGAAACGTGTGTGTACTGATGTTGTCAACCTAGAGATAAAGCAACCTTATCAGAACTTACAGAATTTCAGGAAATAACATGTTAAAGGTATTTTAAAAGTTGGATAAATTAGAAGTGCAACGTTACCTTGCATTTTCTAAAGATACTAAAAGGATTATTCCTAATATATTTCAAATCTATTTCCCTCTTAATATCAGAAACCATGGCTCCTGTGCTTTTCCTGCCTCCACACTCCTCACCATCTCTCTCTGCACACTGTCCTGAGCCTTCTTCCCACCACTAAGACACAGGGTATGAGACCTGATTCTGATGCCTCCAAATCCTTTGAAACTTAGGATGGGTGGGGAGATCTGCCACTCACTTTTCTCTAAAGAGCTGTTTTATATTCTGACACAATTTAGAGGCAACAAGAGTAAATTCTAGAAATAAAATACCCACTTAGTAAAAACATACCAGTAACCTTTCTTTATATCAAATGAAAATCATCTAACTTATAAACTCATAGTTGATAACCTTAATACTCTTTTTATAAATGACTATCCTAGCTCTGAAATTCTGCTTATTTACAACAATGCCTTGACAAATTTTCATATATGCAACTTAGCAATTTAATTTTGAACTACATACATTGACTTTGTTTTTTAGGATAGGACTAAGGTTTGAACTCAGGACCTCTTGCTTGGTAGGCAAGAGCTCTACCACTTGAGTTACACCTCAGCCTCCATACCTCAACTTTGTAAAAACCTATTTAAAGGAACACTTATTCTATTTTATAGAATAAAGTGCTGTCCCAGTCTAGAATCACAAATAAAGCCAATTAAGACAACAAAAACCCCCACGTATTTAAGCATTAATCACTAGCAAATCATACTTTGCCTTCTTCTAACATCTTCCAAGTTTTACATACACAGGTATACGAAAGCCAGGACTAAAAATAACAACACAACTAAGCAAGCCTTTCTCCATACATAAAGAGAATAGTAAAAGTAGGTTAGTTTGAGGATTTAAAAAATATGAATTGGACAACTTCTCTAATAGAAGTTGATGTAATAAAAGCTACTCCTATCTTTTTTTTTTTTTTTTTGGTGGGACCAGGGTTTGAACTCAGGAGTTTATGTTTGCGAAACAGGCATTCTATCCTTGATTATTTTGGAGGTGGGGTCTTGCAAACTATTTCCCTGGGCTGGCCTCAAACTATGATCCTCCCAATCTTAGCCTCCCAGGTAGCTAGGATTTTGCCTAGCCACCATTCCTATCTTAATATGATTTCTCAAAAGAGGCCTACAGGGATGGAAGACAATAAAGAAACATATGTGAACTGTCTTTCCAATTTTTTTCTTTACCTATCTGTTTTGATGATCAGTACATCTGTGATCTTGCAGTATTGTTCTCCTACAAGTTTAATAAATTTCTTCTTTGCATGATCATCTAAATTCAAACTGGACAGTTTAACCTTAAAAATATAAGAAAAATATTATTGAAAGCATCATTTCATATAATTTAATTTTGAAAAAGGAAGCAATGTTATCAATATTAACATCAAGCACACTTTTAGAGACCTTTCTAAACTCCTTTCTATACAAAGTCAGCAGTTAGTACATTATGAAGTACTAACATTACGATCTTACTTATAGAAAAAAAAAGGAAGTGAATATACTGTTTGGAGTTCTTTGAAAGTTCTAAGAATCAGTACCTTCTCTGAAAGAACTGATATATCACTTAAATAAGTAAAACTATGATGCATCAATAAAATTAAACTCCATTGGTGTTAGTAAAGCTGGACTACAGAAATAACTAGATAGACTACTACAGTAGCTTTAAGGACCTGTAATCCCAGCTACTTGGGAGCAGTGGCTGGAGGCCACTCCTGACAAAGTTAGCAAGAGACCCTACCTGAAAAACAAATTAAAAATAAAAGGACTGGCACGTTCTCAAGAAGTAGAGTGCTCACCTAGCAAACACAAGCCCCCGAGGTCCATGCCCACTAGTATCTTTGCCATGCAATGATAAGACCTGCATCACTGCAACTGGTTTCAGGGGCATTTATTTATTTATTTAGAGACAGGGTCTTGCTGCGCAGTCTAGGCTGGCCTCAAACTCTTGATCCTCTTGCCTCAGGCACACGCCGCCACATCTGGCTGGAACATTTACTTTTAAAAGCTACAGCTATCTCCTGGAGACTGAAGTATCACATTAGAGAAGGATCAATACATTTGAAGTCAATTTTCAAAAATTAATATTAGCCACACAGACTGTTAAGAATTTTTTTAAGGCTATGGACACAGCTCAGTGGTAGAGAAACTTGCCTAGCATGTACAAGGAATTGGAGTTAATCCCCAACACTGCCAAAAACCATTTTTAAAAAGAGCTGTTTTTCAAAACACAGTTAGAATATGCTCACTTTAACTAGGTTCCTACATTTGCTTATTTTTTGAGAGAGGGTCTCACTGTCGTTCAGGCTGGCCTTGAACTCATGATCCTCCTGCCTCACCCTCCCAAATGCTTAGACTGCAGGTGCATGCCACATCCAGCTCTAAACTGGGTTCTTTACAGAGGTATTTCTTGGAGAATTTTAAATTTCAAGATGTAGTATGCAAGTGATTCTCAAATTTATTTGACCTTAGATTCCACTTTTCAAGGACAACTCATACAATTCATCTTCATTAAGATATGTTTGGGGAACATGCTGGCCTAAATATGCACATTATTTAATCTGAAGAAAATTACAGCATGGGGCAAAGGTATATTTAACTAGAGATGAACAGATTTGACACTAGAATACAGTTAAATAAAGCAAAGCATTGTATTAGCCCACTTTTGGTTACTATAAAGAAATACCTGCAGCCGAGTAACCTTATAAAGAAGAGTGGTTTATTTATTCACATTTCTGGAGATTCAAGGGTATGGCACTGGCATCAGAAAGATTGAAATTCATATAGTAAGTAATGATCATACTGCAAGACAGGAAGCCAGAGAGCAATTCAGGGGTCGGCTTTGCTCTTGTAACAACTCATTCTCTAGAGAATTAGATTAGGATCCACAAAAACTGCCCAAATCCCATTCAAGAATAGCACCCCAGTAGCCAAAGTATTTCCCACCAGGCCCCACCTCTTTTTTTTTTTTTAAACTCAGGGCTTTGTGCTTGCAAAGCAAGCTCTACCACTTGAGCCACTCTTCCAGCCCAGTTTGTTCTGGTTATTTTGGAGATGGAGTCTCACAAACTTTTGCCCAGCCTGGCCTCAAACTTGGATCCTCCCTCTCTCAGCCTCCCAAGTAGCTAGTGTGGAAAGCGAATTATGAGAAGCCTATGAGAACTGGACATAGCAAGGCGAGATGCAGCTCAACTGCTTTTCCTAAGATGTTTATCTGTAGGCTGAGATTGGCACAGTCTCAGCCACAGACGAGGAAAATGCAGAACAGCTTCTTCTAAGTTGTTTACCTTCAGAGAAGCAGGAACACGGGTTTCTCCTGTTACAATGTCAACCCTCCCCGCTGCTCCACCCTGTTTACCACTGGATATAAAAGACTCCTTGAAGGAGGATTGCTTTGGGGGCTTTTGCTTGTTGGCTTTTTGATGTGAGAGGCTTTGGAAGGGAAAAGAATTGCTGAAGGGAAAGCGCTAGAGGGAGATTGCTGAAGGGAAAAGAATTGCTAAAGAGGGGTTATAGAAAGTCTGCACCAAGAACTTTGTACATAGGCTTTAGAAAGCTAAGCTAAAGAAAAGCGACAGAGAACATGGGACAGTGCAAGTCTGGGGGCAAAGACTTTAAGAGAGATTATGCTAAAGAACAGCTAAGAGAAGACATGGGACAGTGGGAGTCTAAGGAAAGAGACTTTAAAAAACAGAAAAGAATAGAATGCCTGCCTAGCAACTGCAAGACCCTGAGTTTGAACTCTAGTTCCACCAAAAAAATAAAAATAAATAAAATAACCAGAGCAAAAAAATAAAAACAGAAAAGAAGACTTTAAAAGCAGGGTTTTAAGGAAAGACTTTAGAAGCAAGGTTTTAAAGAATTGTAAAGGAGTAAGGCCTTAAAGAATAAAGACAGAGAGAAGCGAGTAAATGAAGAGATTAATAGAGAAAAAGAAGCAATGAGGGTTGTGGGTCTCCAACCGAGCACCCAACACACCTGGCCCCACTTTCTGTCTGTCTGTCTATCCTGTGTCCTTTCTGCATCTCCAGCCGCCCCTGGTTAGGTTCGGTAATAACAAGGAGTGAGAGGAAAAAGCTCGCTCCAGCTAAGATTACAGGCTTGAACCACCAGTGCCCAGCTTGGCCCCTACCTCTTAAAAGTCCCATCCCCTTCCAACATCACCACTCTGGGGACAAATGCAAACCGTATTCAAATCACAGCAAGCATAAATTAATTTTCCATGGACAGTGTCAAGAATAAGAAAGTTGTAACTCCATGAAGAAGGAAAAAGACTGAACAGGATTTTTAAATCCCATCTGGTTCTTGTCTCTAGCTTCACTAACTCTGCCCTTCTCAAGACACCATAGCACAGTAGCCTATTTACTTGCCCATTCTCCCCCACTGAATTGCAAGCCTTTGAGAGTGAGAATAATGTCTGTTTTGTTCTTAGCTATGGCCTAGAACTAGAAAAGCATTCAATAAATATTTGCTGAATGAATATGTAAATTTTTAAAAAGATGTAATTTTAAGTACTGATTTTCAGCCTGACAGCTAAAATAATCCATTTTATGATAACTGACTACTAGTAACATGGACAATTACTGCTATGAAGATAACAAAATGTACCAACCTTAAAGTTACATGTATACATACATATACATGTATGCAGACAGAATATAGAAAAAAATGACAATTTTTACATTGGAATAGTGAGAAAGTAGTGATTTTTCCTTTTAAAATTCTCTTCAATGAAATCAAAATATTTAACAATACATTAAATTTTTTTAATTTTTTGCATGTCCCAGGTTTTTATGGGACATAAAAATTTTTATTGTAACAACTGCTTTACCTCTCGTTCACATTAACATAACTGCACAGTTTATGCCAGAAACTCATAAACAGCTCAGACACAGTCGTGTGGTACACTCAACACCACCTGCTAGCACTCAAAGGCACTGCAAAATTGTAGTCTTTAATCTGGACGAACACTCTGGCTCCAAAGTTGAGTAGCATTCATTGTCTTTCTGTGTTGGAGACCAATACCCTTACAACTTTTAGATGCTTAAGGATGGCACTGATGCCATCCCTCCAGGATAAAATACTGGTTTTGAGTTACACTCTTGCCTGAGAGGTGATGGGGAGTGAGGAGGGACATTTCAGGTTTCCACTTGGTCTTCACCACTCTGATAGCCCTATCCCACAGCCAGGGACTCAGCACAAGGGTTGCACTCACTCTAACTAAACATGTCAACCCCAATCACACATTTGGGGATCAAGGAATGACCACTAGGTATATGCAGTGAATTATAAGCCACTTTAAGCTAGACCTTAGATTGAACACCTAGACCCCACTTGTCTCCAACATATTATCCATTGTTCTCCCTATACACCTTGCAATAGTAGGCATTTGTTCTCTCACAGTATCTATGGGGCAGGAATCTGGGAGCTGCTCAGCTGGCTGGTCCTGGCTCCATATCTCCTGAGACCACAGTCAAGCTGATGGTGGGGTGGCTGGCATCTGAAGGCCTCAGGGAGCAGCTCACTTGACTGTTGACAGGAGGCCTCAGGTCCTGGGTCTACCCACATGGACCCCTCCATGGGCTGCTCTCGTGTCCTCCTGATGGGGCAGTTAACATGAAAGAAAGAGATAAGAGAAGGTCATAATGCCTTGTAGGCCCTAATCCAGTAGCCAGCAAACTATAGCCTGCTGGGATAGCTCAGGATCACACGGTGTCTGTGCCTTCTTCACAGTGGACCCGTGCCCAGTTCCTTCCTCCTTTGGGGCTCTGGTTCTAACTCTTCATCATTCCAGGGACTAACTGATCATGTCTACCTCCCCCTCCAGACCAGAAGCTCCTGAGGGCAGGAACCATTCACCATCATGTTCTCAGTGTCCAGCAATGTCTGCTATGTGACAGTGCTTGGGAAAGGGTTATTAAAGATGAATCAGCTAACCAACCTCTACCCAACAACAGAACCAGCATTCTGGCCAAAAAGCACCAAGGCCACAGCCGAGGCTGCCAGCAAAGTGGAAGCCGGCAGGGGAGTGGCCTCATGCTGTCCTGGTCCTGCCCCAGATGGCCTTCTGGGCTGTGTCACAGAGAGGCTGAAAGGAGAGGCCTTTGTGCAGGGCTACCTGAACTCACTTGCAGGAGCTGGAGGAGTGACCGGCATGGGGCATCAGAACTGGGCAGCTGAGTGCTATGGGCTTAGCCTAGCACTAGGATGCAGGCTCCCCCTTGTCCACAACCCCCAGGAAGACGCCAGGCTGCTGAGACCCCCCTCCCTCCCCAAAAAAAGGTGGACAGCTGCTCTCAGGCTCATAGACAGATATAGATATATAGAAATCTTCTTTTAACATATTTATTAAGAAGTAGAATACACAGAAGAACACATATGCATGCATTTATATTTACGTGTGTATATATATGTATATTTATATACATATATATACACAAAAGTAAATGTGCTCCCTAAATTACATCAAAGCAAGCATCCATGTGACCCCCCAAGCACAGGCGGAGGAGACCTGTGGTGACCCAGAAGGCTGTCGGGCCCACCCTCCATCTCCATGCCAGACTCTGCTGGAGGCTGGCCATGACTTGACTTGTCATGTTACAGTTTAGCTTTTCCTGGTTTTGACTTTAATCTAACTAGAACCATACAGAGTTCTTTTTTTCCTTTTGTGCTTGATTTCTGCCACTCATTCATCTTGTTAAATGTCTGCAGTTCATAAATTTCATTGCTATATAATATTCCACTGTTTGTTTAGACCGTAGCTTATTTCTATACCTTACTGGGGGGTGGACATTTAGGTTGCTTTAGTTTGGAACATTCCAAATAAAGTCATTATGAACATTCTGGACCCATCTCTTGGTGCTCGTAGGTGCCATTTCCATTGGGGATAGGATGAGTATTTCCATCTTTAATATTGAACATCATACTATTTTCCACAGGGGCTTATGCAATGACCAGAAGCATAAACTTACTGCCAACACAAGTTCTGCTGCTCCAAGCCCTCACCAACACTAAGGATTCTCAGTCTTGTTAGTTGTAGCCAGGCTGACAGGAGTGCAGAGCCAGCCCCTTCTGTGGCTCAACTTTGCCTCTTCTTGATGACCAGGGGAGGCACCTTGGCTCCCTCACTGGCCATTTGGGTGTTATCCTTTGTAATGCTCCTGCTCAAATCATTCACATTCACCTTTGGGCTATGTGTCTATCATTTTCTTACTCATTTACAGTTCCTCAAAAAAAGCCAGCTAATAAAGGGTGTGATTTACACACAAAAAAAAAAATCACTGCACATGCTTAATACATGCACTGTGGTGGGTTTGTGATGCCATTATCACAATCAGGATGATAAGCTTTCATCACCTCCAGAAGTGTCCCCGTCCCTTCCTCTCAGCCTGTCTCCCTGATCTTAAAGGTCATAATTTCTGTAATCTCGAGAGCTGCTGTTGCCTGGGTCTCACATTCCAATAACAGTGCAACAGTCACATGTGGTTCACAGGAGGTCTGGCCTTTGCTGGGCCCCCCCCACCACCACCACCAAAGTCCCCTGAGGATTTCTGAAGGAACACTTCATTCCCAGTCTGTCCTCACATCCAAACGGCCGGGCCACCCTCCTTCAAAGCTGGACCCAGTCCCATTGAGGTCAACCCAGGCCCTCAAGGCCAGACAGCCAATGCATACCCTAAATCCAGCCCTGCCTCCCAAGGAGTCAAGGAGGAAGCCAGGGTGCACCTCTGCTCCCAGGAAGGCCAGCCTTAGACATGTCTGTGCAAAGCAACTGCACTCCCCCTGGATCGCTCCATTCCTGTGAATCCACCTGCAGAGACACAGAACTCAGCTGCAGTTTTCCATGAGGTCTCCTTCCACCCGCACTGTGCCCTGGTGGTCCATCAGATCCATTCCTACAGAGACCTCCCAAGTGCTTGTTCCCTCCTCTGTCCATACTTGCTTAACAGAAACTCATGTTTATTGAGCATTTATCAAGCGTCCGACTCTATTCTTACCCTTTGCGTGCCTTAATTTAAACATCTAACCTTCCCGAAAACCCATGCTCCAGTTACTATTACTATAAACTGATGCACAGAGAGTCTATGTGAGTCACCCGGAGTCACACAGCTTCCAATCGGGATCAGTGCCCAGGTTCCCTATCTACCTGCACTCTGAACTGCTGCAAGGGCCCCTCCCGCCGGCTCAGGGCATGCTGCTTTGTGTCACTCACTACATTGCTCTGCTTCCTTCTTTCTAGAAATGATCTTTTAGCCCTTCCCTTTCTGCCCAGCTCCTGGGAAACTCAAGTCGGCGCTGATGCACGAATATTGCAATGGTACCAAGCCCTTGGGGCCACTGGTTTTGTTTTCTTCCCAATTAGAGGGCTCTCGATTTCTATTTTGTCATTAATGATAGGCTGCTTCTTTCCAGAGACAATGTAGGAGGCAACACGCTTCAAAATCATAACCAACACATAGAGCTAAAATGCTAGGCCCTCAGAAACAGAGCCCAGAAAAGGGTGACCTGCCTGCACTAGATATGATTATGCCTCAAGGCAGCCAGGGAGGAAGAAGAAATCTGATCCCTTACTATCTGCAGGAAGCAGGCTGTTTGCTCTATGGGGACAATGTTTTCCTTTACAATACATTCTTATAAAACTTGCTTACATGGGTCTTGATATGACAAGTGCTGAGTGATGCAACCCATTGGCTATGTCCTAAAAACAACATTTTTGCAGTGAAAGGAAAGTATATTTCATGGGACTGTTGACCAGTGCTGGGGACAATGTACTAGCAACACCCAGGGACGCAGAGTCCTCCAGAAAAGAGGCCCACATGATCCAAGGACAGATTCTCCCAGGCCAGGATGGTCCAGTCGGGGCCAGGACTTGGAGTTCCCGGAGACTGGCAGGACAGTTCAGCCCTTCCAGGCATGGGCTAAACACCCAGCACCAGCTCCAGGTTGCTGAGCAACTGATTGCACCCTGAGGGTGGGGCCAAGCCTTCCATCTCCTAACAACACCCCTGGTTTGACACCCTGGACAGTCAAGATGACTGCAAACAAACAAAGGAGGAATGGATGGTTGAGGGCACCCCACGCCTCCTTGCCTAGCGTGGCAGACTCTTCTTTTGTCCCTAGTATCTATAGAGGCAATGAACCCAAATCCGTAGTGGGGAATATGAGCACCTGTGTTTCCCAGTGCCCCTTGCAGCTGAGGCAGTCATGTGACTGAGTACTGGCCAATAGTGGGCAAGTAGGAACACACTTCTTGCCTTGTCCCTCTCTGCCTGGAAACTAGAGGTGGAGTCTGGCCAGCCTGGCTCAAACTTGACTGCCAGCCTATGGGGCAAGATAGAACCAGCTTGAGGCCTGATTCTATGGAGCCACATTCCAGTCTAGAGAGAAAAATTAAGGTTATATCTTGTTTAAGTCAGTGACATTTTGAGTCTAACATAATAGGCAAACCCACCAAATAATGTCCTTCTCCCCTCCTCCTCCCTCCCCCGCACTGGTCCTGTCCCCAGGAACTACCTGTTGAAATGTCATTGCTCTTCCTGCCAGGAGCCACCAGACCAGCAACTAGGCCTTGTATATAGCTGCATGGAGGTCTCCTGAAGCCGTTTCACCTCTAGCAGCCTAATAAGAAGGACAGCATCCCTCCCAGGCACCTAACACTGCCCCTGTTTTACAGATGGGAAAATTGAGGCTCCAGAGTTCCTTGCCCCACCCCCACCCCCACCCCTACTCCATCCTGAGAGAAATGAATACTGTTGTCCTCCTACTCAGACAAGTGAATACCAGTGATTCTGCCTATGAGGAAGTGCCCCAATGTCTACATGACAGGCAGGAACTGGATTTCAGAGGGCCATGACCCTGCATGATGGCAGGCTAGCACTGGGGGTGGGCGGGAAAGAGGCTGAAGTGTCCCAGAAGAGGGGGAGCTTGGGAAGTGAGAACAATGGCCAAATACTGCCCCCCACACACAGCCACTGCCTTTCAGTAAGGTCTTCCCCATATCCCAGCACTCTGAGAGTCCTTGTGTTACTTGAGGACACATAGAGGAAGACCCTGAGCCCTGTGACAAGGCTCCAGCTGCCTCGTGGGGGTAGCACACCAGATGGAGGAGAACAGTCTGTGCCTGTTATGTCACCATGACCCTCCAGTGTTAGCTGTCAGTCAGCAGATCTCACAAGGTGCACACGGGCTTTGTGGAACTGTCCCCACCACAACTCACCGTTAGCTTTGGCAGCGATCCACAAAAGGGCCTGGTGTGGACAGCGACCCCTTGTGACACTGAGTTACTACTATGCTTCCAGCCCCTCCAACTTAGTGGCAAACTCTAGCAAGCACGCTCATGTTCAGAGGCAGTGGGGGGCTGGAGAGTAGGACCTCGGATGGGCATAACGGTGATGGAACCTTGGCTGGGAGGACTCTATCTGGAGATGACACTGGGTGGAACGGGATGGGGATGGATCATACTCCAGCTTCACTTACATCAGAGTGGGATGCTGGCTCAGCTGGGTTTGTCACTGCAGCATCCACATGGGGGTTCTTCCTGGGTTTAGGCTTAGGCTGCTGTGTTCCCAGAGAAGATTTCCAGGGACGCACAGCCAAACAGCAGCAGATTCCAGCAGATTCCCCATCAAAGCTGCCTGGCCTTTTGCCACCCAACCCTGCAAGTCACATGGCCTTGCTTCCTCTGTGCTCTAATAGGGGCAGCAACCTCAAGCTTACCCCATTTTGAGGTAGAAGGGACATAAACTCCCGCTTCCATGGGAGAGTGTCAAAGAATTTGTCTTAAACTGTCACTCCCCACACCACCCCCGTTAAGTGAAGCCCTGATGGCATATCAACTCAGCCGGCTTATATATATGACTTTGGAGTGTTCCAACCTCAAAAATAACTCCCTTCCCACAGCTGAGGCCTGGAACTCCCAGGGAGTTTGTCCTTTAGAGGATTTTATTCTGTTTTTTTTTTTTTTGGAATAACTTTTTTTTTTTCATTTTCTTTTATTATTCATATGTGCATACAAGGCTTGGTTCATTTCTCCCCCCTGCCCCCACCCCCTCCCTTACCACCCACTCCACCCCCTCCATCTCCCCCCCACCCCCTCAATACCCAGCAGAAACTATTTTGCCCTTATTTCTAATTTTGTTGTAGAGAGAGTATAAGCAATAATAGGAAGGAACAAGGGTTTTTGCTGGTTGAGATAAGGATAGCTATACAGGGAGTTGACTCACATTGATTTCCTGTGCGTGGGTGTTACCTTCTAGGTTAATTCTTCTTGAACTAACCTTTTCTCTAGTACCTGTTCCCCTTTTCCTATTGGCCTCAGTTGTTTTTAAGGTATCTGCTTTAGTTTCTCTGCGTTGAGGGCAACAAATGCTAGCTAATTTTTTAGGTGTCTTACCTATCCTCACCCCTCCCTTGTGTGCTCTCGCTTTTATCATGTGCTCAAAGTCCAATCCCCTTGTTGTGTTTGCCCTTGATCTAATGTCCACATATGAGGGAGAAATCTGATTTTTGGTCTTTTGGGCCAGGCTAACCTCACTCAGAATGATGTTCTCCAAGTCCATCCATTTACCAGCGAATGATAACATTTCGTTCTTCTTCATGGCTGCATAGAATGAGGATTTTATTCTGTAACAGCTTCTCCTTGGGACTGGCACTATGGCCTGAGTTCTCTCATACTGCAGTGTGTCATGGAGCCCCCAGATCTTTCCAGAGAGCTGTGGCAAAGAAAAAAGGAGGGAACACTGGGTTATTGTGTATAATCAAAGTCTCTCCTGAGCAGATGCCAGGGAAGGGGAGGGAGGATAAAGGGAGTCTAGGGTCCTCAAGGTCAGCTTGGCCAGGTGTCACCATTCAACCAGAGGCTGATCCCTCCCAGGAGCTTCTACATCACCCCTCATCTTCACTCTGGCCACCACATTGCACTGGCTTCTGTCAGGCAAGACTCTATCCAGCCCTGTACCTCTGAGGATTCTTCCTTTGTCTACTCCCCAGTCCAGTGTGACCCTTCCTTCTAGAGCCACTGATCCCAAAGATCTGATATCAAAGCAGATTCAACATTCTGTTCCATTCACTCATGGTGACTCTCTCTGTATGCCCACTATACCAGACCATCCTAGGTAAAAAGAGATTCCACACAGGGACTTGAGTGCTTACAAAGTCATGGGTGGGGACAGCAGGTGACAGCTGGAGAGGCAGCAAACAAGAAACTTCCTCCCAAGGAGACTGTTGAGTTCAAAGGCATAGCATAATGGCTCTTTCCATGCATCAGGAATTTCTGAGGCTGACACTGCTGCCACCGTGACTGCCACCCTATGCCCAGGACACTTGTGACCAAGAGTTCAGTGTGAGTTGGAGGAATACTCAATTCTTCAAAGAAAGTAACCCAGGCCAGAGCACCTCTCTCCCCTGATTCTAGCAAGCCCTGGGGACCAGGAAGAATTAAAGGACTCTGGACAGAATAATGGGGACCTCTGGAGCAGGACAAGGTGTCTTGCAAATGTGGAAATGTGTTCAGCCACCTGACACAACCTTGCTGGTCAGCAGAAACAGCAGCAGGAAGATGGCACCCATTGCAGCTCCATCTTCCATGTCCTACATAAGCACAGCTGTCTGCTGGAACTTAACGCACTCCAGATACAAGTGGCTAGAGAAGTACGGCATTTGGCTTTCAGGTCGGTGCAGCATAGAGAGGCACACGGAAGTGAAAGGGGTGAGGCTGAGAGTCAACACATTGTACTCAGCACAAATGAGCAAGGCAGGAGTTCACGGGACTTGTCCCCTGGGGCAGAATTCTCTATCCTCTGGGCACCATCAGAAGATTTGGCTTCTAGTATCTCCAGCATATGTCCTCTTGTTTATTTCTCATTTGACTGCTTTGATATCTCTGCAGCTGTAAATCGCCTCCATAAGCCTCTTGATCTCCCTCCCAGTAGGCTGACATCTTCTCTACCAGAAAGGGGAGATGGGTGACAAGGGTTCCCTTTGTCAGTGTATCTCTTAAATCTCCCCAAAATCACCTTTACCACATATGCAAATTTCATTACTGAAGTGTTTGAGCAATTTCAAAAAGGAATTACCCCTTCTGAAAGGAAACAGTTTAAGTCCCAACCAACTTGGATTTTCCCTTGAGTTTTCATAAAGAATGTACCTAAAAGTGGGGATTTTCCAAGGATGGGATTCCCCTCACACAATTCCCCACTCCTCTCAGCCCTCCTGCTCTCTGGGTCCCACAAAACCCCCAGCCATGCCTTCCCTGTCTCGCTGGCATCCACCCCTACCTTCAGGAAACTATCTTGTTCCAGCATCCCTCCCCTTCATCTTCCTGAGCAACATACCTCAGGTCTGAGCCCTGCAGCCCTAAATATCATTCCAGATTTGGGGGATGGAGGTGTAACACCTTGCTGTCCACCATGGGGGAAGGGACTTTGAAGTCTTTACATATAGTCTCAGATACAACAAAAGGGGATCCTGGAATTTGGGTCCTTTTCAAGATTCTCCACTAGATGGTGCAATAGATCCACCAGTTCCTTCCCAGGAGGCTCTAGCCTAGTTGGTATCTGAGCATCTCCCAGGGAAGAAAAGTTGAGACTGAGATGGAGAAAGAACATTTCCACATTTGCAAGATACTTGTGCTGCTCCAGAGATCCCCATTATTCTGTCCAGAGTCCTTTAATTCTTCCTGGTCCCCAGGGCCGGCTAGAATCAGGGTGAGAGAAGCTCTCTGGCCTGGGTTACCTTCTTTGAAGATCTGAGTATTCCTCCAACTCACGCTTCCAGAGGGCCTCAAGGGCTTGTGCAAAGATGTTTTTTTGTTGTTGTTGTTTTGTTTTTGGTGTAGGGGTTTGAACTTGGGGCCTTGTACTTACTAAGCTGGTGCCCTACCGCTTGAGCTATACCTCCAGCCCTTGCAGAGATGCTTAAGCTAAGGCAGGCTCCCCTCCCAACCCACTACATAAATAAGGGCTCAGTAAGGGAAGTGTCCCAGGCCATAGGTTCAGCTGTGACAAGACCCTGCAGCTGGCAAGGGCTGAGGCTCAGAAGAGACAGAGTGCAATGTGTCTGGAGCTGGAAGGGGCGAAAGCATGGCCCTTTGATCTGCTCCCCAAGCACAACCTCCCCAGACTTCTCCATGAAGTATCAGTAGACAGAGATTGTCCCTCCCCGTGGCTGGGGGAGAAAAGAATGCTAGATGAGGGAGGGGTACTACCCTCTTCCTTGCCACTAAGAGGGTGTCAAGCTGAGTGAGCCTTCAGATTCCTCCTTTTTTTTTTTTTGTCATATCCCTAATTTTATTTCAGCTGTGTGTGTGCACACACACACACACACACGTACAGGCCAGGTGCTTTGTTGTGAACTGACTCCTCCATGGGTTCTAGGCTGGGCACGGCTATGTGATCAGGATGGGCCCATCACCCCATCTGGGCCCAGGAGAGTTTTGCTGAGGACTTCTCAGAAAGTTACTTCCTCAGCTTCCTGGAAGATCCCCACAAAGCCACCTCTTTCCCTCCAGGGCCTAGACCAGGAAGCCATAACCCTAGGAGCAGCTGTGCTCTTTAGGCCACACGGGGGAGCCAGTCTCAGGCGCATACCACACCACACTGCCTACAGAAGCCCACAGCACCCCAGCAGGGTCAAACCAACTCTGAGGCCCCTCCTCAGGGGGCCTAACCAGCCAGCCGAACTCATAACCCCTTTACTGCTTAACCCTGTGTTAGTGAGGCATTTCTATGCAAATGAAAGCCTACTACCAGACCTGGTCTCCAACATCTCCCTACCCCATCTCCATCCCACAGGAGGGATATGGGGAAAGGATTTACTGGACTAGGTCTGAGGAATGCAGGGAGAAAGAAACACAGCTGGACCTCCCACAGAGGCAGACAAGTTAGGATACTAAGTGTCTCAGCAAAGCTCTATCCAGGTTATTGTGCAGTGTAATGGAGACAGGTGTGTGGGCCTGAGTGAGGCCTATAAAACCTGAACAAGAGCAGTATTTGATCTGAGCCTTTGGTGACCGGGTAAATGAGGTGTGGGAGGGGCTCCAGGCTGCAAGCTCAAGAAGACCCAAGCATGCAGGTAGGGAGAGTCTGTGGAGTCAGGGAGCCTCCGGAGCCGGTGTGGCTGAAAGGGAAAGGTAAAACTGGAGAGGTGAGGTAGGAATGCAGGTGTAAGTGAGGCTGAGCAGATGATGTACTCCAGAGAGAAATGAGAGCCAGACAGGGGGTGGGGAAGTAAACCTGATCACATGGCTACACCATCCAACAGTTCTTCATCAAGGGAAATGGTCTGTATTTGCACCGTCTGACATTCAAGCCACTGGTCATTTGTGACTCTTGAGCCCTTGAAATATGGTTGGTAAGTCTGAGGATCTAATTTTTCCATTTTGTTTGATTTTAAATGATTCAAATTAAATAGCCACGGGTGGCTAGTGTTTTGGACAGTACCACTCTCGAAGAAAGATGGGAGGGGGGAGATTGGAAGCGGGCAGGTGTGAGCTTGGGAGCAGTCCAGGTAGGGAAGGGAAGGGCCTGAGTCTGTGGCCTAGAACTGGAGATGAGGCATTGATGCTGAGCACTGACAACTGGAGACAAGAAGATGTAGAAACCAACAGAAATGCGGAGATGGAAAGCAGAGGGTCCAGGAGGACCCCAGGTGTCTGGCCCAAACCATGGAGTGATTCCTGCCTCAACTCTAAAAACAGAACCCAGGGTCAACCAGCTTGGAGGAGGGGATGAGTACAATTTTGGACTGTGGAAACTGAGACGCCTCTGGAAGACCATTCTGTACCTGGCACTAATGCTCAGGGGAGAATGAGACCTGGAGGCAGGCTTGCCAGTCACCAGAGGTCACATTCTGGCTACCCAGAGCCCTGCTTAAGGTCACAGATGGAAGTTTGAATTTACCATTGAAGCCTACATTTTAAAGTGAGTGGAACTTATGTAAAAAATCTGTATTTCCATCTTCTCTTTAAAAATCAGAAGACCTGACAACTTTGGACCTGAATTTCCTCCATAACGGTCATTGTGAGTAGTTTAGATGCTTCTCTTTAAACCACTTTCTGCTGCTATAACAGATTAGCACAGACTAGGTAATTTATAAAGAAAAGACATTTACTTCTCACAGATCTGGAGGCCAGGAAGTCGAAGAACCTGGCACCAAGATCTGGTGGGTGCTTTATACTTCATTATCCACTATGGAGGGCAAGAGAGCTCACAGACAGATAGCTGACTTTTATAACAAAGCCATTCCCACAAGAACTAGCCCACTTCCTCCATTGTGGCCATAATCCATTCTTGAAGGTGAAGCCTTTAGGCCCTAATCACCTCTTAGAGGTCCCAGTGTCCAATACCATCACTGTGGCACTTATATTTCAATATGAGAGCCAGAGGCAGTGGTGCACACCTGTAATCTCAGCACTCAGGAGTCTGAGGCTGAAGGATTAAAAGTTCCAGGCCAGTTTGGGGAGGGGGGTGGCAGGTAAGGAGGGGGCGGGGGGAAGTGGGGAGAAATGACCCAAACATTGTATGCAAGTATGAATAAAAAAAAAAGTTCCAGGCCACCCTGGGCCTGGAAACATAAATACCTGACTTTTGGATGGGACATTTGTACCATAAGCAGACACTCAGCCACCAGCAGAGTTTACTATGGATACTACATGGACTGCCATGTATTTTTGGGAATCATGGTAGGTTGTTTCAAGAGACTCAACATGCACACACACAGGTACACCACTCACAGCCACTTCGCCATGCTCAGGAGGGAATGCCATGCTCATCTAAAATAAAGGTGCAGTCTGACCTCCCTCTCCTTCAGTCCAGACTGGCCTTGTGACTTGCTTTAACCAACATACTGCATCAGGAAGTGGCACCGAGTAACTTCCTGGGCACCTGGCACCACGGGTGGCAGCTCAGGCTAGATTCTAGAATAAGAGACCGAGAGGACAGAAAGGTACCCCAGCCCCTCTAGTCCCCCCAGCCCCTCCAGCCCCATGAGAGTGAAGGCACCTTGGCTCTTCCAACCCCAATGTAGTTGCCACAACCCCTCTCGAGCACTGCCCAGAATTGTGATCACAGAACCTGAAGCACATCAAAGTGGGGGTTGTCACAAACTGTGTGTTCAAGGCTGACTTGTTATGCAGCAATAGAAAACTGAAGCAGGCTAGATCTTGGTGGCTCCTATCAGTAATCCTAGCTACTTGGGAGGCTGAGATCAGGAGGATCAAGATTTGAGGCCCAGCCTGGGCAAGTAATTCTTGAGACCCTATCTCCAAAATAACCAGAGCAAAATGGACTAGAAGTATGGCTGAAGCAGTACAGCACCTTCCTGCTTTGCAAGTGCAAAGCCCTGAGTTCAAACCCCAGTCCCAACAAAAAAAAAAGAAAAGAAAACTGAAACAGGTGTTAAGAACATGGAATGGATGCAAGATGCTCCAAAGAGAAGATACCATGAGGTCAACATAGGGTCATGCAAATGCAAGGCCAAGTCCATCTTCATCTACAGTTTTGGTAATCGTTCACCACAGGGTATGTTTTTATATTCATTTTTATTGTTTCAAATATTGCATAAAAATATTCTTGATTACCAAGTGTTTTATGTTCAAAGCAAGTGCTTGCCTTGCTTCACTTTAGTCCTGGCTCTGGAAGAAGGGACCACGCCCTAAACCCCAGAAATCACCCACATTGGCAGACCACTGGAGGAGGCAGGTCAGCAAACACCCCAGGAAGTGGGAGTGCAGGGCCCAAAGGGAGGAGTGGTTAAAGGAAGAGTGGGTATATTCAATGTCAGTGGCGTTTGGAGGGGGAGCCACACTTGGCCAACATTCCAAGGGGTGGCAAAGGCCCAGATTCCTCAGACATGCCAAGGAGAGGTCTCTCTTTCAGTGAACTTTAACAAGAAAAAAGCTTTGTGTGATAGGAATGGGGTGCACACACCTGTAAACCCAGCACTTGAAAGGCTGAGGCAGGAGAATTGTGAGTTCAATGTCAGCCTGGGCTACATCTATATGAGACCTTGTCTCAAAAAGAGAGGAGAAGCAGGGAGGAGAGGAAAAGGGAGAGGGGAAAAGCTTTTCTTTTTTTTTTTTTTAAGTTAGATTTTTCCAAAAATAGCTTCATAAAGAATCTGTTCATTTCCATTATGTCTGTCCTGCTACAGAGCCAACATGACAGCCTCAGTCAAAACCACAGAGGCCAGCCTCACAACTCAGAAATTAAAGTTCAGAAAGGATATAAGGTGATAAGACCTATCAAAGTAAACCCAGATTAACCTAGTAAAACATTACCAGTCTCTCAAGCAATGCAGCCAACTTCCCTGCAGAGCAGGCAAGTCAGGCCTCGGCTCCCTCAACTTGGCCCCCAGTCTCTGTGCTCCGGCCAACAGCCCAGGCCATTGAACCTTGGCTCTGGATCAGGTCATTTTAGGCAACAAGGTTGCTGGGCTGCCCATCTTCACAAGGAAAGGGCTTCCTTCGTGACCGCCACGCTGACAAACACCAGCCAAGATCTACCGAGCTGCTGGCACCATGGAGTACAAGGAACTTTGAGTAAAATAGTTGTGGCAAAAATGAAATTCCAGGCCACATTTGCATCCTGCATAAAATTCTTGAACTTATTTGGTCATTGCTCCACATAGAAGTTTGTTTCATGCAAGTTGTAGTTTAGAAATATGTTTTTGTTTTTTTAAGTACTCTTTAGGAAAAAAGTAAATTTAAATTTAGTAATATGGCATTACAATCTTTGGAGATAAATCTTTGGAGTTTTATAACAAAAGAAGGGAAGTGTATTTTCTAGGCAGTATCTAATTTTTTTCTAAATTTTTTCTTCTGTTCCAAAGGGAAGGTTTTTAGTACAAAGTTTTCCCAAGCTTATTTGTTAGAATGCAGGTCCCATGAGATGCTCCTTTAAAAAAAAAAAATACGGGGCTGGTAGAGTGGCTCAAGTGGTAGAGCACCTGCTTAGTAAGTGTGAGGCCCTGAGTTCAAACCCCAGTACTGCCAAAAAAAAAGGAACATGGGGTTGTAGAGTGCTTGCCTACTGTGCACAGATATTCCCTCCCCATTGGATCCCCAGCACCAGAAAAAGAAGGAAAAAAAAAAGGGAGGAGTCTCTCTCTCTCTCTCTCTCTCTTTCTCTAGAGTCTCACTGTGTTGCCCAGGCTACTGTCAAACTCCTGGGTTCAAGGGATTCTCCTGTCTCTGCCTCCTGACCTCTTTTAGATTCATCATAATCGCATACCAATGCACCTTAAAAGCATTGCAATAAAGAGGCCTGTTTAACTTTGCTTAATGCAGTAGCGTGTGCGTGTGTGACACCCACTCGCATCTCTTGGGCTAGAGGAGCCTGGAACCTACTTGAAGAAACACTGCCTTAGCCCCTGGGGGAGGGAAGGTAAGACATAATCCCTTGCTTCCTGCCAAATGGTTTTGAAATATTCATCATTTCTCTTAAATGACAAATGATGAAATATTGTTTCTACTTTTAGTTCACTTCCCCTACAATTCCTGTAACATTTGGTATGTGATAAAGATGTTTTAAACAAAAAGATACATTCAAAATTGGAAACCAACAGGCGCAACTGTTCCATTTACGAACCACCTGTGCCTTTGAAGTGGCTAATTGCACTCCCAGTGTTTCCATAACCTCTGGGACGTCCTCCCAGGTACAAGAACAGGCTGTCACATTTCCAACCAATCACACAGCTGTGTCCATCTCCACCCAACTCACACACTTGGGAAAATGTGCTACACTGCTTTTGCAAATCCATGAAGAGTGGCGTCTAAAGAATTGACAGTACTGGAAACATTTTGGAGTTACTTGATTTCCTCACAAAACTTTGCAATTGCTAAATCCTTGGATGAGCATGACAGTTTCTGCAAGTCTACCAACTGTCCTCTTTAAACTGTGCTGTGACATTTCTCTAAGTTTTCTGGTCACGCCAGCAGCATATCCTATGATCAAGTCCAATGTGCCTCTGTTAGGTTCTAGCACATTCTGGGAGGTGACACTATTTTTGCCTGACAAATCTAAGGGGCTATAACACATTTACAGCCCCCCCTCCTCTCCACCCTGTGATCACAGGAGAAGTTTAAAAGGCGTTATCATTCCCTCAAAACTATATTTCCTAATGGCCCTCTACATGCAGGATACAAAGCAGCAAAAGTTCCTTCCTGATGAAGCTGGCATTTGAGCAGATGGCTCACGCAGAGAAGTTTCCGGATAACAGAAAGGCTCTTACCATGGAAGTCAGTCCAAGAAGGAGGCACATGTACCCTGAGCTGTGTTATTTTGTAAGCAATGGGTTGAAGTCATGAAAATGTGACAGTTCACATAAACTGTCAACTTCAAATGAGGAGTGGCTTTCCAGAAGGGTGTGGAGTCTGGGCGGCTCAGGAGAAAGGCCTGGTAGAGAAAGACAGAGGCAGAGTTGAAGCCCAGGAGCTCCCCTTGTGAAAGCAGTGAAGGCCCCAGCTGAGGACCCACCTATGGATGGTCTCCTGAAGCCTGGGGGAGCAGACTTGCATGAGCCCTGGTGTCTAAGGCGAACAGACACTGAGCAGAGGGACAGTGAGGCCAAAACATTAGGGAAGCTTATGTGGCTGGAGGGAGCTAGTTGGCTAAGTTGTCCCTCTTGGCTTTGGAAACCTTACTTGATCCTTCTCTAAAATACACTTTAGTGTGGGGTGAAATTCAGTGTGTATTGGGCCAGGGGAGGCAGCAGTAAGGATGAGGACAGTGTCCAAGAAAGAGTTGCCCCACTTACTGGTCATCTGTGCATGCTTGGACAAGAGTCCCCCAACCAACAGACATTCCACCAGAGAGCCCATGAAACTGGCTGTGACATCCTTCTTTTCTTCCAGGGTACCTTCATTCCAAACTCAGTCTCTACTTTGGGTAGAATAAATCTTCAGGGGATTCCTGGGAATACACACAAAAGAGGCCAGGGCTGGGGATGTGGCTTGAGTAGCTGAGCACCTGCCTAGCAAGTGCCAGGCCCTGAATTCAAACCTCAATACTGACAAAAAAAAAAAAGTTCATACAAGAGGCCAATTTCTTTTCTAGCCATCCAAAAAAGAGCCACTTGGCCAGCAGCCTCTCACCCATTCTCCTGGCCTAGGACTGAAGCCCCAGGGGTCTTCACATCTATCAAGCTTCCCTCTCTTATGGTCCCTGTTCTCACCATTGTCCCCTCACTCACGCCACCACCTCCCTGGGCATCCCTCTGCTCCTTAGCCCTAGCAGACCACCACCACCTCAAGGAGTCACACTTGTCCTGTTGCCTAGAGCACTGTTCTCCAACTCTATAGTTTTCACTCTCATTCAGATTCAAATGTCACCTTCTCAGTGATACCTACCCTGGTGACCCACTTAAAGGTCCAGCCTTCCTCTCCTCTATGCACTCTCCCTTTAATGCTTTCTCTGTAGCACGTATTCCTACGTATTCCTACCCATAACAGGATGAGTTGTGTCCCTCCCCCTAAAAAACATGTTCAAGTTCTAACCCCTAGTACTTCAGAATGTTACCTGATTCAGAAATAGGGTCATTGCAGATGCAATGAGTTAAATTAAGATGCGATTAAATTAAGTCATCCTGGATAGTAATGAAGTGGGCCCTTAAATCCCAAATGACCAGTATCTTCATAAGAAGGGAAAAAAATTGGAGAGACACACCCCAGTGATGACAAGGCAGAGACTGGAGTGAGACAGCTCCAAGCCAAGGAACACCAAATATTGCCACAACCACCAGAAGGTAAAAAGAGGTGAGGAAAGTTCCCCTCCAATTTTAAAGGGAGTGTGGCCTTGCTGACACTGGGTTTTGGGCTTCTGGCCTTCTTTAGGAACGTTTCTGGTGTTCATTATATTTGTTAAGGGTGCTCTAGGCCACTGACACACCGTCTGCTGTCAGCTGCTTAAATTATGTGTGCAGATTGTCATCGGTCCTACCTCACATGGATGTAAGCAGCACAGGGTAGGGATTCCTAGCTGTGTTGGTCACTGCTGCATCAGAGCAGAGCATGGCACATGCGAGGTGCTTTATAAATAGCAGAAGACTGAAAGAAGCACAGCATGCTTTCATGTCCACTGGAGACTTGGTGCCTGGCTGCAATTCAATTGCCAGTCTCGCGACCTCTCTCCACTCCCGGGGACATTTGATAGAGGACAGGTGACTCCTCCAGCAACATTGCCTCTCTTAGTCCATTTTCTGTTGCTATAAACTGAATGCCACAGACTCAGAAATTTATAAAGCATAGAGGTTTCGCTGAGTATGGTGGTACAAGCCTGTAAACGCAGCACTTGAAAGGCTGAGGCAGGAGGATCCCAAGTTCAAGGCCAGCTGGGACTACATATCGAGACCCTATTTCAAAGTTTCAGAAGGAAGGAAGAGAGGGAGGGAGGGAGGAAAGAGAGAGTAAGAAAGAAAAAAGAAGGAAGGAAGGAGGGAGGGAGGAGAGAGAGAAAGAAAAAGGGAGGGAGGAAGTAAGGGAAGAGGGAAGGAGGAGAAAGAAAGAAAAGGAAGGAGGAAAGGAAGGGAGGAAGAAAAGGAGGGAGGGAGGGAAGAAGGAAAGAAGGGAGGAAAAGAGGAAGGAAGGAACGGAGGAAGGAAAGGAGGGAGGGAGGAAGGAAGGAAGGAAGGCTGGGAGTGTGGTTCAATGGTAGAGCGCTCATCTAGCATGTACAATGGCCTGGTTTTGATCCCCAACACCACATAAATCAATAAATATTGGTTCAGCTCACAATTCTGAAGGCTGAGAAGTTCAAGGTAGGACATTTGGCAAGATCCATCTTGCTGATGGGAACTGTCTGCAGAGTCCCAGGGCATCACAGATCAGACAGAACATTCCAGCACATGTCTCTTCTCACAGAGCCATAGTTCTATCGGATTAGGGCCCTTCTCTTATGGCCTCATTTAGCTTTAATTGCCTCCTAAGGTCCCTCCAAATACTGGATTAAGTTTCTGCTCTCTTAATACCTCATAATAAAAACTCCACATGAGTTTTGTTGGGGGCATTCTAACCATAGCACATCCCTCCACTACAAACACAGTCCTCCCCTCTAGTGCACTCTGCTCAACCCCTTGAATTTGGCTCACCTGGAACTGGCCACCCAGCCCAGCTTTGTGACTGGACCCAGGGCCTGATATCTTGTGTACAGAAGTCTCCCAGAAGAGCTGGAAGCAGTTATCCAACAAGTGAGAACAAACAGTAGACAAAGAAAAATACAAAGACCTGTACCCAAGAGCAGTATCATTCACCCACAGGTCTGAGGGACAGATGAGTCAGGTGGAGGAAAATAGGAGGAGCAGGATGGATCCTGAGCTAAAGTGTGGCTAATTCCAAATGGTTCAAGACAGAGGCTTCTGGAGAGTCATCAGGCAGTCTCATCTTCAAGGGTGTGGGTTGATGATCAAGGGTGGGTAAGCCAGCTGCAAGGTGCTGGCAGGCCAGGAAGATGCTGCTCCATCTTCCCTTCCCATGGCTCACTGTAGAACTCAACCATTCATTCAACACATATTTGTTGAGTACGTACTGTGTGCCAGGCGCCACTAGCGAACAAACACAGTCATAGACTCTGTTCTCCTGGGGCTTACATAATATGGGAGAATGCACACGTATGTATAACTAAACACATGGATGGAGACTCGAAGGCCATCCAAGGGTGCTATGGCAATGCCTGATAGGGACCTCAGTTGTTTAGAGCAGGTCCCTGAGGAAGGGATCTCCTACACCTGAAGGAGGAGGAAGATCCACCAAGCCAGTAGGCAGCAGGGGTCGGAACAGCATTTCCAAAGGCCCAAGGTCAGAAGATGGTAGAGGACACAAGAGGCAGTGGTGAGGATGCAGGAGAAAGAGCAGGGACCCAGAAGAGCCACAGCTTGGAGGCCACAACAAGACTCAGGAGCTCTCTCCTATGAGCATGGGAGGCTACTGCAGCAGGGGTGTGGGTTAAACAGAGAAGTGGCTTGACAGGATATTCCCTTTTGTGTGTGTGTGTGTGTGGTACTGGGGTTTGAACCCAGAGCCTATACCTTGAGCCACTCCACCAGCCCTTTCTTTGTGATGGGTTTTTTTCAAGATAGGGTCTATTTGCCCAGGCTGATTTTGAACCATGATCCTCCTGATCTCTGCCTCCTGAGCAGCTAGGATTACAGGTGTGAACCACCAGTGCCCCACTAGGATATCCCCTTTTTAAAGACCACAGTGACATCTGAAGAATGGGTGGGATCAGAGGCACCCATGGACCAGGTGAGAGGTGAGGCTGGTGGCTGGCCAAGGGAACAAAGTCTCCTAAGAAGTGGACTGGACTCTATTTGAAATGGACTGACTTGGGAGGTAGGGGGCCCAGAGGGAAATCAGGGACAGCTGCTAAGGAAGATGTGATACCACTCTCACTGGGAGTGAAAACATGCAAGAGAGATGGTTTCCCCATGAAGAAGATGTGCTTGGAACCAAAGCCATGCATCACTGTCACTGTGAGCTCCTCTGGCAAGCATTACTGTCCCTCTTGCTCTATAAGTCCCTGCTACACTAGTCTCTTTCTATCTCTCAGACGCGACAAATTCATTCCTACCAAGGACCTTTCTACCCTATGTCCCTTCTGGCAGGAACACCATGCCCCAGCTCTTCCTTGGCTGGATGCTCCTCAGGAGTCAGGTCTCAACTCAAATGTCATCTCCCAGAGAGGCTTTCCCTGACCACGCTCACTAATGTTTACCTATAGCAACACAGTCACTATCTGCAGTTACCATATGTCTATGTTTACAGGTCAATGGAATTTCCCCCGGCACCAGAACAGAGGGCTATTCTTTAATGGCCAGACAGTGGCTACCCAGAATAAGTGCCCCATGGTGCTCTGCAGAAAGGGCATTCAGAGCTGTGGACAAGGAGAAAGGAGTCAGTCCAGCATGGCCTGGAAGGGAAGGGAGCTGGGTAGAAGGATAGTCATGGGGACCTGAGCAGGAACTGCTGGGAGGAAGGAGAAAATGCTGGCCTGGCCTCTCTCAAAGTGGAAAAGACAAGTGGGAGGCAAACAGAGACTTCCCAGGGCCCTAACAAGGAATCAGGGTTGCTGGTAGAAGCGCTGGCAGGCATGCCAGAGGCCAGGTGCCCTACCACCAAAGCATGCATAGTCTCATCATGACTCTCCCAGGCTGTCGCATCATCATCCTGCTTTCCGAAAGAGGGGGAAGAATTTGGGCTCCACAGTAAGGGGTAGCTCAGGGGTTAGGTCCCAGTGTTGTTCTGGAGCCGAGAGTACTATGAGGAGGGAGGGGTCGGCAACAGCAAAAGTGGCCAGGAGCACACAGAGGTAAGGACGGAAAAGTAGCCTTTTGGAGCAACTGCCCTGGTCTTGGTGATTGAGATGAAAGGGCGGAGGCCAGGCTGGGGAGGACTGAGGGAGAGTTGGAGGCCAGAGAGTGGCAAGAGGGGCAGCTCCTCTGAGAAACTTGGCTATAGGACAGTAACTGGAGGAGGTGGGGGGGTAACATGACTATTTTAAGACAGAAGAAACCTGAGCGTGTCTAATGCCGGAACCAGCAAAGAGGCAATGAAAGAAGCCAGGGGCAAGGAGGGTATTGACCATGCAAGTGCAGAAGTGCAGCCCTGTGGGCTTCTCTTTTTCTGGAAGCAGGCAGAGAGGACCCCAAGCAAGACTCAAGAGGCTTAAGGTCTGAGAGCAGGGAAGGCTTGAAGGAAGGCAGCATGAGGGGAAAGGGCCAGCTGGAGCAGTGATCAGACAGAGGCCCAGGGACGGGAGCCTGGTGACCATTCTTAGTACCATCTGCTCCCCACAGGTGAGATGATTGTCCAGGGCACCCAGCAACCCAGGTGCCAAGGTCAAAGAACAGAGCATTTCGGTTACCTGGAGCTGAGCTTTACAGGACAGTTCTATGGAAGAAGTGAAGTTAGGATGCAGACAAGGGAGTGACTGGGGTGACAGGCTGTGGAGTATAAACCAGAAAGGTCTGAGGGACAGAAAGTAGAGGCAGTGAGTGGGGGACCTTAGTGAACATGTCCGTGTGGGGTGAGCACAGGCCACAGCAGCTGGAGCAGCAATCTCAGCAGTGGAGGGGTTCTGAGCAAAGCAGTGGTAGGCAAAGCCTTAGTGATCCTGTACACTTACACTCAGCCATAGAGGAGGAGATGTTGTTTTAAAACAACAACAAACAACAAAAAAAATGAAACTCCTTCCCCTACAGCAGGTTCTCTGCCCCAGGGAAACCAGGTCACCACTTTCTTCTGGGGGGGTGGGGAGAAGAAGCTTCCTTGGTCAAGGCTGAGAAGCAGTGGCCGGGTAACCGGTAGGCTGGAACCTTTCCCACTGCCTCCCTCCAAGGTCCCCAGCTGCAGATCCCTTCCCAGCACCCCAGAACTTCTGGGCATACAGGTGATCCAGCCCCTCAGTTTCCAAAATGCCCTCTTCTCCAACTCCCAAGAGAGCCTATCCTTGGCTTCCCCACAGCTGTCTGGCACTGCTCCCCCATCACACCTTTATTTAAGTGGTAAATAAAGTGGGGGAGTGGGCCCACTTCCCTCTCACCTCAATCTGATCCATCCCTCACCTTCAATTTCTAATAGCATCAGGGCCCAGAATTCTCTCTCTCTGCTGAGCTCCTATCCTATATACTAATTGTCCACCTGAAAGCTCACCTTGGATATCCCTGAGGTGCCTCAGAACTGAATCTCTCAGCCACCCTTGTGCCTGTGCCCCCTCATCTGCTGCACCCATGGATTGTTTTATGGCCACACACCCAGCATTTATTTGCCCTGAGACTAAAAGGCCTAGTTTTGATGAATAGACATCCCCGTTTTAGGTCCTATAGTTTGAGGTACCCACCCCCAAGTCTCAATCCAAGTAGAGCATGTGACAAGGTCTAGAACATTCCACATTCTTGGCATAGCACTGCTTTAGGTTAGCACAAACAGGCTTATTAACAGCAGATCCTGGGGGTTGGCATGTGTGACCTGGTAAATTTGAAGCCTAGTGGCTGTAAAGCCAACATCCACACTTATAGCCTCATATTGAGTCTGAGACTAAAAGCATCAATGTGCACTGTACACTTGCACCCTGCAAGTTTGTCCTTTCATCTTAACCAAAAAAAAAAAAAAAGGCATGAACTATGTCCAATTTCCCCCAGTCCAAAGATGGGGGAATTAATCCATAGAAAGTTAACTATGTGCTCAGGCCACAGTACATGTGGTGCCAGAATTCAAAGCCAGGAGTGTGGCTCAAGAATCCTGGTTCTTGACTGCTAAGCTATACTGCCCGAAGCTGACACAGGTAAACAGAACCAATGAAAAAGGAGAAACAGGCCAGCTCTCGTGGTTTGGGCCCTGCCCAGTCTCAGGCCAGAATTACCCCTAGACTTTTCACTTATATAGGCCAATAAATTCCCTTCTGCATAAGTTTGGGTTTGTTGTAAAATCAGTCTGAAGTCCTGATAACTCATCATCTCAGTGATGGGACATCACCACCCACCTAGTTGTTCAGGCCAGAAACCAGGACATGCTCCTCCCCTCCTCCCTTTTCAGCATCCTGCAGATCCAACTAGCCACCAAAGCCTGGATCCCAAGCTCTAGCATCTACCACTTGCCTGGGTTTTTTGTTGTTGTTTGTCTGGGGGAGTAGAAGGGTTTGAATTCAGGACCTCACCATTGCTAGGCAGGCACTTGAGCCATGTACCCAGCGTTTTTTTTGCTTGGTTTTGTTTGGTTTTGCTTTAGTTGTTTTTTAGGTAGGTTCTCATGTTTTTGCCTGGGGCCAGCTTTAGACTGCAATCCTTCTACCTACAGCCTCCCACATAGCAGAGATCACATGCTTGAGCCACCATCCCGGCTTGTTGGTTAATCTGGGGAGTCTTGCTAACTTTTTGTCAGGGCTAGCCTCTAAGATCCTCCTAATCTCTGCCTGCAGAGTAGCTGGGATTACAGACGTGAACCACTGCATCAGCTTTTCCTAATTTTTGACAACCACCTTCATACTGTTCTTTTTTTTCCAGTTGGTCCCACCCTCAAATGTTCTCCCCACTCCCCTAAGATCCAGAGGTTATCATGCCACTTCCTGGCTGGACAGCTACCATTACTTGGCTGCCCCCAAATAAACTGCAGCTCCCCCACACACATACCTCTGGGGTCTCTGCTGCCCTCTTCTCTCTAAACAGCAGCTTCTGAAGCCCCCTCTACCTGGGGGCTCCTGCTCCTTCCTGCCAGGCAGAGGCTCACACATTACCACCACTTCTGAGTTGGCCTTTGCTGACCCCCAGCCAGCTACTCTCTGCCCTTGGCTCTCTCCACTTGGGCACATTTCATTGGTCTTTCAAGTCCTACTGTCTCTCAGGCTGTAAGCTCTTCAAGGGTAAGGCTGTCTCATTTGTCTTCTCATGCCCAGTTCACAGAGCACTCATAGAAGGGACAAAGAAATCAAGTACCTCCAGGAATGGGGCAGGCAGCTCACATCTCTTCTCATCTATTCTCTTTTCTTCTCTCCGCTCCTCTAGTGACAGTCAAGTTGAGGGAAAACAACACCAATGTCATAATTTCAGTGCAAAAAGCCTTTTATCGATGGACAAGCACATTACTTATTGGATTCTCAAAAACGACATTGTTGGTTCCATTTCCTGAAGAGACTGAGGTTCAGGAGGACTTGCAACCTGGAACTCAGTGCACACCCACAAAATCCACTCATCTCCTGGCACCACTCTCAGGCTGCACTCTGATGAAACCCTCGTCACCACTTGAATGGTGTTCTTGCCCACACTGGCCACAGGAGGGCAGCTGAGTGCTGACATGAGAGTCACTTTCTGTCCCACCCTATATCTACCCTCAGAAAGTCTTATCTGAGGGTAGGGGAATGGCCACGACTGAGAGGACCAAGGAAGGGGGCCATGGTTAAGGTTATTTCAGTGTCTGTTGGAATCACCACAGATCAAACTGGAGGGGAGTGAGGGAACAAATCACAAATTCCAAGACTTAAGGACTAGAAACAGACTGAACACCCGAAACTTACATTACCAGAGTATTTAATAGCAAGAGACAGGAAGTGATGGAGCATTGGATTGCTCAAAATGGGTGGCACAGACCCACAGCCCTCTGCAGGGACAGGTCGCTAGCCTGTCAGATCTGCTGGGCCCCAGGCTGAACAGGGGTTGTACTCAGGTTCGCAGAGACCTGGGGCACAGGGGCAGAAGGCACAATCAGTGTCTCCTGCACTGAGTACTGAGGGTGAGCCCACCTCCATGTGCAGGGCACACAGCAGTCACCAAGCAGGCTCACTCATTCCGGGAGCACAGACTTCCTGTGGAGGAAACCTTTAAGAGGTGGAAGGTTGCAACTCAAAGAGAGTGGGTGCCGGGATCTTAGGATAAGGAATCATCACAGTCCAGGTGTCTCCCAGTTGTCACCTGCAGCAGGAATGGGTCAAAAGTGGCAGGGTCCCCAATGTGTCAACTAGAAAGAGAACTCTCTGAAAGGCAGACTATGCAAAGCTCAAAAATCTGTAAGAGATGACTACCCTCATCTTGGCTGGATGGAAGCTGTGTTGTTGGAGGCTGAGGAGGAGATGAGATGAACCCTGGCATCCTGTTCCAGCTCAGCCTGAACCCTGAGGCTGGAGGAAAGTTAAGGCAAGATCTTGGCCCATCATTGGCCCCAGCCCTATCCCATGCACAAGTGCAGGCTAATGGAGCTTATGGGAGCCCAGATGCCCAGCTTCTCCTGGGCACTCAAACCTGCACCCAGCTCCCACCTCACTCCCAGCTGAGCCTGAGAATGGGTAACAGCAGTACCACTTTCCCATTTTCTAAGTCCTTTTCCACCACATGCAGTCTGACGGCCTTGACCAGGCCAGAGTTCCACAGCAAACGTCTCAGTATCTATCCTGGGAACACTAAGTCCTCAGCACGCCCCACACTCACTCCAAACACAGAACTGAAGGGACATCAAAGGCAGAAAGTTGAAGAAAGCCTTTGCCCATCCCCTCCATCCACCCCCAGACCTATCCCGGGTGTGAGCAGACATGATGATGCTGGGGACACAGCCCTTCCCTCCAATGAATCACAACCTTACACCCCTAGCACCCCAAGGACTTGAACCCAAAGGTCACCCCTTCAGCTCTGATCCCTCTTCAGCTCTGACCACCTGGATCTTTCTCCTCCATGTTTACTTCAGCTAACCTCTGTGCCCTTCCCCATTCCTTAGGTTCAGGCCAGAAAAGCTAAAAGCCTAGCTGGGGAGCAGCTGCCTGGCATCTGGAAGATTGTTCTAGCAACAGGAAATATCTGAGGGGCTGTAGGGGAAGCAGGGACAGAAGGGGCAGAGACACAGGGACTTGGGCTCAAGCCCTGACTCAAGCTGCATATCAAATGTGTGTTGTGAAGACTTCTTCTAGGGGAGAAACCAGATTTTGCACTGCATCTTAAAGAGTGGTAGTAAAGCAGGGGAGAGAGGAGGGACAGAGCAGTAGGGGCACCCAAAATGGAGGATGAGCTCCCAGCTTGGAATCAGGAGCCTTAGGGTCCAGTTCCAGCTCTGCCATTCACTTGAGCATGTATGTCATTTGCTTCTGTGAGTTTCAGAGCTGTTATCTGAGCTTCCCCATTTGTACAATGATGGGGCTTTCAGGGGTTTGGAGACCCTCTATCCCACTGGAGACAGAGGAGAGCACAGCATGAAGAGGAAAGAAAGGTGATGTACTGGGCAGGCCAGGAGAAACTGGGTACAGTAAAGTTAAGAGTTCTCTCCTCCCCCGGGGTCCTGCAAAATGAAGTGGGAAATGGACCCCCTAAGCCCAACCCACTGCCCTGGTGCCAGGACCAGTCCCACACACCACCCGCCACTGCCCTGGACAGCTCTCTGTCCAAGGAGCTAGGAGTGGCACCCCTGTGGTAAGAGGTCGGCAGTTCCCAAGGCCAGTGTGGCACAGCTGCCCGGGATTAGTGCAAAACCCTGAGCTGCTTGGCAGAGATCACACATCGTGATAAGACTCGAATCAGCTTAGCTCACCTGCCCACACCCCTCAGCTGCCCCTTACCAGCCCCTCCTCACAAGCACCCAGCAGTCTCTCTTCTCAGAGGAAAACTGGGACCCTGCCCCTGCCCAAGCAAGCAAAGGGAAGGGGGATGTGAAGGAAAGGGGCAAACAAGGTCAGAGTCACCCCCAACAAACACCTAACACCCTCAGAAGCCCCCAGGAGCTCCTACATACACAGCTGAACAGAGGGGCGGGACAGTACAGACATCCCCCACTCTCCCACTTATCCCCTGGGGCTCCGCCTGAGGTGGCCTTGGCCTGGTTTTACCTTGTGCTCTGGGCCACCCAGGCCCTTCCCTCCAGATGGTTCCTGTCCTTGGAGAGACAGAGGCAGGAGACCCACACAGAGCTCCCACAGCTGGGAATCCTCAGCTCCACTTCCTGGAGCAAGGCACTCCTGAGGCCCCCCAGCTGTGGGAATCTTGCCATCTTCACACCAACCCACAGTACAGAAGGCATCCTGCTCTGGGCTACATTTGTTTCCAAACCTAAGCAGGGGCCCAGCGCAGGCAGCCCCCAAGTTCACTCAGACATCCAAGATGCCTTAGGGAGAGGCCACACTGGGCAATGTTACTCAGATCCCCGTCCAGGGAAAAAAGCTTCAGGAAGGACCAGCTGTCTGCGTTCTTGTGGCTGTTGTTTCTCCTCAGTCTTCAGCACAGAGGGCAGTGTTGGGCCTTAGTACCTGGTGGGGAGAGGCCAGCACTAGGGAAAGGCTTCAGACTCCTTCCTCTTTGATCTGTGTGCTGTGTCCTGTCCCATGTTAAACAATGACTGTCTGTTCCTACAAAAAGGACAGAAGGGGAGGGGGAGGCTTAGAGTGGGAGGAGAGGCTGGCTGCTTCAGAGGCCAATTCTCAGGAGGAAGTCTCATCTGTCCCACCCCTCCCCGAGTTGCAGAGGAAGGTGGGGAAAGCAGCCTTGCTGAAGAACTGATTCCGTAAAGAAAGTTGCCCAACTGCACCCAGAGAGGTGCCCTTAACAAGGGTAAAAGGTTTTGCCATGCCCTCCTCCCTTTCTCCCTCTGGATGTACCCTGGGCCTCTCACCTGTGTGAGGCACTTTCGGAAAGGCCTCTGCTCTGCAGCTGCCGCAGGGTACACTCTGGGAGACTGCGACTCTCCGGCACTGCTTCCACTGCTTTGCACTTAGGAATCTTCATCACCTTCGCTGGAGCCACCAGGCTCAGCCTCATGGGATGCAGGACGTTCTCGGGCCAGCAGCGCACTTAGGCCTTGGGCACGGAGGAGAAGGCCTCCACCCAAGAAGAGGATTCCACAGAGCACAAGCAGGGACAGCACGCCCAGCACCACAGCCTGCACTATGCCAGCTCCCCCTCCCTTGGGGAGCTCCAGAGGCGCCCCGGACTGGTTGCAGCAGCTCAGCCAGGCGGCCTGGGCCGCAGAGCCCACCTGTGAGCTGTTCATGCTCCTGTGCCACCAACTGCCCAGATGTGCGAAGTACCACCAGATGTGCAGGGAGCTTGAGAGACGTGCGGTGGGTGGGCAGAGGGATTCAAGGGGCGGGTCTCAGGAGCAACACTAGCCACTCTGCTTGCACATAGCGCTTAGGCCCCTCCTAGGCAAGAGGGCTCCTACAGTGTGGTCTGTGGTTCCCTCTCCAAGGCCAGGCTCCTAGGCCTGGTGTATTTCTTCTCTTCATCCCCAATGCCCACACCCACCTTTACAAATCCATCCAGTCCAACCTTGGTGCCCTTGTCCCCAAGGCTCTCCTCCTTTGGCAAAGGGCAAGAGCTAGCCCTCAGGGTTTCTCAAAGTCCATCCAATGTGCTGACTGAGGTGCTGCACACTCTGAGCAGGACACAGTAAAAAAATCTGTCTCTGGACCAAAGTTCAACAATGCTAGGTGGCCCCAGTGGCTTTAAGAAGGCCTTAAGAATCTAAGTGCCTCCTCTAGACTCCAGGACAGAGAAAGATGGAGGATAGAGCTGTTGCTCTCTAGATTTCGGGCCTACCCCCCATCCTTTTCTCCTGCCCCTGGCCAAGTAGTCCTATTTATCAACAGCAGAGCACAGATCTGACCCATCATGTGCCCCACCCCTAACTTAGAGGATCAGGATGTCAAAAGGGATGGCGACAGTACTGTACTGTCCACCAAGTGTAGCCCACTGCCAGCTGGGCATCCATTCTATGGCCAGCCAGGGTAGAGAGTGGAGTGGAGTGGAGTCTGCATGCAGAAAAGCAGAAAGTCTGAAAAGCAGGGAAGGAAGCAAGACCTCCTTCCCAGTCTCCAGGGAGATTCTGCAGCAAGCTTTGAGTGCTCTTTTCACAAATAAAGTCTCAGACTGGAGACATGACTCAAGCACCTGCTTTATAGGCACAAAGTCAATTCAAACCTGGTCCCACAGGTGATACAGGCAAGCACCTATATCACCAATGCCTCAGAGGAAAACAAGAATTCCAGACTGCAGCTGGTGGAGTGGCTCAAATGGTAGAGTGCCTGTCTAGCAACCATGAGGCCCTGAGTTCAAACCCCAGCACCATCAAAAAAATAAAGAAAATAAAGAATCCCAGACTGCAGCGAGTCAGGTAGACTTGCTGAGCAAGTGCCTTCCCCAACTCCATACCACCTCAGGAATCCTCTTCCTCCAGGATGTCCAGAGATCATGAAGAGGACATCACAAAACCCGTCTGGAAACAACCTGATGTGGCCTGGGAAAAACATGCAAACACTTCATAGCCATCCTGGCTACCTACATGCTCCAAGACAATGAGCAAGACCCCCTCCCCCTTAGTTCTCCTTCCTATATACAATTCAATTAGTCAGGTTAACACTGCCCCAGATGTGGCAAAAAAAAAAGCATTGCAAAATATGGACTAAATCAATAAAATCAACTACACAAAGCTGAATGCGCTTGTGTAAAAATGAGTGGAGTTACCAAAGCAATGTCCTAAGAATATGAAGGAAGCTCAACCTGGAAAAAGTGATCACCAGACACCTTAAGTAAGTTTTAAGCTGACCAATCTCTCCTCAGACACCCCATATCAAATGACTTTCTGGTATAGACAGGGACTTAAATGTGTTCTAGTAAGATAAGGAAGGTATTTTTCCTATATAGAATAAAGGCCAGGGATGTCATGGCTTCCTTAAGAAGACAAACTGCTCAGTCACATACAAAAGCAACAGACCCTCACCCATGGAACTAACCATGATAACATATGGGTGGTAGTACCTGCTTTTGTGAATGTCCAACAAAGTGCAAATTCTGTCAGTTTTAATCTAACTTTAGTCCCATCCATCCACTCCACTCAGCTGTAATAATGCCCTTGACATACTCCTGTGTCAAGAATGCCAAAGTGTTAATGCTGTAGGGAAGGACATAGGCCAACGGAAAGCTGGTTGAACTCAAATCCACATCTCAATTTTATTCACCATCCTCATGGTAGCTTTTCTGTACATGGGAGAAGGAAAGGGGACACACCCCAATGGTGTGGAGAGACTGTGGGCTGGACTTTATCCTCAGTCAAGGTTACAGGGGTGACAGTGGTTGGCAACCACAAAACAAGGAAGCCAGGGCTGCCCTTCACCAAGTCTCACCAAGGACCCAGAACAGGTTCCACAGCCTCAAAGGCCTGGCAGTGCAATTCCCAGAAGGCACGGTCTGGGAACCAAGATCAAAGCTCCAGCAAGGCCTAGAGGGCAAGGGTGTCTTTGATAAGCCTGCGCATGGTGGTAGTGACCGAGGTGCCCAGGGCATCAGTGATCTGAAAGGAGATCTTGTACAGGTAGGGCTGCACGTCCCGCAAGCCTGTGTCAAACACGTTGTCCACCTCTGACTGCGTGGGCATCTTGGGCAGGTACTCATGCCGGTTCATCACCTCCACAATGTTGATGATTTTCTCACACAGCTTCTCACCCACTTTCTCCCGGCAGATCTGCCGCTCTTGCTCTGTGGCCAGGGCTACCACGTGAACCTTGACTGTCCACACTTCCCAAGGAATGCACTCATCTGAGAAAGGCCAGCGAGACTTCTTCTTCTGATAGAACTCCAAGGATATCTGGCCCAGCCCATCACCACCTGAGTTTCGCAGTGCATCCTGGGGAAGAAAGAATAACAAGGTGAGCAGGCCAAGGCCTTTGAAGGGTTCTCCCCCTGTGAGGCCTCTCCCAGCTCTCATAGCCCTTCAGGCAGAGCAGAGAAGGAGACTCAGAGAGGGTAAAGGATTTATGTGAGACCTGGCTGCTCTTTCCTCAGGCTGCAGGCATGGTTCTCAAGTGGTAGAGCATCTGCCTAGCAGGCATGATGCCCTGAGTTAAACCTCAGTGTCACCAAGAAAAAAAAAATCTTGAGCTACCCATCAGGAATAGTCTCTCCTCCATGGACAAAACCAAGGTCACATGACCCTGACTGAGGGTAACAAAGGTTAACAGTTCTGTAAAACTTACTGTATGTCAGGCTCCTCTGTTCCAAACACTGGACACATCTGTCCCAATTAATCCTTGTAATACACCTTATGAGGTGAGTACGATTATCATTCCAATTTTACATCTGGTGGAGCCACCTACCCAAGGTCATAGGCTCTGTGGATGGTAGGGCCTGGCTCCAAAGTCCATGATCTTAACCACTTTACTCTGTGTTGCCTATCACTTTTTTTTTCTTCTTCTTCAGTACTGGAGGTTGAACTCAGGACCTCCCATTTGCTAGGCAGGTGCTCTACCACTTGAGCCATATCCCCAGCCATAGAGGTGTCAGAGAAAGAGCAATGACACCCACTGCACCGCTCCCAAAGGGACCAGACTACCAGCACTGTTTCCTACTCAACCTTCTTCCCTGGGGATTTATGCATAAATCCCCATCCCTACCACACCCAGACACATAAGCCCTCTCCTCAGAGATCTCAACACACTTGTTCCTTAGAGCCTAAAAGAATGTGACTTACACTCCCAGGAAGAGAAAACTGATCCAACAGCCAGTGAGGGTAGAGAAGCATCCCAGGTCCACCTGCCATTGTTGTATCACACACCTACCTTGAATTCCCCAACAACCTTGCGCAGAGCCCGGTCCAGCTCTTCAGAGGAAACACGCACATAGGTGAAGTCAATGAAGTCACAGTCTACATCTTGGGTGCCCACGGTGCCGATGGAATAGGTACCTTCCTTCTTGTAGTGGAACTTGCCTGTGCTGCGGTGCAGTAGCACCGTGTGTAACACAGCCAGCATGGCTTCCTCCACCTGTCGCCCCTCCACAGACACCTCCAACACCTCCGAGCGACAATTCATTCTGCATCCAGTAACCAACACCAGAGCCAGGAACGAGGATGAAGACAGAGAGATTCGCCCCACCCAGGGGCAGGCCTGCAAAAGGAGCCCAGGTCAAAATGCTAATCCCTTCTGATCTCTGCATGGCCTCTAGTTACTTCTTGCTCAGCCAGCTCGGCTCCTGCCCCTGCTGGCCTTCTCTGCGTTTTGGCAGCACATTCTATCAAAGAACCACAGGCCTCCAAACCAGAAAGGGGCAGAATTTCAAATCACCCGTCCAAACACCGAAACAAAGATCGCATTCCATTTAAGACACTGTCAAGCACTGGCCTCGCAAAGGTAAACACAGACATACCACTGGGAACTGAAGGGACACAGGAAAGACAGGGAGGTAAATGTTCCCATGGTGGCAAGATCACAAGATGGGAGGAAGAACAGACTGGAATCTAATTTCCTAGGACCCTGAATGACCAGGTTAAGGTGTTGGGACTTTACCCACAGGGCAGTGAAGAGTCAACGCATCTCTGTGTCATGATCAAACGTGTGGGCTGAGGGCTGGTGGCTCACACCTGTAATCCTGGCCAGTCAGGAGGCAGAAATCAGGAGCATCACAGTTCAAAGCCAGCCGCAAACAAATGGTTTATGAGACCCTATCTTGAAAATGCCCAACACAAAAAAAGGGCTGGCAGAGTGGTTCAAGTGGTAGAGCCCCTGCCTAGCAAGTCTGAGGCCCTGAGTTCAAACCTCAGTGCCACCAAAAAAAAAAAAAAAAATGGCTCTTAACTCCTTTAGGGCCACAAATTGCTTTAAAAGCCAGTAAAAGCTATGAAGACTGGGCTTTAAACGCTGAATGACACATGCACGTGCACATACACACCAAATCTAATTCATTTCTAGGGCCATCCAAGACTCCAGTGTAAAAATAGGTGGATTTAACCCAGAAAGGTTGGACAGCGAGACCAAGCAGAGGCCACTATAATAGTGACGGTTACAGAAACTGAACAATCAGGTGTGGGATGGTGAAGTGCACTGGGGAGGTTTCAAGTTCAGCAGTCCTGGGTTTGAATCCCAGATCTTCTACTTTTTAAGAGATTGGGTTCTCACTCTATTGCACAGACTGGCCCTGAACTCCTGGATTCAAGCCATCCTCCTGTCTCAGCCTCCTAGTAGCTGGGACTACTGCATCTGGCTCCCCTAGTTCTTGCTCTGCACTATGGTTTGCATCTTTTGGAGATTTTGGCAGTATAGGGGACTTGAACTCAGGGCCTCACACTTGCTAGGTAGGCACTCTACCATTTGAACCATGCCCTCAGCCCTGGTTAAATGGTTCTCAAAGACCATGTGTTGTATGCCTGGTTGCCAATCTGTAGTGCTATGGGAACTGTTGGAATTTTTAAGAGGTGGGCCTAGGGAAGGAAGGAGTTTATTAAGAGCATGCCGTTAAAGAGACTAGTGAGACCCCAACCTTCCTCTTCTTCTTGCTTCCTGACTGCCGTAAGGTGAAATGAATAGCTTTGTTCCACCACATGTTCCCAGCCATAATATTCTATATACCACAGGCCCAAAAGTAAAGAGCCAGTCAACCATGGACTGAAACCGTGAGGCAAAATAAATCTCCCTTCCTTTTAAGTCTAAGTTGACCAACACACTCTGGGACCCTAAGCAAATCATTCAACCTCTCTAAACTTTGGTTTTCTACCTGTAAGATGAGATTGTAGCAAGAATGAATGTATAGCATAACATGCTTGTTAAGACTCAAAAGCCAGGCCGCCTGGATTGGAACCCCAGGTCTGCCACTGCTCCTATATGAACTGCTTAACACCTATGTGCCTCGGTTTCCCCATTGATAAGGAGATGGTAGGGCTGGGGATATAATTCAATGGTAAAGAACTTGCCTAACATGTACAGGCCTGCACTGAAAAACAAAAAAAGATAGTAATAATAGCTGCCTTCAAAGAAGTGTCTAAAGGGCTGAATGAGTTACAGGTGTAAACCACTTAAAACAGAAGTACACTGACAAGCACAATGCATGTACAGGCAAAAATCCCACTGACCAGCGAACGAACACCTGAACAATGAAGGACAAGAATGAAAAACAGGTCATGCTAAGGGGAGGGCACTGGCAGAGAGGGAGGGTGAAAGGAAGAAAGAAAGTGATGTACTTTCCATACAAAAATAAATATAGAATTTTTAAAACTGTTGAAGTCACCATAAGAAGAGAACTAAGGCCAGGTGCCGATGGCTCACGCCTGTAATCCTAGCAACTCAGCCCAGGCAAATAGTTCACGAGACCCTTATCTTGAAAAACCCTTCACAAAAATAGGGCTGGTGGAGTGGTTCGAGGTGTAGGACCTGAGTTCAAGCCCCGGTACCACAAAAAACTAAATAAATAAAAAAGACTAAGGTAGAAAGGGGAAAAAATGGAGGGGATGAACCAATTCAGGATACAATACATATATGCATGGATGGAAATGTCATAATCAAACTCTCTATACAGGTATCTTAAACAAAAATGTCTTTTTTTCCCTTCAAAAACAGGACAGGAACGTAATTCAGGTCCTGTCTGGGGGTTGGTACCAGTGGGAAGGGGCACGATATAAGGAAAGGGTGTGGGAGGGTGAATATGATGGAAATATGTACTCATGCATGAAAATGGAAACATGAGACCTGTTCCTGTTGGAACTATTCTAAGAAATGAGGAGAGAGGGGATAAAGGAGAATGATGGGAGAGGGTGAATTTAACTAAGATATATTGTAAGCACTTCTGTAAATGTCACAACATACCCCCAGTACAGCAATGATAATTAAAAAAAAAAAAAACAGGAAGTACCTGGCAAGTAGTAAACATTCACTAAACATTAGCCAGTGTAATTCATTATATTGTTACTGCCTAGAGATGATGCAAGGCTATGCTAAGACAGAAATCTTCCCTCCTTTTAAGCCCTTTGTGTCAGATATTTTGTCAGACAAAAAGCTGACGAACACACTCTGGGACCTTAGATTTGAGAACCAGAACTTAGTAAGTAACCAAATATGAGCCCAGAAAGAGAATAAACACTCAAGTTTATTGTAGCTGTGTGTTGAGCTTGCAAATGTCCCCTGACAGGGAATTCACTACCTCTCACAGCAGACTGTTCTAGCATTAGACAGTTTCATTGTTCTTCCTTCTACATCTTGTACTTCAAACCACTGGGATATCTGTAGCTACATAAAATAAGTCTCACCCCTTTTTCCACAAATGAGCTTTTCAGATACCTTGAGATGACAGTCATTGAGTCACCTACTCACCCCTTCTACAAGTTCAAGGTACTCAGTCCCCTTAAATAAGTGTACTCGGTATCCCATCTTATCTCCTGGGGTCCTGGCGGCTCTCCTCTAAGTATATTTCCATTTGTCTCCCCCCTCCTTACACAGCAGTGCTCAACACTGGAAACAATGCAGCAGTCTGTGAACTGCTCAGAGATCCGGCTGGCCCTGCCTCTAAACTGGCCATAAGTTGGACCTACCTGTAAAAGCAGTCTTCTTTCTGCCTCTTCCACTAGGCAGACAGTTCCTTGAAGGCAGGGGCCCCATCCTATTCATCTCTGTAAACCCACTTCCTACTACCCAATACCAAGTAACTACTCAAGGCATCCTAACCGAGGAATTCCAAGTCCTTCTGGGGTTACTGGGTTCGTTTCTCTTGATGGAGGCTGAGATAAGTTCTTGCCCATTTCTGTCCTCTAATTTAACTCTTCCGTCCTGCAGTTTCCCACCTAGACTCAACTCTGGCCCAGTCCCCTTTCTTCCAATTGCCCCTCCTGAGTTCCACCACAAACTTTCAAACAGGCCATATATCTCACTTTAGCCCCAAGTTCAGGCTCCTCCCTCAACTTCAGGGCTATTCTTGGAGCCACCCCTCTAGGAAGTCAGTACTGATCAGCCCAGCCTCCTTCCCACAACAGCCGTATTTGGGTGTCCCTCGCTGCGACGGTGAGCAAGGAAGCTCGTCCCTCTGGTCCCCCCTAAGGTGCAGAGACTGACAGGCACCTTCTTGGAGGCGGACTGGAACATGGCTGGAGCCAGGACTGCCCCTTTCCCACCTTACGTGTAAAGGCTGAAGGGCGGGGTCACTCGGGCTCTGCTCACCCTTCCTCCTCCCGCCCAGACACGACCTCTTCAGGTACGACCTCCTCAGGGACGAACTCCGCAGCCACGCTCCAACCTCCGCACGGACACTGAGCAGGGAGAGCCAGACTAAAAGCAAAGACAAAAGGCTACTCGACTCCGCATCGAGAACTCTGGCGGGGCGCAAGAAGCGCGTCCACCAGGCTCGCGTTCTCTGCCGCCGCTGCCCGGGAACCTCCACTGTCCAAGCGAGCCAGGAGCCGGCTCCTCGGACGTGAGACTCGGGAGTTCTAGGCGAGCCCTCGTGTCCGCCACCCCGAGGAGCGCCTACGCTCGCACAGAAGAGGAACAGTCGGTTAAAACGGTCCCTTACCTCCTCGAACTCCCGTCCCGGACCCAAAAAGCCACTTGGCAGCCTCCCGGCGGGCACCAAGACCACCACAGCAAGAACCGCTCCGCGACCGGAAGCCACACGCAGCCCCCGGGAGGGTGGTGCTCCGGGACGGCACCATCTGCGGCCGCGGGCGGGGGACGACCCGGCTCCGGCGAGCCCCGACAGCACTGCACCTGCCTCCCGCGTCCGGAAGCTCACACGAGAGCACGCAGATACATATTTACGAACTTCTCCGTAATCTGAGTGATGATTTTTTTTCTTGATTTTCCGTCGTGTTGTAAGACTTGATGGTAAGAAGTATCCCCCTCTTTTGGACTAGCCCATTCCCTCCCACCAGCGAGAATGTTGTTGTTTCGGCTAGAACAACTCACTTCCGCCATAGAGACGCGAGAGAAGGAGGGGCGGGGTGGACTCTGCGCTGCCTCGCGTGGCGGAAGGTTCACCGCTAACCTAACCCAGGCACGAAGACGTGGTCCCCCAACTCCGGACTGAGAGCCCTGGAGGAAGCACCGATCCTCACAGATCAGGCGCATAGCATTTGCAGATGAACGTACACCGGTGTACTGCGTGACGCTGAATGGACGGCAAAACTTAAGCTAGTCCAGTGTGCATAGTAAGCTGGTTCCTTGGCAGTCGACCCACACGAAGATACTGGAAGAAGGGCCTTAATCTTTCTGATGGTTATCTTACTGCAGTAGCGCTACCAGAGGCTCTACCATGACCGATCCGGTGACAAACAGTTCTTGTAAGGCTAATAATTTGTCTGTTGCTTCTCTGACATCATTTAACGTTTCTAATGTACTTTATAAACAAACGTTTCTATCTCGTTGTTGCAAGAGATAACTCGTGTGAAACACCGTTGTGACCTATAAAGTGTTATGAGAATGTAAGTGCATTTTTAGTGCTGTGTAACTTCTTGGAGCATGTTTGGTTCTCCATGTTACTTTGTAAGCCCAGGGCCCTCAGGGATTTGTCAGCTGTTAATGCCTGCCGAGCCTGGCGTGTCCCCACATCCCAACAGGGGGCACTCCTGAGTTATTTCCTAACACACTTCATTTTCCAAAACACTAATAAATACCTTACATCCATCAATCCTACAAGGAGGGTAGGAAATTGATGCTGGGAGGGGTTAAGTAACTTGCTCAAGGTCACTTGATATGTGGCAGAGCCTGAGATTCAGATCCAGTGCGCTTTACCACTACAGAAATATCCTGTCTGGCTTCTCCAGTAGGACCTTCCCCATGCCCTAGCATTCTCCAATACACTCCACCCACCAGCAGTGTGCTGATAAACCTGTAACACCTACTCTCTGCTAGAGGACTGCCTCGATTTGTAGTGTCTTTTCCAATTTTCTACCATGCCAATTTCAAGCTTCAGAGTATCACTGAATTCAGTAGAATGAATGAAGGATTACAGCTTGATCATTGGTCATACAAAAGGCTCCTGAGTGCCAGAACTAGCTGGCCCCAGCACACTACTATCACCTACTGCACCCTTTAAGCTGCCCCTCCCACCTACTCTTTCAAACCCTTTCCTCTGACTGGCCTTGTCCCCCTCATCTGCTCCCTATCCCCTTTCCTTCCTCCCCATGGATCTGCCCTTGTGCAAGATGTAGGTAACAGACTGGGAGAACCCCCCAAGGCTTAGGGAAAAACAAAGCTGCGTGCCGTACAGATCAGCATCTGTTTTGGAGCCTGCACCAAACCAGGAGGCCTTCGGGAGAAAATACTGAGGGAATGGCCACTGAGAAGCTGAAGAGGTGAGGGAATCCAGAGAAGTTAAAACCAGCCTTGGTAATGAACCAAGCCTTGTATGCACATATGAATAATAAAAGAAAAAGGAAAATAAAATAAAACCAGCCTTGGTGGGAGGGAGGAAGGAGGACCTGACCCCCAGAGCCTGCCAATGTGAGCAGGGAGTGATTGACCTCCATCTTCCCCCCACAAACACTCCAATCTCAAGCCTTTTGCTGCCACTAGCTTGACAACATCATTTAGACTTTGTAGTCACCCTGCCAGCACTTCATAGGCACTACTATGCTACCTGCCCCATACCTTTCAAGGTGGATTCAATTCTATGCCCCCAACCCCAGTGTACAGATGACGAAACGGAAGTGATGGCTAATTTACATGTCAACTTCAAATAGACTGGGACATGGAGAACTCAGACATTTGGTCAAACAGTATTTGGAGTAAATGTGTATATTTCTAATGGAAGTAATATTTGATTTGTGTTTGGTTGTTTTTGGAGGGGGGCAGGTTTTTTGGTGACACTGGGGTTTGAACTCAGGGCCTCACACTTGGCCCCTGCACTCTACCACTTGAGCCACTCCGCCAGCCCCTGAGATTAACATTTGAAATTGGTAGGCTGAGTAAAGCTGATGGTCCTCCCTGGTGTCAGTGGGCCTCATCCAATCAGGTGAAGGCTTGCTAGAACAAAAAGCCTGATTCTTCCCATGAGTAAAGGGAGCATCTTCTCCAATTTTCTAATTCTTTAAAACCTGCCTGTTTTAAGGCTGGGACATCAGTCTTTTCCTGCTCTTTCTGAATCTCAAGACTTCCAGCACTCAGACTAAAACGATTCTTTAAGCTCTGCAGTCTCTCCAATTGCTGACTTCAGAGCTTGGGCCTTCTGGGTCTCCATAATGATGTGAACCAAGTCCTCATAACAAATATCCCTCTCTATCTCCTTCCTCGTGCATGTGTGTGCACAAGTGTGTGTATGCAAGTGTGTGCACGTGAGTGCATGTCCATGTGTCCCTTCAGTACTGGATCCCTGGAAACCCTGACTAAGACACCAAGGCCACATAGCTTCTCTTTTCTCACTCCCCCAGTCTTTTACCACTCTTGTCCCTACTCCCCATGCTGTCTGATGGTCCTTTCACTTCTCCAATCTCACGTACCAGCAAATCCTTGCCTCCTCATACCTCCCTGAACTCTTCCGGGTGGTTCCCACTGCAACTTGGACCCATAGGCCCACCCCATCTGAGTAGTCTAGTCATGGAGAGGGACTTAGCCAAAAAAAATGGGACTGTGTGAGATGAATTCTCCCATCCTGTACCCTTACCCCTGATGATCAAGACGCAGTTATTCATTCATGCATTCATTTGTCCCACACATACGTAATGGTCCAGGTGTCAGCCCCATGTCATACCATGTCATGTGGAATGAGTCACAATTCTAGTTCTCTGAGAGCTCCATATTTTACAGAGAGGAGATGAGCCAGGAGATACATTTGGGCAAAGAACCCCCAACAAGTAGTATGAAAGAAATAACAGCCGGATGCCAGTGGCTCACGCCTGTAATCCTAGCTACTTGGGAGGCTGAGATCAGGAGGACTTCAGTTCCAGACTCTCCCGAGCAAATAGAGCACAAGACTCCATCTCTAAAATAACCAGAGGAAAATGGACTGGAGAGGCGGCACTGGTGGCTCGCGCCTATAATCCTAGCTACTCAGGAGGCAGAGATCAAGAGGATCAGTGTTGAAAGCCAGCTCCCGGTAAATAGTTTATAAGACCCTCTCTTGAAAATACCCTACACAAAAAAAGGGCTTAGTCGAGTGGCTCAAGTGGTACAGCACAGCACCTGCCTAGCAAGCATGAGGCTCTGAGTTCAAACCCCAGTCCTACCAAAAAAGAAAGGAAGAAAAAAAGAGGAAGGAAGGAAGAAAGAAAAGGCAGCAGGTTCTGTGGGGGTTAGGATGGAGGCTATTGCTGTTAGAGATGCTGTAAGTCTTGAATAGAAAGGGAAACATTTGGAGTGAAGAGAGTCCCAAGCCCTGCTCTCAGGAGGTTAGAAAATGACAGGTGCCCAGAGAAAACCAGATGGCTGCAGAGAACACAGGGTAGCATCCTGCAGAGATGGGCAGGAAAGGGAACTGGAGGTTTCAGGGATTTATTCTGGGAAGGCTTCTGAGATAGGAGAGGCGAAGATAGAGGAAGTGGACTTCTTAGCCTGAACCCAGAGCCCTGGCAGCCAGGCCAGTGATTAGGGCTCTGTCAGCCATGCCTGCAGCAAAAGGCCTGGGGAGGGACCTTGAAGGCCAACCCAAGACCTTGGGAGTAGGCAGCTGGCGTTGACTGCTGAGTGTGGCCTCGAATGGCCCCACCTCATCCTGGGGTGTGCCCAGGGGGAGAGTTGAGCCCTGAAGCTGGCCCTGAAGGCCACCCCAGCCGCTCCAGAGCTGACCCCAGTGGCGTCACAGGGAGTGACTCAAGCCCCAGCAACAACAGTGAGAGGGACTGACGTCAGGACAGGGGCTCCTGACGGTGGCCAGCCTGACTGAATAGCCGGCCTCCTGCCTGCTGACCCTCCAGCCCGGGCCAGGCGGTGGGGGCAATGAGGACCAGCTGTCTCCTTCTGACATCTGTACCCTGGGATCCTAGGCAGTAGCTCCTCCACCTCCCACCCTTTTTAGGATGTCACTCCCCACCCCCGCCCCACAGCAGAGGAAATGGCTGGGCAAGCGAGAAAGTGGAGAAAGTGGCAGAGAGCGTGAGAAAGAGGCACCTCCCAGCCCCAACCCGCCAACCTCATCAGGCAGCTGTAGTCCAGGACCAGGCCAGGCTGTGTGACTGCTCTCTGTTCTCCTGATGTCTGGGGATCTGTCCTTTATAGGGACAGGGTTGTGTATCTTGATCTCTGGGAAGGTCTACATGTTTGGCCAAGTTGGGGTGAGGCGAGTCTTTATTTATGTCCATCTGTCCCTAGAGGGTGAGGGGCTGTCCCTCTTCTCTGCAAGATCTGTGTATCTATTCCTTTGGGAGTCATCTGTCATTCCTGGGGAAAAGATTCTGCATGGCTGTCCTGCAAGGAAAGGGCTGTTTATCTACCCTGCTAGGGGAGGGTCTTCATCTATCCTTGGGAACTGTTTTTCTGGCCCTTGTTTTGTGTTGGGCAGGGGGCATCTCTGTATCCAGCCTCATGGTACTCCAGCTATGTAGGGCTGTGGTATGAGGTCCAGATTTCCTGCTTGGTCACCCAAAAGCTGGACTTCCCCTGATGGGGGCCCAGGCTAGGCAGGCAGCACCAGTCAGTACCCCGCCTGCCTGGCTTGCTGCTGGGCACTGCTCCCTGCTAACGCAGCATGTACCAGGACAGGCTCCCCCCCCTCCACTCCCCTCCCTGGCCCAGCTGCCACCCCCAGCCCCCGCAGCCATGCTGAGCCTGATTTATGGTCCTGGGTTGAGGCTGGACACTGCCAGCGCCTGGGTCAGACCTTGAAGAGACCTCAAGTGGCCCCCCCAACCTGACAGGGTCAGGGCCCAGCAAGAAGCAAGGGGAACCAAGGGAGGGTGAGCAGAGCAAGGACCTAGGATGACAGGCAGGAGGCAGAAGCCAAGGCCAGAGCCTCCAGAGCCCCACAGCCCTCAGACCAGCTATGAGTCCAAGTGGGGACCCTGGAGTGGGCCTCCTGCCCTCAGAAGGAACAGGAAACATTTCGAGTAAGGTCCTTTCCTCAGTCTGGCACTGACTCTGTCCTGTATCATCACAGGCAGCTAGGTTTCAAAGTCCTTGCAAGTGCTGGAGGCAGAAGTTCTGTCTGGGACTGAGTGCTGGTTCTTGTGGGGTTGGGGGGGATGGGAGGGGGACAGGCTGAACTGTAAGATTGCAAGGCCAGGCTTAGAAAGGACTGGAAGCTTTCTCTGAGGAAGCCCAGAAGCCCTGGGGTCTCTTTGGTGGGGGGGCTGGGGCTCACCCAAATCACTATGCTAAAACTCCCTCTCACATGAGGGACACAACTCTAACCTGCTAACAATGCTACCTCACGGCTATGACAGGCCACCACTGCTCAATATCCAGGACCACATAGCCTGCCACTTGACAGGCTCTCTCAGGCTTCCCTTTGCTGCCCCAGAGCACTGCTCTGACTGAGCACCCTGGGCCACTATAACTCATTGCCCATGACCTTCAGAAGTTTCTCACCTCTTTCAGATTGAGCTATACCTAGACCAAGATCTTGTGGCCAGAGCCCAGGTAGTGGAGCAGCCTTGTCTACTCCAGGCCTCAGGGAAGGGACACAAAGCATAGCCCCTGGGGTGTAGCACCCCCCCTCAGAACCCAGACCTCAGACTACCCTTCCTGAGTCACAGGGGCACCTCAGGGCTGGGGAGGGGGCCAGGGCCTCTGGGCACTGGGCCCAGTGTGGGTGGGTGTGGGGGGACAGGGAGGCAGGCTTCCTGGGTCTCCTGTGAGGATAAACAGCAGGCTTTGAGGCCTTGGAAAATCCCGCCTGGGATTCCAGACCCTGCCGGCGTCACTGCCTTTTGACTATTGTCCCCTTCGGAAATGGGCCCAGCCCCCGGCCAGCAGGGACAGAGCTACCATTGTGTGGCCCCACCAGGCTCAATGCCCCCTTGTTAGCCCTCCCAACCCCTAGCAAGACTTAGAGGCCAGTTCTTCCAGTTGCTGAGTGGAAAGAAAGGCCTGCCTCCAGGCTCCAGCCCTTGGGTGGGGCAGAGCAGGGCAGGGCAGGGTGGGACTGGTAGATCAGCGCCCAACTCCCATACTCCTGCCCCATGTATCCCAAGTACCAGCATCCTGGAAAGGAATTGCCATCAACGAACCTTCTTTTATTTTGGAGGCTGTAGACTGGGAGGCCAAATGGTCAAGTAGTTTGGCCACACCCAACTCAACTACTAAGCCAAGTGACCTTGGGAAAGTCATTTCCTTCCTCTGAAGTGGATTCTCCTTTATTGGAAAGACAATAGCTAATATTTATTGGGCGTTTACTATGTGCCAGGCTCCATTTGAAACACTTTATGTATATCCACTCTTGTGATTCTTTTTAGCAATTTTATGAACTAGCTACATTTTTTCCTTCACTTAGAGATTAAAAACACTGAGACACAGAAAGATTAAGTAATCTGCCCAATATTGCACAGCTAGTAAGAGTTGGAGGCAAAATTTTCCTTCCTTCCTTCCTTCCCTTGCTTTTTTCTTTTCTTCCTTTCTTCTCTTCTCTTTCACCTTGTGATGCTGGGGATGGAATCCAGGGCCTCCCTCATGCTAAGCACACACCTTACCATGAGCTACACTCCCAGTCCTGGAGCCAAGACTTAAATCCAGATAGCCTGGCTCCAGAGTCCTTGCTTTACCCATGCCACTGTGGATCCCGCCTGTGAGGTGGGTCTAATCCTGCTTTCCTCATTGTGGTCGCATACCATATAAAATGGACCTGGCTGGTGGTGGACAAAATACTTGACGTCTATCATGGTGGGGCTTACGAGGATCTAGGGACCAAGATTCTCCTTTGCCCCACCCTTCTCCTTCCACCAAGCACCAGGTACTGTAGAACTTTACCTTCCCCGGGGGCTTCCCTGTCCCCACATCTGTCTGTGCTAAAGGTACAAGGAAGAAAGTGACCTGAGGTGAGAATAACCCAGGTTTTGCAGCAAGCTCTGCTCCTGGCCAGAGCACTATCATCAAACCCAGCTCCCTACTAACAGATAGGGAAAGTGAGGCACACGGAGGAAAATGTCTTCTCTGATAGTAGTGGGCACGTGGAGGCTGCAGGAGGAGTCCATCTCCTCACTGCCCCTGCCAGGTGTTGGAGCTGCTAACAAACCTTCCTTGGGCCTGGTAGTGGGCCAGGGTACGAGCTTGAAAGTCCATAGTACTGTGGGGGGGCCACCATGCCCAGGCTGGTCTTCCAACCCAGTCACTTGTATAACCTTCAGAAGGCCTCAGGCTATTGTGCTTCCAGAAGTGAGGACCTGTGGCTGAGACCCCAGGAGAAGTCTTCACTGTTCCAGAGCAGAGCCCCAGGTTTCCAGGGGCCGTGGAGACGGAGACTCAGTGGTGAGGAATAGGAACCTTGCCTTCCAGGCTCCTACCAGGTCCAAGAAGGAAACGAGGCCTGATAGGCACTAAGCACAGTGAAGGGGGCTGGGCCCTGCCTTAGGCCTTAGGCTGTTGTTAATCTAGATTCATGTTTCTCAAAAGGGTGGCCCTCAACCACCTGTGTCATAAGCATTCACTGTGCTTGTGTAAAAGTACAGATTTAAAAGCCCTACCCAGCACCAACTCTTGAGTGTCTAGGAAAACAACCCAAGAATCACTTTTTTTTTTTTCCAGTACTGGGGTTGGAACCCAGGGTTTTGCACATGCCAGGACACTGAGCTACACCCCAGCCTGGGCATCTGCATTGAAGCCAGCTAAGCAACTGATAAGCTGGGAGCTGAAGAACCTACGTGGGCACTTGGGCACAGGTAGAGACCCCGGAACAATCTTCTTACCAAGAAGGCTAGAGCTCCAACTATGTGGATCCTGTTGCTGGGCTGGCAGGGGTGGGGAGATGGGGAGAATGTTGAGACTGGTATGAAACGAAACTTCCACTGAGTAACATCAGCTACTAGCATTTCAGACTCACCATACCCAGTCCCATGCCAAGCGCTACGCTGACATCCTCCTCTAAATCCTGAAAGCCACACGCTGCTGCATCTGTCTCTTCCTGTTTTACAAACGTGGAAAACAATAATCAGAGAGGGCTAGGGTATAGTTCAGTGGCACAGCACTTGCAGAGTATGTATGACTGTCCTGAGACATGAAGCCAGATCTATGGCTATGGTCACTGCTCTGATCCTTAGACTAGTTGCCATTCAAGGTGAGTGCCATCAACCAATAAGAAAGACTAGTGGAGTTTTCCCACTTGTCACATGTCATAGCTGGGCATGGTGGTACATGTCTATAATCCCAGCACGTGGGGGGAGCTGAGGCAGGAGGATTTCAAGCTCAAGAACAGCCTGGGATACATAGAGAGACCCTGTCTCAAAGATAAAAGGAAAAAAATCCCAGTGCTTTACCTAAACAACCACATGAACCAGGTGTCATCACAATCTGCCTTCTACCAATGAGTAAACTGAGGCAGGTTAGCTCTTGCTGGTAACATATAAGGTTTGTTCAGTCACCTGCCTCTTAGGTGATTATGGTGGAGTGTGTAGTAGATGTCAGAAAAAGACCATCCCAATTTCTGCTACATGTCTATTTTTTATTCAATATATTAAATATATTAATCAGAAAAGTCAACATACTATAAATCCAGGAAAAATACACAAATATAAATGTCAGAATCTGTCATTTGCTTTCTTCTCCGAGTGACAGTTTATGTACATGTGGAAGGAGGGTGGGAAGAGACAGCAAGTTAAAGGAGGCTGGAAAGGCTTGCCCAGGCTGGCGGGGGCCCCATCCCTTCCTCCCAACCCCCACCTCAACCTCTTCCTTCCTGTATTTACAGCAGCATTCAGCTTATTTACAGCAGGGCACATGTGTTAAAAACGGTTTATCTTACAAAAAACATGAAGGCCAGGACTTGGCTAGGGGCGAAAAGACAAAATAGTTGGGTCACCCCCGTGAATGCATTCCCTCCCGCAGAACTTGAACTCCCTGCCAACCTCCTGGAGTAGGTGAGGAGGTGGGTCAGTCTTACAGTTCAAGCCCAGACTGGGAGGTGCTCTGGGGGTCCGTGGGCTGTGAGTAAAGGCACATGGGGTGGCGTAAGAGCATACAAACGTGTGTACGTGTGGTCAGAGCTGGGGTCAGAAGGGCAGTGTGTCCATAAAGATTTTGTCGACGATTGGTGGAGGGGGCACCAAATCCTCCAGCTTGAGGTAGAAGATACGCTGTAGGCCCTGGGTGCACAGGGTCCGCAGCTCAGGGAGTTTGCCCAGCAGACGTGACAAGCAGCTGGCTGGCTGGGGCTCACCCGCCACAGCCGCCATGTGCTCCTTCAGGCAGCTGGCAATGCGGTTCTGCAGCTCTTCCACCCGCCTTGGCTCCTGCAAGCCATGCCGGTCTGTGGAGAAGGTGCAGAATTAGCCTCTCAGATGAGGACCAACGCCCAGGAGACCCAGCCCGCCCTAGGCCTCTACACCTGTGGCCACTGACCGCTCCTCTCATTCCTCTGGCACTGTGCACAAGTCTGTTTCACAGAAGCCATTTTCAAGTCTCATCAGCAGTCTGTGGGAGGGACTGACCCATCGCACTCCTACTCCAGGGAGAGACAGGCTGATGCCCAGAGAGCTTGAATAATTTGCCCAAGCTCCTGAGGTTTGCTCAGGAGTTCTTTCAGACTGTTCTGAAAAGCCCTGGAGTCTAGCAGGAGTGTCTTAGGGCTACCTCCAGGGGGCTGGTCTCTCTTCAGCCATGGCTCCTCTGGTTTTGTTCTATACAGATGGGTTCCCTGTCAAATTGATGTGAAAAAAAGGTACGAGGGCAGAAAACTTAAGAGCTCTGAAAACTTTGCCACTTAACGCCAGAAACCAGTCCTCCTGACATATGAACTGAAGTCCACAACAGGAACAGCTGTAGGAAGTCAGTGGTGACTGCCTCCAGCAGAGACAGTGATGGGAGGCGGCACAAGGTGGGCTTCTAGGGTGCTGGTTATGTAAATGCAGCTTGTGAAAATGTGTACACTTCTCTGCATGTGGTGTAACTGACAAGAAGATTTTAAAAACAAGCCAAAACCCCATGCCAGATACCCAACACCTGTGGTCGTATCTTGGGTCATTCAAAGGCTGGCTTTGTTGGCCTTTGGAGTCAGATGCAGTCAAGCCCCTCTCCAATTCCCACTTTGCAGGTGAGTATGAGCACAGAGCAACTTAAAGGCCCAGAAGTACTAATTGCCAGTCTACACAATGTCCTAGGACACTTCTCTTCTGAGGAGGGCTCCCCAGTACCCACATTCTTGGGAGCAGCTTGGTACTGGCCACTCACCAGTAATGAGGACAAGAGCAGAGAGGCAGGCAAAGGCAGGGACATCAACAACCAAGCTATGCAGGGACCGCGAAAAGGCCAGGATACTGTCGATCCAGTCACCAAAGCCACGAGCACACTGTAGCCGGTGCAGCACCAGGCCTGAGCAGAAGATGAGCTTTCCCTCACCTGGCTTAGACCTGGTGGGAGAGGTGCAGAGAGTGGTCAGGGTTCAGGGCAGCTCTCGGGCAGGAGGAGTAGAGAAGGGGCTAGAAGGATGGTGGGCAGCTTACCGGTAGGCCAGGCGGAGAATGAAGAGCTCTAGGAAGGCTGACTCCAGCAGCAGGTCCTGGTCACCTGGGGACAGCTCAGCAAAGCCAGGGATCTTCTCTGCCCACTTGCGGATAACATCCAGGGAACCCGAGAGCAGGTCATAGAACTGCTGTACATCACCAGCATCTTCCTTCCCAAAGCGGGGCAGCACAAGTTCCTGGAACTGGAGGTGGGTCCAGGGGGTGAGCACCACAGAAAAGACCTCAGATGTTAGATCCAGGAGTACAGAGAGGCCCAGAATTGGGCCCGTGTGTTGGCTTGTCAATTCTACACATCAGCCCAGGGAGTGGCTGCTGGAGAAAGCCCTGCTCCCTCCCCAACACACATACACAGGAGGTGCATTTCCTCTTTTTCTGATGGGGTGCCTTTCCTAACATGCACAAAGGCACTGTGTGTGCTTGCAGCACCTTCCCCGGAGTAGGGGCAGGGTGGGCTGGGACCTCACCTTGGAGTAGTCCAGTTTGGCAGTGCTGGGCCCTGAGTCCAGGTGTGCCCGGACAAGGGAAGTGAGGAGATTGGCAGGCGAGGCATCTGGAGACTGCTTGGGTTTTGAAGGTAGCCGGCCCCTCCGCCCCTTTAGGCTGTCTGTCCGGACAACTGCAGAGAGAAATAGGTAGGGGTGAGGAAGAAAGGGATCTGAGGAGGAAGAGACCTTCAGCCCATGCTGTGTACACTTTTGCTGAGGAGCCAGGACCTAGAGCCCCAAAACCCAAGACAACCTACAACAACCTCCCCTAAACCCCTCACCATCCAGGCAGGCAAGAAGCTGCATCCTGCCCCCTGGGCCCAGGAGTCCCAGGTGAGAAAGGAAGTGAGGAGCAAATGCACCCTTCCTGTGGGCTTCTAGGTCAGATGCCAAAGGACCCTGCCCCACCCCATCAGGCTGCCTCTGCCCCACTGGGCCCCATCCCGCCACCCACCTTCCTTCACCATGCCCACAGCCAGGCACTTCTGGAAGCGGCAGAACTGGCAGCGGTTCCGCCGCCTCTTGTCCACAGGGCAGTCCTTGTTTGCCAGGCAGATGTACTTGGCGCTTTTCTGCACTGTGCGCTGGGGGGGAGCAACACGGAACAGGCTGTCAGAGGGTGGGGTAGGGAGGGGGAAGCCCAGGGGAGGGGACCTTCCAGATCCTGCTGCCGACGCAAACAAAAGCGCTCTCTGTTCATAGCTATTTTTCTAACATTTGGGTGGCAGGGGAGGGAAAGATTGGGGGGGGTGACTCTTGGAGACATTGATGGCAGTTTCTGCCTAAGGAGGAAGACCCCAGGACCCAAGACTAGGGACTAGGACTTCCTGGCTATCTAGACACCTGACTTTTAAGTACCTGGGTCCATATGTGTGACTGCCTCTTTCCTGGGCCAGACAGGAAAGAACTGAGGGGCTGGGGGTGGGGATGGGAAGCAAAGCAAGTACCCAGCACAGGGACAAACACACAGCCTGTTCCTGAGTCCACCCCCAGCCCTCAAGAACCAAACCCCTGTCCGGATCCTTTCATCTTGTGCCAGGAACACGAGTGCCTGGGGCCCCTTCCCACCAGGACCTTGGAGGGGGGCAGTGCAGGACAGACGCTGCCCACTAGAATGTTCCCTCCTGGGCACCACATCCTCAGTCCCTATCTCACTCTTCCTTCCATTCTATGAAGTTCAATAGACCCCACAGGTTATGGTGAACAAAAGATCCCAACTCCTGTATCAGTGGGTCCCTGGGAAGGTGGCCCACCAGGAAGGCCTGTCCCATTCCCTTGGGACAGAACTAACTGGCAGGAGAACCCAAGGGAAGGGTTCAGACTCCCAAGGGATGAGACCAGTCCACCCCCACTTCCAACACAATGCCGCATCCACGGGAGCTTAATACCTTGAAGAAGCCCTTGCAGCCCTCACAGGTACGGACTCCGTAATGCTGGCACGAAGCGTTGTCCCCACATACTGCACAGCGGCCCTCACTGCCACCTGTAGCGCCACTCCGGGCCTTGGCTGAGGTTACAGGTGCATCCAGCATCCCAGAGCTGTCAAGGTGTGGGGATGTGGGTGCCAAGCCTGGGAAGGCTGCTGGCATGGAGTAGTTCTCTCCCTCCCCAAGCTGGTGGGCGGCCTGCGATGGGAACAACTTCAGGGAGCTTTGGGCCAAACTAGGGTTGGGACCAGAGGGGGGACTGAAGGAAAAGAAGGCTGGCGGCTGTGGGAGCCCAGAAGCCTTGGGCAGCTGCTCTGTCCATGCCCGGAGGCCTTCATAAGTCTGGCTGGGGGAGAAGTGGCTGAAGGAGCCATCCCAGGGAGAGAGCTGGGGTGGCTGGAAGCTGGGTGTGGATGGTGACGGGGCTGAGCAGGGACTGCCATAGTAGTCAGAGCCACTGGAGGACAGGGTCTCATCAAGTGGGCCGCTCAGGGTGCCAGGGTAGCAGCCGTACACCTGGAAGTCCTCCAGTTTGAAGGAAGCAGAGGCGGGAGAGGTGGCTGAGGACGAAGATGTGGAGGAGGCTGAGGAGGAGGTCGAGGAGCATGGCTGGGCTGTCCCTGGCAGGTGGTAGAGGAAGGTGTCAAACTCTCCAGTATAGCCGTCCATGAAGGTGCTGAAGCTGGGCAGGGCAGTTGGTGCAATGGGGGCTGCCTCAGGGCTGGCCAGGTCCATGGTGGGCTTGCTGAGCTCAGGAGTCAGGGGATCACTTGCCAGGTGGTCACGCGGTCCTGGGCTTGGTGCCGGTGTCCCATATTGGGCTTGGATACAGGGCATCTCTAGAGAGAGAGGAGACCCAAGGGAAGGGAGGAGAGAAGTCAATGAAAGAAGCCTGAAACCTGGTCTCAAAGGATAGGCCCAGGACAGCCAGGTGGCAGGCCTAGAGATGGGACAGAGGCACCAGAGCCACAGAACGTAGGAATCCTGACCCCTAGTCCAAGCTCTATGTGTCCTAAAGCCCAGGACAGCAGCCCAACCTAAGTGGGCTCAGTCAGAAGCCCAGCCACACCCCAGGGGGCCTGGGAACCCCAGGGAAGGCAGCCAGCCAGCATCTCTCTGCTGGAACAGGGGGAAGCTGTGTTCCTCCAGCCCTGCCCTCCCCACCAGAGAAGGCATGGGTGGGACTGGAGAGGGTGGGTGGAAGAGGCAGCCTGGAGAGCCTCAGCCCAGCCCCCAGGAGCAGATTCCTTGTTTCTCCAACCAGGCACTTCCTGGGAATATTCCCAGGCACACCCCAGCCTCTGCATACCCCTTCTTCACCTCCCCCCACAGTGCCTGGGGAGATAGACATCCTGGAAATGCAAGAGGAGTGGGGAGTGAAAGCCCAGCTGCCTAAGAAGGTGGCTAAGCTGTGATATAGTGGTGCCCCACATCCCCCCCCCACCCTACATGCTGTGCAAAGGCAGCAGATCCCACGCGTACCCCTGTTCTGCCATCTGGGGCTGGGTACCCACTCTGTACTGCCTGGGATGCTTCCAGAAGCAAAACAGAAGGGAACCCAGGCCTCTTCAATGTCCCCAGCTACTCAGGAGATCAGGTGACCTAGCTCCAAACCTTTAAATACCATATATTACAGGGAGGCTGGGGGCAGAGGGGAGTGGTGGAGGCAGAAGGCCAAGAGACCATCTCTCTGGACATCCAGGAGAATGGGCAGTTCTTCAGTGGAATTCCTCTGCTACACTTGGTTATTTTTATGAGTAGAACTCTTGGAGTCCAGCAGAGGACATGAGGTCGTTATTCAGGATGAAAGAGCCAGCTGGTTGGTAGGTGCATGGGAGATATCCTGCCCCTGCCTGGGTCCCTCCACTGAAGTACTATCTGTGCATCAAGAGCTCAGACAAAGGGGGTTACACATCCCTCATGCTGAGGCACCTGAAGGCCGCATCACTCAGGAAGACCCTTAAATTCACAGACTAGTCAAAAATCTTGCTGAAGAGGACCCAGTCCCTCCCTGATTCCAGGTCTGTGGCCTCAACAGTCCAGGAGGTAAACCACACAAGAAACCAAGGTGGAGCACAGTGTACCATAACCAAGGGGTGCAGTGATGGGGCAAAGGCTGTCACCACCTCCTGGCCAAGAGCTTCTGGTCCCAGCCTTTCTCCTACCTCCCAGGGGTTCCAGTCAGGATAGTCCCACCCCTGGCCTGACATACTACCAACCCAGACAACAAAGCCCCTCAAAACTCCGGCCCCACCTGCCCAGTGGCACTGTTCACAGGAATACAATACCCTACAGGAGATGGAGTGGCCACGTCTGCCAGAAGCAGGACAGCCTGGGCAGGGATGGGTTGGGGGTGGAGGAAGAAAGGCAGCAGCCACGCAAGACTGGGCATTCATTCCAGCCTTATTCAAATCCTGTTTCTCCACTTGGACGTCCCACATCCGGATCAGCCTCCACCCACTCCCCCACCCCTTCATACAGGTACTCAGCAACACAGATATGGACCTGCAGCTAGCCTGGGGGTGGGTAGTTCCAGGGAAGGAGGAAACAGGTGGGGTTAAAGGAGGGAGTGGGAGAATCCGGCATTAGGCAAAGGTCCTGGCAACAATGTGGTTTGCACCTGTTATCCTGAACAAGCTTCAGGCTGCACCTTACCTGAAAGATTCCTCTCTCTCTCTCTCTCTCTCTCTCTCTCTCTCTCTCTCTCTCTCACACACGGGATCCAAGCCACACACACACACACACACACACACACACACACACACACACACACACACACACACACACACACACACACACACACACGATCCAAGCCACAGCTATAACAATCCTGCCTGTGCTTTCAGATCCCATGACCCTGACCCTAAGAAAACTTATTCCCACACCCAGCAAGCAGTCCTCCACAATTCCACCGCCAACCTAACCATATTCCTTCGGTAATCCTGAGATCTTCTCATACAATTCAGGCAGAAAGTACAGTAGGGAATCCCCAGCCTCAGCCTCTACAGCGTAAGTAAACAACTGGGACAGGGGGAGCAGAGCTGACATAGTTTGGGAAGGAGACCCTTGTGGAAATACAATCCTAGTTAGAGTTGGGTGGATTCCAGCAGCTCCTTCTCCCATACTGTACTGGGACCCCCAACAGCACCCTAGTCCAGAGCAACGTGTGCCCATTCGGGCACCCTAGGAGAAGGAACTAATGCCAGCCATCTGTTGGACAAGTCCCCACTATGGACGCCAACCCCAACCCCCTGTGGCTTCCACCTTGCAGACACTTCACACACACACCCATCAATCCTCAACCCCGCGTCCAGTAGATTCCTCTCGGATGTAGGTCTTCATCCCGCTCCAACCGCTACCCTTCAACACCAGCTTACACACCCCTCCACACACCCCTCCTGCCAGCCGACCCTACATCTCTTCTGTTAGTACATATACCCGTTCCTTCATGCACCGCCCCTAAAAGCAGATGCATGCTCCCCGCGGGGACACCTACCCGGCCGACTCCAGTTCCCCCTCCTCGGGACCAGCGCCCGAGTCGCAGCCTGGTCCCGCGTGCACTCAGCAGCTTTTCTCTCGCACTCCCCCAAGTTTCGCAGCCTCTGCCACTGGGGCTCCCCGGGCGAGCCAGACCCTCCTCTTAAGCGCTCCGTGACGCACGGAGAGGGGCGGGGGCGCCACTGACGCACGCGGCCCGGCGAGCTTTGGCCATACAAGGGCGCGGGGGGCGGCGCGGTTCCGGCGGGAGGCGGCCAGAGGGAGGCGCGGGGACGGGGAGCCCGAGGGGGCGGGGCGAGGAGGGGGGGCCTGGAATGTCTGCGCGCATGACGCACGCGGGGTTCCATTGACGCAGGGAGCGCGGATTGTTTGATCTATAAATAGTTCCCTCTCGCCCTCAGCGCGGGCTAAAAATAGCAGCTCTAAGACCCACTAGGCTCCCTGTGCCGGACCCAGGACCCAGTCCCGGGCCTCAGGGTCCGAAATAACTAGGCCTGGAGGCCAGAGTCCGAGGAGGAGGCACTCTAGAGCCGCGCCCTCAGGGCTTCCCCCGGACCGTGATGCTCTCGATCGCCCGCTGGCAGGTCCCGGGAGCTACCCGCGCCGGGTCCCTCCGGCTCTCCCCGACCCCGCCCAGCCTTTGCCCTCTCCTAGCCCTCCTGGAGGCCTGGGGTGTCGCCCTCTGCCGCTACTGGGCGTCCAAGACAGACTGAGAGCTGGAACTAGCAACTCGGGACACTGGGGAACCTGCACCCCCACCTCAACCATGAGCACGGCTGGTGTGCCTGACGCGCCTTCCCCAGTAGGATCTCAGTCGGAGATGTTGCCCCAGGGACGGCAGCTAGAGCCCTCGCTTATTTCCTTCCCCCCTCCCCCGGCAGTGGGCAATCTGGCCTTCCCGAGGGCAGGGGTTTGCCAGGCCTACACTGGGCCAATGGGCTCCCGCTGATCTTGGTTTCTCACCAGTAACCTCCCGAGCACCCTAGTTGGGAAATTACCGAATTTTAGAACTGGGTGGGGCCTGAGAAATTTTCAAACTCGTGCCAATTCTTCCCCTTTTTATAAATAAACAAGCTCAGAGAAATAATGGCACTTGCTCAAAGTCACACAGGGAGATGGTGATATCCTGGGGTAGAACCCAGGACCACGGACTGCATCTCCAAGGGCTCTTTTCATGCCCTCCTGCCAATACCCTGGCCCACAATCAGGGAGCACCTGCCCTCCACCCCACCTTCAGCAGTGGTGGTGAGAGCAGCTCTGACCAGTTACCACCTGCCCCGTAGAGCAGGGAAGGGCCTGCCAAAGTTGAATCAGGGAACAGACCAGGCTGCAGCCACCTGCAGCCTTCCCTGGTCTGGCTGTCACCCCTCCCAGCCCCAAGCTTGGGGAACACTAATTGGCAAGGTAGGAGAGGAAAAAAGAAAGGCTACCACTGGCGAGGAGACCAGGGGGCCCCCCACCTATTCCTCTTTTCCTCTGCAAGTCAGCGCTTTACTGAGCTGCTGCTTCCACCCAGACTGCTCTCATCTCATCTGGTCACCCCATGGTACTTCCCTCTGCCTCTGAGCACTATGGGCTTTGGGCTTCCACTTTCACCTCCTCTCACAAGCTTCCCACACCCTGTCTCCAGCCCCCACTTCTGCACAAGTCCCATAAGCACCTCAAACATCATCCATTCCAGATAAAATTGACCCATCTCTGAGCCCTTTGCCTGCCACCCCATCTCTGCACTGGATGCCCCATACACAACCTTTTTTTTTTTTTTTTTTTTTTTGCAATATTGGAGTTTGAACTCAGGGCCTACACCTTGAGCCGGTCCACCAGCCCTCCTTTGTGTGTGTGTGTGTGTGTGTGTGTGTGTGTGTTGGGTATTTTCAAGATACAATCTCTTGAACTATTTGCCCAGGCTGGCTTTGAACCTTGATCCTCCTGATCTCTGCCTCCTGAGTAGCTTGGATTATAGGCATGAGCCACCAGCTCCTGGCTCAGCCAAAGTTTTTCTTCTTGGATTTTTTTTTTTTTTTTTTGCACAAGATTTTGCTTAGAGTTTTGTGGAAAAGGATGCCACAATTTAAATAAAGGTTGAAAACCACTACTATAATTCAGGTCCTCCCAGTTTGAAGATTAGAACCAAAGGGTTCCAAGAAGAGTGGCACCTTTGCTCTAGAACACACAAAGTCTGGCCCAGCTGTGTCACATCTGACTCCCCCACCAGCCTGCACCTAGCCCTGGATGCCTTCCTCTACCCAGCCTTCCTCAAACAATAACAATTTTAATATGTCAGCAAAATCAGCCAAGTCAGGCTCTTTCTCCATTCAGAAAAACAGGTGGGTTAGCACGGCTTAACCAGTGTGTGCAGAAGCCCAGCCATAGCTGGGCCTTAGCCTTGAGGGGTAAGCCCACCTTGAGCTCTAGTATCCTCCTCTATCCTTACTATTCTACCTCTGAGTAAAGTGACCATCCTGTGGGGTAGGCCCATCCATGAGTCCCAGGATGATCCCATGTGGTAAGGAGCTAAGTCCCTGGTCTAAATCTCGGCATTCCATCCCAGCCCTGGGTCTGCAACCCACACCCACTTCCCAAGCGGCTGCAGTCTTATCTGAAGCCAGAGGGTGAGAAACTACAGCTGTACCTGGCTAGACTTCTGGAGGTGGGGGCTTCTTGGAGGTCTGAACATAGCACACTCTAAAAGTAAGTCCTAGGCTATGGTGTGGCTCAAGTGGTAGAGCACCTGTCTGGCAAATGCAAGGCCCTGAGTTCAAACCCCAGTACCAAATAAAATAAAGCAAAAAACAAGTAAGTCCTGTAAATAAGGAGAAAAAAGCAGAGGCTGTCCGTGTGAACACAGCTGGGGTCACACATGAAGGTACCAGAGTAGAGCACCTAGCCTACCACAGAGGCAAAGGCAAAGGGGATCCCAAGGCTTCGTCCCTGCTGGTCAAAGGCCCCCAAGGGAGGATGGCCTGGGGCTCTGTGGGGTGGAGTCCAGCTAAGGTGCAACTCTGAGGCAAGGTGTAACTGATGCAAATTTGGGAGGTCTAAAGCAAAAGCTAGTGCCCCAACTGGACAGAGACCTCCAATGAACCTCCAAGTCCAGCCTTCGAGAACAAAACCAGAATGAACAACTCACTGGAGGTGGGGGAGGAGGAAGGAGCAGGTAACAATGGGAGAGGTATCCAAAACTAGAAACAAGGATCTGAAAGGAAGGACAGACCATGGTGACACAGAAAGGGCAGGGAGAGAAGATGACATGTTGGAGATACAAGCCAGCACCACCCAGTCGGGTCCCACACCATGGCCCAACCTACAAATCTGCCTCACCACCCAGCCTAAAGTAAGGTCGTTGAGCTGATCCTTCCCTCTGCCAACCTCTGCACATGCTACCTCACCCAAGGGCACACTGTTCCTCTTCCCTGCACTGGAATCCTGCCAATCCCCCCAAGGACTTCATCCACTCTGCTGCCCTTCTGAGCCAGTCCAACTCTCAATAATACAAACTTTCAGACTGGAGGAATGGCTCAAGTGGTAGGGTGCCTGCTTTGCAAGCATAAAGCCCTGAGTTCAAACCCCAATCTCACAAAACACACACACACCACCCACACCTTCTCACTGGGGTGGGAGAAGGTGTTTGAAATTACAATCTGCATATTATAAAGTAGTAAACACAGGCTCAAGGGCAGGTTCAAATTCAGGACCTCTAACTCCCAGTTTCAGGCTGACCCATGACTTAACTCTGACTTCCAGAGTTAATCAATAAGCTTTGATTCTTGTAAGTGCACCACAAAAGTAGGTACACAGACAGCCTGTAGCAGATGGCTCCGAAGGGCTCTTTGGTGGGACTAGAGGCATTCTAGTTCCCGATGTGGATGATGACAGCACAAGTGTGTTCCCGCTGAAGAAGTCATCAAACTACTCCTAAGATCTTACACCTATGAAGTGTTCACTTTTCCGAGGGTATGTTATACTCTCCCCACCAAAAAAAAAAAAAAAAAAAAGCTTATTTCAAAAACAGCCACACCTAACAGGAATGACATATTTATATAAATGGATGCAGATGCAGCTGGACTTGACTAAGTTCAAATTCATTCAAGTGTATGTTTCTGAAATCGGAGTGGCTGTTTTTCATTACACATGTGTTCTATCAACATATACTCAGCACAACTAGAGTTAGAAGTTAGAGTTGTCAGGCCACAATCCCTGACAGTAGAAAAGGGGTCTCCATGCTGCCATCACAGTGTTTGGGCCCAGAGTCAGGTGCCCCAACCCATCTCCTGCCCCCACCAGTGTATGAACAACATGAGGCCAAAGACACTATCTCCCTTCTTTCCAGGAGGATTTTTTTGTGTTTTTTCAACAGTAAGTCACCCAGGGCAGTCCCCAAATGGGCAGCCATGTCTACTATTGCCCCCCAGTCAAGAGAATGGGCTTAGAGCTAGGTGAAGAGATGACCAAGGGAAGCAGAATCACACAGTTCTCTCCCATGCTGCCCCTTGGGCTGGGCCCCACCTGCCCCACTTTTATCAGGCTATCCCCATCCACAGCCTCCATGCTCTCTGCAGAGGATGGGCAGAGGGAGCCAGCCTTATTTCTTCCAGGGAGCTTCCCCTCATCAGCCCCAGGGCCTACTGCCAGGCCTCATCTGGCCACTTCCTCTTCCTGCCCTGGTAGTGGGCAGGGGGATTTGTGCTGTGGGCAGGGAAGTGCTACCTGCTGCCCCAGGGGCTTCCCATGGCAGCTCTGGGAACCCAAATGAGGGGTCAGGCTCCAGCCTCTGGCTCAAATCTCCTGGACCTAGTCCAGGCCCTGACATGACCACATACGATTACTTCCCCTAAAACAGGTTTCCAAGGTCCAGGGCAGGTTAGGTACTGTGTTCCCTCTCATACCTCAGCAGGGGCAAGAGATGAAGAACTATCAGAGGCATCTCGCACCAGCAAGATGCCAGCAAGTCTGTCATGTGACCCAGCTAGTCCTCAGGCGCCTGAAGCTTCCCCATCTGCCCAACACAAACAACCTAAGCCCTGCTGGTGAGAGAATTCAGTTCACTAAGGGAGAAGCTGAACACTGAAATGAAGCACTCATTATCTGGGGTAAAACTCCAGAGACATGCAGCAGAATCCTGAAGCTGGCAGGGGACAGGCAGGGATGGACACACCAGAGTCTGAGGCCAGACTAGGGAGCTAGCAACCTACCCTCTCCAAGAATGAAACAGTAACTTCATCCCTATTTCTGTGCAGGCCTGGGGGAGAGAAAATATAAGTGTGCCCAGAGATGGGAAAATTCCAGATTCAGTATGCAGCAAGTGCTCAATTAACACTCTGGAGAAAACTGGTTAATTCAAAAGGTCAAGCTATGGCTGCAGAGGCTATCTCCAGTCCAGTTATTTCTCTACCCCACCTACTTTGCAGGCCAGAAGAAATTAACATACAGCATCAAGGAATAAGGTCAGAGCTGCTGAAGAGCAGCCAGACAGAACTGGACAGCAAAGACAAGATCAGAGTTACTCTGGGAAAGATCACCCTGCACCTCATTTGCACCCTGTCACAGCTGCCCCTCCGGCTGTCAGCAACTGCCCCACACACACCTTGGAGGGTCCCCCAGCACCTTGCAGAACATTCCCACCCACCAAATTCCCTTGCCCCTGACCAAGGTCTCCACCCAGTCTCTTCAGGGAAAACTTCAAATTCCAAAACAAAAACCCTCTGATAACAAGCCCCAGCCGGAAAGCCTGATGCACTTTCCTATTGTTAAAATATTTTTAGTGGCAGGCTCTGGATTCGTTTAGAGACTCACGTTCAGAAGGGGGAAACATTTTTTTTAAAAGCTGAGAAGGAGGAGAACACAGAGCCTCCCACGTAAGAGGCTGCCACCGATTCCGGCCAGCCCCAACCCCTGGCCCAGGTCCCAGAGAGCATGTTTGTGGCAAGCTGACTGGGGACTTGCCAGCCCTCACTCCCCACCCTGCTTCTCAGGCACCAAAAGCTGGGAAGGTGACAGGCAAAGAGAGCAAGAAAGGGGCAGAGAGTCAGCAGGAAGCCAAGCTCTCTGCCCAGCCACTAGTCTTGACCAGCTGAGGAGCATGGGACCCTACTCAGAAACCTATTCTCATGTACCCTGAATAGATGCCAAACTCACTCCCACCATCCCTCCCCTGCCTGAGCAAACGAGGGCCTCATCCAGGGTGGGTACATGGAAGAGGACATTTGAGACCCTGTCGGTAGTCTCTGAGGAAGGAGAGTGGTCACCTGTCAGTTTCCACATCTCATTCTCAGTCCAACTCCATCACCCAACTACAGCCAAGCTGTGCTCACTCTTCCAGACTATCAGCTACCTTTGCTTCCTCCTCTTCCCTCTCATCTCAAGGCCCAAAGGATTTGACATGATAGTCATAAAGAAAGAAAATCCAAAGAGCCCAGCTCCTGTGCCTCAGTGTCCCCACTCCTAAGACTCACCAGCTCTCTTCCTTAACGACCCTGGACAACAAAGGGAGAATCCAGGGTTGGTGGGGCTCTTCCCACAGCCTCAGGGAGCCCAGGAGGAGACGTGACTGCCCGGTCAGCCTGTCCTCACCGGCTGAGCAGGCTCTAGATGTGGAACTGTCTCCAAGCCAGCGTGTCCTCCTCTGTTTATATAGCAGAAACAAGAGCCGGCCTCTGGGGAATGGGGGAGCTGCCTTAGGGCCCTCTTGGCTGGGCCTGACTTTGGCCCAGGTCAGCAAGAGCCCAAAATAGTCAGCTGACGGGAGCCCCGGAGTGAGCGTGACCCTGGGCCCATGCCCAGGCCTGGCAGACAGGTGCCCACGTCACAAGACCAACAGCTCTAACGCTCATGGGGCCCTGGCTGGCAGCCCCTCGGTTGGCCTTGGCAGTATGTTCGGCATGGGAGTTCCACCTAATCGCCACCGTCACCCAGACAACGGGGTAAACACTAGGAATTCTGCCATTAGGGTTCTGCTTTACCCAGAGGGAAGGCTGGGTACTTGGGAAGCTGGGTCCGGGCTGGGGAGTAGAAGTAGGGGCAGAATGAAGGAGACACCTGGTCACTGCTCTCATCTTGACTCACGTGCTTCCCAAGTCCAGATCGCTGGCTGACCAGGGACACCTGCCCCTTCCACTTACAGTAATTCCTCCCCTGTCCCAGGCCCAAGGTTGGTGGCAGGGAGCCTGCTGCCAGCAGGAAGCCAGGTGCACACTCAGCCTAGCTCCCAGAGGACCCACTTCTCAGGGCTTCCCCTGCTTCCAGACCCAGCCTGGACACCCCATCCTCCCCACCCCAGCATCTCTCTAGGACTCTGCACCTTGTATACCAGTTCCACAAGCAGCAACAGGGTTGGGAATGGGGACGTGGGGAGAGAGGGATACTGAGCCACCCTACTTTATCTAAGATCTCCCAAACCTGAAAAACTGTGACTCAGAGATGACCCTCTGTCCCAGGGAAGGAAGAAGGGAGTCCCAGGGCCCTGTCCAGGGTGCCAGGTTGAACTCTACTTCCCTCAGCATAGTAACAAGTTCTATGGCGCTCTTAGCCTCATCAAGGTATCTTAGGTCCACAAGGAAAGGCTGTTGGAAATCCCACCCCTTGCCCACAGTCAGCTCATGTCTTCTCTGCAAGCTTCCTCAGACAAGGCAGGGTGTCCCCACCATCAGCCAGGCTCTGAGCTTGACAGGAATGCAGCAGACCTGGAACCTGGGTCTGACTCTGTACTGCCTCCCTATAGAACCTTAAGAAGTCATTTCTCCCTCTGGACCTGGCTTTCTCATTGGTGGAGGGGGAAAAGGGTTAGCTAGATGGCCTAGGGTCCCCCGGCCATGGCCACAGGTTGGGATTTTCCTTCTCAAAGATAATGGATGAATAATGGAGAGTCTGTTCCTGCCTCCCAGTTCACAGAGGCCACCTCCCCACACTACACACTCCACAGGACCTATAGGCTTGCCATGGTGACAAGGGGTGATCACTACCCTTCTGGGGTGGAAGGGGTGGTCCAGGCCTTGCCATCATGTACTCTTTGGGGGCAGTGTCTATCCCCTGGAAACAGACCACTTTCCCACCCCACTCCCAACACACACACACATCTACATGCCCCTACTATACTCACAGCCCTAAGGTACCCACCCACCACCTCAGCTTCCTGGAACCAGGCATCAGGCACGTGCTATGAGCAGCTGTCCCCTCCCGGCAACTACCTGCCCATGACACCAGAGCCCTGAGCCTCCAGTCTAACCTGCTAAGAAAATAAGGCTTCCCCGTCCCCACCCCCGCACCACCCTACCTCTAAAGAAATCAGATCTTCCCAGGCTGAGCAGCACCTCGCCTGCCACCTCTGCAGGGCTTCCCCCTCCAGTCCCCAAACCACATCCGCTTTGGGCTGCTCTGCGCCCACCTCTGCCCACCAACCCCCTCTTCTCACAGACCTTAGGTACACAAAAGACAGCAGCAGGCACTTACCACTCTGGATGGACCCAAAAGCCTTGGTCAATACTTACACCATCCCCTCAGCCTTCAGGGCCTGGCAGAAGAAGACAGGATACCAGGGAGGAGCAGGGGCTGGCCTCCATCCACTGTGCCCTGTGGAGGGAGAGTCTGTGAGTGATGAGAAACCAGCCAGCAGGGATATCCCCTGGAGACAGTACAACCAGGAAACAGGAGTGACAATAGAGGTAGGGCCAAGGCCAGGAGGGGGAAAACGGTCCCTGGCCCTCCTGGGCTAGGTATCAGAACCTGGAGCCCATGCCCCAAGGAATCAGCTCTGGGGGACACAGGGTGGCCAGGGGCTTCAGGCAGTACCTGTGCATCTCAGAGTGCCTAGAAGCACTCTGATCCCCAGCCCTGGCCTCCTGCCCCAATTCTGCTGAAGCCCTTGTTGCTCACAGCTCTCATGTGCCCACAGGGCATTTGTTTGGCAGAGGGAAGGAAGCTACTGTGAGAAAGAGTAGAACAATTCTCAATTTCTACCAGGTTCTAGGTCAGCCCCCAAAGCCCTAGAGGCTCCCCAGAAGGCAAGGGCTCCAGTACCCATCTCAGCTAGCTCATCCTCTAACGGAAGCAAGAGGGAACTCTCAGAACTTCTGTGACAGGATCCTATCTTCAAACAAGAAGGCCCAGCCTAGAGTCAAGTAGTTAAGAGCACTGATGGGCCAGTCATGAGGACACATGCCTACAATCCCAGTTACTCAGAAGGCGAAGATTAGAATAACAGTTCAAAGCTAGCAGAGGAAAAAGGTATGGAGACACCAGTTCAATACATAAGCTGGGCTTATGCCATATGCCTATCATCCCAACTAATTAGAGGCTATAGGTTGCAGGATCACTGTCCCAGGCAGGTCCTGGACAAAAGTATGACCCTATCTGAAAAAAAACTAAAGCAAAAAGTGCTGGGGGGGGGGCATGGCTCAAGTCTTAGAGCATCTGCCTAGAAAATGCAAGATCCTGAGTTTAAGCCCTAATAACGCAGAGAGAGAGAGAGAGAGAGAAATTAAAGCACTGATGGGGGGCCTCAGACTGTCTGGGTTCAAATCCTGGCTCAGCAGGATTTCCCCTGGACAATTTACACAATCTCTTTCTATCTCATTTCTACAATTTTTTTGGCAGCACTGGGATTTGAATTCAGGGCTTCATGCTTGCTAGGCAGCTGCTCTTACCATGTAAGCCACTCTGCCAGCCCTCTGCCTCTCATTTCTCACATGCAAAAATAACAAACTGTAATTAACATCTCTAAAACTAGCAACCACAGAGTTATCGTCAGGCTTAACAGGAGTTAATGTGTGTAGAGAACTTGGAACAGAGCTGGATACACTTATGTCCTCTGTAAGTGAGGACACACCAAAGCTACCCCCAGATCCTGGTTCCTCTCAAGCCACTCTGGGCACCTGGCTTCTCCTTCCAGAGCAGAACCCAGCTATGCACCTCACCCCAGCCTCTTCAGCTCTCCCCCTAATCCTGCCAAAGACTCCTCAGCCTAGGGTCCCTGAGCCCACATCTCTCTCCCTCTCCCACCCCCCTTCAGTGCTCTCCTCTCTCCTGGGCCCAGAGTGTGGGCAGGACCAGCCAAGGCCTTCACTGCTACTGGACTATACTTCAGACTGCAGGGAGGTCTGGGAAAGAGATGTAGATGTTTTCATGATGGGGGAGGTGGAAAGAGCAAGGAGGAAGAAGGCCCCAAGGGTGGGTCAGAGACTTCCTCATGCTCCTGACCTCTGCCCCAGGTACCCAGGCTCTCCCTTAGAGCTACCAGAACCCCTCACGTGCCTGTGCGGCCTGTGGGCATAAGGAGCAGGAAGTGAAGGCCACAGCGGAGGAGGAGGGAAAGGCAGGTGACTGGGACAGTTGGAGCACTTCCAGTCCTAAACAAAAGCAAGTTGAGGCTTCAAACCTGCCCCACCTAGGTACCACTTGTTTCCCAGGGTGGCTCTGCCATCCTGACATACCCCGGAAATGGACCTGGAAGCCCCTAAACCTCGCTTTTCTACCAGTCTTTGGGGTGGGGAGGAAGGGTACGGAGAGTCAAAACCACCTCTCACCATCAGGCCCGCCTGAGCATCCAGGTCTTCCCCACCTATGACCAAGAATAGGAGCCAGAGCCTGGCACCCAGTTGGTTCCCAGAAGGTGATTCATCACACTGTAGAACAGGTATCTGATCCCATCTCAGGTCTCAGATCAAAACTCCCTGCTGACAGTCACACCACCAGCATTTCCTGAGAACTACTGTTAGCTAGGCAGTGTGCCATGAGTAGCGGAAGACTCAGGGGCAAACCAAGATCCTGGGGCCCCAGGTACAATGGAGGTGGGGTGGGGGAAGGTGAACCAAGGTCAGTTACACCCAGCACTATGCAAAGGGGCACGGGACAGAGCAGGCTTGAAAGAAGGAAAAGTGGTGCCCCAAAAGGAGTGGGTGCATCAGGTGAGGTGGACTTCAGAGCCCAGCTCCTGCTCCCCCCTCCTCCTCTCATTTCCCCTCCAGTTCAGTGCTGCAGTCATGTGGGTCTTCTTTCCCTGGCCTTGGCATTGACTGTTCCCTCAGCGGGAGAGTCACTGTCCCAGATGGTCTCTCTGGTTCCTCCCCATCTATCTCACCTCTTCAAAGAGCCCCCACCCACCCCCACGTCAATCTCTTTTCACTCTTTCATAGGACTACTGCTGTTCATTTGCTCACTTATCACCAGTCTACCCAACTAGAAAACAGGGATGCTGTCTGTCTGTCTTAGCCATGCAGCCTTGGTCTCAAACCATGGTCAGCACTACTACATGGGGGAGGGGAGACCTCACACAGGCCTGCATTCGAGCGGGCAGGTGGTAGGAGGGTCAGTTAGGTTGGGAGAACATTTCAGCTAAAGAACTGTCCCACTTCCATTTCCGGGCAGATCCAACAGATAGAGGGTTCTTCCTTGAGTCACAACTTTGACTCCAAAAGCTAGAAGACCTAGATCCCAGCTAACCCCCTGCATGAACTCATCAGAGCAGAATGCGCACATGACTAGAGCACTGGACTAGTCTCCATCTAGGGCCGGGCACCAGTGGCTCACACCTGTAATCCTAGCTATTTGAAAGGCAGACAGGAGGACTGCGGTTCAAAGCCAGCCCAGGGAAATAGTTTTCAAGACCCTATCTTGAAAATACCCAACACAGAAAAAGGGGCTGGCAGAGTGACTTTAAGGGATAGAATGCCTGCCTACCAAGTGTGAGGCCCTGAGTTCAATCCCCAGTACTGCAAAAAGGAAAGAAAGAAAAAATAAAAGAAAAACTCCTATGTAGTCCTCCCTATGAAGTACCTGAATCTTTTCTTAACTAAACTCCCCCTTGGGACAAACTTGGGTGACAGATCTGCCATCCCGGTGGCCTCCTGGGTAACAGCTCTCCATATGCTCCAGCCAGAAATGAGCACATTGGTATTACTAACACCAACAGCAGCTAAAATTTGTTGAAAGCACTACTAAGCACTTAGCACCACCTTCGTATTTCAGCCTTACAATGCTAATGAGGAAGGGATTGTTATCATCATGCTCCTTTCACCAGTGAGGAAATCTAGGCCTAGTGACGTTAACAAACTTACCTGAGGTCACACAGCTAGAAACTGACAAAGTTGGGATTAGAACCCAGGAAACTAGAGCCGAGAGCCCAAGGCCAGACATCCCTCCTCCCTCCTCCTTAGACCTGTGTAGTGGAAAGTCTCCACTACACAGAGCAGTCTGACAGCCCCCACCCAAGGGGCAGGTGGGAGGCTTGGGTCCTGGTTTGCTGGCCCTTTAAGATATGCACAGGATCTGAAATCCTGAGCTGATAGTCTTACCTCCAGCACAGGCCCCAACATTTCTCCTCTGTCACATTCATCTCGTTGCTCTTGAGCCATCCCTCTGGCCCAGCACCATCATCTAGAATCTCGATTTTAAAGTATTGTATACTGTCATCCCTCTAAGCTCTGGGTCACTGCAGAGTCAGCTGGCTTCCTTTTTAAGGCACTGAGCTAAATGTTCACTTGGTGTAGGTCCAGGATCAAGCCTTTGGAGCCACCACTAGACCCAGTCCAGCACACAGAGCCCCGAGTCCGTCAGCACCCTTTGGGTACACCTGTTGGTAACTGCCTACCAAAGCCGCCCATAATACTCGCCCTAACCCAAATCAAAACTCCACTGAAACCACCTCTGCATCATCTCTCTCCTCCACCGTGTCACTTATCAGACACGGAAGCGCAAACAAGTAATGCTCCCAAGCCTAGGAGCTGTGTGTCCTGCCTTTCTTCCACACAGGAGTACCGCTCCCCCCAAGCGTAAAGCCAATGCTGCGGGAAACAAGGACCCGAGTGGCGTCCGGGCACCATGGACTCCATGACAGCATCCTCTCCAGACGTGATTGCTCCCGTCGGTCCATGAAGGGCTGCAGCGCGCCAGGCCGGTCCCCGCGGGCCGGGTCTGCTGGCAGCCCGGCTCCCGAGCTCCTGGAACCCGTTCCCGCAGCCGGCGGGGAAATGGAAGGAATTTCTCTGGCCTGGCCACGTCCAGCGCCCCTTGCGGGCCAAACCCCACCCTTGGCGGGCTAGGGAGAGAGAGCGCTGGCCGTCGCCCTCGGGGCTGACTCGGAGCCAGCGGGTCCCGCTGGGAATCCCGTCTCTCCCCGCACCCCCCATCCCGCTCCCGTTTCCAAGCAGGGCTCCCGGCGTGGCTCCGCGCCTGCCTCCCACCCCCGCCATCGCAAAGGCCCCGCGACGCCGGGATGTCTCCCCGCGCCTCCTCCCAGGCCCCCTCACCTGGCCCGGAGGGCTCAGCTCGCCTCTCCACCCCCTCTTTCCTGGGTGGCGCCGGGACCCAAGGGGAGCAGCTCCCCAACGCAGGGGTGCCCATGCCCGGGCCGGGGTCGGGGCGCCGTGCGGACCCCGCGATTGCGCCGCCGCCTTGCGCTCCTGCAGCCGCGCCGCGCGACCCGAGCCCCGGCCGGGAAGCCCCCAGCCCCGCGGTTCCGGCCGTGCCCGCGCCCGCGCCCCCCGCCCCCGCGGCCCGCGCCGCCCGCGCGCAGTCCTGGCCCCGGCGCGCCTCCCCCGGAGGGCGAGCGGGCGGGGATCGTGACGCGCGCCCATTGACGTCTCCGGAATCCCGGCGGCGGCGGCCGACGCAGCCTCATCAATGGGGCTAAAAATAGCGGCGCCCGGAATAGCGGCTAGCACCCCGCCCCGCCCCGCGCCCCCCCAGCGCACACCGGCTTCACAGCCTGTTACATAACGTGCTTGGCCACAGCCCCGGTGGGGAGCTGTTTGCAGGTGAGGGTTCTGGGGCGGCTGACTTCTAAATAAACTCACTCGGGGCTTCCCCTGCACCCAGAGGTGGAAAAAGTGAGGCCCAGAGATGCTCGGCGGCCACCCAAAGTCACACAGCAGTTAGGCTGCTTGAGAACAGACGGTCCCAGCCTCTGAGCCTGTGAGCACCCCAAGGTGACATGAAACTGTGGGCGTGTGTGACACCACAAGGTCAAGGAACCTAAGCTGCAAGGCACTGCACACTTGAGAGGGCAGCTTACAGAGAAAGATGACTTCTGGGAGACTGATATTTCTCCTGAACAGAAGCACTTCCAGAGGCAGGGGTGCAGGCAGGGGCAAATGGATTCACTGATGTGGCTGTTCCCCCAGTCCTGTGTGACTTTGTGCAACTTTCCTAATCTCTGTTAGCCTGTAAAGTGAAGATAATAATCTTGTCTGCTTTTTGTGATATCAGTAGAACTGAGCAGCTGTGGAGGAGCCTTGTACACAGTAGGCGCTCAGTTCTTACTCTTCCCTGAGTCTCACTACCCCAGTCCAAAAGAATACTGAATGTGCCCCCCACCCCACCCCATCCCCCACACCAGGCATAGTCACCAAGCACAGGCCTCCCAGGAAACCCCTGCAGGGGTCGGGGTGTTAGGGTCTCCCACCCAGCTGGGAGCTCATCCTGCCCTGAGCAAACCCTTCCCCAACAGCTCCCAGTCAGATGCGGCTGCTCAGGAAGGCCAGGCCAAGGTTGCCATTTGTGGCTGGGCTGTGTTCTGTCCTGCCAGACAGGTAAACAGGAGAGCCTGGGGAACACCCATTACCAAGGACGCTGACCTGTGCCCTCCCAGCCTGGCAAGCTGTACAGTCAACACTCTGCTAGGCCCCACGCAGTCAAGAATTCCTTCTGCATTCAGAGCCCTCCTAGTTCCAGGGGCCACATTCCTCTCCCCACCCCCTGTCTGCCCCCAGAAATCCTTCTCTGGACCTGTTCTACTGTCCTTGGGCAGCTTGGAAACCCCTTTCTCTCATTCTTCATAAGGATCCCAGGAACCTCTGGTTTGTCTCAAAATCTCTGGAATCTGAGTTTCTTTACCTGGTTCCAGCATTAGGTCCATTTAGAAATGAACAGGCTCCAAAGTGGCCAGGTGTCAGGGGCCCAGCTCCCCTCCTCCCTGCCCTAGGCAGCTCCTTTCAAATAGGCCTCAGAAGGAAACAGCTGCCCTAAACTCCCCCTTCTTTATTTTTCCAGAAGTTTTTTTGAAAATGCATTTTAAAATATTTGCCTGTGTAGGAGAAATACATTTATTTAGACAGGAAGGGGGAAAAAAAGGCTCAGTTACCAGTTTTTCCATGGAAGCTTCCAGCCCACAGAGGTCTCTCCTTTCTATAAACAGTCCTAGCATGACTTGCTTTGATTACCTACTTTCCTATTTGTAATAAAATAAGACAGATATTAAAATGTGTAATACACACACACTTGTGGCTAAGGAGGCAGCATTGCACTGGTGGAGGGAGCACAGGCCCAAGTGGCCTGGGATTGACAGAAAACTGAGCAGCTGTAGAGGAATCTGGTACACAGTAAACACTCAGACTTAGTTCTCCTTGTTCTCCCCCAGGAGTTCGACATCCTCAGCCCACAGAGTTCCAACTCTGAGTACCTGTGTGGACATAGCTCTCTGGACTTCGGTTTCCTTATCGAAAACACAAGGATGATAACATGCCTGTCTCAGAGGGTTGTGATGTAGAGTACGTCTTTTTTTTTTTTTTTTTAATGTGGCACTGGGGTTTGAACTCAGGGCCTCATGCTTGCTAGGCAGGTGCTTTCACCACTTGAGCCACTCCACTAGCCCAGAGTGCATCTTTGATAAGAAGAATAAAGCATGAAGGAAGGAATATGGTGGCATAGTGGCAGATTTGCCATTTCCATAAAGGAAGGCTTGGAGCTCTTACATGCAAAGAGTTTACCCTAGATTTGCTCAATGGTTATGTTTATTTGGTGACTTGGGTTGGGGTGGAAGGAGCAGCCCAGATGGGAGCAATATCACCTCTCAGTGTCACTACAGATGTCCTGTAAACCTCAGCTCCATTCTTGTCCCCCTAACTTGGGTCCCTCAGTTAGTCTGTAGCCAAGCAGAACCACAGCCTGGGTCTTCTGACTCCCACAAGACTCTTTCTACCCATCATCGTGTTCCCCCATCCCTGATGTCATCTTTCTGCACAAATCTCAGACAGCACTCACAAGCTCCTTGGGCAGATGACAGAACTAAAGGGTGAGAAGGTGTGCTACCCCTTCCCATGGCTCGGGGTCTAGGAGCTGGTGGGGACAGGTACTCTGGCCAGGTTTGACCTACATTCTGGGAAGCTCCTAAGAGAGGTGGACTAGGTCTTGCAGGAGAAAGCTGGTGAGGAGGCAGGACACAAGAAAAGAAATGAAAATGTTGCCAGAAGCTCCAAGAGGCCTCCAGCTGGCACTGGGGTGGAAGCTAGAGGGTTAATCCCAGAGGCCACCCTGGAGGAAGAGAACATGGGGCATAGTGTGAAAGGAGTGACAGAACCAAGGAGAGCGAAGGAGAGTAACCAGTGGAGAAGAGAGGCTGCCTCCAAAGCTCATAGCTATGGAGCAGGGATGGGGTTGAGGTCCTGAGGGTGGGAAACAGTAAGCCAAGGTGGGGGATAGGGCTTTCCCCCCAACTCCCCCCCAGTTCATAATGTCAGAAAGCCTCCATTCAGGGAAACACCATCTCACTCCACCTCCTCCCTGGGAAAGGAGAATGTCAGGGAGTTCCCTAGCCTATTTGGGCCCAGAAGGGGCTTCCTGACTTCAGTGGGGCCCAGAACAAGTAAAGGGACTGTGGAGGGGATTCCCTTCGTGGTTCTCTTCTCTGTGACCATCAGGAACTAACCTGCTAGGGTCTCCCTACCTCTTTCTAGGTTTAAGAGCAATTCAATGGCAAAAAAAAAAAATGGGGTGCAAAGGCAGGAACTTCCTAGGGCTGTCCCAGGCACCGAGGTCATCTAAGACCCCCACCGGCTGGGGTTACAAGCTCCAAATCACATAAAATGCAACCCCACTTAGCGCTTTTTGAAGTGCGCCCGCATTTACAGTCCCTGGTCACCATCACCACAGAAGGCCATCAGGGCCAGCATGAAAAAGTGGCCAAGGTCACCAGGCAGGAAGTACCAGAACCATAATGAATGCAAGATTACCCCTAAGTCAAAGTCAGGACTCTTTATTAAAAGCAAATGAAAATACCGCGTACATTTATTTTTTAAATTACAAAATCAAATATGCTTGCTGCAAACAAATGCAAACGTTCCAGAACTGCGTGACTGCCGAAGTGCGAAGTCAGTATGTCCGCTCCTCGAGGAGCCGGAGTTTGGTCTTTATCTGTTTCCAGATCTCTCTCGTGTCGCGGGAGATCGCGAGGCTCTGCCACCAGCACGCGGGGCCGGAAGGAGCCCTCCGGGGGCGTCTGTGCAGCCCGCGCCAGGCCCCCCTGAGCCGGGTGCGGCCGGGGAAGCCGCTACGTCACCAGGCGGTCGGGAGGGAGCCCTTGGTGCCTGCCAGGATTCCATTACATCACCCGGGGCGCTGAGCCGCCGTTCCGTAAACACCGCTGCAAACCATTGGCTACCACGCCGCCCTCCCAGCCAATAGCACGATAGCATGCAAATCAGTCGTTGAGCCAAAGCTTCCTTTGGGTCTGGTGCATGCAAACAGACGTCATCGCGCGGATGGGAGTGAGGACAAGGGATCAGAGGGGTCCGGAAGTTTGTAAGGGGGCTGGTTTGGGAAATTGGCATCCCAGAAGTGTTCCAGCCAATCCCGAGGGGAATGAAGGGTGAGTGTCTACAATTCTTGAGCTGTCTTTCCAGTTACATCCTGCTGCTTGGAGATTTAGTGAACATAAACAATGGTGTAAAAAGTAAGTCACTTGGAGACAAAAGAAGGAAGAAATAAGAAATAAAGAGGTGCAAAAATTGGAACGTCCTTCGGTGAACATCTCGATCAACTCTCTGGGCGGGGAGGAAGCACAGCAGAAAACAAAACAGACAGCCCCTGTCCGGGTAGATAGTTACAGCCAGTAAGGAAGTCCTGATATGAAACTTAATTTATTAAGTTAATTAATTAAGTCTGATATGAAACAATTAAGTAATAGGGGCCATTAAATCGGTCAGGGTTCTTCAGAGAAACCAAGCTAACAGCATATCCACTCTACATAGCTTATATGTAAATCCTACACTATTCTACATAAGATCTTTGGATTTTGGTATCCTCAAGGGTCCTGGAACACATCCCCAGTGGATACCAAAGGACTATGTAAGATTTATAGGAACAGATTTATTATGAAGGATGACTCAGGAGGTTGTGTTGGAGGCCAAGAAGGCTCACAATCGACTGCAGACAAGCGGGAGGCTCAGGGAAGTCAGTTGTATCATTCCACTGTGAGTCTGGAAGTCCAGGACCTCTGATGTTGAAGATGGACGTCCCAGCTCAAGAAAAAAAAAAAAAGAAAATTCTGTTTCCTTAACATTTTGTTCTGTTGAGGCCCTCCATCGATCAAATCATGCCCACCCATATTGGTGAGGATGCTCTTCTTTACTCAGTCTATGAATTCAAATGCTACTGTCTTCCAGAAACATCCTTGTACACACACTCAGAAATAATGTTGCACCAACCACCTGGGCATGCCTTAGCCCAGTTGACAAATAAAATTAACCATTAGAGCCATATAAAGAAAATGAAATGCAGGATGTCAATGAGACGTTTAACCAGACACTAATTTAGAAGGGATGAAGGAAGTGGGGAGAATAAGAGAAGGCATCTCCACAGAAGTGGTTTTAAACTTAGGGGCCCTGTCAGGCAGAGGGGAGTGGGAAAGTTCCAGGGAGATGAAACAGTGTGTGGGAAAGGCCAGAGGTGAGCTGGAGCCCAGCTCCTTAGAGGAGTCCGGCTCCTAAGGGGAGGGTGTCAGGAAATGCGCCCAGAGTGGACTACAAGGCCTTTTGCCAGTCACTGTGTTAACAACTTTCCTTGCTTTGTTTCTTCTTTCAGTTGCCCTGTACGGTGAATACTAGTTTAGAAGTGAGGAAACTGAGGCTCCCAGAGGTTAAGTCACTTCTTCATGCATTTGTAACCAAGCCAGCGTGGACTCAAAAGCTGTGCATGGAACTGCTATGATGTTGCCTGCTACAGAGGAAGCTGAGGTTCAGAGAGCTGAAATGATCTCCCCCGCCTTTCATGGCTGGCTGCAGAGCTGGGAGTCTACAAAGGTTTGCTCTGTGCATATCACCATGCTGTGAAGGGAGACAGGGTTCCAAAGGGGGGAGTCTAGCAGTTTAGATCAGTGGCAGAGTGTATGTTTATTGTGTGCTCGTGTGCAAAGCTCTTGGTGTGATGCCCAGCATCACAAAATAAATAAATACTTTTAAAAGGGTTAGGGGGCCAGGCGCTGGTGACTCACGCCTGTAATCCTAGCTACTCAGGAGGCAGAGATCAGGAGGACTGCTGTTTGAAGCCAGTCCAGGCAAATAGTTCGTGAGACCCTATCTCGAAAAAGCCATCATAAAAAACGGCTGGTGGAGTGGCTCAAGTTGTAGGCCCTGAGTTCAAGCCCCGGTACTGTTAAAAAAAAAAAAAAAAAAGGTTAGGGACTGGGAATGTGGCTCAAGTGGTAGAATGCCTGCCTAGTAAGCTTAACGCCCAGTAGTGAGGAGGGAGGGAAGGAGGAAGGAAGGAAGGAAGGAAGGAAGGAAGGAAGGAAGGAAGGAAGGAAGGAAAGAGGTAGGAAGGGAACAGTCAGGGAAGAAAGGGACTTCTTTGTGCAGCCTAGAACTTAGGGCTTACTAGGGTGTAAGAGATAGAAGTTTTTCATCATTACTGGAGGTGTGCTGTTGACCAGTAGGGGCCGCCCCGGAAGCTGTGAAAGGACTGGCGCATAGGGCAGCCCAGATTAGCTGGAGCTTCTGTGCTGTCTCCTTTTTGAAGAGACTAAAAGACCAAAGAGACACTGCTCCTCCTACTCTCCCCAGCAGAGCCAGCTCTGGGTATAGGTGACAAGCCCCAGCGGAGAGTGCCTGGAGAGTAATGCAGGCAGCAGGAGGCACCAGAGGAGAACAAGTTCTTCCCCATCCCCTGCAATGTAGGGCAATGATTCCCCTTGGCCCTCTGGGGCCTGTGCCCCATGCGCCTTGGCCCTGCACTCAGAACCCCCAGGACCTACAGACAAGGCACCCAAGGAGGATGTAGAATCCTGGACAGTACCTGGACATGGGCAGAGCATTTGTGTGTGTGTGTGTGTGTGTGTGTGTGTGTGTGTGTGTGCATGTAACCATCCAGCAGTAGGCAGGGAATCTGTGGCCAGGAAGATGGGAAGGTGAAGCAACCTACCCACTTTCTTTGGTGACACTAGGATTTGAATTTAGGACCTCGCGCTTGCTAGGCAGGTGCTCTAGCACTTGAGCCACTCCACCTGCTCATACCCACTTTCCATTGCCCTTTTAGAAAATGTCCCACACTTCTGCAGCTGGGGACTTCCTACTTGTCCCAGGGTCTCAGGGTCATGGAGTGTAATGTCCCTGCTCCCTGAGAGTTGCCCTTCACTGAAGGAATTGCTGGAGACAGATTAGGTGATTTCACTGTTACCATTTTAAAGCCTTATATTTTTAATCTCCTTTTTTAATGTTGTTTTTGTTTGAGACAGGGTCTCACTATATACACCAGGAGGATCTCAAACTCCTCCTGCCTCAGGAGGATCCTACGTGCTGGGACTACTAGACCTGTATCACCACACCTGGCTTAATCTCCTTATTTTTAAGGAGAGGTGTTTTTGAGGAGTAGGTATTAAGGGGCACAGAAACAAGAGTGGCCATATCTTTTATTTTTTTTTTTTTGGCAGGACTGGAAATTGAACCCAGGGCCTTGCACTAGCTAGGCAAGTACTCTTCCAGTTGAGCTAAACCTCCAGTTCCATAATCATAATTCTTTTTGTTGTTGTTGTTGCAGTACTGGGGCTTGAACTCAGGACTTATGTCTAAAGCCACTCCACCAGTCATTTTTGTGATGGGAAGTTTTGAGAAAGGATCTCAGAACTATTTGCCTGGGCTGGCTTCGAACTGCAATCCTCCTGATCTCTAACTCCTGAATAGCTAAGATCATAGATGTGAGCCACCAGCACCGGCTTTTTTTTTTTTTTTCCTTAATCCAACAGCATTATTGTCATTCGGTAATAACATAATTGTATGCACAATAAGAGCTCAACAATAGGGTTCATCAAAACAACATGAACAGATGTTTTAGAATTAGATTCCCAGCAAAGAACATTTTGTGGTACTGTGACTTGAACTCAGGGCCTTGCGCTCACTAGGTAGACACTCTACCACTTGTGCCACTCCACCCGCCCCTGTGTAGAAATCTTAATGACGTCTCACTTCACTCATCATTTCTAGTTGGTGACACTTGGTAGCAGAGTATCATTCCCTTCCTTTAGCATGATCCAATCCAGTTGTTTTCTTGACTTTGCTTTTGAATGAATTTCTTCTGCATCATCTAACACAAGGTCCATGTACTCATCAAAACCAAAAATACAGCCAGGCGAGGGTGGATTATGCCTGTAATCCTAGCCACAGAGATCAGGAGGCCAGCCCAGGCAATGTAGTTTGAAAGACCCTATCTCAAAAATACCCAACACAAAACAGGATCAGCAGAGTGGCTCAAGTGGTAGAGACCCTCAGTTCAAACCCCCCAAAAAAGACAAAAAACAGTAACACAGTCCTCTATCCAAATATTTACTTGCTCGTAGAATCACGCCTGAATCCGAGATATACTTTGTGAGTATTGGGAAATGATGGTGATAGGCTGCACCATCACTTTCTGCACCTTTTGGCACACCATAATTGTAAATCCTTTTTTGTTGTTGTTGTTGCAGTAATGGGGCTTGAACTCAGGGCCTCATGCTTGCTAGACAGGCGCTCTACCACTTGAGCCACTCCGCCAGCTCCATAATCATAATTCTTAACACATTCTCGCCATACTCTGACCCAGGTGCTGTCAGGAGTAGGGAACTTGTTCCTGGTCCTTGGAGGGGTCACATGGCTTTGCACTCTTCAATGGGCATCAGAGTGTGTGGGTGTCTCCTCCTGTCCAGAGGCCTTCCTGCTGTGTCTGAGAGGGCTGTGATGAGGAGGCAGGGGACTAGGGTGAGGGCAGCCCTGAGACCTTGGTCCCTTCCACACCTGCCTGCAGCCCCTCCTCCCCAGCTTTTTAGGCTTGCCTTCCTCTCTACTTGGGTGGCCTAGACAAAGGATGCAGAGGAACGGAGCTCCAGCTCTGCCACTGCTGGCTGCAAAGATAATAAAGTGCTTGCTCTAGGCGAAGACCTGGCTGCCACCCTTAGCCTCCGGGAGGCAGCTGGTGGGCCCAGGGTGGCTCCGAGCTGCCTTAGCTCTCAGGCTTGTGAGCAGGACGATCCCTCATGCACTCGCACCATAAATGTCCAGACACCAAGCCACTTTGGACCGGTCTCCTGCAGGTCAGGCATGGCAACCTCCCAGAGAGGGCCCAGTAACCTGAGCTGTGGCAGGCCCTCAGGTCACTTCAGGAGCACAGGGCGATCAGCTGATCTTCTGAGGACCATTCATCATGCCCCCTAGCCCAGCCGGGCTCAGCCATGGCTATTTCCAGTCCTGGGTAGAAAGCAGCTTATGTAACAGGCTGGAAGCCAGGGGCTGAGTTGGGGGGCACTTGTGGTAGAGATGGGGCTGCTCTCACCTCTCACTCTCAGGCCAGCCCCTCAGAGATATGGGGGAGCCCATAGCCCTGGATGGACACCAGGACAGCCATACAACCTGTCAGCAGGCTTCCCACTTTCTGGCCTGGAAGAGGGCCCAACCTCCCTTCCATGAGTTAAGACCCCCTGAACAGCCTCTTCCTCAGCCCCCTCAACTCTGCCCCAGCTCTGTTCTTCACCTGCAGAGGTTGAAGTAGATATATCTGTCACTGCCACTCTGGGAGCACCCTGTGCCCATCCCACAGCCCCTTCTCCATTCCAGTGGGCATGGGAGGTATAGCTTGGTGGGTGGGTGGTTGAACTGGGCTCGAAGACATTTGTTCACAGTGTGGCTTTAGATGGGCTTTGGAAGTTTGCAGAGCCTTAGTTTCTGCTCTGGGAAACAGGAGAATAATAATCTCTTTTACAGCCTGGTTGTGACAAGCAGGATTTAAGAGCACATTCTAGCCAGGTATGGTAGTGCACAGAAGTAATCCCAGCACTCAGGAGATTCAGGCTACACAATCTAGTCCAACCTAGGCTACACAGCAAGTTCAAGGCTCCCCTGGGCTATACCAGGAGACCCTGTCTCAAAACAGAACAAAAAGAGCACATTCCAGGAGACAGATCACTCAGGTTTGAATCTGAGGACTGTTTATGTGGCCTTGGTACACAGGCACTTAAGACTGCCTGCCTGGGGTTCCTCATTTGTAGGACAGGGGCAATGATACCGTCTGCTTCTCTGACTCTTGTGAGGATCCTATGAGTTTGTGTGCATAAAGCACTTTAAAACAGCTCCTGGCTAAAGTCAGCACCATGTAAGTGTTGGCTATAATTATTCCCAGATCACTTTCCTTAGCCTTGGCTTCTAATAAGCGGTTGGTGAAAGTTACTTGTTATTTTTAACTTCCTTCTCCTTCGCTACCTTAATCCCTTCCATAAACCCACCTTCATTTAGCCTTGCAACCTTGCTGAAGTACCCTAATCTCTTTTCTTTTGTTACCAGTCCAATAGGGTATAAATAAATTATGTTGGTCCAGGGCTTATATTCACAAAACCTTTGGCATGCACTTCTGTCTGGACCTCTCAGTAAACGCGTGGACGAGTAGTGCACTCATGTCATTGCCCTCATTTTGCAGAGCCAGGGACAGGGTGTGATCTGTCTAGAAGCATCAGCTGCTAAGGGGTGTGTCCAAGCCATCAGGCAAAGTATTCTGGCCTCAGGCACCAGCACCCGCCGGATGATGTGGCCAGGGCATGCCAGCTTTGTGCTGCCAGGGCAGATTAGCACAGGGGGGCCTCTGCTTCCGGTCCAACCTTGGGTGTACCCACAGTGTGGGAGGAGAAAAACCTGAAGGCTATATAAATCTCTCCCACCCTAGCACCAGCCCCACCAGTCCCAATGAGCTGTGTAGTGGTGCCACCTACTGGACATAAGTGGTACTACTGTCTCTTAGAAGGGAGAAAGGATCTATTCACACAAAACTCTATTTAGGGCTGTTATGAACGAGGTCCTTTTCTGGAATCACAGAGGTCAAACAAAAATCTCAAAAAGTCCCAGCTTTCCATGGAGGTACATTCTAAGAGAGGAATATATATGAGAAGTGCTGCTAAGAAAAACAGCAGAGAATGGCTGAAATGCGTAAGGGTGCTATGGTGGATCAAGGACCTTAGAGAAGGCGTCCTAGGAGAAAGCCGAGTAGCGGGGCCTGGGTGAAGCGAGGGAAGAGCCCCCATGTGTGGGCAAAAGCCACTGCCACAGAGGAAGAGTGGGAAGGTGCTGAGACCATGGCACATGAGGAAGAACACCAAGCAGCTCCAAGGATCCCATGGCTGGAGAGCAGACCTGCCCAACACAGAGATGCAGGCTGGCACGCACTATGCTGTGTGCAGGGCTTCTCTCCAGTCTGTAAAGTGGCCATTCCTGGCATGAAAGGTTGCCTCACTCCACTTTTAATCATAAATTATGCACTTGAAGAGAATAAGGGAAAGGCGGACACAAAACAGCATTTAATGTAAATGGCTAGAAATATTCATATGAATATAAAACAGGCTGAAGCCAGGCACCGGTGTTTGCGCCTGCAATCTTCGCTATTTGAGAGGCTGAGATTGGGAAGGAGGATCACAGTTCAAGGCCAGTCCAGGAAAATAATTCCAGAGACACCCCCCCTATCCAAAATAACCAGAGAAAAATGGACTGGAGGTGTGGATCAAGCAGTAGAGCACCTGTTTTGCGAGTGTGAAGCCCTGAGTTCAAACCCCATTCCCATCAAAAGAAAAAACAAAAGAGCAAAGCAAAAACTAGGCCTAAGGCAATGTTTTCTCCTGGAGTGAATTATGTCTCTTCTTCTGCTGTGATCCAGAGGCAGGGAGAAAAATGATCCTCCCGACGCCCCGAAGCAGGAGAAAACATTGTTAACATTTGTAACAACCATGCCTCACACTCACTACTTTCTGGTTTATAAAGTCTTCACTATTGTGCATTTGGTCTTTACCATACCCATTTTGCAGGAAGGGAAACTGAGCCCCAGGGAGTCTGCGACTCTCCCACAGATAGCCTGTGACCAAGCTGGGATCAGGATCCACATCTACATATTCAGCGTCCTCCAGGCATCACTCATGTCAAGGAAAGAAGAGAGGTCGAGGGAAGGGCTGCCGCCAGGGGCAGGGTAACGAGGTGAAGTGGTGTTGGAGCCTGCCAGCAGAGGGCGATGCCGCCCCGCCGCTCAGCAAGCGGACCCGAGCCACGCCCCCCGCCGGGCCCGCCCCTTTGGGGACCCAGACCCCGGAAGCCCAGGGCAGTGGTGCAGGGCTAGGGGAGAACCCAGTAGCGCTGGTCGAGGGGCCAAGAGGGCCAAGATCCAAAGAAGCATGCGAGGTTGCCGGGGATGGGGGATGGGGGATGGTGTCGGGGTCCACGGCGCGGCGGGAGGCCGAGCTGGAGGTGCGAAGCGGGATAGCCGCGTGCTAGGAGAAGGTCCCCACGTGGGCGGAGGAGGGGGCGCACAGCATCTCCGCGACTTCCTGAGGCGGCGAGATTTGTTGCTTCTGGGAGGCGGTTACTCACTCGGGCGCTGCCACCTGCTTTCCTCCCAGATCCCAGCAAAACAACGCTGAGTCCCCATGTCCACCCCCACTCAGCTTCTGCGGCTGCGCCCCCAGGATGGGACCTGCCTTTGCAGTCAGCCCTCAGCCTCTCCGCCGCGGGGTGGGCGAGGGTGGGGAGGGCGGCGCCCATCTGATTCCACTGGGGTGGCACCCGCCTTCCGCCCCACCTCACCCACGTCCTGCAGCCTCCTTGGGGCGCCAACCTCCAGCACCGCCCCCAGTCTGATCTTCCCCTGTTAGCCCCCAACAGCTGGTCAAGACGTGAAACCCTGAAGGGCACGCACCAGTTGGGAAGTCCTGGCCTGCTGTAGGCTTCAACCTACGTCTTTCTCCTGTATCCACCCCTGAGCACTGGGTCTCGCCCCCCATCCAACCAAAGTGGGAACACAGATGTATCTGCTGGCATCCCTGCCCTCCAAGAGTTCCCAGTCTGTGGAGAAGGCAGCACAGGTCTCCTGCTCTCTGGAAAAGACACACTTCAGGGGGGATTAGTCTGTTAGTATTTGGAGTCCCAAGGTGTTGGCGGGAAGGCATTGATGTCAGTCAACATCCAGTCAGTAAATCTTTATGGAGCATTTGGGATACTTTTATCTCTCCACCCCACCCCCACCCCCACTCCCACCCCTGGCAAACTGGATTGAACCCAGGGCTCCACGCATTGCTGGGCAAGCCCGTACCACCTAAGCCACGCCTCCAGTCCTTATTGATTTATTTTTGACGGTACTGGGGATTGAACTCAGGACCTTTAGCTTGCTAGGCAGGCGCTCTACCACTTGAGCGGCTCTCCAGCCCTTATTTTGTTTTTGAGATATGTATCCCAAGCTGACCTCAACTTCCAATCCTCCTGTCTCTACCTCCCGGACAGCTGGGATTATAGAGGTGAACCACCATGAGCCCAAAGAGACCCTCCTGCCCACAAGTAGCTGGGACTATGGGAACACTCCACAGCACCCATCTTTGGCGTTATTTTAAACATACTGATGCCCCGGCCCACCGTCAGAGCTCCTGAACCAGAATCTTAAGGGTACCAAGAAGCCCCAGTACTGTTAAATGTCCCCCGTGTAATTTGCTGCTGTAGTTTAATATCAAGTTTGCATTCATTCAATCAGAGAAATTTGGAGTATTCCAGAAGGTGCCACATGTGCTGGGAACTGGGAGACTGTCACTGTGGGGGTTTTTGAGCAGAACAGACCAGCTGTGAGGGAGCCTTCGTGACTGTAGGGGAGCAGTGGGGAAGGTGAGCCAGAGGCAGCATTTGCATAATTTCACTTTTTTGTATAAATTTGCATGTTCTCTCCTGGAAGGCCAATCTCCAGAAAGGGAAGATTGGCTGAGGTTTAGGAGGTCTTCCTCACGGCAAAAATTCCAGTGTCTGGATATTTACAAAGCGTGCTTCCTCTCCGCAGGCCATCCCAGCCCACCAATTTAAGGACCACAAGAAGTATTTTGGTTGAAATCAAAGTTCAGTGTTCTGAGCTTTCTGCTCATTTTTTCACGCAGACATACCTACATTCAATCACTACTGGTTGAATGCCTGGTCAGTGCCAGATCGGCACCCAGCATAGGACACCCAGGTGCCTTTGCTGAGGAAGGCAGCAGGATCCAGACTGGTGTGGTCAGGTCTCAGAAGTGCAGTGTTTTCAGGTCACCAGCAGGGGTCAGTACACCCACTCAACTCTGCAGTGTTTTCATCTCTTGGCTCTTAGCCTTTGTTAAGGAGCCCTTCTTGGTCCCCTCTTCACCGCCCTGTGTCCCCTTTCTGTCTCACTTCTCTGAGCACATAATTTCCTCCTTCAGGTCATTTCATCCACCCGTCAACGCAGGACCAGGCAGCCTGACGTCTCTGCTGACCTTGGGGAATCCCACAACAATCCCTCACTTCCCCAGCAGCTGAATGGTGAGCAGAAAGTGCCTGCTACTGTCTCACTTCTGCTGTCAGTCAGGTCAGGTTATCTGGTTTGGTCTGGAGGGAAAATGAGAGTATTCTAGGGTCACTTCTACCAGGTTTTCTTACACACGCTAAGTCCATACCCCTTTTGTGACCCTTAGAACCAAGTTCTAAGAGCTCTGCTGTCTGCCTCACTTGATGGAAATGCTCTCACCTCACTCCAGGACAGCACCCACATGGAACCTTGACTCCTTTCAACCTGATTTCCTCCTTTTGTGGGATCTGGCACATCTCAGACCCTGCTCTTTCAGGTCTCATCTTTCCTATGCCTCCCCCATTCCCACTTTCTTCCATAAATGAGTCCTACAGCTTTACAGGTTCAACCCACTTCTCAACATCTCCTTGACCCTACCCTTGAACTCCTACCTACAGGAAACTCTCCTTCTCCCCACTGTAGGCTACAGAGACAGAACTGAGAGAATCCTGGCTCTGCCAGGTACCAACTATGCTACCTCAATGTAATTCTCAGTTTCTTCATCTGTAAAATGGGACAGTGACACACAGATCAGATATACTGTAAAATCAGATGAGGGGTGTGGAGCTCACCCGAGCGCATCTGAGCTTCACCTGGTATGAGGTATATTGAGCCATCTGGGAGATAGTTCCCTATCCTTTCCTTTTGTGCAGCTGCCCCAAATCCAGCCTTACAGGAACCTGCCCTTGTGTGCTCCAGCTGTCTCTGCTTCGCTCACTGCCCTTGGCCCAGGCAGAGAGGACAGGACCAGGGGTCTTGGGGGCAGGAAGCCACTATGCTGGAGAGATGAGGGCAGATACAGGGCTCTGTGGGAACCTCAGACCAGAATGCCATCTTCAGGACTGTGTCCTTACCCCACATGAATAAGACCTGCCTGGGAGTCCACTCTCCTGGCAGCATTGCCCTGGAATGCTGGGGGCCCTTTCTGCCCAGGGGCTGGAGAAGGCTCCCAGAACCCCTAAGACCTTGAGAGGAGCAGAAGGCTGGTGGGAGGGGGAGGAGGGAGGCAGGCAGGGGAATACCAACCACACAATATTCCATCCCTGCTCCTTTCCCATCCACCACCACCCCCTCCACCAAACACGATCTCTGGGTTAATTTTTAGCATTGCAGCTCGCACATTAGTCACTCCCTGTCACCCACCTACACGGCAGGAGGCTGCTGCGCTGGTGCCGTCATCCATCAGCTGAGAGGTGGGATCCAGCCCCACCCTGGATCTCCTCCCCCTCTACTGGGTGTGCATGGCTGGCTGGCAAGGAGCCCCATTCACCTGGGTGAGGGGCAGGGGCACGACTCCCAAGACCAGCTGCCTGGCAAGGGGTGGGGGCAGGCTGGCAGGAGACTGACTGGGAATATACTGGAAAAAAAGTCAAGAGAGGACCCTGAGCCCCCAATCCCAGTAAGGTGCAGGGTGGTGCCCAGGCAGTTGGTCTCCTAGCAGCCCTGGGCTCTGGAAATAAAGGTGTGAGGGCCCTGCCCCTAGACCTGAGCCCCACGGATTTCATGTCTGTCCTCACTGAGGAGCAGCTGTTCAAACACAGAGCTTGGGGAATCTCCATTTTCTTCACCAACTGCACCCACCCTTTCCTAGACCAGGAAGGACAAGACAGCCAGGTGCAGGTGGTTAGCCACCACCCAGCCCCAAAGGGACTTCCAGAGAGGGGCCCACGATACCAGCTACAGGTGGGACGGGGGAGGGGCCGTTGTGTGTGGCCGTGGTGGTTACCTATCCAGTGTTGGCTCAAGGGGACATCCACTCCTTGAGCAGGGTCTCCTGAACACCTGCTGGTGGTGGGCTCAGCATTAGGAGCATTAGGCCATGCAGGGGCAACATTACTGACTTATAGGTTGGTTTTTATTTATTTGCTTATTTATTTTTGTGATGCCAGAAATTGAACCCAGGACCTCACCAATGAAGTGCTCCACCACTGAACTCTACTCCATTCCCAAGGTGCAACTTTAAACAAGGCTGAGGCTCCTGTCCTCCAAGGGCAAAAGACAGATACACAAAAAAAAGCCAGTATAATTACCAAGGAGGAGAACATACTATAAAGAATAAAATAAAACAAACAGGGGACTTGAGATCAAGAATAATGGGAACAGGGAATGATTTTAGGTCAGCTTTGTTTCCTGAACTCTCTGAGGAGGTGATGTTAAGCTGAGGAAAGAGTATTCCAGACAGAGGGAACAGCATGGGCCAAAGCCAGAGACAGCCTGGCATAGCTGAGGATTAAGAAGAGAAAGAGTAACGTGGCTGTGGAAGGAAAAAGAACGTGAGATTGCAGGCAGAGGTGCAGAGCAGAATGTGGAGGGCATCCCAATACAGTTGCACAGGTTAGGCACTGCACAAAGGCTGCCAGTTGGCAAATTGTTGGGCCTGTGTGACTGCTGTCTGCCCAGAGAAAGGGATGCCTTTTGTAATTTGTCTGCTCAAAGGGACCTGTTATGAATCAGCGATGGTAGAGTTTGAACTTCATTTTTTTATTCCACGGGATGCCATTATGGGTTTCCAATAGAAGGTTGTGATCTGATATCCACCTCCCTCTTTTTTCTTTTGTGGTTACTGGGGTTTGAACCTTGCTAGGCAGTGCTCTACCACTTGAGCCATGCCTCCAGCTTTTCTTTTTGAAGGAAACCCCAGATTTCCTTTTTGAAAAGATCACCCTAGGCCTCCTGGTGCTTACTACAGGCTGTGTTCTTACACCAAAAGTAAAGAAGTGGATAAGTAAACCTACCACATATACACTTCAGCCTAGGCCGTGTCTGGTCTGTATTGTGAATGGAAAGACATGGGGTGGGAGAAGAAAGAAAAAAAAAAAAAAAAAAGATCGCCCTAACTGTATGCCCAAGGGGAAGAAAGAAGCAGAAAAGTCATAAAGGATGCAAGTCGGTAGGCAGGAGAGGTTAGGGTAGTGGCCTGGCTGGGGAAGGACCATCTGTATAATGATCACTGCCAGGGAGGCACACAGGAACAGGAGTCTTAAACCCCAGGCCCAGTTCTGCTGCCAACTATGTGACCCTGGACAGCTCACCTCCTGGGTCAGCTTAAGGAAAGTAGTGACCTTGTTTTGGAGATACTTTGGCCCACATTGTATTGAGATTTTACTGTGTGCTACGACTGGGCAAGAATAAAGCAGTGAATAAGACAGAAAAAAGGGCCCTGAGGCCTGCTGCAAGGAGCGTGCATGCACCCATCCTAATGGGCGGGTAGGGCAAAAACCAAAACCCATCAAAGTGGAGACAATTTCAGATGGCAATGCAGAGTGTGGTGAAAAACAAAACAAGGTTAGCCCAGAGGCAGCAATGACTGTAGTATGGGTGGGAAAGTCTCACAGAGGCAAGGGGTGCTGAAGGAATCTATTGTTGGAGGAACCAGAGCAGAGACCCAGAAGGGGTCTGAAGCCAGGTGCCCCCAGTGGAACCGCATCTGAGAGCACAGGGAAGCGGCTGGGGAGTTCTAGAACAATGGAGCCATCTGGGATTGAACCTATCAGGTGGGACAGGTGGCGGTGAGTCCTCTGTAGATTTGGCTTCTGCCCTCAAGGCAGGCCTCAGAAGCAGAGGGGTGGAGGGGATGGGGAGTAGAGGGGATTGTGGGGTGGAGGTGGGGTGGCAAGCATCCCCACGGGGATAGTTAAGGACTTCAGACAAGCCGTGCCCACCACCTGTTGTGGGTATTTGGGGACAAGACAAGAGGCCCAAGTTCTGAAAAGGGTGTGGGCCTCAGTTCAGGCTCATACATGTCAGTTAAAATCTCCCAGATGATTTCACTGGCTTCAGGCTGTAAGAAAATAAGATGCAAAATACAGTGTGTGTGTGTGTGTGTGTGTGTGTGTGTTGGAGGGGGATGAACAGTGGAGTCAGAGCTTGCCCAAACCCAGTCCTCCCCCACAGGCAGTTACCACGCTGACACAGATGCAAAAAAAAACCCATCAATTTTATGCACTTTGTGCTTCAGAAGCAACAGGCAAAACTGTGGTACAGTCTGTGCTGGCCCACCCCACCTGAACATGACTGTCCTTGTTCCCCAAGGGCACAGAATCCAGGACCCCTACCGGCAGGACCCCTACCGGCAGGACCCCACTTAGTTACAGGCCCATGGAAGGGGCCAAGCCCTTAGGAGTCAAGGCCAGAGGGAGGGGACCAGCACCTTGCCCCACTCCAGGGCCCCCTGGAACCGTTTAGTGTGTGTGTGTGTGCGTGTGCGTGTGCGTGTGTGTGTGTGTGTGTGTGTGTAGGATGGGGGAGTGACCCACCACGGGCCACTTCTCCCCAAGGCTGAATGGGAGAGCAAATAAAGCTGAAGAGAGGGCTTCGTGGGGCAGGGTTCCCCACCCCAGGTGGGATTTTTCCTGGACACCCCACAAGGCACTACTGATCCAGACTATAGGATAGTACACCCATCTTTGGCCCACAGACCTCTCCCAAATTTGGAAGGCCTATTCTCCCCCTGCCCCAGCTCCCTCTGTGGTTTAGAAGAGGAGGAGAGACAGGGCCTGGGCTTCCCACTGGCTTGGCAAACAAAGTCAAGCCTTGAACCAACCAGTCTGGTCAGGGCTAGCAAGGACCCTCTCCCGCAGCTCTGGGCTCCTGGGGTCCTCTGGGCCCGGGACTACCACTCCCACTTTTTGCACTGGCTGTCACGAATGAATAAATAAATAAATACCTCCCCGCCCTCCCCCGCCCCTACAGCTGACTCTCCTCCTCCTCCAGCGAGCGGTTGAGTCCCGGGATGAACTTGAGCAGCCGCCTGCGGAAGCTGCGGTACTTGGTCTTGCGCAGCCCGGGGCCGCACAGGGCCTGCTCCCGGGCCTCAGTCCACAGCGCGCCCGGCGCGCCCCCGCCACCACCCCCGCCCGGGCCCGCGCACCGCACGCTGGCACTGCGGCTGAGTGTGGTGCGCGCCCCGGGGCAGGGCACAGAGCCCGGGGCCTCCACGGATCCCAGGCCGGGGGCGCGCGCGGGGGGCAGCGGGGGCGGCAGCGCCGGCGGTTCGGCTCCCCCGAAAAAGCACGTGTGGTACACGGCATCATCGGTGTCACCCCGGGCCCGCCGGGAGCCCGCAGGAGGCCCCCCGGGTGCAGCAAGCAGAGGCCCGAAGGGTAGCGAGCCGGGGAGCAGGCCCGCACCATAGAGGCAGGAACGCACAGACTCCAGCGTGTCATAGATGCTGGGGTCCTTCACCACCAGGCCTGCCAGGGCAGAAGACACCAGGGAGGGCCCTGAGGCCTCCGTACGGCCAGAGGGTCCTCAAGCTGAGGGTCAAAGGGCAGGGTGGGAGATCCAGTTCCTTCCTACTGATCACCTATGTGGCCCTGGCACGGCACAAACCTGAGCCTCAACTTCCTGATCTGAAAAACAGGAATTATAAACTCAATTCCTTATGAGGACCACTTAGGACACAAAGGCCATGACAGGATTGAAAAGCTCTTTGAGCCTTGGTGCTCCCATGTGGAAGATGGAGGTGATACCATCTAATATTTCACTTCAGAGAGCAACTGTGAGAACTAAACGTGTGTCCATCAGCTTAGGGTAGTGATATCTTAGCAGTTCTGAGGGGGACGCAGAAAGGAATGTGGGTGCTGAGCAGGCAGCCCTTCCCACTCCCGGGCCACTCACCATGCACCAGCCGCTGCTCCTGCACCATGAGGGACCTGTATTCTCCCCACTTCTCATACAGGGTTTGCTGCAAGACACAACCCCCAAGCCACCCTGAGGATGTGGCAGAAGCCTTCCAGCTAAGGGAGGTTCAGACAGAGATGAATAAACGCCTTAAAGAGCAGGGCCTGAAGGAAAGGGCTTGGGAAGGGGAAGGTGGAGACTGGCCACTCACCTTCAGGTACTGCAGGCGAGCTTCCAGTTCCGCCTTCCGGATTGACGTCCCATATAGAGTTTCCAGTCTAAAGAATTGAGGGAGCAAAGGTTAAGGGAGCCTGCAGGCTGAGGAAACACAAAGAGGCTAACCGCAGGGTCCCTCAGGCCCCAAGGCACCCTAGTCCGCACCTGAGAACATTACCAGATGCCTTGATGATGTCAACAATCTCCCGGTGCCGTATGCCTTCCACATTCAGGCCATTGACACTGGCGATGGTGTCCCCTGCCAGGCAGAGAAGAGGTCAGCATCTGCTCCACAAGCGTTGAGGGAAGAAGTCTAGCCCTTGTGTCGGCCAGAAAGGGGATGGACGATAACCCCGAGGAATACTAGTGAACTTCCTTCCCCCACTGCTCAGTTGTGGAGAGACCTCCTGGACATTTTTTTTTTTTACCCTATCTAAATCACATGCACAAAACCACAGTTATGCCAGACATGGTTGTACATGCCTTGATCCCAGCTACTTGGAAGGTTAAAGTAGAAGAATTTCAAGTCTGAGACCAGACTGGGCTACATGGTTGGTCCAAGGGCAACCTGGGTAATTTAGCAAGACACTGTCTCAAAATAAAAATAGGTCTGGGGATGTAGCTCAGTTGTACAGTGCCTGCCCAGAATACACAAGGCCCTGGGTTCAATCTCCAGTGCCACAAACAAAGAAACCACAGCCATTTCTCCCTGCCCACAGTGACCACCAGCTCGTCCAGGCACAGTACTCCAGTCTAGGTGCTGAGGACCTCACACACTAACCCTCAGGAAGTTAGTGCAAAGGCTGAGCCCTCCCAGCTCCTGGAACTGCCCCTAGAGTTGGGTTATTTCTGTTCAGCCTACACATGTCATGAGACCCAATCAAGACAAGAAAGGGGCAATACGAGTAGCATCCAGCCAGGAACCAACACTGGCTTCAAGCATGAGAAGCCTCAGCTTCTGATGTCCAGGGCCTCTGCTGAGCCCTGGGCTCAGACAGGGCATGCAAGCTTCTCTAACAGTTCCTTTTCTATCTGTAAAAGGGGGTACGAACCCCCTGCTGTGGCTAAGTCAAGGATGGATCAGGAGGGAGAGTGGAGGGGAAACCACTTTGCAAAGTTGCAGTAATATACCAAGGGCTGCAAATAAGCAGACAAGGAGGGAAGGGCCAACAGACAAAGGGGCTGGCAGAACAGGGTGGAGGGAGTCAATGCAGTCTCAGGCTGCCCCTTCTTGGCACCTGAGGGCTCCACATTTGCCCAGTCTCAGGGTCTCCTACTGGAGCATCATTTCCTTCTTAGAGGATGTAACCTAAGTACTCAGCTTGAGCCAGGTCAGGGCAGGGGAGGCCCTAATGGCCTGTATCAAGCTGACTAGTGGAATGCTGCTCCTTCCCTAGCTCCTGCCCATCCTGGGTTGCCAGAGGCAGCACAGAAGCATGGCAGTCGCATCACCATTTTCCAGGCACTGGCGCTGTGCCCAGAGAACCCCCTCACTGCACTGTGATGTGAGAATGGTATTAAACCCATTTTGCAGATAGGACTGTGCAAGATCCAAAGCCTGTACTCTATCCATTCTTTTCCTGGCCTTCTCAAACTAGGAGGAGCAAGGAGGATTGGTTTCAGGAAAGATTTCTCATGCCTCTCTTGGGAATAAGTTCATACACTGTCCCAGAGCCCTATGTCCTGGACCCAGGCCCCACCTGGTGTGAGCCCAGCCAGCTGTGCAGGGCTGGATTCATGAACTCGGCAGACAAAGGTCACCATCTCCACACGCTGCTCCTCTCGGTGGTGAAGACCATAAGTCTGTAACAAATAAGAGAACCCTCAGCCCTGGGGCAGGCAGGTCCATCCATCTCTCACATTGCCCTCCTGACCCCTCACCCCTACCAGCCCAGCTTCTCCCACCTGGATCTCAAAGCCGAAAGTCTGGTTATCCTCCTTCTCCAAGGTCAGCACCTTCCTGCAGAAGACACAGGGGTCAAGACTAGTAGTAAAGGAGTGTGGAGTAAAAGGAGTGTGACAGAGCTAAGTCTGCTGCAGCACACACACTCTAGGGAGGCTGAGACAAGAGGATGGAGGTTTGAGGTCAACCTGGCCTGTATAGTCAGTTCCAGGTCAGCCTGGGCTACGTAGTGACACCCTGTCTCAAAGAGCAAAACAAACAAAAACAAAAACAAACAAACAAAAAATAGTAGCATGGCAGTTGTACAGCTTGGTTCGCAAGGATGCGGAAGTCTGGTCTAGAATGTCCCAGAAGGACCCACAGTCTCCAGTGACAACTCACTCCTCACAGATTTTTGGAATGTCCTTTCCAGACCCAATTGAAATTGGCCTCAGGGAGCTGCACAGAAACCAACCACTTTTGTGGAGGAGGGGAAAGGGAGGCACTGAGAAATGGCTAGCCCCCAGATGGCATTGGCGAGCAGCACCCCGTCCTTCTAGTGAGACCCAGAATATATTCACTGACTAGCTGAGGCCCCAGATTCAGCCCCAGCCTGGAGACTCAAGGCTCCACAGCTTTGGGGAAAGGACAGCCCCACCCCCAGAGGCTAGTCACGAGGCTCTCTCTGAGCAGACCACAGCTGCTCCTCCCAGCTGCGGTGGGGCTGGCCCACCAGATGTGAGGGCTGGGGGAGGGGAGCCTGAGGCCGCCCCTTCCCGCACCGAAAGCCTGCCCACTGAACACAATGCTCTGGAGCTGCTCCAGATCCTCCCCTGCTGGGGGAGCCCAGAGTTTCCTCTGCCCACCCCACCCCCTTCCTTCCCGCCAGCCAGAGGCAGAGTTAAAGCTGCCTCCGAAGGCCCCTTCAAGTCTGGCAGCCTCAGAAAGGCCCTGGAGACCAGACCCCTCAGCTCCCAGTCTCACACACACATCCCACCCCTTGTGTAGCACCTCCCACCTGAGCCCCTCACTCCTCCAACCATAGGCCTTTTCCCTGTGGGTCCTAGAGTAGGCCTGGAAGTTTCACATCTGTCCCAGTGCTCTCTGGGCTTCTGGAAGGGTCGGAAAACTGCAAAGGGCCAGATGGTAAATATTTTAGGCTTTCTTTGAGGGCCCCATATGGCCTCTGTCATACATTGCTCTTTGTTTTTGTTTTTAAAACCCTTTAAAATTATGAAAGAGATATATGTTATGTAGATAGATACATAAACAATTTTTAGCTGAAAGGCCAAACAGGCCAATCCAGCTAGTAGGTCATAGTTTGCTGATCAAGTTCAGAGGAAGTCAGGCCCAAATCAGGCATGGGACATAGGCAGAGAAGGGACTTGTGGACTCCCAGGTCCTGAAGTGAGGATCTACTCTGTCCATCCCTCTGATCCTTCCTAAAAAGGTTAGCACAGGATGGGACCCGCATAGGGACTAAGTTCTGAGCACAGGGCTGGCCAGATTCAAGACACTGGTCATAGCATAGCGTGGCTATGGTGTGGGATCATTGGGTTTGCTGAGCTAAGTGGGCATGGGGAAGCCCTGGAGGCCAGACTTAGACATTCCCCACAGACATTTCCTACTGCCCCCACTCTCTACCTCTGCTGATCCAGATCTCCCCAGGGAGGGGTAACTGACAGGGACTGGGGGTGGATGAGGAGTACCTAATGACTCAAAAGTCCCCACCTCCTGTCTCTGCCGCCCCTACACACAGCCCACACCCCCACCTGCTCCTAGTGGGGGAGCCATACTTAAGGGTGGGAGAATGAAGGATGCTGTGTCGGATGTGTTCCCTCTTCTCCCCCCACCCCGCCACTCCAGCACCTTACTCTTCTGGGCCACAGCAGGGGCTGGGAGAGGGGGTTGTGACTCACCGCTGCTGTTCAGGACTCTGGCTGAGATTCTTCCAGCGGAATCCTGAGCCCTGGGCAGGAAAACAGTCAAGAAAGACTGGTGAGAAGGGCATGTCCTTGAGCAGAGGCTGAGAGTCCTGATCTGGGAGGTACCTCATCTGGGCTCCAGCTCTGGGCATAGCACCCTACTTGCTGCCTGTCTGTCCCTTCCCAGCTCCACCTGCTTTGGTTCTGGTGTAACTGTCGAGTGCAACTATTAGTACCACTTCCAGGCCTTATCCTGTCCCCTGGGACTTCGGGGACACAGCTATTCTGCATTTCAGATGAACCTCTGAGGTTCATCTTAAGAGTATCCACATACAAGTATTAGTGGTTCACACTTGGAATCCTAGCTACTTGGAAGGCTGAGAGGATCATGGTTCAAGGCCAGTCTGGACAAATAGTTCCTGAGATGTCATCTCCAAAATAACCAGAGTAAAATGGACTGGAGGTGTGGCTCAAGCAGCAGAGTGCCTGTTTTGCAAGTGTGAAGCCCTGAGTTCAACCAAAAAAGAAAAGGAGGATCCATGATCTTCTAGGCTCCTACTGGTTTCTAGGCTAGGTGGGTCATGACACTACAATAGTCTTCACCTTCCAGGCCCATGTCTGTAGGGGCTCAGGCCTTCTAGACCCCAAAAACTGAGGCAGGGGCTCTTCCCCAGTGGGATTCAAAGAAGGGTAGGGGTCCTGGGCTCACCCATCAAGGCATACTCCAGGAACCCCTTGACAATGAGGTCTCTCCATGTAAGGTCTAAGCCACAGACAGTAGCTTGGGAGAGCTCAGATCAGGGGCCCAGGCCTGGAGAGATAGCAATCTTAGCCTGAATGTGGCAGAGTAGGGCACAGAGGTGCTAAGTCTGTTTCAGGGCCCAGCTGTGGATCCCTGCTGCAGATAACCAGCAGTTAAGCTGGATTTTTCAACACTGCTATGTATTTTCTGGGACAAAAAAAAGAAAAACTTATTGTCACACTTGTCAGTTTCACTATACTTGAAGAATAAAATTAGGAGTTCTTTTGACAAGGAGAGGTGACAAAGCTGAAGGCCCCTGACTCTTCAGACCCCTTGATAAACCAGAGTGGTCTCTCTCCGTCTGGAAATTTTTGTTTTCTGAAGGAAACCCCATCCTGGACCAGCCCTTTCCCCAAGTGCCAAAACAGCCCAGGGCCTTCCTGCTCAGTGCTCTTGTTAAACTCTCCTTCCCAAGTCACCCCAAGGCAAGGAAGAGAAGGGGGCCCTCTTTCTCCAGAACCAAAGATTAGCTGGGGGGCGGGGGGTAGGACAGTTCCCAAATGGGCCAAGGAGGAAGGACTGGGCAGCACAGAGAGAGACCCCTTTGTCTTTCAACCCGATTTTCATAAAATGCAAATTCTCAACAAGCTGTTCATTGTATGGGGGCAGGGGAAGCTGGGGGCGGGGGAGGGGGGGAGGAGGGGGCACTGCGTGGGGGAAAAGCCACCAGTTCCCACTCCTTAACCTGGGTTTCCAGTCTCTACTGAGAGGGTCTCTAAGCGCTCAGGTCTCCTGAGGCCGGAGGAAGAGCCTCTCCAACAGGGAGACGCAAATGTCGGGTGCGGCTCGCATCCTTCCTGCCCCTTGAGCGCCCTGCGACCCCTCCCACCACGTCCGGTACGGGTTGAAGTCCAGGGAGCCGGCGCCCTCGCATCCCACACGTCAGACTCTGGGCAAGGCAGCAGGCCCCGAATCCATGAGCCCGGACGACCCCGCGGTAGGGTGTGCTCTCCGGGGTCAGTGATGCCCCACACTCTTCCTCGGCGTGAGGGCTCTAGGACCCTTAAGTTCTCTGGGGCGAGCGGGGGAACCCCATCACTAGCCCTCTGCGCTCCAAGTCGAAAAGGAGAGGCTAGGGAGAGGGGGTCCTGCCTGAGAGCTTCAAGACACCTGGACACTGGGAGCGGGGCGAGGGGGGCAGAAAACCAGTTGGAGCGAGTGAAGAAAGGGAACGCTGGGGCAGAGTGAAGGCAGGAGGGAAGGAGAAGATGGGGCGCCGGCGCGTGTGGAGTGGAGGTGAGAGCCACCGAGACTGGGGGAGGCATGGAGGTGGGGGCCGTGGGTGGGGAGGTTTGCGCCTTCTGCGGAGTGGGCCAAGGGGAGTCGACCCGGGTCAGGGGAACGTGAGGCAATCAGTGGACCCTAAAGAGAGAATGCTGTGGGGGTCATCAGACGCTGATGAGGTTGAGCAGATCCCGAGGAAGGGACCCTGGGAGCACCGAGAGTCGGGGCGCAGGGGCGAGGGGGACGCACCTTTCGGCGGGGAAGGGTGCCCCCGGACACGGCGAGCGCGCGGTACAGCTCGGCAGGGTGATAGTCCTCCAGCGCCGCGTACAGCTCATCCCCGGGGGGTCCAGGGGTAGCAGCTGCAGCAGGGGGGCCCGTGGCCGGGGTCGGGGCCGGAGCGGCGGGAGCTACTTCCGAATCGGGAGCCCGGCCGGCGGGGTCCGGGGTGGCCGCCGCCTCGTCTTTCTGCTGCAGCTTCCTGAGTCGGCGGAGGGTCATGGCTCCTGCGCCCCTGCGACGCGGCACTCGCTCCGCTCGGCGGCGCTGGCGGCGCTGGGGGATGCCAGCCGAGCGGGCCGCGTGTCGCCTCCCTTTATAGGCTCAGGAGTGGCGTGGGGCGAGGCCGACGGCTGTCTCGCCCCCGGCGCGCAGGCTCCGCCCCCGGGGAACCGCTGTCCCGGAGCCCCGCCCACAGCGCGCACCGCCTGCCTGGCTGGGGAAACTTGGGGGCCTGGGTGCCCAATGTAGGGAAACCTAGTCGCCGACGGGAGCTGGACGGACAGGGTATCTCGGGGCGGGGCCGGGGTCTACGTGATACCTGAAGGGGGTTCTGTAAAGAGCCACTGCGCGAAATTTGAAATGGGAATGGATGGCTTTAGCGAGGGGGCACAGTAAGGAAGGGGTCAATGCAAGGAAGTTTGGGTAATCTAGGGGAGGATTCGAGGAGATGGGGCGGGGTGGGGGAAGCTGCAGGAGACTTTAGGCCAGTGGAGAGAGGTAGAGGGGCGTGCAGGGGGAGGGGTTTGGTCCCGGAAGAAAGGGAGGAGAAGCCTCTGAAGTGGCTGGGCAGAAGCCCCCAGGGAGTGAAAAGACCTAGAATTTTCCCCAGTTGTACTGGTGTCCCAGAAATGCTGAAAGAGACTGCCTTAGTTTCCGACGTCTAGGGGAAAGGAAGAACGCGGAAACCCTGAAAGCAGGAGGCTTAATTGTGGTGTGTCCTCTCCAGGGTTTGGAGTCATAGTCATCCCTGTTGAATAAACTTTCCTCAGCCTCCCAGCGGAGCTCAGGTCTCCCTTTCCCAGCAAATTCTTACTGTGGAATTGACTCATGGGGTTGGGGATGTGCCCAAGTAGCGTGGGTGCTTAGGTTTGGGGGTAGGGGACCATGCTGAGCCATTCTCAGACTTTGTCTTAGAGACTATTCCCCAGATTCTCTGTTACCTTGGCTTGTGAGGCCATAGGAGAGACAGGGATGGTCCAGCCCAAGTCTGTCATCAGTGGTGCCCAACTAAGAAGCGAGAGAGGGAAGTGGAAGGCCATATGTGCTGTCTAGCCACAAAAGGCGTCAGCAGAAGTCTGGGACTCCTCATCCCAACATGAGGCCAGGCCTGCACTGTCACTGTCCCCTTTCTCCAGTCTTTCCAGATCTGTTACATCTTTATAGCTAACACTTATTGAACACTTGCCATGTGCTATGTGCACTGTGTGTGCTTTTGCATACGTGTATTAACTCACCAGTCCTCAGAACAATCCTATAAAATAGGTTCCATTATCATCCCTGACAGAGCAGATGACTGTGGCCCAGGGGTAAGTAACTTGCAGTAGGACAGTCAGTGGCAGCCTGCTTCCAGAGTGCAGTTCTACCTGTGATGCTGTCCTCAGTTCTTCATACTACTCTGTGCCAGCTGGGACTGGCTATGTGCTGGGGTTCCAGAAGCCTTTGGTCTGGTAGGGAAAAGCATATTGTACATATGCTGCGTACAATGAGGGGTGCAGAGGGGGTAAGGGGCCATGCCCACCTTGGAAGGCCAAGAAAGGCTGTCTGCTGCCTGTCTCAGTTCGCCAGTCTGGCTCAGTCTCCCTGTTTGTCTTCTGCCCACCCCCATACTCCTGGGCCCCCAGCCCCACAGAGGTATGGGTGGGCGTGAGCGTTCCTCCAGCCCTCAGTGAATTGCACAAGTCCAGATGGCAGGATGCTTGTGGGGTGGGAGGCAAGGGTGGCTTGGGGACTGTAGGAGCTAAGAGCTAGCTCCCTCAGGGCCTTCCTCTCCCACCTCCTTCTTGGACCACCAAGTGGCCATCAGCTAAGGGGCCGAGGGGGTGTCGGTGGGGAAACATGGGACTTTATTGTGAGCATTAGCACAGATGGACCCCTGGACCGTCTGTTGCCTGCTCCTGACAGACGCCATCTGTGATGGGGGAGGGGTGGGGAGGCAAAGGCAGGGGCCGGAGGCGCAATATTTTCTATGTAATCATTCCTGTGCTTATCCCTGAAGGGACCCTCCTGGAAAGTCCCTATGCAACCTTTTGGATGAAAGAACCCCCTATCGCAGAGGGTCGCTTAGCCTGGTGAAGTGACTGCACCTGGGTCTAATGGCCCTGTTGACAGACCTCCTTGAGGCTGAGGTGGAGGCAGGGATGCCCCAGTTTCTGCAATTTGGCTGCCTTCCTGCTTCAAAGTGCAAGGATACCACCACCAGAGGATTAAAGTTCACACCTCAGTTTCCTCCTCCCATAGGGCAGAAGGAAGGTACTAGAGAACCTCAGGGTAAAGATGAACCTAGGAAAGGCAATTTCTCTTGTCCTTTGTGTGATTTCCTCAAATCCTGGGAATTCAGAGCCAGAAGGGGATTTATGGTAGGGAAAGAGAAGGATGATTGTGGTCCAAGCCCTCATGTAACAGAGGCCAGGGTAGGAAAGACTTTGGACAAACGGCTGGGGAACCTAGGACTCCTGACTCAGACAGCGAACTGAGTGACTGGCAGCTCCCTGAAAGCTGAAATCTGTCCTGCTTCATCCTTCATCTCCCCAGTTCCTCCACAGAGGGATGGGGTACCCAGGATGCTACACTACAGAGTGGTGATGCCCTCTTCTGGCTGTGAGTCTCATGGTGGAAGATGTTCAAACTAGACCGAAAGGTATCACCTGGACTCCAAACTCATTTCAGGATCCCACATAGACCATATGAGGAAGAGGATCTGTGTTCAGCTGGCCAGTGAATTCTGGAACCTCACACTTGTCACGAAGGGGAAGTTGTCTGTGTGGAGGAAGCAGCTGCTGCTCTACTGCAGGTGAAATCCAGAGACAAGCGAAGCAGCTGCTGGTCTTCTCAGGCAGCAACCTTCACGTGCCCCAAAGCCCTGCCTTCCCCAGCTCTCCTCCACCTTCTCCTGAACCCCAGTCTCTTTGCCCAGCATCTGTTCTCATCCAATCTGCTGTAGCCCTTTCAAGCCTGGGGTGGGACTTTCTGTCAGTTGCCTGTAACTTCATATACCATACCCCACTCTACACTTCCTTGCAAATCCCCCAGGGCCCAAGATCCTGAGATACCTGTACTTTATTCTTATGTAGATTTCTCTCTTTTGGAGTGAGCTCCCAAGGTTTCATTCCCTTGGCACCAGCTGTCACGACTCCCAGCACTTAGAATGGGGTTTGGCTAAGACACTGGGGACATGTCTAATGGACAAAGCTAGGTTACACTCCTCTTCTGGACAAGCTCTTTCCCAGACACCCACTGGTCAACAACCCCCCTGGAGGAAATGGGGAGAGCTGAACCTTGCCCCTGTGGACCAGTTCAAGCTCTGGGGTACCATCAGGAAGTCAGATCACATGAGCTACCGCTTTAGAAGTTCAGGCCCTCTGGAGTCTCACCCAATCTTAGGCTCTAGCATAGTCATTTCAGGGGCCAGAACTGGTAGGGACAAGTAGCTTGCTGGGGTTCTTCTTTGGATGCTGACACTGCTTCTGAGTCCAGGAGACAGGCAGGAGAGGACCTGGGGCTCAGCCGGCTCTCTGGCTCATCAGGAATGAGGGGCTGGGCCTCCACTTGCATGACATTGCCTCTTGTGGAAGGCTTGGACAGCCGGTGGGCAGCTGGCTAGGCAGGGAGCAGTTGTTTTTCTTAATGGCTGCTGTTGCCCTACAATTTCCATGGGACAGTCTGTTGGTACCCTACCTCCTGGTAGGGGAGGATGTCCACCAGCAGGATTGAACTGTGCTAGTGTCTGCAAGCAGGAGCCAGGTAGATGTGGCAGTTTGGTCTATCCCACCCAGAAGCCAGGGACCATCTTGCCTCTTGGATGGGGGTGAAGGGTGTCTCTAGCTAGAACAAGTTGGAGTGGCAGAAGGGAGGCAAACTCTGCTCCCATCTGAGCATTGACACACCACTCCTAAGACATGGAGTGTGATCTTACTCCCTCATTTCAGCACAGGTACTCATGGTGAAGACAGAAAATGACAGCTCTGAGGTCTCTCATATCCCAGAGCTCTTTCCTTTTGGCAAACACACCTGCTCAGTTGTTTAATCCCTGGTTTCCTTCCCAGGGGCCAGCATTGTGCACTAGCCTCTCCCAACCCCCAAACACAAGACTACAAGGCTCAGACTGTCCCAGTGACGCCAGACTGAAGTCAGCTCCCCCTTCCTGCCACTGTTGGCATCTGACCATGTCCAACTTGTGTTACCCACCCAAGGACTCTGCCTTTCCTCCCAGCTTTTCCTGTTATGCCACCCAAGCACCTCCCACAAGCAGTACCTTGATCTTCCCAGAAGACAAACACAACCCTCTCACTCCCCAGTTTAAACTCCTCTGCTATGGTCTGAATGTTAGTGTCCCCCAAAATTCATATGTTGGAACCTAATTCCCAATTCGATCATATTAAAAGGTGAGGCCAGGAAGGCTCTGACCTCATGAATGGGATTAGTGACCATTTAAAAGAAGCTTAAGGGAGCCTGTTTCCTCCTACTGTTTCATGAGGACTTATAAGGCACCATCTATGAGGAAATGACCTTCACAAGATGCTGAATCTGCTGGTGCCTTGAACTTGGACTTCTCAACCTCCACTCTAATGTGTCCCCCTGCCACACACACACCCAGGATTGAACTCAGGGCCTCACACATGCTAGGCAAGTGCTCTATCACTGAGCTTACTTCCCCAGACCTAAGATACTTTTTGGTTTTTTTTTTTTTGTTCTTTTTTAAATAGCAGCACAAAAGTACTAAGACATCCTTCAATAGCATTCTTCCCACAAGAATGACAAATAGTTTTAACTTATGGGACAGTAAACGTTAATTATTGAGAAGTTATTAGAGACCAACACAAGAGGAAAATTTACTAATAAATTAGCACAGTCCAAGATAGCTGCCTGGAGAAGCATCCCTCCAAAGTGATGGCATTGATAATGTATACTTGCGGTTTCTGGTTCCCAGATGAAGTTCTGAGTTTTCAACATATGAACAGCTCCAATGGACTTTTTCCTACAGCCCTGGCTTACTTGCTGTGAACACATCAAGCACCTGTTTTTTGTTGTTGTTTTTTGAGACAGGGTGTCACTAAGTGCCCTAAGTTGGCCTGGACCTTACTACGTGATCCAGGCTGGCCTCAAATTTGTGATCCTGCTAAGGACATGGCTCAAATGGTAGAGCATCTGCTTAGGAAGCATGAAGCCCTGTGTTCAACCCCCAGTACTGCCAGAAAATAAATTTGTGCCTCAGCCTCCTAAGTGCTGGGATTGCAGGTGTGCACCACCTACCTAGCACATCTGTGGTTCTTGACTCAGCCCCCTACTGTGCTCAGTCAGCAGGGTAATGACTATTTCAAAATAATGCCCCTCTCTTGATCACAACCTCCTGTCTAGACTGTGTTTCCCCACAGTGTTGTCCGTCTCTGTCATAGTACTTACCTCTCCCCATCGTAGTTATCATTGTAGTTATCTGGAAAAGAGCTCAGAGGTCAGCATCAAGACCCTTCTTTCTCTAGACATGCCATGTTTGTTGATACCTGCAGCATCACTAGACAATGGGCCTTGCCTTATTGTTATTATCTCTGTACAATTCTAAGCTCTCTACATAAAAAAAACAAAACAAAAAAAACCTTGAAGGGCAGGGATCACAGATGGTGTATGTTTTGTGTTTTACCTACTACTTAACATACAAAGGTTGCTCAACAAAAACTTAAAATGGAGCCTATCCAATTGTTCCTGCCCCCGTTAGTCCCCATCTTGGCTTTCTAGGAGTATTCTCAAAAGGAGCCAACGTTTTTTCCATATGCCTTAAAACCTACCCTTTTTGACCAAGGGACACCCAGCAACTTACAAGCTATAGTGCTCAGTTGTCTGGTCAAACACCAGCATGCCTGTTGCTATAAAGGTATGTTTTGGATGTGTGGGTTTCACCTAATTTTTAAATTTTTTAATTAAAGCAGAGCAGAATTCTCTTTGTGAGCTTTCCATCACTGTAACAAATGCCTGATGTAATTAACTCCTAAAGGGAAAAGGTTTATTTTGGTTCACAGTTTTGGAGGTTTCAGTCCATGATTGATAAAGGCATGTGTGGTAGAGTGAAATTATCACCTATCTAGGAAGCAAAATAGAGGATTGGCTATTCCCATTCTAATTTCCATCAAGTTCTTAATTTCCCATGGTGCCACTTTATTTCTCTTGGCTTTGCCTGAGAAGCTCCAGGAGGGTTACAATAATTAAAAAGACAAAGTCCCATAACCATCTTTAGGGGTAGAACCTGAGAATGAAAGACCTCCCTCAGGACCTACTCCCTAAGTTCCACCCCTTCCCAGTACCACCAGGGGCTGAGCACCAAGCCTTCAACACACAGATCTTTGGGAGACACTTATCCAAATCATAGCATGCTCCCTAATGTGGGTGGGTTGCATCAAATCAATTGAAGGCCTTGAAAGACAGGAAGGATTGCCCTCATACTCATGACTACAACCTCAACTCGTCCCTGGGTCTCTAACCTGCCAGCCTCCCAAACCATGAGTCAATTCTCTAAGATAAATCTCCATAGATAGATGTTTCTATATACATCCTATTGGTTGTTTCTCTGGAGAACCCTGACTTATGCTTGATCTGAAGCTTTCAGATCCTCCCTCACCCTTGTGATGCACCTCTTATGTTCCCTGGTCAATCTCTGAACTTTCCACTACTCATAATTTTGTTTTGATTGTGTTTAGCAAGCGTAATCTCAGGACTGTCAAAAGTAGAACATGTATGGCCTGGGGGTGAGAAATCTAAGATGTGTGAAACAAAAACCTAAGTGATGCACCATTCAAATGAATTCAGGTCTCCTGTGTCATGGGCCTTGCGAAGGGGAGACACAGTGACTTCCAAGGACACAGGAAAGTACCAGAATGGTTATCATCCTCATTTTTAAATTGGTGAAGTTGAACCTGCAAACTGCCTACTGAACTGTGCAAGGTGACCATTTACAGGATGGCCTGTAAGGGGTTTTTGGCCATACTGGAGCTTGAACTCAGGGCCTCTACTGCTTGAGCTACTCCACCAGCCCCAAGGGGCCTTCATTAGAATTGGGTTGAAATTCACTACAAACCACTTTTGCCTTTCTTTCTGAACAAGAAGGCAGCAGCCACAATGACATTTTTGGCAAGGGCCTTGGAATTCTGCTGTTATCTGTGAGAAAATTCAGGGCTGGTGGAGTAGCTCAAGTGGTAGATTGCCTGCCTAGCAAATGTGAGGCCTGGAACTCAAATTTCAGTACAGCACCCTCCGCCCCACCCCCTAAAAGAAAGAGAAAAATTTAGCCTAACACAAGGACAATTTAATTAGAAACTCACTGGATTATTGGGTATGTGCCAAACTTAAAGGAAACTTCTAGAGGTAAAGTCCATTGATTTTCTCCAGCCCAACATGATCTCAGGTGGAAAAACAATTAAAATGTTTGGTAATAATGATCTAAAAAAACCATGACAAGCTGGAGCAAATGGCAGGTTCTACAGTGACATTTAACAAGGCAAAAACACAAGATCTGCACTTGAGAGCAAAATACTAACTGCCCATATGCAGGATGAAGGGAAAAGGTGGCTAGATTTAGACTTGACAATGAGCTGCAGTCCTGGCATGACCTTTGGGTATCAAGCACAATCTGTGTGAACTCTAGTTCTTGTCCATGCAGTCAGTGAATACCTGGATGGAGTGCTCTGTACTCTGCCTAGCCCCGGGCTCTGGTTCATATTGGAAGAGAACAGCTGCCTAAGAAAAGAACAAAATGGGAATGGCTAAGGGGCTGTGGTCTATGGGCAGCATCCTAGCCTGAGGTCTTGTCTACCCATTAACTCTGGGACCTTTGACTTCTCTACCCTCTGTTTTCTAACCCATAATGAGAATAATGCTCACTTCACGTGGTTGTTTTGAGGATCAAAGCAGTTAATATACATAGAACAAATTTTGGCACATGAGTTAGTACACAGTAAGTTTTCAACAGATATTTGCTAATATTAACTGAATGATATGACAGTTGCCTTCACATATTTTAAGGGACCTTACATGGAACAGTAATTGCTGTGAAAAATCTGCAAAAGGCACATGGAGGCTGCCCAGTCTTCTCTGCAGTCTGTAGGTGGAAGTTGTGGTCCTATGTATAGTCACCTGGCAGGGACACTGAAGGTGAGTCAGGTGCCTGAGGGGGGAAGTAACTTTTAGGACTCAGTCTAAACTTTAGAATCTATCCTTCTAGTACTTGCTGTTTTAGATCCCCCCCAGTCTAGCGGTACAAGATAGTCATACCCACCACACTCTGAAACTGCCAGCAAAACCACTGAAGACTCTCACCAGCCCCAAGCCCCTCCCAGAATTCACGATTACACTCCAATGTAGGCAGGGAAGCAATGCTGATTGCCTTGAACTATGGTGTGTGACTAGTCAGATTTTTGTAAACAAACAAAGACAAATACAAAGGTACCCAGTGTCTTCTGCTCCTTCTATGAAACAAGGCAAATCTCAGCAAGACCCAAGATTTCCAGATTGGAGCCTCTTCTGAACATGATCCACTGCAACTAGTGAGCACATCAGACCCCGTCCAGGGCAGGATGGAGACACCACTGCAGAGCCATCTGTGCCTCCCCCCTCCCCCCCCCGCCCCGCCCCTCCTTCCAACTCCCCTGACAAGAACTAGGTGGTCATTCACCATATGGAAGACAGATGGCACCAGAAAACTCTGTGAATAAAACTTTTAATAATGTACAGCAGAAATCGGACAGGCTCATTCTTATATTAAAACAAAAGATTTTCTATATTACAATTTATTTACATTTGCATACTGAAGAGGTAAAGTGTCTAAGTGACTATTTTACAGTCCTTTCTAATAAAATGTACAAAAACAAACAGAAGTACCGAGAATGCCGTTCAGAAGCCTTAATGGCAACATCAGAACGGGCTTGGACTTGGTCTGTGAATCCAGAATCCAGAGGAGCAGGTAGCCCTATGGATCAGAGAAGCCTCAGGAAGCCAAAAACACAGCTTCAGTTCCTCCCAACTCTTGCTTGGTATTAAGAGTGGTGGGGGTAGGCATGGGAGTTTCCCAAAGACTGCTGTCTTCCCCAGAGGTGGAGGCGCTGGACTTTATGTGTGGTGAGGACAAAAGGCCCCCCACTAAAAGTGGGCCATTGGCTTGGGAATCACTGGGTGGACACATGTTGGCAGATCCCAGAGGCTAGTTTTGACCAGGGCAGAGGAGTCAGTTCCATCATCACCCATAACTGCCAAGGTTCTGTCGCAGGGCTTGCACATCAGTGGGAGGTCAGCAGGGGTGGGTAAAGAAGGTCCCCCTAATGACACAATTGGTACTCAAGGGAAATTAATTGGCGGCCAGTAAATTGGCCCAAAGGATTAGAAGAAGATCTCCTTTAATGCAAGAAGAGAAAAAATACAACAGGAAAATAAATAGAAAGGCCAGGGGCATGGGGAGACCGAGGGCAGGGGAGGGCTCTCCCTCCTCCCCAGGCTTTGGCAGGGAACTGCTGGGCTGGAAGCAGGGACGCTGTATGCTTAACATACCTCCCCAGGCAGAAAGGAGGCCCAGAATGAATGCAGTGCTTTGGGGGTCTCACCTGAGGTTCTAAACCTCACTGACCACCAGTGGTCTCTTTGCAAGGGGGAATACAGGAATCCTCTTTCCTCAGTGGTCTTATTTAAGAACAGTAATACCAGGCTCAAAAAGCTCTTAGAACCAACCATGAAAACATCTGGTCTCAAAGCAGGCACTCGACTGAGCTCCCTCTTCTGTACTCCAAGAGCAGCACCCAAGCCTGTCTAGTTCACCGAGGTATTCCCAGGCCTGGCCCGGCCCAGCCCAGCCCAGCAGGGCACCCAGCAGGCACTTGACCCACATTTGCTGAACAAACGCCTGGAGAGGGTGCAACCAGCTGGTCAATGGACAAAAGAGTAGAGTGCTCCTGGGATGGGGGTAGGGACAGAATCCAAGAGAGACCAAGCCCCCAGGGCAAAGAGGAAAGAAATCTCACTGCTGAGTGGGAACAGGCTCAGGTACAAAGACAAACATTTCCAGTGTGATTGAGCTATGTGCGTTTGATTGGAGCTTTTTTTTTGTGGGATTTTTAAAAAAGGGATTTCTTTAAAAACAAATAGATTGAGAGGTAATCATCACATAGAGATGGTTTTCCTTCTATGAAAACTTAACATTATTAAAAAAAAAGTTAAAATCCAGACCCTCCCAATAAAATAAAATAAAATAAAATAAATCAAACCACTCCAGTTAAAAGTTATGGCTTCAAAGTTATTATATACCTAAGATATGCTGACCAAATCACCACCCACAACCGTTCTTCTAGACTTCATTAAATACTATACTTAGGTTAAATAACATGTTCAGCTCAGGCTGTTCCCTTTAGTAGGGCCCCTGAAGTGGACGAAAATCTCTCTTCCCTCCACCCTGATCAGATAATCCAGTAAAAGAAGGCCCAAGCAGATGCCTCCCTCCCACCCGACACTCCCTCACCACTCCTTGCCCCACCCTTTCCTTCCCCACCCCAAACCCGCCACCACCAAAAATATACACTGCAGTCTGCAGGATCTGGGATAGGACAGACAGATGTGACATTCCTATCTCAGTCCCAAGATCTGGCTTCAGATTCCTTGGCCCTTCCTTGATGCTGACCACAACACCCAAGACTTCCGCCAAGATTTTTCCTGCCCATCCCTCTCCCCCTCACATTTTGACCCAAAAGCCTGTCCTGTCATGGACAGCTGGGCCAGCTTTGGTTCCAGTCTGAAATAAAGGAGGAGAGCCATGCTAACATGGGACGGGCAGAGCAGCCTGCTGGAAAGGGAGGACAACCGTGGCAGGGGATTGGGGGAAGGGGACCTCCAGGAAGGGCACCAGGGAAACTAGATGTTGCTCACTATGAACAGAGGCACCAGCACGCAGAGACGGCATCACAACCACACCCCTGGCCTGCACATGCACAGAAAGCTCAAGCAGGTAAGTGCGCACTTACAGACACACACATACACACACGTGTAAGGGCGTGGCACAGACCAGGCACAACGGGGACGCACCTCGGCACATGCACACACGGCTGGACAAACAGGCAGCAGGTGTCTCCACTGGCAGTCCCTCCAGACATCTGTGTGAGGAGGGGAGTGCGTGGCTCAGAGCTGCCTGTGAGAGGGGCTGTACTTCCGGTTCCCCTGGACACTTTGGCACACTGCCGGCTGGTCCCTGGAGGAAAACCCACAGTGCTGCTTAGCACTTGCCACATGTGGCTCCTTCTGGCCCCTCCCAGGCCATCCTTTCACCACTCCTGGCTATGTGTCAGATGCACCGGGTTTTGTGGACTTCCCACTGCAATCAGTTCAAGTTGTGGCATTGAGTTCACACAATTTGCTCTCAGAGTCTCCATGCCATCAGGAGGTAAGTATAAAAGGTGTCTGTGTCTCAAACCCAACATGGGAGTGAGCGAGTCTCCCGGGCTCTGTCCCTCTTGCAGACCAGGGCTCTGGTCACAGAGGGCTGGGCAGAAACGAGAGGTAGACCTCCACCGTACGTTCAACACAGCAGCTGTGTGTTGTCCTCGCTGCCCAGGTTGCGTGTAGCGGTCAGAAGCAGGTTAGATCTTCACATCTTCCTGCACGCTGAGCTGTGAGAGGGTCTTCTTGATGCGCAACGCAGTCAGGCGGGCTGCGCCATTGGCATACCAGCACTCTCGCATCATCTTCCCCATCACCCGTAAAGCCTGTTAAGAAGAGACCCAGAGCTGTCAACTTGACCTTGACCCAGAGAACTTTCAGGCCCTTAGGACCTGGCTAATTTCCCTGCTGCCTCCCATCAGTGTCAAGTTTGCCAGTCTTCCCCTGTAATCTCACCATAGAAATTCTTTGCAAGCTTTTCTCTCTCCAGCTCTTCTTTCCTTAAGGGACAGGTTGTGCAGGGGAAGGAAAAAGCCGCAGTAAAAGGCCAGCTCTTTCTGCCTTCCTCTCAAGTAAACCTAACTGGGATGTACCCAAAGAGTAACATTTTGGGAAATGCTGCCCTATTATGCAACAAGAAGCACCAGCAGAAATAGGAGCCCAGTAATTTTGTTTTTAGGTGCAGAGACACCCTCTAGTGGCTATACTCTTTAAAGGCTGAGCAGACCTCTAGGGGTTCCATTGTAGATGGTATGTCGGGGTGATCCAATGCACTGCATGGTGACCAGGGTTAACAATACTGTATCATGCACCTGAAATTTGCTAAAAAGAATAGACCATTTTGTTTTGTTTTGATTTTGTTTTTGAGATAGGCTCTGGCTATGTAGCCAAGCTGCCTCAAACTCACTATCTTCTGTCTTAGTCTCCCAAGTGCTGGGATTACAGGCATGCACCATCATCAGAGTGGAGAGAGTAGATTTTAAATGTTCTCACCACACATGCAAAAAGGCAACTTAGGTGGGGTGATAGATATAACTAACTTCACTACAGTAATTCTTTCACATTATATAAGAGTATCAAATTAGCATGTGTATACGTTAACTATAGTTTCATTTGTAAATTCTACCTCAAATAAAGCTGGATACATAACATGAATAAGGAGAAAGAAAGCAGAGCCACACGTGAAAGTGCAGCCTCGTAGGCTCAACTAAGCATATCTATTCCTTTGAAGCTTCTAAGACCCCAGAGCCCCATGTTTGTTAGCAATCTATGTCTTAAAATTTTCCTCACTCCAACAATTTCCACCAAATACTGTCTCTACCCATTCCATCTGCTATATATAATAAATTCAAATTTTCCTTTTTGACCCTAACCCCTTCACAAGTCACCTTCCTTCTCAGTTTTTAGCAAGGCCACCTCCTCAGATACATACCTTCCTTCTGCTACACCCATCTACAAGCTTCTTGTATGATGGTTTGCTAACTATGGCTCCAGAGCCATTGTTCTAGTTTGGTAGATCTACAAGAAACCAATTTTTTTAATTTAAAAAATAATTAATTAATTAATCTGCCATACTAGGGATTAAATTCAGAGCCTTATATATGCTGGGCAAGTGCACTACCACTGAACTCTACCTGCAGCTCATTTGATATGTCTAACAGCTCCAGCTCACTTTGGGTTTCTGTCTCCTGTTGACCACCTCCATTACCTGGGCATGGGGAGGAACTATTTTTCTTCTAGACTGTCACCTCTGAAGGGTACCCTATAGTGACCAGGAGAAATGACTGTAGCAGAGGGATCAGCACATAGTAGCATATAATAGTACAAGTTGAGTATACCTTATCTGAAATGACTGGAACCAGAAGTGTAGATTTTGGATTTGTTCAGATTTGAGAATACTCACATATATATGAGAGATTTCTTGACAATGAGAACCAATCTAAACATGAAATTCATTTATGTTTCACATTTATCTTATTATGGCCTGAAGGTAACTTTATACACTATTTTTAGTATGCCTACATTTGATTTCAACCCATCATATAAGGTCAGGGTGACCAGTCACATTAGATCAGGTAAAAAGTTTTCCATTTGTAGCACCACGCTGGTGATCAAAAAGTTTTAGCCAGGTGCCGGTGGCTCATACCTGTAATCCTAGCAGAGATCAGGAGGATCAAGGTTCATAGTCAGTCCTGGGCAAATAGTTCTCGAGATCCTATCTCAAAAAAAACCCTACACAAAATAGGGCTCAAGCTGAAGGCCCTCACTTCAAGCCCAGTACCACACACAAAAAAAAGTTTCAGATTTTGGATTTTCAGATAAGGAATGCAAGTCCTTACTATGGTACAGAAATAGAAGATGGGGAAAGTCACAGAAGGTGAGGAAATTTCTTACCTCATAACTCTGCCACCAGTTGGGGATGTTGGGGCGGAGCTTCTGGTCACAGACGACCTTTCGCATTTCCTCAATGGAAGGGTCAGAGGGCACTAAGTCGTAATATGGCAGCTGATAGTCTTCATGGACTCCTGGGAGAAAACAAAATATCTACCTGAGTTATTAACAGAAGAAAGTGAGAGATTACTCCAAAACTAATGACAACACCTACACTTTGATCCGTAAATGCTACTTCCCACTAAGATGAACTAAGGTTCCTTGGAGAAGGTTGTTGATTCTAGGCATGGAACCAGAAATACCCAACAAAACAAAGCAAAACCCACAAGAGTACCCAGAAGTATCTTTTTCATAACAAAAAGACATTGAAACTATTGAAGACTATTGGGACCACTTGAAAAATTCCCAAGTGGCCAAAGATAAGAACATTTAAATAATAAAATGACAATAAATTTGAGGGAAGTGAATATTTTTAAATCTATCAGTTCATAATACTTTTTTTTTTTTTTTTTGGTGATGCTGGGGCTTGAACTCAGAGCCTCCCCCTCAGACGTCACTTGAGTCACTCCACCAACCTTAAAAAGTTAGCTCTAAAAATCCAGTACACACAGGTTGGGCACTGGTGGTTCATACCTGTAATCCGAGCTACTTGGGAGGTTTGTGGTTTGAGCCCAGCCCAGACAAAAAGCTCTTAACACCCCATCTTCAAAACAACCAGAGCAAAACGGACTAGAGATGTAGTTCAAGCAGTAAGCACCTGCTTTGTGAGTGCCTGCTTTGCAGGCATAAAAGCCCTGAGTTTAAACCCTAGTCCCACCAAAAATAGAAAAAGAAAAAGAAAAAAAACCCTCACTTTCTCATGCTTTTTCCTAAAAACAAAATGAAACAAAAAACCCCAACCTATTGAGCCAATAGGAAACATTTTTAAACAGAGAGTTTGACTTAGTATGGGTAGTTTAGAGCTTAATTTCTGGCCTCAGTTTGCTGAAATTTGAATTCTAGTTTACCAGCCGCTGTGTAACCTTGCACAAATTACCTAATCTCTCTCTGTCTTAATTTCTTCATCTGTAAAATGATGGCAATAATACCAACCTTTATAAATTTGTACTCCAGATTAAATGAGTTTATACATAGCCAGTGGTAAATAAATGTTAGTATTACCACATACTTAACTCCAATTTCTGAATGTCATGAGAAAGAAGAACTTAAGAACACAGTTAAGATCTTTTGTGTCCAGATTTTTCTTAATCTGTTTTATTTTATCTGTATATACTGGTCAAAATTTAAGAGGATTGCCAGTGACTCACACCTGCAATCCTAGTTAATCTCTGCCTAGTTACTGAAATCCTAGGCAGAGATCAGGAGGATTGAGGTTTGAAGCCAGCCAGGAAAACAGTTCACGAGACCCTATCTTAAGGAAAAAAAAAAAAAATTAAGAATTGCAATTCCATGAATGATACCTAGCCACCTCCTCCTCCATTATTCGAATCCTATCACTCATCACAGATGGAAAAGTGCAGTAACCACTAGGGGCCACTGTCATCACAATTTACACAGGAAACAGAACTGCTGCTCCAGGCCAGGTAGGTTAAAAAAAGTTTGCAAGACCCCATCTCAACAAAAAAAGCTGGGTGTGGTGGCTTGTGCCTTCAAATAGAAGGATCATGGTCCAGGCTGTTCTGGACAAAAAAAAAAAAAAAACAGGACCCTATCTTGAAAAGAACCAGAGCAAAATTGGCTAGAGGCATGGCTCAAGCAGTATGGTGACTAACAATCTCTAAGCCCTGAGTTCAAATCCTAATAAAGACCCCTCCCAAAAAGGCTAAAGGTAGAGTTCTACAAATTTTTGAATTTGATCGTGATTTGGAGGTCTTCACAAGCACTTTTGTTAAGTACATGCTCTACCACATGAGCCACTCTGCCAGCCCCATTTTGTATTGGGTATTTTTGAGATAGGGTCTCATGAACTATTTGCCTGGGGCTGGCTTTAAACAGAATCCTCCTGATCTCTGCCTCCGGAGTAGCTAGGATTACAGGTAAGCCACCAGCATCTGGCTCAATTTAAGCTGATAAACTAATGATAATAAGTGTTTTCCACTATATCAGATGCTATCTTTCACTGGATTCGGGTAAGAATACGCAACCACAAATACCAAAGATTTCTTGTTTTGGGGCTAGGGGAGTGGCTCAAGTAGTGGAGTACCTGCCGAGCAAGTATGAGGCCCTGAGTTCAAAACTGCAAAAAGAAAAAAAAAAAAAAGCTTCCTTTTAAGATAGGGTCTTATTCAAGGGCCCAGACTGGCCTTGAATTCACAATCCTCCTGCCTTAGCCATGAGAGTGCTGGGATTACAGGCGTGTACCACTACATCTTTCTTTTTAATAATGGGAGAAAAAAACTCATTTTGAGAAAATTCTATGTGCTCCTACACATTTAGAAATTACCACTATTAGTGCAGTGATGACACGAGGGTTCCTCCAGAAACATAGCCCGAGAGTCATAGTATCAGGACATGCCACCTCTGATACAAGACATCCCTGAGTTAACCCTGAGCTATCCATACCCAGGAAGGTCCCCATCTCTATGGGCTAGTAATAAGACTATATGGTTTTCTGTGTTGTGATTTTGGTGGTACTGGGATCTGAACTTAGGGCTTCATACTTGCAAAGCAGGTGTTCTACCACTTGAGCCACACCTCCAGTCCACTTTACTTTGGATATTTTGGAGATGGGGACCTCATGACCTATTTGCCTGGGCTGGCCTCAAACTATAATCCTCCTGATCTCAGCCTCCCACATTGCTAGGATTACAGACATGAGCCACCAGCATCTGGCTAAGACATTGTGTTTTTACAAATAACCAAATAAGCCTCCAGAATGAAGATCACAAAGTAAAACTCAAGAGTCACCACACCCTTACATATACACAATGGAGTATTACTCAGCCACAAGGAATAATGACATGGGACTTAAAGGTAAATGGATGCAATTGGAGGACATCATGCTAAGTGAAGCTAGCCAGGATCAGAAACACAAAAGACACATGTTTTCCCTCATTCAGGGGGATAGATCCAAAGATAAACATATATATAAAACCAAGCATGATCATATACAAACTCAGATGTAGAACAGTTTGTAACAGTGGATCTACTCTATGGAACTCGTGGAAAGAGGGAAAGGAAAAGAATAATAGAGCATCAGTAATATTGCATACCATAAGATGTGAAGGTAGAGGATACAAGGATGTGTATTGAAAGCTATTGAAAGACGGGGTCGGGGGTCGGGAGGTAAAGGGGTAAGAGAGAGCAATTGAAGGGACTGAACAAACCAAAGTAAAGCACACCCACAGAGGGCATAAACTGAGACACCCCTTTGAATATCAACTTTTAAATATTAATAACAAAAATCAAGACTGAAAAGTAGACATAGTGTGTGTGGAGGGTTGGGGGAGTTACTAGTGGGAGGGGGAAGGTGAAGGAAGGAGATTAAGGTGATGGTATATGGTTGATGGACTTCAAATACCTATATGAAACAGAACTAAATAACCTCTTGCAATTGCTTTAAGTGGGGTGGGGAGGGGCTGAGGGGGACAGACGAAGGGGCAATGTAACTAATGTACAATAGAAGTCTAATTGGAACTGTCACTACGAATCCCCCTGTGTAATGAGTATTTCCTAATAAAAAATTATGATAAAAAAAGAGTCATCACACCCTTAGCCCAGCTGCCTACAGGTGTGATGATCCTTGACGAGACAGGTGTGGCTCAGGTCCTAGCACTAGACACTTCAATGCTTGTAGAGAAAGGGGCAGAAAAAGAAAGGTACCTCCAGAATTGCATCTTCTTGCGATCTCCCAGTACACCAGGCCAAGGGCGTAGATGTCAGCGCATTTAAAGGAGTCGAAGTGCTTCATGTTAATGGTTTCATCGAGCACTTCAGGAGCCATGTACCTGCAACAGCAGGAGAAGCACATTATGCACAGAACATGACGGCTGCTCTCTTAAACAAAGCACTGGCTGCCAGAGTGACTCGCGTGGTGGCAAGCCTGAGGCCCTGATTTCAAAACCTAGTATCTCTCAGGGAGAAGTGAGCACTTGTCTTCTTTGCGCATCCCATGTTTTAGATTCAAATCTCAACATTTCAGTACAGATTTGGCAATACTAGGCTACTCTTAGGTGTACTTCTTTTTAAATTTTTTTTTTTTAGTCTATTTCTTTTTAAATTTATTTTTTTTTGGAGATAAGATCTTGCTATGTAACTTGTGATTCTCCTGCCTCAGCCTCCCAGGTGCTGAGATTATAGGTGTGTATCACTAAGCACAACTCTCCATTTTTAACCATCAAGATTTGTTTTTTGTTTTGTTTTGTTTTGTTTTGTGGTGCTGGGGTCTGAACTCAGGGCCTCACACTTGCACCTTGAGTTCAAACCCCAGTACTGCCAAAAACAAATAAATAATTTGTTTACTGAAGTTTGGTTTGACTCCATGGCAGACCATGTGGGTGTTAAAGAGCATAGTGGCTGGTTACTACCAGTTTCACTTTATTAAAGATAGCCACAGGGATGGACTGAGTTTAAATTTTATTCTAGACTTCTTTTGTTATTTTATCTGATTGTAAATAAGAGAAAATTAATTCTAGAGGTGATCAAAGTTGTGAGTTTGAGTAGTAATTATGAGTAATTTCTGCAACTCAAGCCACCCTACCTCTCACAATAAATTCAGGCCCCATACTTTGGGGCCTAAGTAGCTGCATCATTCAGGCCAAAGGACAAAAACGAGCAGCACACTTAATGATATACACTTTGACTCAACACATAGACCACATTCTCCCACCCATACAAGGCAGCCCTACTCCCACCTCAGGAAGCTAGCCTTGAGGCCTTCACTTTTCAATAATGGGAAGCAGGCCCATAATTCCTAAGGGCTCCCTACTCTCCATCTTAGATTACCTCTGCTCCAGCTTGGCAAACCTGCTCTCTAAGCCTCACGCAGAAAGCACTCCCTGCCTCCTCTTGGGTCTCTGCACAAGCTACCTTTAGACTGCAATATTTCCCCTCTCCCAATAGCCATGCCTACCCATCTCCCAAATCCTGCTTTGTATTCTTCCTCCACTGCCTACACCCCCAATACCACCAACCCTGGTATATACAGTTCTATGAAGCTGTGCTCCTGTCACCTGTTCTGTTACATGCAACTGTATGGCTTTCCAGTGTGTGGGGTAGATGTTTGATTCAATATTCAGCTACTTGAAAGCAAGGGTCACCCCTCCTTCTTCTGCATTTCCTCCTGTGTGCATGGAAAGGGCACACATTGGACAGTCAGGGTAAGCTGTGAGGGCAGAAATCCAGTGGCTTCTTACCTTTTTGTTCCCACCCTCTGATTTGGGGCAATGTCAATGGTGTCAGTGACTGCATCATGACGGACCGCCAGGCCCAGGTCTGCGATGGCACACATGCCATTTTTCTTCACTAGGATGTTCTTTGACTTTAAGTCTCGATGAGCAATTCCAGGCTTCCCTGGTAGAAACAAAATCAGGGATTTTTAAGGATGGTATGTGTTAAATGCAGATTCTGCAGCCAGGCTGTGGACTTGAGTCCCGGTGTTGCCTCCCACAACCCATTGATCCCATGGGTAGCTCAGTCTTCTCGTCCACACCATCAGAGCGAGAGTACTTCCTTCCCCAGAATGTGCTGAGTAAAAGGAAAGGCCTATAGAGGAGGTGTCTATTAGCTAACACAGTGATTAACACTACAACCCTGAACAGCTGAGGTGGAGAACTGCTGAGGACCTCAGAGAAGCTCAAAATCAAACAGGCCTGAAGATGGGACTGCTGAGACCAGCACAGAGGCCAAGAACAGGACCCAGCTGTCACAGTGGTTTCCTACCATGCCCAACAAGAGCTTCTGCCCAGGCCACTCAGGCATCAGGGATCACACCTGCCACTGGGGCAAGACCAGGATCTTCCAGAGCTGACATTATAGTCAACAAGCAAGCAGCAAGGCTCCAGATCTTTTCCCTTTAGGGAAAACTAGTCCCAGTGTCTCACGAGCACATAGTCTGCAAGCGAGCATCCCCAACACCCAAGATGTAAAATTACTAAAGTAGAGCCAGGGATGGTGGTGCCTACCTGCAATGTCAGCTACACAAGAGGTAGAGATGGCTGGGCAAAAAGTAAAGTTTAGTGAGGCCCAATCTCAAAACCCAGCTGGGAGGAGCAGTACACTTCTGTAATCCCAGCTACATGGAAGGCAGAGGTGGGAGGATAGAGGTTCAAGGATAGACCATGTCAAAAACTGGAGACCCTATCTGAAAAATAACCTAAAAGCAAAAGGTCTGGGGGCATAGCTGAAGTGACATGGCAGAGCACCTGCCAGGCAAGTGCAAGATCCTGAGTCCAATCCCCAGTACTGAAAAGAGAGAGAGAGGGAAAGGAAGAGACACAAAGAAGGAAAGAGGGGGAGAGAGAAGGAGAGAGAGGAAGAGACAGAGAAAGAAAGAAATTACTGAGGTGACACTCCTAGTATACTGTTTTTCTCTTTTTAGTTTCATTCTCTTCCATGCACACTGGGCATCTGAGGTGATTAGTGTATAGAAAATAACCATGCCACACCACTGACTTATTGAACACTGCTGCTACAGACTTCCTTCATAGAGTTCTAAAGACAGTGGTCAGGAAAGCACTCTGTTCAGCTTTTGTTCCCACTCAAATGAAAGTCAAAGTCTGTCCCCGAAATTACAGCCCCAGAGACCCAGCCCCAAGTTTCTCAGTAAAAGGAAGCTCTAGCAATCAAATCAGGATTGACAGGTTTTACGTCCACCCAATCTCCCCATTCTTTGGCTGGTCCACTCACCTTGAGTGCCCACGATCTCCATGTGCAAGTGTGCCAGCCCACTGGCTGCAGACAGGGCCAGCTTAATCATACCCTCAATGGTTACTGTGTAGCGGTTCAGATAATCAAACAGGGAGCCATGCTCATGATAGTCAGAGACAAGCCATAGCTGTGTCCAGGTGCCATTATCTGTAGAGAACACAGATGCATTCTGGAACAAACGGAACTATCAGCAACAAGGAAGAATGTGTACAACCTGAGATCCAGCTGGACCCTGAATTTACATTTCCTGCCTCCATACTCATTGGTGCCCCCTCAGCCCTGCTCATCCACAGTGGCTTACAGTCCTGGCTCCTGTGAGGACAGAGGCACAGCACTTCGTTCATAGGCCCCTTATTCCTTTTGGGTGGGCTGTAGGATTCTGAACAGCAGTCCATTTTTCTGCCAAAAGTGAAACATGAGGTATCCAGGAAAGAGAAGGCGTTTGCTTAGGAAAAGCACTACACTCTCCACTCATCAGTTTTCTTGCAATGCCACTTTTGATCCTGAGGATACTCACTCATCTGTGTTGGAATCACAGTGGGCAGCACCCACCATGGGCAAAGAGGCAAGCCTTGAAGGTCCTTCTCTGTGATCTTGTGACCCTCTGAACACAACCCAACCACAACACCTATCTCCCTTGTAATGCTTCTTTTCACTCAATTGTTCTCATAAGGCCAAGAGTACTGTGTGAGAGCAGGAAAGATCTCCTTTATGCATTATTGTGTTCCTGACCAAAAAATGCTCTTCAATTCATGAATAGTTCACTTCCAAGTGTTCCCACAGAGGCCATCTTGCTCTTTGGAAGAGCAATGGAAGGAGGGTAGAGGCACATTTTCTCTCTCTCATATGTGGGGCAGTGGGAAGGTAGAGGGGAGAGAAAGGGATGGTGACATGCAGAAAAAAGAAACACCCAAAGTCAGTAATGTAATTAAGCTATGCTGCTGTCACAAGGAAGCCTGGAAATTGGATTAAGAACTCCCAAATTTCAGGCTGGCACTAGTTCCAGGGCACCACACTAAATATATCATGGTTAGGCAAGAACAAAGGAGTCCAATTTTTCTCCTTCCCTGGCCCCCATGTGGGTTTCAACAGCCAGATCCCTACTCACACAAGCTGCCAGAACCAATAAAGGGAGTGGCTGTTGGAAAAGCCCAAGCCTTGGCTTCTCTGATCACAAACAAGAGGCCTATCCAACACACAGCATCTTGCACACTCACCAGATACCAGGTCCCAAAGACCCTGCTAATAAGTTAAAGGCAGGCATATTTTCATCTTTGACATGTATGTATGATGCAAATTTTATAAAAAGGTGATACTGTTTTAAAGAAGAGTTTACTCAGAGGGTGTGAAGCACTCTCTCTTCCACTTTCTTCCCTGTTATGCAAGTCCAAGACTCTTCAGCTTAGGGGCCATCACCAGCTCCCACAATATGAAGAATGAGCAATGTGAGATATACTTAGCATCTTCTGCAGGCTTTACAGACACTAACTTCTAAACCACTGTGCCACGGACCAAGCTGGGTCACAACTACCACAGAACGTTCTAGAATGTGACCCCAATTCTCTCAGGGTCCTCTTTGCACTACAAGTGTACTACCTGCCAGGTATTACTCCTCCTTCCTCCTGGCAGCTCTATAAGAAAAAGAACTATGTCTTATTTTTATGTGTAATAATCCAAACAGCTGGCAGAGGTCCTGACTCAAAGTGGCCAATAAATGCTATTACTTTAATGAATGAAATTCTACTTAGTACCCATCTTCAGAGTAAAATACAATCCTTTTGAAAACCACTCCACTTGTTTTTATGCAGCAACACAGCAATTCCAAATTACCTGCAGGACTTTGGGACCTGAGGGACCCAAACACACTCTACTTTTACACATGTCTGAAGGGCCCTGTCCACTGTTTATTTTTATTTATTTATTTATTTTTGGAGGGAGGAGACAGTACTGGGGTTTGAACTCAGAGCTTCATGCTTGTGAAGAAGGCACACTCCCACTTGAGCCACTCCACCATCACCCCACTAGTTTTTCTTCCAAAACAATTCTTGTCACCTTTGTCTCAATCCAGGGGAAAATAAGCAAACAAAACAAAACAAAACAAAAAACCAACAAAGCTCAGGTGTGATTCACCTCCAATTTGCACTCACTAGAATAGCTATGCTTGCCTCCTATAATCAATTGTAAAGTTTACCATCAGTGAGGTCCTCAAAAATAAGGACATGCCTAGCAACAAGCAAGAGATGCAAAACTAAAAGCTAAAGCAAGAAAACTAAGAAAGAAGGGAGAGGAGGGAGACATAAAGAACCACAGGTACAGACAAGACCAAAAACTGAGTCTCATGGCTGGCTACAAGGTGACACTCTGGGGACAGGCAGGTCTTTGATCTTCTGTGGCTGCTACACTTCACATGCATTTAAAGCTGGTCATGTCACAGTACATGGACTGTATGCTTTTCTGTGGTTAAACTTTCCAGGCAAGGGTGAGAGCCACAATTCTTCATTCTAGCCATTTTCAAAATCAACTTGCTGGAGCCCCTAAAGGAACTACACTGGGGTGGATTTGACAGACTCAAACCAAGTGAGTGGGGCAAGGACATCTCGCTTAAGCTTATCTGCTTAATAACCTTGGTTTCTGTGTAAGCTCTTCTGGCACAAAAGGTTTCACATCTTAAGAAGCATTTAAAAACTATGAGCTCATTCAGAGTTTACTTTCTATGGAACCAGAGCTGTACGTCCTATCGCATTTTAATTTCTCCAGTCACCCCTCTATCTGAGAATGCCAATGGCCTTGGGACACCCCATATCCCAACTCGGTCCTTTACCTTTATTATCGGCAGCAATAAATCCAAGGATGTTTTCATGGCGTAGCATAACTGTCTGATATATCTCTGCTTCCCGAAACCAGGATCGTTCCTCACGAGAAGAGAAAATTTTCACAGCCACATCACCTCCCCTCCAGCGGCCACGCCACACTTCCCCAAACCGGCCCTTGCCAATAATCTCCTGTAAAACGATAGTTCGGGCCACTGTGCGCTGGACAAAAAGGGGTAACCCTGTGGGCCAAAGAATGGAAAGAAATCTGGCATTACGAATGTACTAAATCTTAGAACTCCCACACTCACTGCCACACTGGAAAAGCCCTCAACACAATGTCTTCATTCTACATTAACCATGGAGAGCTGTACCACTTCTAGGGGGTCTATCAGCAGACTAAGCCAGGTGGTGATTGGGAGGAAATAAACACAGAAGAAAAATGCATAGGATTAGCTGCTTCTTAGCCAAGCAGTTTCTCCTCCAGTTAATAGGGATGACAGATTTGGATGTAAATGTTTGACCAGATTTACCAACTCTGCAACCAGTCACTTGTGGACCAACCCACCAACATCTGCTTTATTTTGATAGAAAAAGAAAGAGGGCAGACAAGAGGAAATGGGGGCTTTAGTACTGGGAGCCACCTTCTGGCTGCTCTTCTCATTAGCCACTAGAGGGCAGTGCCGTGAGGCCCATGAAAGCTGACCCATGGTCAGGGCACGCAGGATTCCAGTTCTCTCCAGAAATCAAAGCTCTGCTCATAAGCAGACCTCCAGGTGCAGAGTAAGGACTATCCATACTAATTCTAAGATTCATTTTACTGTATATGTAGGCTCATTACTGATTTGTTTGACTCATTCAGTATCCCCCATCGATCCAGTCACCCTTACCATCATGACTGATTCTTAACCTCTTCCACTCCATTCCCAAGCCAAATAACAACTGCTATAAATTCCTAGGTTTGGTGGATGTGAGCTACTACTTACTGTGTGCAATGCATAAGCTCTATGCTATGGGCTTTACATACATTTTCTCATTTCCTCACAGCTACCTACCTGTAAGGTAAGTATTCCTAGTTTACACAAGAAAAAAATAGTAAGGCACAAAAAGGAACATTATATAACTCACTCAAACTCACACAAGCATTAAAGAAGGCAGTGATTAAAATCTAGGACTCCATAGTCCATGCTTTTAACTACACAGTACAGAATCACCAAGATGTTTCTCAAATTAGACCCCTCCTTCCTCTCCATCCCTATGCCCCTGACCTACTCTGCCTCACTTCACCCTGTTCTTGCCCTACACACCCACTCACAGCCCTGCCTCACCCCACTGTTCCTAACAGGAGGCTGGTAAATGAATGAATTCAGCCTTCGCAGCACTGCCAGAATTCCTTCCAAAGGAAAAAATGAGCATGCATGTTCCCACGTGAAAGCCTCTTACCTATAAAACAAAGTACATACCACAAGGCCTTTTCCACCTGGGCCAATCTATCTTTCCCCACCCCCTAGCACAGGCACACCACCTGTTTCCCTTATCATTAAATCCTTAAGCATACCATGACCTTCATCCCTTTTTTTTCCTTTCATTCAAGGTGTTTTCTGGGCTGGAGGTGTGTCTCAAAGTGATAGAGTACCTGCCCAACAAGTGCAAAGCCCTGAGTTCAAACATCAATGTTTGAAAAAGTGTTTTCAGTGGCCCAGAATGTTCTCTCAGACCTCTTAGAAAATCTAACTCATTCTTCAACACTCCCTCAAAATCATCCTCTTCTGTAAAACTTTATTCAACAAATCCCAGTCTCTTCAATTCAATCCTGGGTGGACCTCTTTTCAATCTTTGTTCCCTGAGGGTATTCAGCATATACTTGTTAAAATGAATTGGAAGTCACCTAAGCACCATGGACTTATTACTTTAAAAACCACATTATTAAAAGCTCTGCACCTTGGAGGCTCTGTACATTCTGCACTGAGAGAAATAGTCATTAATCATTTTACTCCGGACAACTAGCTAACCACTATGCCTTCCCAGCCTCAGCTGGTCCTGGCCATGAAAAGCCTCTGGACATTCAAGTCCTCTCTTCCTGCAACCAATCAAGACAGAATCAGCCAGGCACTTCTAACCACTGCCCTATCTATGTCGACAAAGAACAAGCCATATATTTTCTGTTTCTAAAAATATGCAGCTCTTAAATATATTCATCATTTTGGTGCTCTCTACTGCCGAGCTTAATAAAGGCAAAACCACTGACATTCAGGAGATGTCACACTTCACAGTATTCCCTGTGTTCAAGGAAGACTGTCTGGCCCTGACTGATGACACAACTGCCCTCCAGAACAACAGTCTGTCCCAGGGTAAGGAAACACACAAGAGTCTCCAAGTAAGACCTGTGTGATCAGAAGGGCAACTCACTGATCACTGATCTCTGTGGATTTCTTCTTTTATAATAATGGAATGCCACTGTTACTAAAATAATTATCTTCATTAAAAACAAAACCCAAAAAACTCTTTTGCAATCATGTTCATGTCTAATAGCTAGGTCCCTGAGACCTGAGCAACCCAAACAATCATGCCAAGGCCCGGTGTTGGGTTCAATGCCCTCATCTAAGAAAGACTTGGACAACAGGCACTGCAGGAAATGGAGCCCATGCTAAGCTGGAAGCTCCCACTGCCTTTACGAGAACCCCCACCAAAAAAGCCCCTGGGCAATGGTACAAGTCAATGATTCACCAAATCCTAACTCTAAGCTTTACTCAATGTCCTTAAACTCCCCTTGTGGCTGCCCAGAGATCAATGATTAGCTGTCAGCACCTCACAGGAATCTGGCACACTCCTGTTTCTCAAAAGGGGCCCTTAAATTGAGCACTCCACTGCTCAGGTGGAACCAGCTAAATTTTCATAGACATACAGCTACGAGAGTTGCAGAGAACCAGGGTTTCTGCAATGGAGAGTTTTGCAGTTGACCTTTGGAATCCCAAGGAATGAAAGATTTTCTGTGAAGCCATTATCATATCTTATTACACGTCAGGCTCCAAAAAGAAGGGAAATTATGAAACCAAATGACTCAATGCTGGTAGAAACAAATGCAGGCCCCCCTGTCTTCCTCATAAACACTCTCTCCTGCTGGGAAACAGTCAGGAGGGCCAACAGACACAACGCCTGGAGAACTCAGTACCTGAGCCAGACCCTGACGTGGAGAGATCGTAGACAAGATCCTGGAGCGTCTTGTCTTTGGAGAGACACATCTCACAGGAAGGATCTTCCATGTCCAGTCTCTGGCGGTTGTGATAGACACGCTGATGATAGTTAATGACAAGGAAGACAATGATGATGATGAGGAACAGGAGGAAGACTGGGCCGGCAATGATGCCTACCAGCTCCACAGGGCCCCACATGGAAGGGTGCTCAGGCTCCTTGAGGTGACCTGGGTCAAATGGGAGAGGAGAATAAGGAACACAAGAGTAAAAACAAGGGAACATTATGGACTTACTCATCCCCAACACTACCTCCACATGAAAAACACCCCTTCCCCCTCAGTTTCAAATTCTCTGATCTCTCTGGTCTTACAGGGCTGGCCTATCTGCCTAGATGCTCTCAAACACCTCCTTAGTTGAAGCAGCCCTCCAACAGTCACCAAACCCACTTTGGAAATTCACAGCATGTCAGGGTCCTGTCTCAGCCCACAGATAGATGCCAGCTTCTATTCTTCTCTATGCTCTGCTCTAGATTGCCTCCAGCACTTTCCAAGTGGCAGACCTGCACAGGATGGTATCTAGTACTTCTCCACTGTGATAACCACCCCTTTCTAACTTCAGGCCTTCTTCACACCTGACCACTCCCTCCTCAGAGCAGCCTCCTCATGTGGCTATGGCACCATATCCTTCTAGATCGGTTCCCCACCCTCCACGTGGATCCCTGCCTAGCTATGCCACCAATGGCTACATGCCCACTACTCAAAACACAGCTAGCACCTCTGGGACTAACTTGAACACCTGCCTCTCTCATCTTCTAATCTACAAACCTGACTTGGGGGCACCCAAAAGGTACCTTCACCTATCATTGAGCCAAGGGGTTGGAGAAGACAGGGAAGGACAAAAGGATGGAGTACCCTACTTGCAAAGTGAGCCAATAGTCCAACAAGGGTGTCTACTCACCACTGGGCACCCTGAGGTCAATCTTGTTGCAGAAGTCAGAATAGCAGCAGTGGGTGTTGCGAAGATCCTCTGAGCTCAGACAGTAGAAGGGCTTCCCGGCAGGGACCAGCTCCACTTTGGGGATGCAGGTGCGCACATGATGCTCCATCCCATCTAGGTTGAAGATGGAAACCATGCAGGCCCCATCTGTCTCACATGTGTAGTTGGCCTGCAGGCAGCTGGTGCATGCACACAGCAGAGCTGCAGGAAATTTAGGAGAATGGTAAATCTTTTCCGGGTCCTTTTCCAGATTTAGCATATAATCCCTTCGCATATTTCATGGTCCAAACTAAGGAGCTTTTATAGAGATGGGCTAGAAAGCTATCCTCAACTGAGCACAACCCTTTCACTTGCTCATGCAGGTCACAAAACAGCTTTATAGGCCCTACAGCTCCTCTCAGTGTTGTTCCATGCCTGTGAGAGATGGGGGAACCACCTTTCCCTTCTACCTGAGATACTTGCTGGGAAGATGGCCTCTTCCCTTTGGAGAATAGAGGGCACCCTCCCACATACATTCCATGCATCGCCCCACCCTCTCTCTCCAGCACAAGGCATGCCCGGTTTCCCAAATATGACATATAAGCTCTCATATATTCTTTTGCTGCAATGTGTTTTTCCTAATTTTTATAAATGCTTCAAATTTCTGCTCAAACATCCCTTTCTCTGAAAAGTTTCCCCTGCCCACTCCATTATTATCTTCTTGCTTTAGTCATATTAGGTGACCTTCTTACAAGGGTCAAAAAGATTGTCATCCAAAGAGAATTTTAGTGTCTACCGCATAAAGTTGGTTAAATGAGATAATAGATAAAAAGTGCTCAGTAGGTCTGGAGGAGTGGCTCAAGCAGTAGAGCACCTGTGAAGCAAGTGTGAAGCCCTGAGTTTAAACCCCAGTACTGCCACAAAAAAAAAAGCTCCATAAATTTAACCCATTCTGAAAGGCCCCCAGATAACACTTCAACTCATACACATACATACACACAGAAGTTTTTCTAATAGGCAGTATATACAATAAATACCCTCTGGGACTCATGAGTTTTGCTGGGTATGTATCATACATAAGTGTATGCCACTGACAGGAAATTACTGTAAATGAATTTGGCGCCTCTGAAAGCTATTCAGCAGCCCTGGAATCTGCAATCCTTTATTTATCTGACTAACAAGAATAGCACAGACAGCAGCAGTTGGTTCTCTCCAACACTGTCTCCCACGAGCCTAACCTAGCCCTGACCTCTTGGGATGGGCAGAAATGTCGCTTTGGCCACGAGAACACTGAGGCTGAGACTGCAGCACTGAAGAAGGCACTCAAGCCGTCGGGAGACAGAGAGGATGGATGCAAATCCCATGTGCCACTCTCAGGGCTGTCTGGGACCCAGGAGAAAGACACGCACACTAAGGCTCCACAGCAGACCCCTGTGACCAGTCCCATGAAAAGCCACCCTGTCCTAACTCCCCTCTTTAGCTGGGGACATAATTAAAATGGTAGAGCACTTATTTAGCAAACATGAGGCTCTGGGTTCAATCCCCAGTACACCAGAAAACAGAAACGAAGTTTATCTTCTTATCTCCCACTACTCTGCAAGACCTCTTGGTTTTTCAAATCCACCGATTCTAAATATTCAGAATCCAACCCTTCCTGCCCCAGGCTATCTATAAATGAGAGAATTCCTTGCTCTTCTCACCCAAGAAAAGAACTGGCAGCCAGACAGTGTAGACCTTCATGGCAGACCTTCACTATGAAGCCTGTCATGTGTTTTTCACAGCATTTGATCAGATCCCTATCTTCTGAAAGAAATTCCAAAACATGTAGCTACCTGTTGAGGAGTCTGGGTAGTTATTTCTTAAAGGCATACAGTTTAAAGTAGGTCTTCGTGAGAGCGGGAGTCAAATCATAACAGGAATTTTAAAAGCAAGTTTCACTTGAGCTTTAATTCTAACTTGTAATCTCAAGAAAGACTAAGGAGCCGTCTCACTTTTCCTCCCAAATACCTGGATTTGCTTTCTCCCTATCCTTCTTGCAAACTTAATCTTATGCAAGTCTCAGAATACTTGGTCTGACCCTCTTTTAGTCCCACTAGAATTCTGTTAATCCAAAAAAGCTCATTCCCTTTTGTGTCCCTTAGGCATGAAGGGGTTCCCTGTGGAGAACACACCTCTCAGTACATGTGTTGTGACGTGCAGCAGAGAACAGCACTGAGTCTATTTTGGGAAGCAAGAAAGGGAAAATTAACAACTTCGAGAGGACTATTCTGAGCATGGTGAGACACACAAGGCCAAACCCACAGTGGCCTTTTTTAAAAGCACTCACTTCAGAGTCCATCAATTGGTGGGGCAGAGCAGTCAGGAGTCTCTTTGACTCCAGATATTTATTCTTCTTTCGTTGGTGCATGGCCTCCTTCACAGTGATTCATCCGAGAGAATGAACACACCCACACGTGGCTCATTATTTTTGGGAAGTACTTAAACAATCTTGGCGTAAGACAGGAAAGAGCAAAAGTGGTGAAATCCATGCTAGAAGGGACAAAAAACAAGCTGGGAGCTGGGCCATGTGGGTTTCTGATAAGAAACTGGGAGAGTCCCTGAGTCTATCTGGGCCTCAACTACCCACCCAGAAAACACCACGTATCATACAGAGATGTTGGGAGATCAGCCAAAAACGTCTGCTAAGTGCTGTGGCTACCCGGGAAAAGGCTCACTGCAACCTCATCTGTGTATATCTATACATTTCAAAGAGTGAGCAAGAAGTCTAAACAGGCACATTTTTAAGATAGCCATCACTACTGCCCACGCCCCCGAAAAGGTCTGAATTACGTCACTAGGAGCCACAGTGGGTATCATGAAGCAAAAGGTCAGAAAGACCTAAAGCTCAAATGCTAGCTCTACTATTAATCACATCACCTTGAGCAAGTTATCAACCTCATTATACGTTTCCACTGTGCTCAATCTGTAAAGTGGGGCTGTTAATAACTGGTTCACAAGACTATAGAAAGAATTATATGAAAAACATATTTTAAAAGTACCTAACAAATTGTAGGTGCTCAATAAATATGAACACTCCTTTTAATGTAAAACCTAAAAAATAAAAAAAAAATTTAAACCACACAAGTAAAAATGTCTGTCTTGAACCACTAATTAGGAAGTGGCAAGTTACAGCAAGGTCTTAACAAGAATCTGCCATTCCAGTCTCAGCTCTGCCAGTAAGTAGTCGCATGGCTTTGAGCAAGTCATTTAACCTCTCTGAACCTCATTTTCCTCATGATTAACCAGAAAAAGGGGACTGAACTGGATGACCTCTAGAATCCTTTCCAGCTGTAAGTTTGAATCTAGTTTTGTTTTTCAATTGACACTGTGTGGATCATTGATGCAACACTGGACAAGTCTGCTTTGCTTTTCCTAAATGTCTCTCAAAGACAGACATTTTGGCTAGTCTTCTGCTATATTGATTTGCCACTGAAACAAAATAAGTGAATAAAATTATGAACAGACCTGAAGTTACTGTAAATTTAGCACACTAAATCACAAACCTAAATTTAATTCTCTTTGAAAAGCTAAATCTGGACTAATGACAACAGCCCCTTGTAATGTTTCATGGTGACTCACCAGGTTAAAGCCTGCACATGTGTATATAAACAATACGTACCTAAAACTCCCCTGTTCCACAACCAAACCATTATATACTAGAAATGACACAACTTGGAAAACCAAATCACTCTACACATAAACAAGTGAGAAAGTGGTCAGAACAAGAAGAGCCCCACTAGCACAGCAGACTTCTGTTAATAAAAAGTTTGATAGTCAAACTTGAACTAAAGACAAAGCTGTCTTTGCAGAGTTTGAACTTGGTTCAAAGTATGATTGGAAGGTGGTTTGTGGTAGGATGTAAATGCAAATTTGATTCATGAGAGCGAAGCTGTGTTTTGAGAAAGACCAACAAGTCCCAACTTGGGTAGACTGTGGCTGCTGAGAATTAAGAAGGCACTGTACACAGCAGGGGCTCAGAAAGGAAAGGGCACTCATGAGTCTTAGGGCTCAGCAGGGAGGTCCCAGGAACCACCTTATCAACCTCATTATACCAGCTTCCATGGGGGGTTAGACTCATAGCCACTCAGGCCAGTGTTCTACTCAAAGGACATCACCAAGGGACAGGCATTGGGAGGGCAGCATGATGGTAGCAGCCTCAAAAGGTAAGAAGCACACCACGAAGCAGCCAAGTGCATCCAGTAATCAGTCCATGAATATATCTAAAACTATTTAAGAGCTACAGTGCTTATGATTTTTAACTTACTAATCACTCCTTAGAGATAATAAATTTCATAAACTGATGCAGGTTGCGGACCAGTGTCCGGTGTAGGTACACTAAATCTGCATCTTTCAAATCTCATGGGGCAACCTTCTAGTTCTAGCATATCCATTAGCTTGTGCTGTGTGAGTTTATAACTCAATCACACACTGCCTTTCTGCTCTCATCCTCCCAGATGAAAGCGCCCATCAGACAGGCCACACTGAGGATTACTTTAATTACTCTTCCTTGAACTTTATCCAAACCTCCACAGTTTGTTTTCAGGTTTGTTTTAGTTTGGTTTTTTTGCCATGCTGGGGATGGAACCTGGGGCCTCATAAATTCTAAGCAAGTGCTCTACCACTGCAATTCTACCCAACTCTGACTTCAGAACCAGAGACACCAGTTTTGTAGCAGGGGCAGCTGTCTCACTATACTGGTAGTAAAGCCGTGGAGAAGGTAGGGGCTCACAAATGGTAAACAAGTAAATGATGGAGCCAGATTCCAACTCAGGTGTCTAGACACTCAACCACTATATTCCACAACACCACACAGCATTCTATGACGTCCCTTCTGACAACGTCCAGCACTCCTAACTTTTAGGGCCACCACAGCACTAGGAACATCTTCAAGAATGCACTGATCATCCTGCAAATATTATTGACATCATCCTAAATGCATCCTTACCCTCACCACGTCAAATCTACTCTTGGTTTTATGACCAAAGGGCCTCACCAAATTGTCCTCCAGTTTGTGTCCAGGGATTTGGTGTGTTGCAGCCTGAGATAACAGGGCCACTGAAATTCTTATTTCACCATGAATTCCTTTCTTCTCATTGGTGACTTTACCAATATTCCAGAAGTGGTGTTTTTTTGTTTTTGTTTCTGTTTTTCCTAGAGACAGGGTCTTGTGATGTTGCTCTGGCTAACTGTGAACTCCTGGGCTCAACCGATCCTCCTGCTTCTGCCTCCCAACTAGCTGGGACTACAGGTCATCCCTGTTTTTTAAAGACAGTTCTTTATGTACAGTGTAAGTTCCCTTCATTCCTTTTCCTCTTTCTTCCCCCCGACCTTTTTTTTTTTTTCTGTTTATTTTGAGACAGGGTTTATGTAGCCTAGGACAGCCTGGAACTAGCTATGTAGCCAAGACTAGCTTCAAACTCAGATCCTCCTGCCTCAGTCTCCAGAATGTTGTGATCTCAGGCATATGCACCATGCTCAGCACTTTCAATCCCTTTGTGATTTCAAAATAACCACCTTGGACATACCTTATAAAGTCCCTCAAATTCTCATTATTCACACACATCTACCTCCTAAAAAAGCTCCAAATATTAGGCTGCCTGGGTCTTAAAGAAACCACACCACCACCTCCCCCACAATGAATAAGATTTTCTTGGGTCCAGTGGCCCTTCTACAGCACAGCAACCAGGGTCTCCCTGGAAATATCTTTACAGCAGGAGGAACAGGTTACGCTAACGGCTGAAGAACCATTTAATGAAACAAGACTATGTTCCACTCACTCTCATCTCCACGATTGAATTCAAGTAGGTCCACACTAAATATCTGCTCAAAAAAATGTCCCTACGTCCTTTAGAACAGAAGGAAAAAGAATATTGTTCCAGTTACAAAAGACATCAATAAATTACCCCAAAACTTTGTGGCAAAACCAACCATGTATTCTAAACATGAATTCTTTAACAGCCAAGGTTGTGGGCAGGGTAAAGCAGGGACAGCTTGTCTATCTGCACAGTGTTCAGGGTTTCAGATGGATGACTCCAAGGCTGAAGGCTGGGAACCATCTGAAGGCTTACCCCTTTCACATCTGGTAGTTGATGTCAGCTGCTGGCGAGGGCCTTGGCTCCTCATAATGTCATCCTTTCCAAGTGGTCTGTCTGCATGGGCTACCTTAGGTTCCTCACAGCACAAGGTTCCAAAGGCATGAAACAGGGAGAAGCGGTACCTGGTCTAGTCTTAGAAGCCACAGAACAGGGCTAGAGCACTTGCCTATCATGCCCAAGGCCCTGAATTTGATCCTTAGTTCTGCAAAAAAAGTCACAAAGCTTCATGTCTACTACGGGTTGAAGTGGTCAAACTCACACCCAAATTAAGAGGGAAAGGGACAGATTCCATCTGTAGATGAGAAGAATGTCAAAGTCACACTGTAAGAGCATGTGGGATGGGAGACAGTTGCAGTCACTCAGAAAATACAATTTGCCACAAAGATCTACTTCTTTATAACTAAATGTGGTCAAAAACATCCTGTATGACTACTTAAATTCAGAATAAAGCAACACATACTGCAAGCCAAAAAGGAACAAAATATTAGTTTTAATCCCTTGACTACCTGAAACTATGTATCTAACATCTAGAACTTGTCTACTTCGAAGGAATCTGGAGAGGTACACTTCAGTAGTATGTTTCTCAATAAAAACAGTGAAGTAATTCTTTGGTTTCTGGGTTATCTACTCCATCACTGACAGCACCTTACAGAGATGTAGTTGCATAGTGATGAACAGCCTGGGCTCTCTGATCAGACAGCCTCAGTTTGAATCCTGGTCTCATTGCTTGTTAGCCGAGAAACACTGGGCAAGTTTCTTAGGCTCTCTGGCCTCATTAAAAATGAGGATAATAGAATCTACTTCACAGCATAGCTCTGAGAAATAATTAGTATATAAAGCTTAGCAAAGTGCCTATGGTTAAGTGTGCATTAAATGTTAAGATAGTGTCCCCTAACTTTTCATGTTTTAAAATATCCTTAATTTTGTTATTGAATTACATTGTTTGGGGGTGGGGGCAGTACTGGAGTTTGAACTCACGCTCGCTTGGCAGGTACTATACCATTTGAACCACAGCCCCGACCCATTTGATTAGGTTATGTTTGAGATAGGGTCTCACATTTATGCCTGAGCCAATATGGACTTCAATTCTATTTATGTACCTGGGATGACAGGCCACCATGCCCAGCTTTATTGGGTGAGATGAAGTATTTCAAATTTTTTGCTTGGGCTGGCCTTGAACTGCAATCTTCCTGATCTCTACCTCCTGAGTAGCTAGGATTACAGGATTGAACCAGTGCACCTGGCCTTGCAAGTTACATTTTAAATTGCCTAGTTTCCCGCAACGTCATTATCACAGCTTAAATAATTGACAGTAGCCTTAATGTTATCAAATATCAGTCAATGCTCAAAAGTCTTCTATTGTCTCCTAAGATGTTTTTAACAGTTCAAATCTGGATCCAAATAAAGTACTTCACTGCACTTGTAACAGATGCTTAAAAGTTCCTTTTACAAAGAAACATTGACTCCTTACATAGGCCCACAAATTAACTGAAGGCAGGATAAAAGCTAAGCACCCCAGCCTCCAATATGTATCTGTGTCCTTTGATCTGATGCATTCCCTCCTGCAGTTACTTTGCAGTCACACTGGAATCCAGGAAGGACTGGACCACCTGCCAGGCATCAATGACTCTTATTACTTAATAAGACCCCACTTGACCAACCCTGAGACAATGAGCTACCAGACCACGTGTGACCACAGAAACACACCAAAGACAAGGGTCTGTTCAGCTATGCATACCTCTGACCCCTCTCCCAATTCTTTCTCCTATTTAAACTAAGGCAAATGTCCGCTGGGGAAGATGGCTGAACACTGGTTGAAATGCTACCTTTCCTCTTCCCACAGCTGCCCGTGCCATGTAATAAACTTCCTTTCCCTGCCTTTCACCATTACCTGACTTTTGTATTTGGTATGTTGGGGTTAGTGGCTGGACCTGACCTATGAAACACAGGAGTTTGTTTCTGGGACTTAAGACATCCTATAATACACTTGGCCAAAAGATCTCTTAAGACCCCTTGCTGTTAGACAATTATTTATTGAGAAACCGTGCTTTTGTCCTGGAGTTTCTCATTTTTAATGAGAATACTCAAGAGGAACACAATTTCTAGCTGTCTCCTTTTGTGATGTCAATTCTCACCTTTTTTTGGACTAGGGGGAGGGAGTTTTTCCTCTTATACTTTTCCAGGCCTGTGTAAGCATTCTATGAGCTCAAAACTCCCTTCCTCCACCCCAACAGCACTGTCTTTGGCACAAACTCACTCTTTGGAGAAAATGAAACACTCTCTCCCCTAGAATACTGCAATCACTTCTCTACTAAATACTCAAGATCAGCTCCAGTATATTTTCTTAGTAATTCTAAGGCCATCTATCCTAGGAATGGCTTCCTAAAACTGCTCTTCAAACTGTTTCCCTCTTGCTCGTATTTGGGTAATTAAAGCCTGCAATCATTAACGTCTGACCTAATTCTGTGGCTTGTCCAGGCTCATTATCCAGGTCAGGAGGTCGGCATCATAGCCCAACCATACCACATAAGGCCAAGATCCTGCTGAGACTTCAGGCAGTGCTGTTTCACCTCCTGTTGTCTTTTAATGCATCCCCCCCCCCCACACACACAGGTCAGCAGTCTAACATCTCCAACCTCCTAGCTGTCCTCCCCCTCAGTCACTGAATCAAAACCAAGTCTGAGCAGCAAGGCCTTCACTTGCTACTAAGCTTTCCAACTACAGCATTCCATTTGAGGAGTTCTACTCAACAAGGATGTCCCGTCACTGTACCATTACTAACATCCTAATGCTGTTATGAATATTACATGCTAGGTATGAGGACTTTTCAACTAGGTTTTTTTTTTTTTTTTTAATCTTTTAGCTTACAAAACTGATATTTCCTTGCTAAAAAATTCTCAAGGTGTGGGATAAATGGTAATGGTAGAGGCTGTGGCTCCTGGAACAAGAACCACATTAGAAGTATATCAGCAGTGGAGGAAAAACAAAATTCAAATCACAGGATACACAATGCATAAGTTGAAAGCTCCCTTAATTCTTGCCCCAGAGATATTTGCTATTACATGTTTGATGTATACTCCTCCAGGGTTTCTTAGGTGCACTAATGTATAAGAGGATTGGTGTTTCTTATTGTTGCTGTTACTTGAGCAATACTGAAAACTTGAAAACCCAACTTGTTCGCCAACATATATTAAGTTTTACATAATATATATTAAATATGATTATATATTATATATAAAATGACTCAATGCAATTACTATCAAAATCTCAATGGCTTTTTCTTTCTTTTTCTTTTTTGCAGAAATGGAAAAGCTGATACTAAAATTCATTAATAATCCTGAATAGTCAAAACAACCGTAGGGGGTAGGAGGGCAAAATGGGAGGTCACGATTTCCAGTTTCAAAGCTATACTATAAAGCTATGCTAATCAACCACTAGCATAAGTGCAGACATATAGATTGATGGAATGGAACTGAGAGTCCAGAAATAAAACAATGTATCTATTATCAAACTGATTTTCAACAAGAGTGACTAGAATATTCAGGGCGAAATAAAAGTCTCTTCAACAAATGGTCATGAATAACTGGGTATACTCATGTAAAACAAAGAAGTCAGACCCTTATCTTACACCATCAACAAAAATTAACTCATGGGTAAGGGTGAACTAAAAAACTTAAAATAAAATCCACTGGCACCAGTGGCTCACATCTGTAATTCTAGTTACTTGAGAGGCTGAGATTGAAATGATCACAGTTCAAGACCACCCCAAGCAAATAATTTGCAGGACCCCCATCTCCAAAGTAACCGGAGCAAAATGGCCTAGAGGTGTGGTTCAAGTGGTGGAGGGCCTGTTCTGTAAGCACGAAGTCCTGAGTTCAAACCTTAATCCCACCAAAAAAAAAAAAAAAAAGAAACCCACGAAATCCACCTGTCACATTATTTGGTAGGCTAAGACAGGAGGATGAAAAATTCAAGACCAGTAGCAAGACCCTGATCAAAACAATACAAAAACCTCTCAAAATAGATAAAAACCTAAATATATGAACTAAATTTATAGTCTAAAACTTCTAAAACCCTTAGAAGAATTGGGTATGGTGGTACATGCCTGTAATCTCAGTTCTGGGAAGGCTGAGGCAAAAAAAAAATCATAAGTTTGAGGCTAGTCTGGGCTACATACCAAGCCCCTGTCTAAAAAAATAAACACACACACACAAAATCTCTTAGAAGAAAACCTGTGTAAATCTTCACGTTCTTAGACTTAGTAATGACTTAAAGCACAATCAACAACAACAAAAAAAGGCAAATTGGATGATTTCAAAATTGAAAACTTTTGTGCATCAAAGGACAATATCAAGAGAGTAAAAAGACAACCTAGAAAGGAAAAAATACTTGAAAATTACATATCTGATAGTGGTTTAGTTTCCAGAACATATAAAGAACTCTTACAACTCAACAACCACCCGATTAAAAGCTGGACGACAGCTAGATGCGAGTAGCTAGCCCCTGTGATCCCAGTTATGTGGGAGGTGGAGACTGGGAACATAGTGCTTAGAGGCGGCCTGGGCAAAAGTCAGTGAGACTCCTCACTGATGAAGCTGGGCGTGGTGGCCTGCACCCATCATCCCACATGTGCGGTATAAACAGGGGACTGGCCTAGACTGGCCTGGGCAAACACAGGAGACCCTACTTGAAAAATAACTATAGCAAACAGGGCTGGGACCATGGCTCAAGTGACAGAGCGCTTACCTAGCAAATTCAAATCCCTGCCAGGCGCTGTTGGCTCACGCCTGTAATCCTAGCTACTCAGGAGGCAGAGATCAGGAGAACTGCGGTTCAAAGTCAGTCTGGGCAAATAATTCTTGAGACACCATCTCAAAAAAACCCATCACACAAAAAAAGGGCTAGTGGAGTGGCTCAAGGTGTAGGCTCTGAGTTCAAGCCCCAGTACGGCAACTCTCCCCACTCAAGTTCCCATTTTCATCTTTCACAATCATTAAAATTAGGCTTTAAAAATTAAGTAAAACACAGCCAGGTTTGGTAGACAACACCCGGGAGGCAGAAATCAGGAGGATCGAGTTTGAGATTAGTCAGACAAAAAATTAGGGAGACACCATCTCAACCAACAAAGCTGGACATGGTGTTATGTCTGTCAGCCTAGCTCCCTGAGCAGCATAAATAGGAGGATGGAAGTCCAGGCCAGCTCAGGCAAAAACAGGAGACCTAATGTGAAAAATAACTAAAGCAAAAAGAGCTGGGGGCATGGCTCAAGTGGGAGAAGCCTAACAAGCTTGAGTTCAAACCCCAGTACCACCAAAAATTAAAGCTAAAAGTAAAAATTTTTTAAATCAAAACAAAAAGCTCTCAGGTACTCAAGTGCTATAATAAAGTCAAAGTCAAATTTCATATGTGTAGTTGGTGGTATCTAGAAAAAAGCAAGGGCTGGCGGAGTGGCTCAAGTGGTGAGAGCGACTGCCTAGCAAGTGTGAGGCCCTGAATTCAAACCCCAGAACCACACACACACACACACACACACACACACACAAGTGCTGGCAAAAAACACTAATAAAAAAATGTAACTGACTTAATAAAGGAAGCTATTTGGGGGGGAGGAACCCCCTAATTTAACAATAAGACACTTGATAAGCTTGGTATTTAATTCCAATCTGGGCAAAGATCTTGGAATAGGGTTTCCATAAGAGAAAGGTGTCTGAAAAGCCAGTTCTATACTACACTCATTCTACAAACTACCTTTTTGACATTCTACTTGGAGACAAACCCAACCCGAGAGAACTGTTTAAACAAGTTCAACCTTAAGCCTCAGGTCTAGAGAATGAAAGCTTTGTTCTCACTCAAAAGAGACGTTTGATGTTTATGCTAAGGAGACCTGTCATTGCAATGTAATTTACGACTGACTGTAAATACCTGAACTTCGAGCATGGGCCCACCTGCTGCGCACGACAAAGTCAAGGCAATGGCATTGTTATGAAGTGGGTCCAATGTTCCCAGGACTTCAATGTACAGAATCTGCTGTCATATTTAGTCTATCTACTTGTAACTTGGTTTATTTCTCCTTTACAGTTTATAATAAACATAAAACTACTGTTTTTTCTTTTCTGCACCCAAGTAGACATACTTCTCTCCGAGTAGGGCAAGGGAAGATATTTATCACTAGTATTTCCTCCTGACCTACTTACTATACTATGGACTAGTGGAGAGCAGACATTGTATGTCACAGTTTTGAATGAAAAAGATAGCAATGACTGTTTCAAGCAACTGGGACAATGAAGGAAGGAAAAAAAAAATCAACAAAGACTCAGAAACTAATGAGGTTGAGATCAAGTTCATTTGGCTGGAATAAAATGGATAGGTGGTATAAATAGAGAGGAAAGACATGAGGTAAGACGAGATTATCATGTTCCAAGTAACTCACAGATGTTCAAAGCATTTTGACTGGAATTAAAAAACCATATATATTCATATATACGTGTATATATATAAAATGGAAATAATAAATTAGAGCAGGACAGAATTGACACTATTAGGATGTTACTGAGAGGACTGAAAAGAAATGAATTCAATTAAATAAACTTATTAAGTACTTAGAATATGCAAGGTTCTGTGACCACCTAAAGTCATATAAAGAATAAGGAAATTCCTAGTATCAACTTTTTGGGGGCAGAGAGTGGGAGAATTATAAACCATGAGGACCTCCAACACATCCAATGTGAAAGGGGGGAGTGTCACTGATTGGGTGAACACAGGAGGCAAAAGTCCCACACTGGAGGATATTGGATTTAGCAGGAAGAGAAGGAGAGAAAAAGCATTCCAGAGAAAAGGAACAGGAAAGGCAAGGAGCCAAGAATAACATGAGCCATATAGTCCATAGTAAACTGACAGACCAACAATGCCAAGGATGCAGCCAGAGACAAGGGCAGCAGGAAGCCGAAGGCCAAATCAGACTAACTGTGATACCAAACTAAGGGGTGTGGAATTGATCCTAGAAGCCACATAAAAGCAGTGGAACCATCAGACAGAGAGGGTGCATTTTCCAAGGTTAAATCCAGCAGGTAGTGGTCAAAGGGAAAAATGAAGGCCATCTATCTGGATAGACCACTATAATATTAACCATTGTCCCCAGGCATGATGGCTCACACATGGAATCCTAGCATCTTGGGAGGCAGAGCTCTGGAGGATCACGGTTTCAGGCCAGCCCAGGCAAAAAGCTACTGAGATCCCATCTCTGAGGATAGGCCTGGGGAAAAATGTGAAGCATACCTTAGTTACTTAACTAAGACAAAAAAGGACTAGGGACACGGTTCAACTAGTACAGCATCTGCCTACCATGCATGAGACCCTGAGTTCAAGCCCCGATACTGCCTAAATAAGTAACGACAGACTATAGAACACAGAATCTGAAGCATGACCTGAGGCCACTGCTTAACCTCTCTCTGTCCCATGCCTCATCTGTAAAGTAGGGACAACAGTGCCTCAGAGACCAGCTGTACTTTGTAAATGGTACAACACAAGAGCTTAACACAATGCTTGAGTATACAGTACATGTTCAGATGCTTTTCATACTACCATCATCCCAGTGAATGAGAAGAGTCTGGACTTTTCAGTTTGTGGTAGCTCCAACAAGCAGAAGTCAACTGGTGTGTATAAACCGCTGAAGGGCAAAGACATGTTCTTCCCTCAGCATCCCTGTCAACATTCAGCTTGGAGCTAGCATGCCCTGGAACTGACCTACTCCTTTTTAGTCTTATCTACTATATGTAATATACAAACACATACGAAGACAATGCCTGAGGAGCTGGGGCAAATGAACTTCTCTACAAATATTTAATTTAAAAAATGTTTCAGTTGCCAGATTTCTCAAATGGAGCATCTTAAGCTGAAGTTCAAAGCATTCATTATGCTGTCTCCCCTCCACTCAATCACAAGTATCTAGACAAAGATTACAGGCAGACGAAAGCCACATGTGGCCAAAGAACTTCTATCCATATTCGAGGTCCAGCAACAGGATAGCTGGGTACCAGATCTCCAGTACCCACAGGAGCACCCTGGGTATTTCTTATCCTTCTCTCCCCTACTTTACTTTTCACCACTGCCACTGGACTCATCCCCCCTTTCCCTGCATTTTTTATTATTATTGTTGTGTTGGGGTACACTGTAACATTTACAAAAAAATCTTTTTTATTTTGGTGGTACTGGGGTTTGAACTCAGGACCTCATGCTTGCTAGACAGGCCCTCTTACCACTTGAGCCACTTCACTGGCATTCCTGCATTTTTTTAAAAGAAAACCTCTTTACTATATCACAGTTTCTGTTGGTCAGAAATCCAAGCACAGCATGACTGGTGTCAGCTAAGGCTGCTTTCTTATCTGGGATTAGGTCCTCTTCCAAGTTTACTGGTGTTGGCAAAATTCATTGCCTTGCAACTGAAGGTCTGAGGTCCCTCTTTTCCTCCTGTCAGCCAGGGACCACCCTCAGCTCCTAGAGTGCCCATGGTTCTATGCCACATGCCTGATGGGATGGACAGTTTATAACATGGACAGGTGTTTGCTTGCTTCCAAGCCAGCTGGAGTATCTCTGACTTCCTCTTCTGCAATCAGCTGAGAGATTTGCTTTTAAAGGGCTAGTTCAATTATATCAGGTTCACCACAATAGTCTCCCTACCTGATGGTCAACTGAAAGGGACCTTTATTACATATGTGAAAGCCCCATGCAGTAGTACCTAGACTAGTGTCAGACTGAATAACTGGGAGCAGGTATCTATATACCAAAATCCAGGGATCTTGGAGGAATAGGAAACAGAGGGTGAACCATGATAGGCACAATATTGTATTTGCTTACTGCCTATTTCACCTTGCAGAAGTTAAGCTTCATGAGAGAAGGTAGCTGTCTCCCTTCATTTACTGCTGTGTCCCCAGCACCTTACTCGGGCATATGGAAGGTGCTCAATAAATCTGTGTTCATGGACTCTTTGGATCACCACAATAGATGCTCAATATGCATATATTTCCCTGGTTTATTCATAATCTGGAAATGGATCTTCTAACCGTATGTATTTCAATTCTAGAGGCCAGGAATGTGGCTCAGTGGTACAGTGCTTACCTACCATACATGAGACCCTGAGCTTGCTCCCTAGCACCACCAAAAGAAAAAAGAACACCTCGGGTTCAGCAAAACCTTTAAGGAGTCCTTGGAATTCTACATGATGCAATTTTATCTCTACAATGTTTGTACAGCTCTAAAAAAATTGATGTTCATTATTCAAACTCTATAGATGTGAATGTTCCTACTTGCTAAATTTTATCTGTAATCCCAAAAATCAATGCTGTGGTACTTTCCTGGTCACTTGAGGACATACACAGAGTAGTAAAAGATTTGAGCCACCCAACACACATGCTCCCAGTTGAGGTCAAACAAGGCAACACTCTCCTTCTTGTTTCAGCTCTCCTACTGTAAACACATATCCTTTTGGCAGTATATTTAGTGCCATACTTTTTGTTGATGATTTTGCTATTTAAAATGCCCCCCCCCAAAAAAATGGTCCCCAAGACAATATCACTGCTGAAGTGATGTCTAGTGTTCTTAAGCACACTTCCTAAGAAATCAGTGATGGGTCATACAGAGAAAGTATGTGTTAAGGAAGCTTGGTTCAAGCATGAGTTACAGTGCTGTTCTTGAGTTCAATGTAATGCATCAACATATATATCAAATAGGGTACCTTTGTACAGAAACACATTAAAACAAGATTGTATATTGATCACTTGATGGAAATGTTGTGCTCGGAGGTCTCAAGAACCTACCTATTTCCCCTAAGAACAATGGCTCAGTATTGGCTAATTCAGTGTTAGCAGTCACATTACAGAACATAACCACCACAAATAACTAGACTTGATGCTATTAGCCCCATTTTACAGATGAAACAATGAAGCGGTAGAATGGTAGCTGCTAGTGCACTCTCGCACATCATCCTGTTTTATTCTCATCACAGCACTGTGGCACATAACTGTGCTACTTTTTTATTTTCAGTCTAAGCCACTGCAATTCCAGCTTCCACATAGTAGAGATTTAGGGACTTCTGTTCATCATATTCTGTTATTTCCTCATGCTAAAAGCTATTCCAGGCACATACCCAACCAAATGAAATAAGAAATCCCCTATATGTAACTATGTAAATATTAGAAGCAATTTGATACCTAAAAGTTACTCTCATTATGTTAAATTAAAAAATATTTAGCAAGCCAAATGCAGGCTTAAGACTGGGTGGTAAGAGAAGAAAATCAAACAGCTAACCAGCATTGCCTGAAGTGGTATTATCTCTGAAATCTAAAGAGGAGATAAGATTGCCTAGAATGGAAAACTCACAGCTAAACCAAACTCTGGCAGTTCTAGAATAAGGGAAAGGAAGGTACCATGAAGTAGTACTTTTGCTTGGTGCCCACTTCCCCATGATGGAGAAACCAGAAGGCAGACAGAACAGACAAGAGCAGAGATGGTGCCCCTAAAGTTCAAGCTTAGGTAAAGCCACGCATGGGATAGAAAGACTGACAAGAGCAAAAAACAAGCGCAGGTATTCAATCCTGGCATAGGCTAAATGAACAAAATGCAACTCAGACTGCCAGAAACCATGGAGTCTGAGAGCTGATTACTTAGATGGCTGTAGCATTCCTAGTCCAATTGGGACTGACAGGCTATGCACCAGAGAGGACTCTCAGATTTTCTTTTTGTAAATACAGAAAGTGAGATAAGACCTTCTTACATCAACTCCCACTGTAACAGACAACACGAGAACTCAATAACAGAGAGGTGAGGTCCAGAATTAATGTTCATTGCTACTCCAAGCAAAAAAACAAGCAGTAAAACAATAAAGATCACAAAAATAAAATGAAACAGTCCCTTCAGTATTCTAATTTAACCTTCAAAAATAAAGAGGTTCTAAAGTGCTGTGAACTGAGAATTCCATTCCACCTTAACACCCTGTACTCCTGAGTTATTATGAGAACAGACTGCAACGCAATTCAACTCATGTTCCAAAATGCAACAAGCAGCTTCAACAGGACAAGCTGAAAGAAGCAGCATGGCCCCTCTTCTCCCCCCTTGCCTCTTTACTGATTCATATTTTGGTAGCAAGGTTACAATTAGCTCACCGGTGGAGAATAAACTATTTATAACACAGCAGTCCCCCTGAAAGACACAATCATCTAAAAAGGTTTTTAAAGGAAAATAAAGAGCAGCTTCTTCCTGTACTGACTGCAGATTCCCAAGGTCCTTTCGAATGGAGTCCTCAGTCTAACCTTCCTGTGTTCACAGTCACCATTCTGGCCACCTCTCAGCCTCCACATTCTTATGTAACGTTTACATAGTGCCATAAACATACCCAGAGTTGCGTAACGTTGCCAACCAATAAAGCCTAAAGCAGGTCACTCCCTCCAGACTGTCTTTGATTAGCACAGGTATGCTGCCTGGTCTATGAAGAAAAAGCCTGCCAAAGACACACATTAACTTAAGGAAATATGAACTGGGCCTACTAAAAAGCACAAATAAGAAAGTAACCACACTGACATGTGGTGCGTCTATCAATCACAGCGTATGTTATTCTGCCCTATAAGATAAAAAGTAACCCAACATTGCTTATTCACTTAAGTCAGAAACAGTGTCTAAAAATACCTTCTGGCCAACTGGCTATCAGTAAGTCAGTCTCACAAATGTCCCAATAAGAATGACACAGAATATTTTCTTACTATTCAGAGGAAAAATTGAAGCAGTAACAGAGAGGTTAAGCTGCCTATTCAAGGACAACCTATAAGGAAGCAAAGTTCTGGGGCTGAACACCAGCCTCCCTCCTCCATCTGGTTCTAACCTTTAACTAGAGTAGCCATTTTAACATGCTTTATCACATCTGTTTCAGAAGCTGTTTAAACAAAACTAATCAAAGATTCTCTTTTCCTCTACAGGCGTTCACTTCCACTGTACTTAGAATCCATGTCCACTCAACAAAATTGCAGGACTTGGCTTGAAATGAGATTTTTAGTCTGTTTGCAGAAACTCAAAATATTCTTATCAGAACCTCAAATGCCTCTTGTTGGCTTTTGTCTTTTAAGAAATGAATGTCATGTTCTCCTACTATTAACTCAAATAATTTTCCAGTTTTAAAAAATAATGTGAAAATTCTTAAGCTAGGTCTTAAAACATGGCACACCTACCAAATGGATGCTGTTTCTAGCCTGAAATTCACTCTCCTTCTCACTGGCTTTTTACTAAGTCCCAGCTAATTCATTAATCAATAGAGGCACCTATCTCTTACTATCCTCACATCATGTCCAACTACTAGACATCAGAGCTACCTTACTGTCACTTCTCCAGTTCACATAGGGGAGCATTATGTAGGAAATGCAGGGGAGGGGGAAAAAAAAAATCAACTTTTTGTTATCCCACAGCCTCTATTTTCCCAGAACTGATGTTTTGCTTTAAGCCTTTTGCAACAGTGGTCTCCGCAGCATGCACTATTGGCAACTAGATGTGTCCCGGAAAAAACTGTAGTGTCTGGCCAAGAAGTTTAAAGGCCTTTGAGAATGTTTGCTGGACACACAACCTAATTTCCCATTGACCAAAAAAAGAAAACAACTCCCTATCTTGCCCACCCACCCTCACTCCAACAAACATCCATTTTAGGAAGGTTACAAAAAAATGAACTCTGCCCCATTCAGAACCAGTTATGAGTAGGCTCACAAGAAAAACCCAACAGACACTACACCAAATCAGCAGGGAAAGGATTGTTTAAAACCTTGGCTACATTAGGACAGGATAAGAATTCCTATTGGAGGGATTTAAAGATTTTATTCAGACACACATAAAATGACCCTACTAGAAAAATACATTGTTACACATTCCAAAAACATAGCCCATAATAAGGCCCAGTAAATACCCTTACTTACAAAAATCATTATCGTGCCACAAATGTCAGGCTCTGTTCATACACCTTCATTATGTTTATCAGACCCCACTGCACAGTTACCTATGACACAGAGCAGCCACAGAAGGAACACATGAGGAGCCTAACAGAAGCAGTAGCCAGTGAACAAAGACCCCACTGCACGGGCAACACCACTGGGAATAAACATCCAAGTAGAAGATAATGAACTTGATTTTTGAGACTCCAAAGTGGTATAGTGTCTTTTCTTGATGGTCTGACTTATTAAACCAGGACCCACCTGAGAATCATTTTTAGTGGAGAAGAAAGTCCCAGACACACAATTGATCACCCATTGCTGGAAGGTTAGGTGCTGCTGAGAAGTCAAAGCAGCAGGCTTTGTACAACATGAGCAAATACAATCCAGATCATCTCTCCCAGATCCATCTGTGGGTCAATAATCACTTCAATGTAACTGCCAAATATAACCTTCATCTGCAATTCCAATGCCAAAACACATTTGAGACGACTCTCAAATGAAATATTTTAGGGTTTCATTTGCTCTTCTCAGCCCCCAAAGTCTCATAAACAACACACCCAGAGTGTCCCACAGAAAAGTCCCCACCTCTGTAGTGGGAAGGGGAGGGGTGGCTCCGGGGAGCAGAAAGCCGTGAGGGCTGGAAGGTAAGGGATGTGTGAGGCTGGAAGAAGTCTGGGAAGAGGGATTGTGTGCGAAGGTAAATAAGTACTGACCAAGAGCCAGGGAGACGATCCAGTGGTGGGATCTTTAAATAATCCTGGGGGTTGGAGGCAGGTTCTAGGATTTCTCCAGAAAGGCATCCACAAAGTGATTAAATGAATGGGCCCCCTGGGGTGCGGTAGGCTAGGCAAGGAGGAAAGCAAATACACCTAGATTCAGATCAACCGCTGGGGACCTAGGTTTCCTAGGGTTAGAGAGATTCCAAAGCCAAGCTCCAAGCAGGTTTAGGGGCCTATTTCCCCACTTCCTCCACAGGCATGTGTACTGGAGGTGGGGAGTTTGCCCCTCGGAACGCAAGGGACTGAGTGATAGAGAAATGTGACTCCGGTGCCCAGAACATCAGAGAGGCAGGGCAGGGAGGGCAGAGACGCCCCAAGTGCAGGAGCTGAAGGAAAGGTTAGAGACCCCTTTCCCTACAGCCTAGGGTGTACAAGGGCTCTGAAAATCGGAATACCTCAGAGAAACAAGACCCCCATCGCCGAACCCCACAATCTTGGCGGGAGAAAAGGCGCCCCCAGGAGCATCTGGTGAGAGGGGAACAGAGCCCCCGGCCCTTGGACCTACTGAAGGGCACAAACCAGGGACCACCAAATCTTTAGGAGGAATACCGGATTCCCCTCTATGGAACATGGGAGTGCTGGGGGCGCGACCCTAGGAGCCCCCCGAATCCAGTTCCTCCTGGAAGAGGGTTCGGGTCCCTAGGGGCTCGGCATGAACTCGGTGGCTGCTTGGGCAGCCCAGCCTCGGAGGTCGGGAAAGCTGAGTAAGGGTCACCCCGACTCCTCCGCGACCCCCGCCCGGCCATATTGTGCGCGTGGGGAGGGGGCGCGCGGTAGCCCAGGGGCCGCGGCTCGCGGCCTCGCCCTCGTCCGGCCCTCTCCATCCCGGCTCCCGCCCTCCCGCCCCGGGACTCACCCTGGATTCCCCGGGGCCCGGACCCGCCGCTGCCGGCGAGCAGGAGGACAACAAGGGGGAAAAAAGAGGAGGCTCCGGCCGACTCCGCCATAGTAACCGCCGCCGCCACCGCCGCCGCAGCCCAGCAGCGCCCAGCGCGCGCGCGCGCGCCCCCGGCGCCTCCCCTCCTCCCGCGGCCCGCTCCCGCCCCGCTCCTCCGCCCGGCGCCGGCACGTGCGCTCCCGGGAGCCGGCGCCGCGGCCGCCGCGCGCGCCCCCGAAGGGCGGGGCCGGGTGCGCGCGGGCGCCCGCCTTAAAGGGGAGTGTCCTTGTTAAAGGGGTGGGAGGGGTTCGGGCCTCTGCCAACCTCGCGGATCCGTGCTGAGCCAGGCAGGCGCGCAGGAGGCTAGAGCGGGCGCGCCGCCCCCTCCCTCTCCAGCTCCCTGCGCCGAGCAGAATAACCTTATCAGCGCCGGCCCCCGCCCCATCCGAGCTGCAAGAATCCCGTGCGTCTTGCGGTCCTCTATCCCTGCAGCCTAACCTCAAGCCCCGTCAGGTCCCACTGGGATCGTCGACACAGTCTCCTGACTGTTATCCCTGTGGGTTCCTCTGGACACACAGCAACCTGTGTGATCGAATCATGGCATGCTTCTTTTCAAAATAAAGCTGGTCTCATTAATGCTGACGGTCTCAGTGAGGGTGCTTCTGGGCAGGTAGAACCCTTTTGGTAAACAATGTGACATTATGTATCAAATGCCTTTAAATATTCATCCCATTTACCCTGGTATTATGCCCTGTCTGTCTTCAGGAAACAATGAGGATAAATATTTACGCAGAACGTTAACTTGCTTATTTATCATTGGAGAAAGCTGGAAACTAAGAAGGCAATAATAGAAGCTTAGATAAATTATGGCTTATCCATAGGAGGGAACATTAGTAATTAAAAATCGTGTTTACAAAAACTAGTGACATAAGAAAAAGCTCATGAGATAACGCTAAGTGAAAGAGCAAGATACAATACTATTCACAGTATTATTCAAATTTTGTCGCTACTCAATATTAGTATGGAAAAGAGAAAGGAAGGATATTACTCAATATTATCAGTAGTTATTGCCAGGAATCATTTTTTACTTTTTCTTTATACATTTCAATAATTTCTAAATATTTTTTCAGATAAACATTACCCTGAAATTTAGAAAAGAAATACTTATAAAAGGTAAAGGGAATCACCCTATATCTTTTTGAAAAGTTCGCTTTCTTTAGTTCGAAATTATTAAAAAGCAGGGTTTTTGGAGCCAGAGAGCTCTGGATCTGAATTCTGCTTCTCTTCCTAATTGGCTGTGAACAACTTGGGCAGGGTTTGAACCTCTCTAAGGCACAGTTTCATCATGTGAGCTCTGGGAAAAGAAGGGATGGCCAAGGGGTGGGAAGAAAAAGTTTCTCAAATAAAACCCTCTCCATATAAGTTGTCATCAACACAAACTCCAGAAAAAAACAAGACTGCAGACGCAAAACACACATGTACAGAGTCATGCTGAGGCATAGTCTACAAGTTGGTTTGTATACCTGGATGAGTAAACACTTTTTTATTCTTCTCTCCCTCACCTGCCCCCAAGAAGTAGCCCCTCCCTACAAATATATCTAACTGGTCTCTCAAACTTTCTATCTACCTTTAGGTCGTCCAACTGTGGTGGACATGACACCAGGACTACTGTGCCAAAGTACCATGAACTGGTTAGCTTTAAAAAACAGAAATTTAGCCAGGCACCTATGGCTCACTGCTATAATCCTAGCTACTTGGGAGGCTGAGATCGGGAGGGTGGAGGTTTGAGGCCAGCTGAAGCAAATCATTCATGAGACCCCATCTCCAAAATAACCAGAGCAAAAAGAATTGGAGGTGTGACTCAAGCAGTAGAGTGCTGGAAGCCCTGAGTTCAAACCCCAGTCCCACCAAAATGAAAAAAAAAAAAAAAGACAGAGAGAGGGAGAAATTTATTCTCTCAACATTCTGAGGACTGGAAATCTGAAACCTTGGCACTGGCAGAGCCATGCTGTCTCTGGTCTCTAGGGAAGAATCCTTGTCTCTTCCAGTTTCTGGTGGTTCTCAGAATCCTTGGCGCTCTTTTGAGCATAACTCCAATGTCTGCCTCCATCTTTGCATGGCAGTCTTTCCTCCATGTCTGTATCTCTGCATCCAAATTTCTCTCTTCTTATAAGGACACCAGTCATTGGTTTAGGGCCCACCCTGATCCAGGATAAATTCAGATAACCCTAACTTGATTATATCTGCAAAGATCCTGTTTGCAAGTAAGATCACATTCACAGATTTTGGGGGGACACTAGTCAACCCTGTGCAGTCACCAAGCCCTGCTATTGGGAAGGGAAAGCTGACCCCTCAGAACCCCATCTCTGAGGCCAAGTGGGAAGGAGCTAACCTTCCTCATGCCTTGCTAAGTGCTGCCACTATGTCTGTAGGACCAGGGGCCCTAAAAGGAACCTGTGGTTACTCTACTTGTAGACAGTAAGGTCAGCCACCTACCTAAATATACAGAGCAGAGGACTGAGAATGCAGGGTCCACAGACCAAACCCCTTCTCTATCTGCTTGCTTGATAGCATTTAACTTCAGATCAGATGTTTTACCTCCCTCAACTTCAATTTACTCATTTGTAAAATAGAGCTTATTATAGTTCTACCTCATAGAGATGCTGTGAGACTTGGTTAGGGAATGTAAAGCACTTAGCATGCTCTCTGATACGTAGGAAGCAGTACAAAAAGAATAGCTGTTATTATTAGTACAACTTGGCCCCTGCCACAATCCTATGAAGTGGTTGAGGCATGTCAGAATGTGCCCAATTTACAGATGAGGTGGCTGAGACTTAGAAAAGGTAATCAACTTGTCCAAGCTTGCAGGAGGTAATTAGTTGTTAAAGCCACAGTGGGCTGTCCCACTGGTCCTGCACTTTTTTCAAAACCACAGCATCTGATGCTTTTATAGGGACTCATCTTCAGGACCCAGCTGAAGGTGGGAAATCGGATGTGCTGGGAAAGGGGAGGAGGGTAATTGCATTACTCACACCCTATCATGAGAGTTTGGGGTTTCTCAAGTGAGAGCTTTCCTAGGTGATGCTTCTACCTCTCTTTTTGGTCGGGAGCTGCATGGAGAAAGACTGTCTGATTCAGACTTGTGTTCTTTTGCTCCCTCCCATACCCTGGCCCAAGAATGCCTCCTTCTAGCCATCCTCACCATCCCTTAGCCAAGTGTCTTTTCTTTTTCTTAATTGACACATAAAAATTGTCCATATTTTGTGGTATATGTGTTTCCATACATATATACATTGTGTAATGCTCAAATCAGGGTAAGCATATCTATCTTGTCAAATATTTGTCATTGCTTTATAGTGAAACATTCAAAACCCTTTCCCTAGCTTTTTTTTCTAAATATACAAAACATTCTCATTATCTATAGTCCTCCTATTGTGCAATAGGGCACCAGAACTTACTTCTCTTATCTTACTGTAACTTAGTATCCATTGCTCAACACCTCCCCATCCTCCCTTCCTCCTACCCAAGAGGGGTTTTTTTTTGTTGTTTGTCTTTTTTTTTTTTTTTGCTGTACTGCAGTTTGAACTCAGGGCCTACACCTTGAGTCACTCTACCAGCCCTTTTTTTGTGACAAGTTGTTTCAAGATAGGGTCTCTCTAACTATTTGCCTGGGCTGGCTTCAAACGTTTATCCTCTTGATCTCTGCCTCCTGAGTAGCTAGAATTACAGGCCTGAGCCACCAGCGCCCGCAGCACCTGGCTCCAAGAGTCATTATCATAAGTCTCCTTAATCTTTAGGCCAGGTCCATATTGAAATTTATTAACTCCTTTCTTTTTTTTTTTTTTTTTTTTGGTGGTACAGGGATTTGAACTCGTGGCCTCAAGCTTGCTAGGCAGACACTTTGCCACTTGAACCACTCTGTCAGCCCTATTTTGTGTCAGATATTTTCAAGACAGGGTCTCCCTAACTATTTGCCCAGGCTGACTCTGAACCACAATCCTCCTGATTTCTGCCTCCTGAGTAGCCAGGATTACAGGAATGTGCCACCAGCACCCAGCTACAGCCTGTGAACTTCTTGGCATGCCCCCCCCCCCCCCCCGCACCTTTGTCCCTTTGTCATGCAAATCGTTGGAGCTACCAGGAGTCACTTTTCCCCAATGACTAGATCACCTGGTGTTATAGCTGCCATCTTGGTCACAAGGTACCAAGATACCACCATTGAGGGGACTCAGTACAGTTTACCTTGGTGAGCAGTGGAGTCACTAATCCCAAGTAGTAATAACTCATCACCATTCATCCATTCCACAAGCACTTATTGAGCACCTACAGTGTGCCGTGCACAGCCTACACATATGGATAAGACTTGGTCCTGGTTCTCATGAAACTTTCAGTCTAATAGATGAGACAAGCATTAAAGAGAAGGGCAATGATGAGTTATAGATGTTATGGGGCAAGCCTACAGAGAGTCAGTGGGGGCATGCAGAGGGCATGAATGACTCAACTCTGCAGGGAAAAGCTGAAGAATTGGGAAAGGTCAGGGAGAGGCCATGCCACAGCCGATTTAAGGATGATCAAAGTATGCTCCCCAGATAGGCAGTTCTTTGTAGAGCACGGAAGGGACTGGCAGGAGACTGTTTTGCCTGACATTTAGAGAAACTGTGAGTAACATGGCAGCACCAGCTAGAGGGTGCAGGTAGAAGAGGGCTGGTAGTGAAGCCAACAGGTAATGTTGGAGAGGTAGGCAGAAATGGAGGAGGACTTTTTTCTGGTACACTTGGAAGAGTTCTAACCAGGGGACAAAGTAATCATGTTTGTATTTCTTTTCATTTATTTATTTTGGTGGGACTGGGGTTATGAACTCAGGGTCAAAGCAAGTGCTGTACAACTTGAGCCACACCTCTAGTGTGGCTTTGCTTATTTTGGAGATAGGGTCTCAAGAACTGTTTGCTCCGGCTGGCCTTGAACCTTGATCCTCCTAACGTTAGCCTCCCAAGTAGCTAGGATTACAGGCGTAAGCCTCCAGCGCCCGGCCATATTTGTTTTAGGAAGATCATTATGTTGAGCCAACTGAACTTGAACTTTGTACAGAGGATGGTTGTAAGAAAGCAAGATTGATGGTAAGAAAACCAGAAAGGAGGTAATTCCAGTAGCCCAGAAAAGACAGGAGGAAGACCTGACTCAGGCAGCAAAAACAGAGGTGGGAAAGTGAAATAGATTCAGGTGACTTTAAAGAGATAAAAACAAGAAGTTGGATGGGATGTGGGAGATGAGGAAAGGCTATAGCCTGGTAAGATTCCCAGGGAACCTGACTTAGGCAATAGGTGCCTAGAGGCTCCATTCAGCAGAATATGAAGGGAGGTTATGTTGGGGAAGAGAAAATGCATTGCCCATCAGGCATACCAAGTTTGAAAGGCATTCTATAGGTACCTGGATGAATGGAGATAAGGATTTGGAAGCCAGCAGCCTATCATAGCTGTTCAAACAGCTCAAGAGAGCATGGGAATTCTGGGAACATAGCAAAAGTGGCAGAAAGGTAGAGACAGAGAAGGAACAGTTACAGAAATGGGAAGAGAACCTGGAGAGAACAAAATCATGGAAACAAAGGCAGGAGAGGCTTTCAAGATGTCCCTGGAGTCCAATGTGGAGAAGAAGCTGAGTAAGATAAGGACCAAGAGTCTCTTGGGTTTGATGACTTAAGCCCATCAGTGACATCCACCTGAGTAGATTCAATGGAGGAGGAGTACAGGCCTTGAGGGGGTTGCAAGTGAATGGGAGGCAAAGGCTTAGGAAGACTGGGTGTCAGGGCTGACAGAATGTCTCAAGTGGTAGCAAGCATGAAGCCCTGAGTTCAAGACCCAGTGCTGCCAAAAAAAGAAAAAGATTGAGTGTTATCTATTCTTTAAAAGAACTTTACTGTGATGAGAAGAGGTGACTGAGACTTCCTTCAAAATGGCAGACCAGGTACTTTGAGCAAACATGAAAATTCCAAATGCTCAATAAACTAGCAAGAAAGTGAAGTATACTCAAATCAAAAACTAAAAGTAGGCTGGGATGTGGCTCAGTGGTAGAGCACTTGCCTGTCACACAAGCATCACACACACACACACACACACACAAAACCCCTACAAACTAAGAACAAAGAGAGGAAAACAGATTGCCATCTTTCATCTTGAGAACATTTTCATATCAGGTAAACTTGAACTTTGTTTTTTTTTCAGGACACAGGAGATATTTCTGATGGTCTTTTTTTTTTTTTTTGAGATCAGCTTAAGTAATAATTTTTTTTTTCAGTACTGGGCTTGAACTCAGGGCCTACACGTTGAGCCACTCCACCAGCCCTTTTTTGTAATGGGTTATTTTCAAGATAGGTTCTTGAGAACTATTTGCCCAGGCTGGCTCCGAACCAGCCTTCTGGTCTCTGCCTCCCCAGTAGCTAAGATTATAGGTGTGGGCCACCCCCCACACCCCCAACCCCACCCCCTGCCCAGAGCCTGGTGGCTTAAGTAATAAAAATGTATTGTGAATTCCTGGGATGGTGGTTAACTTCTCCCACTTTGAGGGAGGGAACACCATGTAGGTAATCCTAACCACCCTGTTCAATGCAGGGAGGAGGAAAGTAATCCCCCAAAAAGATTGGTCTTCAGTCTTCCTTAGTCCAAGAGGGCTCAAGAGGATGGGTGCAGAGGGGACCATCACATGATACTGGGGTTGGGATGGGATGAGCTGGATCCCTAGTTGACTCTTCAAAAACTGGAGGAGAAACTCATCCACTTTCTCTCTGGGGGTGGAGTTCTTGGTAACCAGGCTCTTTTTTTTTTTTTTTTTTTCCAGGCTCATTTTTACCCTTGTTGAGGCTGTCACTCCATTTCTGATGTTTTATTTTGCTTTTTTTTTTTTTTTGGTGATACTGGGGTTTGAACTCAAGGCCTCATGCTTGCTAGGCAGATGTTCTAGAACTTGAACCACTGTGCCAGCGAGACAAGGAGACAAAGCCCAGACCCATCAAAAGTGGAGAGCTAATAAGAAAACTTCTAAGGAAGCAAGAAAGGAAAGAAAAAGGACAATAGTAACATGGGATAAGTAGAAAGGATAAAATAAGATGGCCAAAATAAATTCAAATACATCCATGATTATAATAAATGTAAATTGACTAAATAATCCAATTTAAAAATAAAAATTTCCAGACTGGGAAGAGAAAGAGAGAATTAAGGATTGCAAAAATATACACAAGGTCAGACTAAAGACATGGCTCAAGTGGTAGACCACTTGCTTAGCAAGTGTAAGGCCCTGAGCCTGAGTTCAATTCCCAGTAGTGTGGGGGAAAAAAAGTATACACAAAGTCAAAAGAATGACTTTATTTTATATTGTTACTTTAATAAGAAAAGAGAGACTGCAGCTTACACTGAAATAAAGGAGCCAAGAGTTGTTGAACAATATAGGAAGAAGAATGTATAAGTGATGTAGCAAGAACCCAGGGTAGATGAGGAGCACAGGATCAAGATGCAGAGTTATAGGGGCCACCCTGAAGGAAAATTTTACCTACCCAGAGAATGGAGGAAGTAGATGAACACAGAGAAATTCCTTGGGCGTGAGAGGGTTAGCCTGATGTTCTCAGTCAAGGTGCAGTCATGCTCTCTGTTCTGCTACAATGGGTTCACAGGATGGGTGTGGCGTCTAATGGTGGGTGTGTTTGAGGAGAGTCGTAGTAAGTTATAAAAGTCACTGTGAAGAATGAGAATGGGCCAGGCACTGGTGGCTCATGCCTGTAATCCTAGCAACTCAGGAGGCAGAGATCAGGAGGATCAAGGTTCAAAGCCAGCCTGGGTAAATAGTTCATGAGACCTTATCTTGAAAAAACCCATCACAAAAAAGAGAGTTGGTGGAGTGGCTCAAGGTGTAGGCCCTCAGTTCAAACCCTAGTACTGCAAATATGAGAATGTAATCCAGGGACATAAAACAGCAGAAAGAGATTAGAGATTGTCAGAGTGGGACTGGGGCCCAGCTAGGGTTGCAGAACATAATGGCACAGCTTCCATTGGAAATGCTCCGTAGTAGGTGAGTCCTTGGGAATGGGGAGTGAAGGCATCTGAGTTGGAGGAAGACAGATGGGCTGTTGAAGCAATCAGAGAGAGAGCTACTTAGATAACAGAGAGAACTTGAATGTGATGTGCCTGGTAACTGAGGACAAGGGAACTGGTTAGAGGGCTACTGTGAGGCTTAGAAGCCCAAGAGCTCCAGTAGGTGTAAGGGCCTGATGCAGTCAGCAGCCTGCAGTTCATGCACAGTGGTCCCCTGGCACGGTGCTGAGCTGTGGTTTTCCTGAAGACAACCCTCCCTGACTCTCCTTGCTCCCTTTCTGTCCCAGAGGCTGCCTACCATGTGACTCTAGAGGTGAGCCTTCTTTTCTCCCACCCGCACACCGACCTTGCTCCACCCCAGCACCTCCTTGGTAAATAAGCCCTGTACCTTCAGCTTTGATGATTCATACCTGAGTCTCTACCTGGGCATGCCCAATGGCCAAACAAGATTGCTCTCTCAGTCATTCTCCTTTTGTTGTGGATCTCACACCTTTTGCCTGGATGACCGGTGGCCCTCTTGTCTTGGTGATGCTCCAGGCCAGAACCTCACAGCAAACATCTCTGGTACTGCTGGTGCTATAGCTTCCCTACTTCCTGGCCACCCTCCCTCCAGTCCAGGCACACCAGCGCATATCTCAAGAAACCCTCCTGCATTTTGTCAGCTGCTTTCTCCAGAACATACAGGCTTCCTATTGCACAGAGTCCTGGTGCTCTAAACCTAGAGAAGAGTTTCAAAATTATTCGTCTAACCCCATTGTTTTGCAGGAGAAACTGAGGCCCATAGAAGAAAAGCATCTTGTCCAGGACATAGTCCAAAGTGTCAGTCAAGACCTCTAGGCAATGAGAACTTACGATTCATCCAGACTGACTTCTCCTACACATAAATACGGAGCTCAGAGCCCAAACACTGACTCTATTAAGAACTTTACCCCATTATTTATTTATCCTCACAGCAACTCATGAGACAAGAAGTATTACTCATCCCATTGTAGAGATGAGGTATGGAGGCACAACCCAAGGTCACCCAGCAAACTTCCATTCTGACAGGTCCCCTATTGTCCTGGCTTCTTTCTGTCCCCTCACACCCCATCCAGTGTTCCTACCTGGATCGCTAGAATCTGTAACTCTCCCAGGGGAGTTAGCATGATCTTCCTTCTGGCCACAGTTGATGGCACCAAGGTTGGACATCTGGACCAAGGGAAAGCAGTAGTTAGACTTGCTGAGCCACTCACGTCCTCTCTTGTGAATATTTGAACTAAGAAGGCAGGTGCTAGAGACTAGTGTCTGGAAGCCACTCTGTGCCAGGGTGAGTCAGGAGAGGAGAGTGGAGCAAAGTCTAGCAAAGGAGAGACTAGAGACCCAAAGATGCGGGGTGGGGAAAGGCAGACAGAGAGAGATTACCCATTGTGCTTATGGGAGTGTTCATGTGCACACATATCCTCCAGCCTCATGGTAAATAGTCAAATACCCAGCCCACTGTCCTGTCAGATCCATGAGATCCAGCTATATTTTCCACTACTGGTTCTCTGAGAATCCCATCTGTCTTCCCAGGAAATCTTTGCATTTCCACTGTGTGTTTGTCTTGTAGACTATGAGCCTGGCTATAATACCAACTCACATAATTTATTATTGTTGTTGTTTTAACTTTGTGTGTGTGTGTGTGTGATACTGGAGTTTGAACTCAGGGCTTTGCACTTGCTGGGTAGGTGCTTTGCCGCTTGAGCTACACTCCCAGCCCTTGTTTAACTTTTGATCCTCCTACCTCAGCCTCCTGTGTGCTGGGATTATAGGTGTGCACCACCATACCCAGCTCAGGGCCCTACCCCTCAAGAAATGCTTCCCCCCTCTTCTGTATATTCATCTTATCTTTCCCAGACAGCTCTTAAACCAAGCATGGCTGCAGTCACTTCCCTTTCCCTCCCAACATACAGCTCATATTTGATTGATGGAATCTTCTAACATTGGGGCTTTCATTTCTAATTTTGCCATTTGAAGCTGGAATAGTCTAGCAAATCCATGTATCAACCCATGATTTATTTATCCTTGGAAAATGTATTGTGTCCATTGCTAGGTACAGGACTAGGCCCTGGGACTGAGAACGTAAAAGCTCTTAGCTCTCACCCTCCAGGAGTTCACAGTCCCAGAGGAAAAGCCAGGTTCTTCTTGCCAAACTAGTTACACCAACATGATCCCAGCTACACACACACACACACACATTTACTGGACATGACTATTAGCCCTGTCACCTTGTCACACACCTAGACACAGGTTCTATCTTGTTTTCTCCTCCTCATTGCTCCAAACCCTTCCTCTGCTCTACAAGATGCCCTGAAGTCCTTCCTCTTTACCCTCCCTTCTTTTTGATTCTCACTGGGTGGTAAGGGAGTGAGTGTGTGTGTGTGTGTGTGTGTGTGGTGTTCATGCTATTTTAAGACCCCAGCACTTTGCAAAAACCTGGTGGAGAATCCTGCCAAAGCCCCAGGGTGGGGGAGGGGCGGCTGGGCAATCTGAGCCTGGGACAGACTGGGTGTCTGGGGAGCCAGGTTAGCAGCCGCCAGCTGCAGAGCCTGGGCTCAAACCACCGCCGCCCTGGACTGCTGCTTTCTTAGCCCACTCTGGCCCAGTCGAACCCAGTCTGTCCACCTCTGCTTTGCCATGCCCAGCCCTCACAAGTCACTTAGGAGTTTGCACACCAGGCATCAATGTAAAATTGTTGTGTTTCTGGAAACACACCACACGCCGAGAAGCCTTGAAATTCTTCTTGGAACAGGTCCAGGGGTTTATTTATGAAATTCCCAGGGGGGTGGGAGAGACAGAAGTCTGGACTTAGCAGACTGAGTGCTGCGCCGTCATCTCATCCACATAACCACCACTGTAGCGTACATTTACTACAGGGTCACTGCGTGCCTGTCCCGGGCAGGCGGAAGACTGGAGGGCAGGTTCGGTGGCTCAGGATTCAGGACAGCAGGAGGAAAAACAGATCTAAGGATTTATTCTGGCCATGGTCTCCCACTCTAACCTCCTGCTCCCTCTCCTGCCAGCCCCGACCTCCCTGCATTTCTGCCTTCCTCTCTGAGTCTGCAGAGACTCCTCTCTCTGGAGTTCATGCTGTCCTGCTGATGAATAGGTGGGTCCTCCAAAGAAAGTCTGCAAGGCTAGTTTCTACCCAAGTGAGAAATTGGGAGGCTGTTGTGTGCTCCATGCACTATTCGATCTTTACAGTGCAACACAAGACAGAGATGGGATTTATGTCCAGCTATCACAGCAGGGGCTGGCAGAGGCTGGAGGTAGCTGGGTGTCAAGCTTCTAAGAATGTTTCAATCCTTCCCAAGGACATGAGGTGGGAGATGGTCAGCCTGACAAAGCTGAGCAGTGTCCCCAGAGGACTCTGCTTCCAGTGGCAGCTTTCTGCTGCCAGACAGACCTTCAGGTCACTGAGACAGGGCTCGGGGGGACTTGCAGCCTCTCTTCACTCTGCAGAGGTGGGAAGGAATGATTCTAAAGATCTTTAGAGAGCTGAGGATGTAGTTTGAGAGTAGAAGTGCTTACCTAACATGTGTGAGGCCCTGGTTTTGATCCCTGGTCATGCTTGGGAGGAAAAAAAAATGTGTCTTTAGTTTCCTGTCTTTGAGGATGAGGCCATAGGATCAAGCCTCATGGAATAACTAGCTTATATAAGTGTCAAGATTTTACTCCAAGACCTCAGAGGTAAGCTCCCAGTTGAAAGTATGGAATTGTCTGCCAGAAATGCGCTGTAAAGACAGTTTAGAGCAAGGGACACCACATTTGCCATAGGGAATAGGGGACTTTTAAAAATCAAGACTACCATTGGGCACTGGTGGCTCATGCATGTAATCCTACCTATTTAGGAGGCTGAGATCAGGAGCATTGTGGTTCGAGGCCAGTTCAGGGCAATAACTCATGAGACTCTATCTCCAAAATTACTAGAGCCAAATGGACTAGAGGTATAGCTCAAGCGGTAGAGCACCTGCTTTGTAAGTGTGAAGCTCTGAGTTCAAACCCCAGTCCCACAACAACAACAGCAAAAAAAAAAAAAAATCAAAGACCACCATCCAAAATAATAACCATATCAGGGTGCAGGTAAAGAAATAAATATTAAGCCAGGTGCCAGTGGCTCACGCTTGTAAATCCTAGCTACTGAGGAGGCAGAGATCAGGAAGATCACAGTTCAAAGCCAACCTAGGCAAAAAGCAATAGCCTATCTCAAAAATACCCAACACAGGACTAGTGGAGTGGCTCAAGTGGTAAAGCGCCTGCCTAGCAAGCATGAGGCTTTGAGTTCAAACCCCAGTATCACAAAAAAAAATTTTTAAATAAATATTAAGGAAGAAAAAATGAGTAGAAGAACCATAGATGAGGAAAGTATCTTTTAGAGATGACAAAACTTTCTATCTCCCCCCACCACAACCCCTGGGAGCCTAGGTGCCTGGCTCTGATGTTTAGAATCCCCATTCTGTTTAAAAAATAAAAACCCAAAAAAGTTCAAGTGGCCTCAGAGACCTCCGGAAGTTACTCCTCCCTTGGGAAGCCCCAGCCTGGTTACACAGAATGAGCTGGGGTGGGGAATTATACTTTCTATCAGCCTCTCCCAGCCAGGGAGGCAAGCAGATGTGAGTAGACTTACCTCCTGCAGCCTACTGTGAGTAGGCGGGCCCATTCCTGATCGGGAGAGGGCCAGTATTGGCCTGTCAGGGCTGTGTCCATGCCCGTGCAAGCGTGTGTAAACCCATATGTGTGTACATGCATATGTGTGTAATGTTGGGAAAGGCTGACAAAACACTAAAAGCAAAGAAATGTGCCCTGCTCATACCTCCTCAGCTATCCTAACCAACCATGACTCCTCCATGTACCCATAGGAAGGTTTGAAGGCCAGATCTATTTCCAGGTAACATGGGAAAAGAGAGACTATGACCTTTGGATGTAGATAGCTCTGAATTCAAATCCCAGTTCTATTACTTGCCAGATGTGTGATTTGGGGTCCATCACTTAACCTCTCTGACCTTTGGGCTCCTGATCTGCAATATAGGAATAATGATTTTTAATTTTGCAAAATGTGTGTGAGGATGGAATGAAACTATCCTTTCCCAATTTCCAAAGGCCAGAAAGGTAAGAGTTATGATGTCTAAGAGGTCAATAATGCTTGCACTGAAGTCAGACTGTCAGTCTTTTGCTTTTATGTATTTATTTTGCGGTACTAGGATTTGAACTCAGGGTTTTACTCTTATTAGGGAGGTACCCTACTACTTAAGCTACCCCACCAGCCCCTTGTGTGTGTGAGTGTGTGTGTGTATGTGTTGATTATTTTTGAGATAGGATCTCTTGAACTATTTGCCTGGGCTGGCTTTGAACCTCAATCCTCTTGATCTCTGCCTCCTGAGTAGCTAGGATTACAGGCATGAGCCACCGGTGCCAGGCCCATACTTCATAAAGCAGGGATAACAATGGTATCTACTTCATAGGTTTGTCGTGAGGATCAGATGGTTAATATATACTCAGCAGGTGTTATACTATCTGGCACAGCACTTAGCACAAAGCTAATGTTCACTCATCTGTGGTCCTTGTCCCAGGACCAGCCCCTCTGCAGAGGCCCTGTCCCAACTTGCCCTGCCCATGGCTTTAAGCCAGTTTTTTCCCTTACAGTAAAATGTGGTTTTTCCCAAAGCTGGTCCTTCCCAGGCGTGCTGTTGTCATGGGAACCTACAGAGGCTGCCTCGCTTTGGGGGAGAAAAGGGTTGTTGATTAAAGCCAAAGAATCCCACCACTGCTGTTGCAGCCACTACAATAGTGGGCTAGCCATATTCTACCCCACAGAACAGAGCCAGCCAGAGGGAATCTGTCTATGTGGCCTCGCTCCCACACCACCTGTGCAGAATGCTCAGCAGATCCCCAAGTGAAGACCATGGCTGGGTGGTGAAATACCATGCTTCGATCCTCTCTGCCACCATTTCTCTTATCATCTATTTAAAACAGGGCCCGGTGCTGAACACCATTGTTTCCTTATGGAGCTGAACAAATGCATGGCTTAGAATAAGACTTTGTAATTGACTTGTTACTCCTCTTCATCTTCAAGACAAATGACACGTCTACAGGTGCACTCAGTTTCACACCACGAATGGGTAAACTGAGGCCTCAGAATGCCCAAGTGACTTCCTGAGTCATTTAGCCAGTAAAATGAGGAAACAGAAACTGGAAGCCAAGCTTTTTGATCTGTGCCATTACTCTGATGTGCCAGGAAAATACAGAGAGCAATGTTAGGGAGGGAGGAGACCAAGAGCTAGTCCCCAGAACCCAGAGCGTGCCATCCAACTCTCCTTTGGGAGGTGATTCTGAGAGGACAAATAGCTACCTTCCCTCTTCTCCCCCACTAAAATTCCACTCCTAAAAGTAAGACAGCCTGGTTTTGTTTTGTTATTTTTTAACAAAGAACAGCAGCACAGCAAGAGCCTTAAAGAATTTCATAAATTTGACCTCATAATTCCACTCCTAGAAATTGTCCCAAAGATCTCCATATGCTTCTTGACCTTACAATTCCAGTTAGAGGAATTCATCCTGAGGAAATACTATAAGCAGACATGAGCATAAATCTTCACAATTTCATCTGAAACACTAAAGCACTGGAAACAAATCAGCATTCAAAAATAGAGAATTGTTTCTACAAGCTACATCCACACGAAAGGTTGTAGAAAAGCATTTAATGGGGCTGGGATGCAGTTCAGTGGTAGAACATGTGCTTCATGTTCATGAGGTCCTGGGTTCAATCCCCACCCCAACAAAGAGAGGAAGATTGGAAGATTTAATGACATGAAAAGATGTGTTTTTGATATACAATTAGGGTAGGGAAAAGCAGGTTATAAAATATGTATCGTATTATCTAAAATTATGCATAAACAGGAAAGATATATAGCCAAATGTTTACAAGAGTTCTCTCTGCCTGGTGAAATTATAAACATTTTCTTCTTGACTATCTATATCATCAACATTTTCAAAGACAACTGTATATTATTTTTGTAATTAAAATAATCAACAATAACTGATTTAAAATAGCTTTCTCAGCAGGGCATGGCAGCACATGTTAGAAATCCTAGCACTGAGGAGACTGAGGCAGGAAGATCTTGAGTTCAAGTCAGCCTGGGCTACATGGTGAGTCCCAGGCTAGCCTTGGCTGCAAAGCAAGATCCTGCCTCACAAAAAAAATAAGATAAAATGGAATTTTAAAAAATAGCCTTATCCACAAAGATATACATTGTAGCATGACTTATGATAGAAAAAAACAGAAAGCACATTTATATAGGAAATGGCTTTGTAAGTAACATAATACACTATTAAATATTATACAATCATTAAAATGATTTCAAACTCTGTGGAAATATTTAAAGGTTTATGATATGCTAAGTGAGAAATACCAGACACAAAATGGAATGCACCATGATTATAAGTATGCAAAATATGTATGCAATGAAAAAATTGCCTCAGTTGGGTGGGATGAGGTTATGAGCAATCTTTTCCTCTCTGTTTCAAAATTAACCAATATATGACACTTTGCCTTTTCAAATAAAAATATTTAGCTGGGAAAAAAAATATTTAGCTCGGCCCAGTGGTGCGTGCATGTAGTTCCAGCACTAGGGAGGCTTGGCAAGAAGATTTCTTGAGCCCAGAAATTTGAAACCAGACTGGGCAACATAGAATGACTCTGTCTCAGAAAAAAATTATCTTTCTATCTCTCTATCCACACACACACACACACACACACACACACACACACACACACACACGCACACACACACACACACTCAGGGATGATATAGTGTTAAGCATAGGGCCCTGTTTCTTTCCATTTTTTTTTTTTTTTTTGGTGGGATTGGAGCTTGAACTCAGGGCTTCGTATCTACCACTTCAGCCATATATTCAGTCCATTTTGCTCTGATTACTTTGGAGATGAGAGGGACTGATCTCAAACTGCAATCCTCTAGATCTCAGCCTCCCAAGTAGCTAGGATTACAGATGTGAGCCCCCATGCCTGGCTGGGTCCTATTTCTGAAACCATTGTGGAGAAATGGGAGCAGAGAGTTCTCATTCTCCTCATCAGACCTTTCCTCATGCATTCATTTAACATGTGTTAATAACAATATTGCTATTTATTAAACATCTACATGTGTACTTTTTAAATTTTCTAATTTTCACAATGGCTTTTTCACAAGATAGGAAAGTTACTTAGGACTTTATTGGTTTCAAGTCATTGAAATCTAGTCCAGTATTTAAGGGAAAACTTTTTTTAGTTTAGGGCTGTAGGTGTTTCTTACAGGCTCCATGGAGCTGGCCTCAGGTAGTCACTGGAACCAGGATGTCAACTACACAAGACCCTTTCTCTGCTTGCAGCCTCTCTTCCTCTCTGGGCCTTTGTTTTGTCTGGATATCTGCTTTCATCTACTTCTACTCAAACCAGCTTTTTCTGCTCCCCAACCTCACAGGAGCATATGGCTGCTGACAGCCGTTGGGTCTGCAGTTAGTCTAGCCACACAGGGAAAGAGGCTGGAGTGACTCTCTGGATTCTAATTCTTAGTTTAAGAGGTAGAGACTGATGGTCCAACTTGGGTCAGTTGCCAGTCTCTGGCACAGTTATCTGTGGGGAGTGGGCTGTGTCATGCTGTACTACTATCATGGCAGCCAGGGACCACCACCATGCTTATATAAATAGGGAAGAAGGGGCAGTTTCCAGTAAGTGTGAGTGGGTGGTGGGTCACGTGTTTGAAAAGTAAGATCAATAGATGTTAGACATGGTAAGTCTTATTACACCTTTCTCTACAGATGTGGATCTTGAGGCACAGAGAAGTTGATGGGCATACTAAGGTTATACAGCTTAGAAACAACAGAGCTGGAATTCAAACCCTGCTTCTCTCCAAGGTCCACCTCATCACACCAACCACGCATTTACCAAGGAATATACCAGTTAGTCAGGCTGAGCATGTCCCAGACAGAAGGGACAGTATGTGTAAAGACCTGAGGCAAAAAGGAACTCCAGGTGTAAAGAGCTGGAAAGAAGACCAATGGGGCTGCACCATGAAGAGGGAGGTGGCTGTAGAGGAAGTTATTGTCCCAGACACAAGCCAGGTCAGATCAAGTGATAAGGGCTTCCAAAAAGGAATTTGGATTTTCCCTGAGGACAGTGACATTCAGGGGAAGGTGTTGTGTGATAACCATTTATAATTAGAAGGGCTTCTTCTCCAGCTCCAGGGTGAGGAGGAGCCTGTGGGGCCAGGATAGGTGTGGAGACCAGGAAGTGGTCTCACTGACCTAGCTGAGAGTGCTGGAGCTGCAACCTAGGGAGGGATGGAGATGGGTGGCAGGGTTGTTTCCAGGTGACTGGGAGGCAAGATGTTCAACTGACTGAGTAGAAGGTTACAAATGAAGGTCATATGTTGAGCTAGGAAGACTATCCCTGAACATCCGTGCTGGAGCAGGTGTCACAGTTCTGTGTCAAACATGATGAGTTTCAGAGCCATTCAAGGAGTGGGGTCGGTAGGGCTGGAGCTCAGAGGGGAGCCTGGCTGGAAACACAGTTTTGGAGGTTATTTGTGAGCAGTAAAGCCAAGGTGCAATGAGCACAACCAGGAGGGGTATGCAGAGGGAGAAAGGGATCAGGCCATAGCTCAAGGAATGCCTGCATTGAGCCAAGGAGCAAAAAAAGAGGAGTCCCCACAGGTAGAGGAGACCTGCAGTGGGTGGCAGGAAAGCTAGAAATGGGAGTGGTCTGTCCTGCCAAACCTCCATGAGAGGCCAGCTAAATAAGGAAGAACTGAGAATGGTCTACTGGATTTAGCAACAAGGAGGCCAGTGGTAACCTCCAAGGGATCAGTTTCCATGGCAAAGCCAGAAGGCAGTGGGCTGAGAAGTGAGTGGGAGGTGAGCAAGCAGACTCTTCCAATGGATGTGACCATAAAGGGGACAGGAGAGGGGAAGAGAGATCAGAGTGGTTGGGACAGTGTGTGATTCAGGATTTCTGTCTAGTTGGAAGGACCCAATGGAGAAAGGTAAATTGAGAATTCGATCAGAAGGGTGAAGGGTTATCAGGAGTGAGAAGATGGAGGATTGCCTGAGTCCAAGGTTCAAGGTCAGTCTGGACAACATAGGAGATGGGAGAGACACAGACACGCTTGAGTTTATAGGTTTATTTGAGGGCAACTTGGAGCTTCCATTTTTTTTCTATGAAATGAGAAAGAAAATCAGTTATGGGGACTTCAGTTGTTGAAATATAGAACGCTTGAAAGAAACTTATTGGAGAACCCAAGAGTCACAACCCTCTTATCAAAAAAACTTTGATAAGTCTGTTTTTGTTTTTACCTCAATACAATAGGCTCAAATTCTCAAATTCACACCTGAAATGCAATAAAAATGCAAATCTGGAAGCATTGTGCAAAAGCCATCTTGAATGAGTGATCACTGGTTAATAAAAAAAAAAAAGAAGAAGAAGAAAGAGAAATAATTGTATTTCTTTCAGGTACAAACAGTGACACAAAGTTATTACCTAGTGGTTGGGAGAAAATCATTTGTAATTAGCATAGAAATTGTTTGCAATGTAAATGAGTGTTTCTGAAGTACTTGACTATGCTTAAAAACAGTACTTTAGTATTTTAAGAATTCCCCTTGTGGGGTAAAAACCACTTTATATCTATTTTAAGACCTTGTTAAGTCTGCTTAAATGTAGTTAATTTTTTTTTTCTGGAAAAGATACTGGCTACATCAGAAAACAGTTTCTGGCAAAGGTAAGATGGTGCAACTGTGCACTGCACAAAGCTTTCCAAAGGCCATTTCCACCAGCGAGCAGATCTGATTGCGGGAGATTGTTACTAAGGGAGCAGTGAGGCGTGAATAGAAATTTCATTTCTCAGAAGACCTAACTGAAGTATTGATCCAAAGGGAGTAGCTAGTGAGTACAGGATGAGGAGCCGTTTTCTAATCAAAATATGAATAAATACAGAGAAACAGGCAGCTACATAAATGTAATCCTGGGCTCTCCCCTTGCCATGCGAAGTTCTTTTTAGCTGCTGCCCAGATGAGGAGGTCAGGAAGACAGGAGAGCCAGGGGCTGGGGAGCAAAGCAAGAAGTGTTGACATCAAGCGGGTCTGCAGGTCTGCAGGACGGAAGGCAGGAGCACTACGGGCAAGGACAGTATTCTACCATTGGTATTACTATTATTATTATTTATTGGACAGCAGTTCTGGTCCAGGCCCTTTGCTCCACGTGATCACTAGCCCTCACAACCACTGTATGTATCATCTCTATTGAAAGACGAGAACACAGTCCCTGGCGGACCTGTCCTGCTTCCTGCCCAGGATCACAAGCTCATGAGTGACTGAGTCAAGATTCAACTCTGTGGGCAGGATTCTTTTCTTTTTTTTAACACCCTCTATGGGCCTCAGGTTAACCATAAAGAACATAACAGCCTGTTATTATCCTTATCTTATGCAAGGTATAAGGCTTCTCTTAGACGTTATTTTGTAGCTTCTTCTCTCTTTTTTCTTTTTTCTTTTTTTTTTTCTTCAATACTGGGGTTTGAATTCAGGGCCTACACCTTGAACCACTCCACCAGCCTTTTATTGTGATGGGTTTTTTTGAGATAGGGTCTCACGAACTATTTACCCAGGCTGGCTTGGAACCATGATCCTCCTGATCTCTGCCTTCTGAGTAGCTAGGATTACAAGCATAAGCCACCAGCTCCCTGGCTTCCAACCCTGTCTCAGTCTCCATCTATCTTGCTCCCCTGAACCCACAGGCACGCTAGAGAGCTTGCTCCATGTCCTTAAATATATGCATATTCACATTAAGGATATAATGTTATTTTGGATATGTATGCATTCTAAACTTGAATAAAAAGGCATTGTGCTGTAAACTTCATTCTCTTTTTTGCCAATCAATTCTGTGTTTTTAAGATCTATCCATATTGCTGTATACAACACACACACACACACACACACACACACGCGCACACACACACACACACACACACACACACACACCTGCTTCATTGCTAACAGTGAATCTGAAAGATTTATCCGTAACATTTTACTTATCTACTCACATGGGGATGGACACCAAGGTTGGCTCCAATTCTGGTCCCACAAGCAGCAATGTGAACTTCCTCCCGCATGCTCCTTTGTGGACTGGTATGAGAATTTCTCTGAGATACACACCAGTAATGATATCGCAAGGTCTAATGTGGCAAAGGTCTATTCTTTCTGTAAATAATACTAAAAAGGCTCTACTAGTTTAAACTTTTATAACAATTGCGAAAGAGCTTCCATTTCCCCACATCTTGTCAACACTAGGCACTTTTTAAATTTTTCCATTTGGATGGATGGTAGTTGGTACATTATCTAAACGTGCATTTCCTGGGGGATGGGGTATAGCTTAGTGGTAGAGCACATGCCTAATGTGGAAGGTCCTAGGTTTGATCTTCAACATTGCAAAAACAACACCACCACCAACAAAACATCTATCAGATAAATGTGCATTTCTCTAATTACTAGTGAAGTTTGTTTGTTTTGATTTCTCAGACAGGATCTTGCTAGGTAACTCAGGCTGGCCTTGAACTTGTTATACTCCCTTCTTCAGCCTCCCAAATGTTGTGATTACAGGCGTGAATCACCACATCCAGCCTTACTAGTGATTTCGAGCATTCATTTTATACTTATTAGTCATTTGGGCTTCCATTTTTTCCTTTTTTGGATTAACTCCTTGTATCATTTGCCCATATTTCTGTTGGGTCTTGATTAGTAGGAGTTTCTTATATATTATAGATATTAAAGCCATGACAATTTTAGGGATTATAAATATCTCCTATTTCCTTCCAATATACCACCTGTCTAATAGTCTTATTATTATGATTTTTTTTTTCGGTACTAGGGCTTGAACTCAGGGCCTACACCTTGAGCCACATCACCACCTTTTTTTTGTGATTTTTTTTTTTGAAATAGGGTATTGTGAACTATTTGCCCGGGCTGGCTTTGAACCATGAGCCTCCTGATCTCTGCCTCCTGAGTAGCAAGGATAACAGACATGAGCCACTGGCCCCCAGCATCTTTTTTTTTTTTTTTTTTTGAATGTTAAATTTATCCATAGTGAATGGTGTGCTGACACAGTCATATCCATATATTTGTTCCTTTATGGTTTGTGTTTCAAGGATCTTCTTTTAGTTTTTCTCTATCCCTAGGTCAGAAGTATGTTCTCTTATATTTTCTTTTATTAACCTTGTAGTTCTACATTTCACATTTGGGTCCTTAGTTCACTTGGAGTCCATCTCTGTGTATGACAAAAGGTAGAGATTCAACTGCATTTTCTACCCAAACAGTGACTCAGTGTGGCCAGGACCATCTAAACAATCTAGCCTTTCTTGCCTAATATTTTAACAGCTTTATTGAAACAGAACTCACATACCCATTCACTCATTCTCAGTAGATAATTCAGTGACTTTCAGTATAGTCACAGAATTGTACAACTGTTATTACAGTCAACTCTAGAACATTTTCATCACTTGATTAAAAAAAAATCTCATACCAGGGATGGAGGTGTGGCTCAAGAGCTAGGGTGCCTGCTTTGCAAGTGCAAAGTCCTGAGTTCAAACTCCAGTCCTCCCAAAAAAACAAAATTCCCATACCTTTTAGCCAACATCTTCACAATTTTTTTTTTTTTTTTTTTTTGAGACAAGAACTGGCTAGGTAGGCCAGGCTGGCCTTCAGCTTACAATCTCGTTCCCCAGCCTCCTGAGAGCTGGAACTTGACTAATTTTTTATGCAACCCTTATCATGAATCAGCTCCCAGGCATCTGTGGATTTCTTTCTGAATTCTTTATTATTTCCATTTGTTTACTTGTCTGCTGTTATTCTATTATTCCATGACTTATCTTGTATCTTATAGAAAAAATTCCCTTTACCTTTTCAAAATTGACTTGACCAAATTCATACGTTCTTTGACCAGAAATTTCACTTTTTAGAGTTTATCTTAGTTATACTTGAGTGAAGCAAAGTGATGACTGTACAGGTTTATTCACTGCAGCATGGTCTGTAATGGCCAAGAACTGGCAACAACAAAAACTTCCAAAAATAAAGACTGGCTTAACTATGGTACACTCAAATAGTGGAATATGATATTGTTTAAAAAAATAAAGTGAAAATTATCTATACTAATATGTAAAGTTCTCCAAGATAAAAAATGAAAAAACTAAAGTATAGAATGATGTACATAATATGCCACTTTGTGGTGTGTGTGTGGTATTGGGGATCGAATCCAGGGCCTTGCACATACTAAGCAAACACTCAACTACTGAGCCACATCTCCAGCCAATATACCACTTTTTTTTGGAGGTACTGGGATTTGAACTCAAGGCCTCACACTTGCCAGGCAGTTGCTCTACCACTTGAGCCACTCCAGCCATCCCCTAAAATGCCACTTTTGTATAAGACGTAGGGGAAACAAAAATTCACTTGAATATGTGTAAAGACATTTTAGAACAATGGAAGCATAAGAAACTAAGACTGTGGTTTCTTTAGGGGTCAGGGAATCTGAGCAGATGGAAGACAAAGGGGGTAAGGATACATTTTACCATCTGCACGTTGACTCATTTCTTTCTGAATCATGTGAATGATTCAAAAGGTGACCTAGGGACCAGGGTTGTAGCTCAGTGGTAGAGGACTTCCCTAGTAGGTGTGAGACCTTGGGTTTTATCCTAGGCATTGAAAAAAAAGAAAACCATAAATAAAGAAACAACCTGCAGGGCTACTCAGGAGGCAGAGATCACCAGCTGGGGCAAATAGTTTGGGAAACCCAATCTTGAAAAATACCCAACTGAAAAAGGACTGGCAGAGTGTGAGGCCCTGATTTCAAACCCTCCCCAAAAAATAAAGAAAAGAAAACAACAGCTTAAGTCTTCATGAACATATTCTTCCATATAAACTTTACAATGAGTGTTGAATCAACTAAAAACCAAAACGAGCAAATCTCAGCTGGAATTTTGACTAGGATAAAAACCCTTTGCTCTTTACTCCTCTGCTCCTTCCATCAGGTGTCAAAAATGCAATGAGAGCCTGCAATCCCAGCCCTCAGGAGGCTGAGATAGGAGGATTGTGAGTTCACAACCAGCCTGAGCTACAGAGTGAGTTTGAGGCCAGCCTGTTTAGAGAGACCCTGACTCAAAAAACAAATACAAAACATACAAACAACAAAAGCAATGAGAGTGGCAAGGGCCTGAACCACAGGATAAGACCCATGTTAAGTGACTACCAGGACTGTCTCCAACAGTCTCCAAGTTGCATGTAGCTGTTTTTGTTTTTTTAACATGGGACATTTAGAAGTGTTTATTCCACTTCTTTATGTGTACCTGTTTTATTACTGTATCTCTAGATACATTCTTGCATATAAGCTCTTTTTAGCACCTTCTGTCCATGAGTGAGGTCAAGGTGAAGCCCAGTGGCAGGCAGAGCCTCCTCACCCACCTAGTGGCAGGTCACCTTAACTGCAGGCCAAGCACTTGAGAAAAAATGGCCTTTGTCAAGCTGACTTTATAAATCCAAAACCTAGAAAGGCAGGCAGTAGGCCATGCCTTGAAAACTTGTTTGCTCTGTTTATTTTCCTAAACATCTGTTCCATTTCTTGTCCTAAAGGATCATAGATTCCAAATTAGTAGAGTCAAAATTAGTGAGATTTTCCATTAATAAGCCTGAGACTAAAATGATGGAAAATCCACTAATTATAGGCTATAGCCACCTAAACCACCACTTGGATCCTGGCCTCTCACCCTGGGAGAAGGGAGAGAGAGTGAGGAGGGAAGGTTACATATGCAACCCACCTTGTGCTGGCCTGTCCTTCCTTCCTGCACCTCTGCCCTTTCCCCTTGGCTTGGAGACCTCAGCACCCAGTGCTTCCTGCCTTTGGGCTCCTTTCCCAGCCCAGGCCAAGCTAGGTCTCGCTTTTGACGGCTATGTAAGTCTTCAGGCTAAATTCCTGGAAACTCTAAAATAGAGCCCAGAGTGGAGGTGGGGTACATGTTTTCTGCTCAGTTCTGGGAAGCAGTTTGGGAGGGGAGGCTGCAGAGAAGGAAGAGGGGTAGAAAAGGCAGACAAAATGCCCATTATACCCAAGCCTGTCAATTTCCTTTTTTCATCTCTTTATCAGTGTTTGTAACTGAGCTTCTTATCAACAGGAAACGCCTGCCTGAGGGGATGAGGCAGGTCCAGGGGGACTGGACTGCAGACAGGAATTCTGGGTAGTGTGTTCTGCTGGGCAGCTTGGCGGAGCAGCCTCATGATTGCCAGGACCCAGGCTCCTTGCCTTGGCATCTGGTGGATCCTTCAATGTACACAGGAGCACCACCAGGTGGAGAGGCCAGAGGATCTGCAGGAAGGAGCACTGACCCTCTGTGACCTCCGTAATCAGATAGCTCAAGCTACAAAAGTGAGGAGAATTGTCTTTGCTCTGGATCGCCACCAAACCTCCTCTTTCCTAGGAGAGGAGAGGCCAAGTACCTGCCAAGACAGTAAGTGACAGTCATCTGGTGTGTTTGCCTCTGACTTTCAGAGGCTGGTGCCTGGGACAATCAGGTGCTTCGTGTGCTAGAAAACTGAAGGAATGGAGGGACTATAGCACTGATTGACCTCTTTCTAGGTGCCAGATGCTTTAAAAATATTGGCTATTGGCAGGCACTAGTAGCTCACACCTGTAATCCTACCTATTTGGGAGGCTGAGATGAGATCGAGATTTGAGGCCACCCCAGACAAATAGTTTGTGAGACCCCCCATCTCCAAAATAAACAGAGCAAAATGCACTGTCAGTATGACTCAAGTGGTAGAGTGCTTGCTTTGCAGCATGAAACCCTGAGTTCAAACCCCGTTCTCTCTCTCTCTCTCTCTCTCTCTCTCTCTCTCTCTCTCTCTCTCTCTCTCTCTCTCACACACACACACACACACACACACAACTTTAGGAAACTAGGGTTCTGAATGATCAGATGGGTCTTCCAGGAGAGTGGCAGACTTCAGATTTCAGAGTCAGATTTCAGATTTCCCAGAGGCAAAGATCAAATCTGAATGCTGAAAATAAAAACCAAAAAGGAATAGCTGGACCAAGCAAGGCTTCTGCAGTGGCTGAGAAGCACAGGTTTATCCACCAAGCTGTCTTTCTTCAAACTGACAAAGAGACTGAATGGAGAATGCAGGACCTGGCAATTCGGTAGGAGAGGCAGGAAAAGAGATGGGCTACCTGGCTTCCTGTGCCTTATCCTCTGCCTATCAGTTGCCCTTGAGCAACCAGACTCTGCTGTTAGTGATGGTGGTGATAAAGGGAATTGCAGTGTCCTTCACCCTGCTGGCTCCCTGGACAGCCCCATGTGCCCCCCCTAACCCCCCCTTGCCAAGTGCTCTTACAGTTGGGGATGTAGGTCAGTAAGAGTGGGTGGGTGAGAAAGAACAGAGAAGAGACTCATCCAGACATGACACCCCGCAGGGCAGCAGTGACAACACTTGAACCTGAAAACTGCCTGAAAATAGACTGCGTGTCTATGACATTATGCAAATCATATGCAAAGTCAAGAAGCCCTCTGTCTCTATTTCTAGCAAACTGAATGTGGCCCTGGTGGAAGCAGCTTATTCCAAGAGTCGCCCACCCAGAGTGATGACTGCACAGCTAGCATCAATCCCAGTCCTAAGGTACTGGACTTGGGATGTGCACCTCCACTCCACCCCAGGGCAGGCTTCCTAAGCACAAGGACTTTGCCATCTCTTGGGCTGTTGATCCTAATGCCAGCGAGGATGTGGAGGAAGCTAGAGTGAGGCAGGCCTGAGGAAGAGGGTGCCTGGGAAGGCAGAGAGAACTGTCCTCGAGGGTCTAGGCACCACCAGGCCTTGAAAGAGAAAGGGGTGGGCGTCAGCATCGAGGCTCACACTGCAGAGGGCTCCGTTACCCTACTTCCACAAGCTGTAGTACCCATCACTCCTCAGGAAGGGCCCTTGCCACACAGACCATCCTTCCCTCTTTGGACATAGGAAGCTGGGGCTTCCCTAGGAAATCAGGGTAAAGCAGCAAAGAAGCAAAGAGGGCAGTGGATCTCCTGTCTTCAAAGGCAGGCAGGTAGGTTGGGAGGCTATATAGAGGCAGGGGCTTGAGCACGGTGACTTCTCAAGGACTCTTCTAACCCTGCAAAGCAATGGGCTGGTTCTCCTTTCCCAGTTCCTATCCAGAACTCTTGCTCTGCAGTTTTCCTCCACGTCCTTGCTCTTCAACCACAGGGTAGCCATCAGGGTGTGGATAGATGGTCCAGTGCCTGGCAGGCCCAGGAGGAAAGGGTGCTAGGAACGCTTCTATGAGTATCCCCAGAGCAGCCTAAGAGGTCCCCAGGGAAGGCACTGGTTGTGTGGGAGCTCCATGATCCAGAGCAGAAGGCTAACTTGACAGGAAATAGGTGAAGTTTCCATGCAGAAGGAATTGGGGTGCCCTCTCTGTTTCCCAAAGAGGCACCTAACACGAAGGCTAATATTTAGAGCTGAAGGCGTGGCTCAATCGGTACAGCACCTGCTTAGCAAGCGCAAAGTCCAGAGTTCAAACCCCAATGGGGGGAGGGGAAGGCTTACATTTCCAGGCTGGGCAGTCCCCCGACAAGGTCCCTCTCAGCTTTTCAGTACCTCCTGCCTGTCCCTAACGCCCCCCCCCCCAACACACACACACACAAGCGCAAGCGCGCGCAATTTCCGGAGGAGTGGGTGGAAGCAGGGATGAGATGCTTTCTTAGTCAAAGGTGCTAGGGTGGATCCCCAAGTATGGGGAACTTCCCATGCTGCGGGTGTGGACTGACTGCATGCAAGAGGGGACCCCACTTGGGGAGGGACTTGAGAAGAGCGAATTGAGGAGGGCGGGTCCAAGCTGCCTCTGAATGAGGACTCAGGAAGCTCCTCGCTAGGTGTGGTTTTCGAGGGACAGTCCTCACAGCAGAACTGCTGAGTGCTCGCACGCACGCACGCACGCTGGCGCGCGGGGCGGGGGAGGGAGGAGGTCCCCAGCCTGCCAGGACAGGCAAGGCGGTGCCCTGCATGGCGGAGGGCGGTGGCCGCTGGGCAACTCTTCTGCCAGCAGAGGGCGACGTGGCGGACACCAGGATCGGGCTGCTTCCAAAACACGGTTGGAGCTGAGATTTGAGCCCCCTTGGGGGGGAGTCTAGGTAGGGGAGTTCGGGAGCTATGACTTGTCTAAGAGCAGTGCCCCCGGGGGAAGGGGGGGCATGGGGGATTCTTTTGCCACTGGATCGCTGCAGAGGTATCTGGCCTGGGAAGAGTCAGCAGGAGCTCTGGATTCAACCGTGGTTTATTGAGAACTTGCTGTGTGCAGGGCACTGACTAAGGAATCCCACAAACAGTAAAGGGGGTGCAGTTTCCACCTGGGACACACCCTGCACCCAGACAGAAGTATGTGCAGACAGTTCTGTGTAGTGGGCCCCTTCCTTCCCCCTTACTTCACCTCTTCCCTCAGTCCTTCCACTCAGGGACTTTGCAGGTTCTGGGGGAGCTGCTGCCTTCAGTTTCTGGCTGTGGAGTCCCAGGAGGAGTTTGTCCCCAAACCCAGTAAAGGTCAAATCCTTCAGGCAGGAGACTGATTCCTGATAGCGAATCTGCACACTCTGCCCACATCAATCTAGGAACCCAGTGGTCCAGGCAGCTTTCTGTTTTCAGTCAGTTTCACTTCCTGGTTCTCCTTGGGCCTTGCACAATGCTAGGAGACAGGCCTGAGAAAGTGCAGTGATGGGGTGGAGGAAGACGCACACCAGAGGCCCTCCTGGGAAGGCTGTGTGTGTGTGTGTGTGTGTGTGTGTGTGTGTGAGAGAGAGAAAGAGGGGGGGTCAGGGATGAGCTTTCTTCTCTGCCCCTAAGGACTGAGGGCTGCTATGACAGGCCTTCCCAAGTTCTTGTCCCTAACCTGGGCCCCACCCACCCCCTCAAGTTCTTCTTCCAACCCACCTCCCTTCAGTCCACCCAGGGTTACCTGCTCAGTACATAGACATACACCCTTGACATTTCCAAATGCCAGACTTTCTGTGTTTTTCTCTGGGCCCATTTAATTCTCCTGAGATGTACTCTCGGGAGCCTGGCCTAGGGTGTGGACCAGGGTCAGGGCCAAGGCCAGGGGGAGCGGGAACCTGGGTGCTGGAGGCTTCTTGGCCAGAGCCAAATTTCTTTTGAGCACTGGAGGCCTCAGGGGAAGTGGCCCCTCAACCCTCGGGCAGAGGCCAAGCCACAGAGGAGGCCAGAAGGCCTCAGGCTGTCTGAGCCCAAAGATGCATGCCCCTGGCATGGCGTAAGGCAAGAACTAGAGCTTGCAGAATTAGACTAGGAGACACTGGAGAGCCTCCTGGACTCCGATACAGTTATTTTCAAACCCCCATAGCGAGGCAAATTGCCAGAGGCCTGGGCATAGGAGTAGGTGAGACTAGTGAATTTAGCTGGCCCACTGGCTGCCGTTCAAAGAAGATCAAAACTGGAGAACCTAAATCTGTCCATAAAAAAACAAAGGTCTGGAGACAGTGAAGGCATCACTCTTGTCCCATGAAGCAAGTACCTGGGGCTCCATACCTGGATCTCCTGATTCCTACTTGAGCCTTACCTCTACCCACCCTGCCATGCTTAGCCAGATGTCCTCTCAGTTATTCTGAAAATCCTGGGCCTTGTCCATGTGACCTACTACTGTCCTATGGTCCTGTCACACCCTTGGCAGGACACCTTTGGTTTTAACATCCAAACAAGTCAGCTAGGATGGTGAGGGGCAGAGGGTGGCAGTGTCAGGGCCCAGCTCTTCTAGATAGCTGGCGTTTAGCTGCTAGGGTGATGGAAGACTATGGCATTACAGAGCTTACATATAAACCCATGGAGAGAAACTGAGTATCTAGAGCTTGGGCCAGAGGCAGAGGCCTGGAAGGGTAGAATGTATGCTGTAGGCTGGATAGGACCCCATGCCACCCAGGCAGCTCTGATAGGGCAGCAGGGTTGACCAAGGGCAGGGGAAAGTGTGGGCCCAGGCTCTGGGCCCAGGGCCTGGGATTCCCTGACTTGGCCACACTGGCTCCGGAGCTTCTGCTGCATCCTGCCCTGGGAGTGGTAGGGGGTGTGCCTTGCTGGTAGGGGAGGTGGGGGGAGAGAGCCAGGCGTCAGGGAGACAGCCACTTTGAGCAGGCCAGACGGCGGGAGATCAGATTTCAGCCCAGCTGTATTTTTGGCTGGATGGGCTAAGGGCCAAGTTGGGCAGACACAGCTGCTCTACAGGGGGGTATCCCCTCCCCAGCATGCCCACTTACACTACCCAGATAAGCCACCATCTCCTGCCTCTCCCCCCCCACACACGCACACACTGCAGGCAGAGGGAGTCTGGCGCCCCTGAGCTAATGAATCACTTTGGGCTTCTCTGGACCAAGGCTGAGTTTCTGTAGTGTCTTCTTGATGCGCAGCGCAGTGAGGCGGGCAGAGGGATTGGGATACCAGCACTCCCGCATCATCTGTGCCAGGCCAGAGAGGACCTGGGGGTTAGGAGAGAGACAGAGGAGAGGAAGCAGGGACACAGATCAAGGAAATGGAAAGAAAGTGGTGAAGCAGATGACCCAGTAATGGAGATACAAGCAGGAGAGAAAGGACAGAAAGAGGGAGATCGGAATGTTGGATAGGAGGGCAAGAGTAAAGGAAGCAGAGAGTGGGAGAATGCAGAGAATCAGGCAATGATAGGAAGAGAAAGGAAAATGGGAGAGAAAGGAAATGGAATAAAAAGGGGATAAAAGAAGGCAGGTAGGACAGAGAGAAAAAACAAACAAACACACACAAACACAGAGAGAGAAAGAGAGAACATTCAGGTCTCCTGAATGAGTACCATCTGTGGAACAACTTACCCCTACCCCCACCTCCACCAGAAGCCACAAGGAGGACTGGTGGAGTGGCTCAAAGGGTAAGAGTACCTGCCTAGCAAGCATGAGGCCCTGAGTTCAAACCCCAGAGCTGCCAAAATAAATAAATAAAACAGAAGCCACAAAGAAAGGTAGCTCTGCAAGCCTTCAGGGCTCCTGCATCCCCCACCTGGAGCCTGCGACACCAGTGCACAGGGCAGTGACTCCCAGCCCCTCAACTCACCATCGCCCAGTAGGCAGTGAAAATATAGGTTGTTAAGCAGCACTCTAAAAATGCATCTGTCAAGGGAAGACCCCAGGAAGCTCAGTGGCCCTATAATGAACCAGCCTACCCCCTCTGGATCCTAAGAGTTTATGTATACTTGTGTCCACAGGAATGTGTCCATGTGGCTTTTTATGGATATGCAGGCGGTGCAGAAATGTGTGTCTGTGTATACATATATGTATATACATGTGTACATTTATTACTTCTTTAAGTGAATATTCATTTAGGATTTTTGCATGCTAGTCACTGTGGTAGACAACAGGGATATAACAGTGAGCAAAAGAGGCTGCGAACAGTGATTCACACCTGTAATCCCAGCTACTCAGGAGTTGGAGATCAGGAGGATCAAGGTTTGAGGCCAGTGGAGGGGTAGGGGGATTTAGCAAGACCCAATTTCAACCAATAAAAATAAACCTGGGCATGGTGGCATGTTGCTGTCATCTTAGCTAAGCATAGGAAATATAAATAGGAGGATCATGGTCGCTGTTCAGGATGGCCCCAGGCCCAGTTGCTTAAAAACAAATGAAACTGGTAGAGTGCTTCAAGTGGTAGAGTGCCTGCCTGGCAAGCGTGAGGACCTGAGTTCAAACCCCAGTGCCACCCTCCACAAAATAAACAAAAAAACAGCTGAAGCAAAAAGGTCTGGGGGTGTGGGTCAAGAGGAGGCCCTGAGTTTAAACCCTAGTACTGGCAAAAAAAAAAAAGAGTGAGCAAAAGACATGCTCTTTGTCCTCATAGAGCCAATGGTTAGGCACGTGTGTGTGTGTGTGTGTGTGTGTGTGTGTGTGTGTGTGTGTATGTGTGAGAGAGAGAGAGAGAAAGAGAGAGTGTGTGTGTGTGTTTAGAAGCATATGCAAGTCTGTGTGCATTTATATATATGGGTGGGTATCTTTGTATAAGTACATGGAATGTTTTGAAACAAAACAGTGACAAATTACAGCAAAAACTCTAGCAAGAAATGCAGCCGAGACCCTCTGACTTTCATAGGTAAGGCAGAGGGTGCTGAAAATCTCAGATTGACCAGAGGGTCCTGGAAGGGTAGGGGTCCACAGACCAGGGATGCATGAGGGAGCACCCAGGACACCCAGGATCCATCCACATAGTAGAGGCCTCAGATACAAGTTCTTGGGCCCGGAAACCAGCAGTGAGCCCTACCCCCACCCCATTCCATACCAGCCCCAGCCCCAGCAGAAGCCTCACCGGGTCTGCAGCCAGCCGATTGGGGATGGTGGGGGTCTGCTGGTCGACACATACCACCTTCTTCATGTCCTCAAAGCTGGGGTCATTGGGCACCGCATCATAGAAGGGTGGCCTGTAGTCCTCCACAATGCCTGGGAATTGAAGGGGGAATGGCACAGTCACTCGGGACTCCAAAAAGGCCAAATAGCATCCAGAGGACAGCTTTGCGCAGCCTCTGTCCCAAGGCTTAGGAAACGAGCTGCCTGGCCATTCTGCCCCAAGAGGGATACTATGATATGATAAATGAATATATAACTAATAGTAATCGCTGCCTATATTTTATTCTTCTCTCATGCCGAACATGTATGTAATGTTGAACACATTATATGTGTTAGCCTGTTAGCCCTTGTGACAGCCCTGTGAGATGGGTTGTCATAACATGGGGTTATTATCCCCATGTTATAAATGAAGAAAGAAACTGAGGCTCAGAAAAGCTGGGCCCAAGATTATAGCTAGTAATGGCAGAGTCAAACTTTAAGCCCAGATTGGTGGAGTGGCTTAAGTGGTAGAGCACCAATCTAGCAATCGTGAGGCCCTGAGTTCAAATCCTAGTACACCAAAAAAAAAAAATTCAAGTCCATTTTATTGGTTTATTGGATTTCTAGATTAGATCTTATTCCAGTCTCTTCTCAGCTACCTTCCACCCAGTCAGGAACTACTATCACCGATACCTAATAATAATAACAACGAATTTTTACTGAGCACTAACTATGTGCAAAGCACTGTCCTAAGTGGTCTGCATTAAATACTCACAACAGCCCTAGGAAGTATTAATGCTATTAGCTCCACTTTCTAGGCCAAGACATTAAGATCAACAGGTAGAAAGCAACAGAGCTAGGATTTAAGCCCAAAGGTTTAAAAGCAAAGCCCATGCTCCTGACCACCCAGCTACCAGAAGGCAGGGTAGCTGCCAGATTGCTGAATGAGCACTGGACCAGGACAAAGGGGACAGAAAACTTCTCCCCTAAGAAAAAGGGATTTTTACCCTGGTCTAAGCAACAGCCGCCCATTGTCAGGGATGGCTCAGGCCTCCACTCTAACCCTCCAGCCCACAGCACCCTACCCTGCCTCACCTTATTCCCAGTGCACAAACCTTAGCAGCCTTCTGGAAGCAGTGTATCCCATCCAAGCCCGACCCCACTTCCGAGATCAGGCGTGTTCAGGATGGTACAGCCATTGACTGAAAGCAGTGTCTATGGGGATACAGGCAGCTCCATCCTGCTTCCCAGCTCCAGGCCAGGGCCATGGCCACACAGGCCACAACCTTAGTGGAGCTTTCTCCAGCTGTTCTCCCTATGGCGGGCTTCCAGGCCGCCCCTGTGCCGCTCACACCCTAATCAGTGCTGCACAGAGGCCTAAGCGTGTCTAATGAGCCTTTAATCAGCGCAGGGGCTGACACCAGATTACAGTGTTTATAATGCGCTGGGAATCTGTGTGGGGCTGACAGAGCTTCCCCTCCGTCCCAGGAGCCTGAGGCAGGCTCCCCCAGCCCTTCCTCTCCTGCTGGCTGCCTGGCCCAGAAGGCTCTGGTCTCATCCAGGTGCCCCTTTTCCTCTACCAGCCCCTCCAAATTGGAGTCACCCTGGCATCCCATAGTAATAACGAGACTCTGGTAGGCAGGCAATGTAGGCATTATGCATTTTCGTGGATGAGGAACCCAGGGCTAGACGTTTAAGTGCCACAGTGATAAAAAGCATTCATTGGACCCAGAATCAGATTGCTGGTGTCACGCTAAAGCTGCCTCTAGCCAGCTGCAATTCAGTGCCTCAGTCTACTTGTTTAAAAAACAGGGATAATACTGTGTCAGGCACTTATTCCATTACAACAATAATGGTCCCTAGTATTTAACTTCAGATACTGCTCTAAATAACTTCAGTTGGATTATCTATCTCAACAATTAGAAGCTTTTTTGTGGGGGGGCAGTACTGTGGTTTACACTCAGGGCCTCTTCCACGTGAGTCACACCCCCAGCCCTCTTTTGCTTCTGCTGTTTTTCAGGTGAGGGGGAGTCTCTCATTTTGTTCAGAGCTGGCCTCAGACTGACATCCTTCTACCTATGGCCTCCCGAGTAGCTGGGATCAACAGATACATACTAACTTGCCCAACTTATTTATTTATTTTTTTTGTTGGTACTGTGGTTTGAACTTAGGGCTTCATGCTTGCTAGGCAGGCACTCTACCACTTGAGCCACTGCACCATCTTTGCCCAACTTCTTGAGATGGGGTCTCACTCACTTTTTTCCCTGGGCTAGCCTTGAACCTGTGATCCTCCCAATGCCCACCTCCCAAGTAAGTAGGATTACAGGTAGGGAGCACCATGCTCAGCTAGAAGCTATTTTTTTTTTTCACAGTACTGAGAACTCAGAGCCTCATGCTTGCTTGAGTCATTCCACCAGCCCTAGAAGTTATTTTTAATTGTCATTTTAAAAATGAGGAAACTGAAGCACAGAGAGAGTAAGTAACCTGCTCATAGTCATTGCAAAATTTGGAGCTGAACGCAGGCAATCTGACTCCAAGCCTGTCCCTTAATCACTAAGCAATACCAACTCCTTGCCAATACGTATTTAGATAAGATAGTACATACAGAGAAAATGGTATATCACATATTTTAGTCTAGCTAGGTGCTGTTAATGTTAGGGACTATTAATATTTCTGCTAGCTGGGCGCTGGTGGCTCATGTCTGTAATCCTAGCAACACAAGAGGCAGAGATCAGGAGGATCGCAGGTCAAAGTCAGCCCCAGCAAATAGTTCATGAGACCCTATCTCAAAAAAAAAAATCACAAAAAAGGGGCTGGTGGAGTGGTGTAGGCCCTGAGTTCAAACCCCAGTAGTGCCAAATATATATATATATATATATATATATATATATTTCTGTTATTATCACTAACCCAAGTGACACAGCCAGCTTTAGACTCAAAGACTCAGCTGAAGCAGCCAGTGAGTGGCAGTGAAGAATGCCAGGAGGTGTAGCCTCAAGCCCCTCATGCCAATGGGCACAAGCCATGGCAGGAAGCCCCCATCTCTACCTACCTCATTACCATTTCCCTCCCTGTGCATGGTGGTCCCTCACCATTGATGATGGTCCTCCGGGCGATCTCCCACAGAACCAGGCCAAAGGCCCAGATGTCTGTCCACTTGTAGGACTCAAAGCAGTCAGTGCGGATCTGCTCGTCCAGCACTTCAGGTGCCATGTACCGCTTGGTGCCCACTCTCGGGTTGTTGCCGATGTCCAGGTAATCGCTACCCTGACAGTGCATCACAGCCAAGCCTGTGGGTATAAGGCCTGTCACTCCTACCACTCAGCCTGGTCCACACATAAGACTGCTCTCGGAGGCTGGGGCCCAGGGGGCTGGCAAGACAGGTATGGAGAGAGACAGATGTAGAGGGGCAGGCAACAGGAGATCTGCCCTGTGATGGGTTGGATGACAGCAGCCAAAGGGAGAACACTGATCCTTGCCACCCTTTGCTTCTGTAGAGCCAAGAACCCAGGGAGATGTGAACAGACAAGGCTGGCATTGTGATGCCCATTTCACAGAGCAGAATCTCAAGGTTGGTGGTGTTGGGGTGTGATGGAGTTAGTGAGAGCAAGATGAAGCCAGGTTCCTGGGTCCCCATCACTTTTCTCTTCCTGGTGCCAGGGTAGATGGTGGAAGGAATGTGACCTTGAAAAGGGTGTTATGACAACTTGTGAGGCTCTCGTGGAGAGGAAATGAGACAATGCATGTCTCTAAGGTTTTAAAGTGTCTCTGTGGCCATCCACCAAAAACAAGCAAAAGAGAAGCAGAGCATATGAATCCTACCCACCAATAACGGGCTTGTCTGCTCGCTGGCTCACCTAGGTCCGCGATGCAACACTGCAGGTTGCTCTTCACCAACACGTTACGGCTCTTGAGGTCACGATGGGCAATGGCAGGTTTGCCCTGTGTGCCAAAGATCTCCACGTGCAGGTGCGCCAGGCCGCAGGCCGCAGACACAGCTAGCCTCAGGGCCAAGTGGGGCTCCAGCGCCTGCCTCTGCAGAAAGTCATACAGGGAGCCGTGCTCGTGGTAGTGTGTGATGAGCCACAGCTGTGTGCTCGAGTTGCGCGAAGTCATGTCCGAGGCAATGAAGCCTGTGTGCGGAAGGGTTGGGTGGCTCAGCAAGGGGCTATGGAGGAGAGAGGCTGGACTGGTCAGGGTCAAGGTAGGGCTGGGTGACAAAGGATGGGCCAGGTTAGGACAAAACTGAGACTGGGGTAGAAAGTGATGGGCTCAGGTCAGAGCCTGGAGCTGGAGTCAGAGGTAATGGCTGAAGGTGGACTGGGAGTCATTCGGGATCAGATCAAGGTTGGGAGGTCTGTGGGCTCCAGCCTTGAGTGCAGGGGAACGAGATCCCCAGGTTTGGCACACCACCCTCCCCTCCCGTCCTTCCTTGCCTAGAACGTTGTCATGTCTGAGCAACACCGTGTTGTAGATCTCCGTCTCTCGGAACCAGGACTGTTCATCTCTTGAGGAGAAGATCTTCACCGCCACACTCTCGCCATGCCACAAGCCCCGCCACACCTCACCATAGCGGCCCTTTCCTAATCCAATGACCGGAGGGGAGGACAAGGGTCACACACAGGGCACACAGAGCCCTGGAAAAGGCCCCCCTCCCACACACATATGGATGCTAGGCATGAGCCCACCTGCAGGTCCCCCTCCTGCAGAAGGACCTCCTTGACCCATCTCCAATCTACTCCCTGCCCAGCAGAATTTCCACTCTGCTCAGGCTGGCTCTACTTATGACTCTAGAAGCCAAGAGCTCCTTCACCCCTCCAGGCTTATGGAAGTCCCTGGTCCCCATCCCTCTAAGCTTACCCACACACTCCACCAGAGCCACCTGCCGCGCCACTGTCCTCTGCACCAGGAAGGGAAGCCCTGAGCCACTGCCCGTGGTGCAGTCACTGTCCAGGAAGTCCTAGGGATACCAAGAAGCCACTGAGAGGCTGCCTCCTCCCTCCGCCATGGCCCTCTCTGTCCTCAACCTGCGTCCCGTTGCTGTGTCACCATATGCTCCTCACTTGTCCACCTCCCTGCCCACCCTAATTTCTGGGTGACTCCCCCTTCCAATTCTGTCTACCCTCCCTCTGCCCTCAGTCCCAGGTTTTCCCAGGCCCATACCCCCAACATGCTGTCTCCCTGCTCAGATGCCTTCAGGATGAGGCTGGACTCGCCCAGGTCGCTGTGCAGGCCTCGCTGCTTCTCCTGCCTCCGCCGGACATGCCACAGACCCAAAATACCCAAGGCTACCAGGACCAGCAGGGCCAGCACAGGGCCCAGGATCAGAGGCAGCTGGCTATCTACTTTCGGGTGCTCCGGAGGAGTTTGGGTGGCTGGGGGAGGGGGACACTGAGTCCCAGCTTCCACCAGGCCAGCTACCCTACCCCTGGGCCAGACTACTTGCCACTCAGATCCCAGCCTTCCCTCCCTCCCCACCCCCTCCAATTATAGGGCAGAGCACAAGGGGAAAGCAGGGCAGGGAGGGAAGGTCTGAGAAGATAGGGAGGGGTGATGGGGTCACTGAACATACCCTCCAGCACCAGGGACACATTGTGGTTGCAGAGAGGGCTATAGCAGCAATAATGGTTGACAAACTCAGTGGGGCGCCCCCTGCAAATCTCCTGGTTCAGGCTCCCACAGCCCCGAAATTCCTGGGGGTGCCCATCTTGCTCCCGCACCAGCACCACTGTGCACCATGACCCCTGGCAGGTAGGCCCCTTGCAGTGTGGGTTCTCACACGTGCAGGTCACCAGTGGGCCTCGAGAGGGCTTCACAGGGTCACCTGGGAGACATACCGGAAGCTCAGCCACTCTGGACACAGCTCCTCCAAGAGGAGCTCAACAGCCATTTCTGTTCCTCTGTCCTCTCCTTTCTTATCCCTCAAACCCTTCCATGCCTTGGTCCTCTAACTGCCATCCCCTGATTATCTGTCCCTTAAAGCCTAACACTAACTGGGGGCAGTAGAAACTATGAAAAGGCAGCTTCTGACCCCTGGCTGTCCTAGGACCTCCTCTCTCAACTCCAGGCTCAACCTTGGCTGGGAGGGCTCTCCCTGACAACACCTCTACTCCCCCCACACCAGATGTAGGTTCCTGCCCCAGAGTGTGACAGAGCTCCAGCCTTCAGTTTGTATCTAGAAGACAGAAAGGGGGATGGCGGAGTGGCTCAAGTAGTAGAGTACCTGCCTAGCAAGCATGAGACCCTGAGTTCAAACCCCATTACTGCCAAAAAAAGAAGAAGAAGAAGAAGACAGCAAGGGAGGGTTGGAGTTGCCAGCAGAATAGTCTAACTGAGCTGCTCTCCCACCCTTCCAAAGCTAGGCTCCTGTCCTTTTCCCCAGCACCTTAGCTTCAGCTCCAGCAAGATCTAAGCTGAACTCAGATAGCTCTTCTCCATCCAAGGCCCTGTTTCCAGCTGCTGCTCCTCCCATACTCACCCTGGGTCAGGTCTAAGATCATCAGCAGCATCAAAAGGCTCCTCCTGGGGGGGCCCAAGGTCATGGTCCCTGGAGAGAGGAGGAGGCCAGGAGTTGCAGTAAGGTCTGCAAAATGTGACAGCTGAGCTGACTGTGGCTCCCTCCTACCAGGAGGAAATCACTGGGAGGTTTTTTGGGGGGAGGCAGGGAGGCCAACTCCTCACTCCTACGTCTGGCTTTGGGGCGGGGCCTGCAAGGGAAGTCCTGGTTCACTTCCCCATGGAAACCATCCTGTTAGGGGTGAAGGGTGGAGAGCCATGTTTAAGTGATTGAGGACTTGAGGGAACCCCAGCTCTGCACCCCTGCTGCAGGGTCCATACTGGAAAAGGCTGGAAAGGTCTCAGAGGACCTGGGCTGGGGTAGAAGAACCATCTCTTCAGCAGCCCACTGCTGCCCTCTGACGCTTACCCACCCCCTCCTAGCCTCCACCCCTGCCCACCCTTTTCCAGTGGCCCCCCCACCCATCCCCAGCTCTGGCGGCCTCAAACATAAACAGGCTCCTGTCTTCACTTCCTGCCATTCAGGGTCGCGCCAAGCCAGGAACTGGAATCAAGATTGTTTAGATTGGGGTCTGGATAGAACAGGCAGGAGTCACGCACAGCAGGGAATTCAGGGCACATTGTCAGAGCAGGCTGGAGTAGCTACAGGATCTGGAGGAGCCACCTGGGGCTGGGACAACCACATGACACATCCTGAGAGGACACCTTGGAAATCACAAAATCTAGCGCCTGATTTTATAGAAAAAGAGATTAGGGCTCAGACAGCAGGAGGCTTGTCCACGTTCAGGCAGGACTGAGTCATAGGAATGGGAGTTCAACCCAGGTATCCCCATCCAGTGCTTCTTCCTCTCCATCTCCTGATCTAGAGGTGGCAGCCCAGGTCTCAGCCTTCAAGGTTGCCGCGACCCTGTGAAGCTTGGAGCTCAAATGCACTGGGCAATGGACTTTTACACCTCACTAGAGTAAAAGGTGCCCTCTCAGAGCCATTCCCCCATCACCTTCTCCATCCTTGTTGTTCTGGGAAAGGGTAGGGGCAGGGCCAGTGACGTGGGAGGGAAGTGAAACACACTTGGACACTGAACACTTGACCTTGCATGGCTAGCTAGGGTTGGACTTTTCCAGAAGTTTGATGGAGAATGTTAAGAGGAGTAGTTCTTGGGCTGGACATTTGGCTCAAGTGACAAAGTGCCTGCTTTGCAAGTTTGAAGCCCTAAGATCAAACCCAAGTTCCACCAAACATTAAAATTTAAAAAAGAGAGTAGTATTTCTGGTCTATAACAGTCCCCAACTCAGGACCCAAGTCGACTATTGTTTCAGAAGCCACTCCACTCTTCTTTTTTCAAAGCTTTAGAACAAGAAGATACAGGATGAGGCTACAGCAAAGATGACTGTAGTCAGACAGAAACAAGGACCTGCATGGCAGGGTGTGCAGGCATGTGTCTGGGAACTGGATTCCCAGCCAGAACAGCTACCATGAGAGATAGTATCTTTGGCCTGTCCTAGTGAGGCTGGTAGGGCAAGGCAAATGGCTACACCAGGAGCAAAGGGCCCATAGTCTAAGAATGGTACTAAATGAAGACCCAAGATGCTGAGGCTCTGAGGGCAGGATGGCTGAGAGCAGAGTAGGGGGCATCGTGGGCCTCTCAAGCTGGTGGCAACTCTGGCCTTCCTGCCTGGGCTTCCTCTGCCCCAGAGGCCCAAGCCTGGGGGAGGAAACAGAGCCCTGGGTTGCTGCAGCTGTGTCCCCCAGCCTCTGCCTGATCTCCTGCCTCTTTGCTCTCCCGGTAGCCAGTAAGGACTCTGGCAAGCATCTGAAGTGGGTCCAGATGGAGAAAATGTCCCAGAAGAGCTGAGCATGCCTACTGGAATGTGGGCTGGAAGCCATCCTTGGTAGCCTTCACTTGCCCAGAAAGCTGCTAAGGAGAGGGTATGAGGCAGGAACGGGCTAACAATAAAGATGACCTCTAGTATCCTTCTGGGACCCTCTACCCAAGCTTTCATTTTCCTGACCCTCTCCTTTCTACCCGCTCTCTTTCTCTAATACACATCAGCATCATCCGGCAGTAGGTTAGAGATACACACCCTGTGGTCTCACCCCCACGCCAGATTCCCATTCAGTCTATCTGGGACCAGAAATAAACATGCACTTGTAAACTGCTCATCAGTTTGTGTGGGAACCAGGCTTTGAGAAATGTGTCCTACACAGAGCTATGCCTGGCTCCTGGACTTTCATTTGCTGTGCAGGGCTATACAGAGGGAAGGGACTCTCACTCCCATCCAGGGCCCTCCCATCTCTGGGAAAAAAGGCACAAAGCTAAATACAAGGCCAGGGACTTTCGGAGTGAGGGTGGGGACAAGGGCTTTGATGTAGACATTGGCAGTTCAGGGAAGGGATGGTACATTGGCAGAAGTCAAAGTCATCTCTGGTCTAATCCTTGGAATGTGGTGGAGGACAATTGGGACTGTCCAGTTCCTAACTGAGTCCCAGGTAAGGTTAAACACAGGAGTGGGGCCAAGTTCTTACCAAGTCAGAGTCAGCTGATGTCAAACCATTCATCCTGAATCTGACTGTCTCACAGACTGCTGCAGACAAATGGAATCCTTTGATTTCTTAGCAAAACTACATGAAGATCTCCTGCAGGGAGAAGCATGACTATCTCTGGCCAGAAATCACAAATGTTAAACTAACTTCAAACATTAACTTAACACTCTGAAATAATACTACTACTTAACCTGCTCTGAGTGCTAATTGTTTGCTGAGTACTGAATTTGAATGGCTTATCTAATTTAATCCTCTCAATTCCAAGTGGAAACTGGGTTAGGATGGTAAATTTCTTGCCCAGAATCATCAAATGTACCTTGATCAACTTGAATTGCTTCTAATAAATCCCTCCTTGGTTGTAGTTATTCCTCCAGTTGTTTGGAGTTAGGTGAGCCTCTCAAAGAAGGAAAAAGATCAGATTGTGTGGCAGACATTAAGAAATTGTCCACTGCCTGAGCTGGAGGAGCAGCTCAAGTGGTAGAGCACCTGCCTAGCAAGCATGAGGCCATGAGTTCAAACCCCAGTATCAACAACAATAAAACATTACAATTGTCCACTGCTGTTGTCATCAATAGATACCCTGCTCTGTTTCACTTCAAAGACAGTGTTGCTGCCCTGAAATTACCTGTGTGCTGCAGTCTTCTTCAGTGTCTGAGCTTCAGGTGGGGAACCAGAAGGAAAGGTGTGCCTGGAAGATGGTGGTCAGTCTTTTCCCTCCCTAGAGTACCTGGGGGACTGAGAAAACCCACTTCCATCAGCAGCAGGGCTCTGCACAGCAGTGATGGTGACAGGGCAGGAAAAGCACTGTTCAAACCCAACAATCTTCCTCACTCAGCACTTTGTTAGGCCTCACTCAAACAGCAGAGGACCAGGCCCAGCTGCTTGTATCTGGTTGCTCTTATGAATCATTCACGTCACTTTACTGGCCCCTCAGAGCAGTGTGATATAGCAAAACAAGCCTGGATTTTGGGGCCTCAGGCATCTGCAGAGGAAGCATAGTGCAATACTCTCCCCTTACCTGAGAGGGATATATTCCAAGACCCCCAGCAGACATCTGGAACCATGGATAATACTAACCCTTATGTGCAATACGTTTTTCTCTACACACAACATACCTGTGACATTAATTTCTAAATTAGGCCCACTAAGAGATTAGCAACATTAACTAAGAATAAAATAGAGCAATTATAACAATGTACTAAAGGAGACATTGTACAGTCTCTCTCTCTCTCTCTCTCTCTCTCTCTCTCTCTCTCTCTCTCTCTCTCTCTCTTTCTCTCTCTCTCTCTCTCTCCCGGTGGGATGAGGGCTGAACTCAGGGCCTTGTGCTTGCAGGATAGTTGCTCTTCTGCATGAGTCACACCTCCACTTCCAGCCCATTTTGCTCTGGTTATTTTGGAGATGGGGTCTTATGAACTATTTGCTGGGGCTGGCCTCTGTCAACCAAGATCTTCTCTATCTCTGCCTCCCAAGTAGCTAGGATTACAGGATTAAGGCACCAGAACCTGGCTCAGCTTCTCTTTGGTATACCTAAATTGCCAATATCTTTACTCTTGCACTTTGGGACCATTTTTTTTTTCAGTACTAGGGACTGAACCCAAGATCTTGCACATACTAGGCAAGCATTCTACCACTTAAGTCACACCCCTAGCCCTTTTGTAATTTATTTTTGAGAAAGTCTCACTAGCATTGCCCATGCAGTCTTCGAATTCCTGCCTCCCAAGTAGAGTAGCCACCATGCTGGCCACTTCGGAGCTATATTAAGTAAACACAAGCACTATAATATTTCCATAGTCAATCTTCCAAACATGACAGCTACAAAGTGTGACCAATTGACAGGTAGTCTATATAGCATGGATACACTGGACAAAAGAATGACTCCCGAAGCTTCCATTTAGTATTTTTATACCACAGTTGACTGCAGGTAACTGAAATCTCAGAAAGCAAAACTGCAGATAAAATAACAGAGGTCAAGATGTGGGCTCTGGATGGTGTAGACCTGGGTTCAAATCTTGACTCTGCCACAGCTGTGAGATTTGAGACCAAGTTACTTAAATTTCTAGGCTTCGCCTCATACGTACAATGGGAATAATAATAGTGTTGATTTCATAGGTATGATTAATAAAGTTACCTAGTAGAGTACTTAATGACCTCTGCTAGGCTGTGGCAGAATTACATGAGAAACACTCTATCCAAGTGTCTACCTAGTAAGCATTCCAGAAACAGTAGCTGCTTGTAACAACTCAATCACGTGAGAGGAAAGGTACCAGGACAAATGGAACAGTGAGGACAGAACCTAACTCAATCAGAAGCAAACCATAAATGAGGGTGGGAGTTGCTGCCCATTATTGTCCTGCCTTTGGAGAAGAAAAGAGGGAGCTGGCAGCCAGACCAGTGATCTCAGAGGTTTCAGTCTTCAGCGGAGATGGAAGATGAGTCCCAGCCTCGGGGCTACTGGGATCTCCTTTCATCTGAATCCTGAAGAAGTCCTTGGCGGAGGATTATGTGACCATGAAGGACTTGGGGTGAGCATTGTGAGATGACCTTACGGTGTCAGGTTCCTTAAATAAGAGTTGCAAGGCTCATCTGAGAAAGCTGAACATCATGAGAAGGGGACAGTCACTCCCATGTCAACCCAGCAGCTCGGCAGGACATGGGAGACCCAGTGAAGCAGGATTCCTTCTGCCCATTTTATGGATGAGAAAAGAAGAGAGAAGTGAAGTGACAGGCCTCAGATACTTGGCAGGAGCAAAAGTTTGATTCCTAGTCTGGATTCTGTCCAGCTCCCTCCCTCCTCTTTGGTCGAAGAACTGGCAGATGCGTACCAATGGTCAGGGGACAGCTCCTGATGGGCTGGGACTGACCCTTCCGCGACCTCTCTAAAAGGTGTCTGGGATCCGCCCGAAGGAAGAGCCCTTTGGGGCAGGGGTCAGTCTGCCCGCCGGGCCCCACCCGCCTGCGTCTACTCACCTTTGGGCCCGCGGACAGGACGGGAGCGTGCAGCGGGCGGTGGCCGCCTCCCCTCCCCTTCCCGGGGGGCGACCGCGGACGCTCGACGAGCGCGGGACTGGGGTCCTGGACCGGGATCCGGGCACAGCCCGGGACGGCTGGGGAGAGGCTCGCTCGGCGCTGCTGGCGCGGCGGCCTCCCGGGACTGGGAAGGGGCTGGAGCAAAAATGTTTCTTATTCCAGCGTCTTCCTGCCTGGCCCGGCTCCACCACTCCCTCCTAATAAACCGTTTCCTATTGCCCAGCTCGCCGACGGGCCGCCCGCTCGCCCCTCGCTGGGCCTCAGGGCCCGGCCCTCCCCCGCGCGGCTCCCGGACCCCCAAGGGTGGCCGCCCCCAGCTTGGGGGTCATCGCCAGTGCCCCAGCCCCAGCCTCCCACATCCGCCTCCCCGAGGGAGCGCGCCTTGGACTTGAACCGTGGGGGTCCGATGGGTCGAGGCCTGAGCCGTGGGAGTGGGGGGGACGGACAGAGCCCAGATGGGGGTAGGGGCCGAACTCATCAGTTGAGGGGCAGCCTGAAGTCGGGAAGGGGGGCACCGAGGGAAGGACGAGCGCAAGGGTGGCAGGGGCAGAGAAGGTACCTGTCCTTAACCCCGCTCTCAGTCGGGGGGTGGGGGGGCTCTCGATCTAGGAGGCTCAGAGCAGCGAGGGCAGGGGCTGGGGCTGGCAGGGTCCAGCTAAATTTTGGCTCCGCCCTCTGGGACTCCCCACTCAGTCCAAATCCTTCCTTTCCTCCCTCCGGCCTCTTCACAAGTGTCCCCTCCCTGCCTCCTCAGCCTTCCCCACCGCTGCTCAGCCAAGGACTAAAGAGGCCCAGATAGGCAGGCTCAGGGTCAAGAGTGAGGATGCTCTGATACCCTCGGGAGGCAGCGCATTCAGGTGACAGGTCGCTTTCTTCAACACGGGCGGCCAGAAAGGACAGAGATGCTGGGAGCCACCTTGGACTTTCCTTCCAGATAGAACTTTAAAGGCAAGAGACTCACAGAGCTGAGACCAGGCAGCTGGGAAGAGGGGCAGAATGGCTTCACCTCTGATGTTCCTGCCTCGGACTGTTCCAGTCTCCTCTAGTCACACAGATTCCGAAGACAGACCACCTCCTGGGAACCCAGGCTATCTGTGAGACCTTAGGCAAGTGACACCTTCCCATACTCCAGCCCCTTCCCCTCACCTGTTAGATGGGTATAATGCACAGTGCCCACCTCTAGGGCTACTCTGACCATGAAGTGACCTGGTGCTCATCTCAGTTCATAGCAAAGATGCTGACTGGCTGAGCCGGACATAGAGCAGAGCATAGAGCCGGCTGTCAATGAAGGACTTGGTAATTAAGTTAATATATGAAAAGGCTGGGGAGGAAGTGGCCTTAGTGCCGAAGGGAGAGATGCAGGAATGGACCTCTCAGGTGTCTTGCTTTGACATGGGGATTCTGAAAGACTGCCTCACCCCTCTCTACAATAGGAATGGAGACTGGGGGAGACAATGGCCAGAGGTTCAGACAGGCATCAGTTGTTGACTTGACCTCATTTCCTCTGCTGAAACCCTTCCCAGCCCCAACCACAGCTGCTTCACAACTTGTGAGCCTCAGGAATTGAATTCCCAGAACCCCGCACAACCAAATTTCAGTGTCAAGACAGAATGGTGTCCTGCAGCCAATAGGAAGTACTATGGGATTACGGTATCTACTCTTTCAGATTATAGCCGCCACTTTGGCACTGTTAGCTGCATAACTGGGAGTGTGGCTGCGTGGCCATCTTTCACAGCCACTCTTCTCCCTGACTGCTATGGCTTCTGGCCAACCTCTCCCTCCCAGAGCCCGTGGATTGCTGTCCTGGGAAGTGGGAGTGAGGGCTCTAGGCCAGAACCCCATGGGATCCCCACAGCCTGAGTCCAACGCCTGCTCCCTAAGGGAGGCAGGTGTGGGAGACCATGGAGTTGACCAAGACCTTGGGAGTCACTGATGAGAGAGACTTTAAGTGGGCAGGTTGGTGAAACAGATCAAAGTCGAGTAGATTTTGGGAGGAGGAAGGGGGTGGTGGTGCTGCTGTTCATTGATGCTGGGTCTCTTGTACTTTCCCAGAGCGGGGAACCCCTGAACCCTGACTGGCACTTTTGGGGAGTCTTGCAAATCCCATGCATTCCATGGCATACAGAGAACCTGGAGGAGGTGTCAGAGGAGGGACACAAGTTGGGGAAAGCAGTAGGGCCTCAGACCAATGAGGACATAGAAAAGGAATTACAGATTGTGTCCAAATCTACAAGAATAAAATGCTCAGAGGGACAAGCTGTTCTCCATATTCAGTGAGGACAGAATGAGAGGAAACAGGCCAAAGGACTCTGATTTAGATTTACATGTGCAGGATTTCCCAGCATGCCTGAAGCAGAGGCCTGGAAGTCCTAGGGAATGACGGGTGAAATCTCAAGATCCACCTCAACTGGTGGCAGGTGACAAGGAGCCGGCTGTGAGGGCAGTGCAATGCACGCCTTTACCTTTCAGGTCTAGCTACATGTATGAAGGTCAAGCATCACTCTTGAAACCAGGGTGGGGTTGGCCTCATGGACATGCAACCTGTGCAGATGTTCAGGGGCCGGGGCTGCTTAATGCTCTGCTGCTGCCATCCTGAAGTTCTTCATAATAATAATTCTTTCTTCTTCTGCTTTTTCTTTTTTTTCAGCACTGGGGTTTGAACTCAGGGCCTCACACTTGCTAGACAGGCACTCTACCACTTGAGCCACTCCACCAACACTTTGTATTATTCGTAATGGTATTTGAACAAAGGGTCCAGAATTTTCATTTTGCAATATACTCCACAAACTACTTAGCCAGTGTCTGCCCCGGGGAGAGTAGGGAGAAAAGCAAAAGAAGGAAACTAGGGGGGTGAGCTGGGTTTTTCTCCACTTAAATTGTATACTAGAGGTCTGTGGATGTAGTGTGGCTCAGAAGAGAACTTGCCTATTGTCTGCAAAGGCCTGGGTTTGACCATAGCACCACACACACACCACACACACACCACACACACACACACCACACACACACACCACACACCACACACACACACTGCACACACCTCGCACACACACCGCACACACCCCGCATACACACCGCACACACACATCACACACACACCACACACACACCACACACACACACACCACACACCACACACACACCACACACACACACACACCACACACACACCACACACACACCACACACACACACACCACACACCACACACACCACACACCACACACACACCACACACACACACTGCACACACCGCACACACCTCGCACACACCGCACACACCACACACACACACCACACACACACACACACCACACACACCACACCACACACACCACACCACACACACACACACCACACACACACAAATGCAGAGTGGGAAAATTAGATTAGGCAATTTAGGGATTTTTTTTCAAACTTGAGAGACATAAAAACAGGGTGCTGGAGGAAGAAGCAGATACCTTCCTAGGGATATCTGCTCCTCCTAGTGAGGCAGATACCTGTAAATTCCCTTTAGCTATCTATTTACACAGGACAGATTTTCAGTGTGGCAGGCTGGAGTCCAAGTTTTACCTAGAAAAAGAGGGAGGGACAAGAAGTGACTAGGTGTTCTCATCTTAGGGCAGATGGTACCATGGCATCCTAAAAAAGAGCAGTAACTGGGTCATGGAGCTTAGCTTCCAGAACTGGATCACGTCTCTGGGCCTCAGTTTCCTTCTCTGTACACTGAGGGATTAAGACTAGAGAACCAAGGTTTGCCCCAGCTTTACATGATGTTCTTTGGCTCTAAGATTCAGGAAACTACCTGCTCCCAGTCTCTGTCACTGTCACTCAGATCAAAAGAGCATACAGCTAGAGCCTAAGTTTGGCGGGTGGAGGGAGCAGAGCGCCGCCCAGCCCCTCAGGAAGAGGTTGGCAGACTCAGGCCAGATTCCCAGACTTGGAGCCGCCAAGTCATCTTCCTCTTCCTTCCAACTCTTCCACATCTAGTCTCTGCCCCTCTCCAAAGGAGGGTTGTCCTCTCCCTACGCACCCTGAGCCCTCAGGGGGACTGTCTCAGGATGAAACCTCTTGAGAAGGGATGGCCATCAGGGTCAGGGCAGGACAGCCTGTGGGTTAGAAGGTGCTCACGTGATGCCACAGGGGTGGGTGGGCACGAAGCCCAGTCAGTTGTGAAGGCAGTCTAGCATCACCTCTGGATTGTCCCACCCCACGTGCTTCCAAACTCTCATCACCAAACTGGCTTGATGGCTGGAAGAGCAGAGTCAGTGGAAAGAGCCCAAACTGGGAGGTAGAACACCTGTGTGTGAGCCTCTGTTTCCACACCTGGACTGGAAGGGGTTGATAATCCCTTCTCTATCACATTAACAAGCTAACAGCAAATCACACAAGCAAGTCCCCTACTGTTGGGAAACCTACACCAACATTTGGTTTGTTTGCTGGGAAGGAACAGAGTTGTGGGGTAGGAGAAACAGCCCTGAGCCAGGAATTCAGTAGACCTGAGGCGTGGCTCTGTGACAGACAAGATCCCTATTTCCTCACCTGCTCAAAAATGAGTCATAAACATGGCCTCTCCTAGTAACGACAGGGTTATTTTACAGATGAGTAGACAGTCACCGGAGAGACAGCCATTGAAAAAAATTAAAGAAATCCCATATAAAACACGGGAACATCCCTTCTTGTCAATGTTTCAGTTGTTTGTTTCTCTGACACTTGCCTCACTAACTCAATAATATTCCTACATGGCTATCTCTAGATTTTACAATTTGAAAGCTTCAGGGGATGTGGCTTAAGTGTGAGGCCCTGAGTTTAAAATCCCAGTGCCAGCCAGGCACAGGTTGCTCGTGCCTGTAATTCTAGGCACTTGGGAGACTGAGATCAAAAGGCTTATGGTTCCAGACAGCCTTTTTTTTTTTTCAAAAAAGTTTTGAAGGCCCCATCTCAACAGAAAAAAAAAAAAAAAGCTGAGCATGGTGGTGCATAAATATGTGTCATTCTCACAATAGTGGGAAGCTTAAAATTGGAGGATCACGGTCCACGCTGGCCAAGGCAAAAAGTTAGACTCTATACCCAAAATACCCAGTGCAAAAAAGGCTAGGAAGCATGGTTTAAGTGGCAGAGCACCTGCCTCTCAAATGAGAGGATTTAGGTCATTGAGACACTCTCTTTCTAAATATTGAGGGACACATTTGCAAATTGAAATAATAAAGCTAAACTGTAGTTTAGTATAGTCTCCTATTAGGACTAGTCAGGATCTGCCGAAGTTTCACTGATTACGGACAGCAGCCCCCACTCCCTTCCATGGAGTTGCCAGTTGATGCTAGAAGGGCAGACATGTCAATCCACTGGGGTGAACCCTCTCATTATTAGGAGATATTCAGGTGAAACTGGATCAGCATTTGGATAGCACGGAGACTGCTTACATGCATCTAGACTTTTCTTCCCTCTAATGACAAGCTGGGACTGAGCCTGGGTGAGGGGACAGAGTTAACTGTCAAGGAGGAGCTGGGGAGGGGGTGCAAGGGGACCCTTGTGGTATGGGAAGAGAGACTGATGGGTTAAGGTGGCTATCCCCAATGGGAAGGACTCACTGGCTGGAGAAGGACCTGGTCCTCCAGGATTTGAGAGTAAGTAATGGCGCTGGCTGGGAGAAAGACTGTTTGAAAGAGGGGACCCGAATGGCTGGGTAAGGCCAGGGGCCAGCGGGCTTTCTTTTCAGCTCCAGCCACTCGGGTGGGTGGGGCCGGGCTGCTCATGCTGGACACGGGAATCTGCCTTTGTTTCCAGCCGGAGGGGAAATGCCGTAAATCGTGCCCCGTTCCCGCCCCTCCGGTATCCATGCCCAGGCAGTACTCTTCCCAACACCAGAGGCCTGGGGCTGAGGCAAACTCTTGTCTCCAGGACCTCAAAATCCACAGGCCTCTGTTCCTTGTCCCCCCAGTTCAGGGCACTGGCACAGATGTAGAGAATGGTGAACAAAGAGGGTGTCAGAGGCTGGTCTGGAGTAAAAAGAGGCACAAAGTAAGAAAAAGTTAGGTTTAGACCTACTCACCTCTCTCCTTCCCTCAGAGGGACCACAGCTCTTCTCAGTCAAGGAAGTTTCTCAGGTTCGAAGGGAGAATTTGAGGGCAGGGATTTTAGTTCCGCTCAGCACCCCCAAATCCTGCTCCAGTTGGTTAAACCGACTCTGGAACTCCAAGCACAGTCACACATGCAATGTTTGGAGCCGGACAGTGTGGGGATTCAGGGAATGGGAGGAAAGCATGGGCCAGAAATCCCAGGGAGCGGGAGCTGCTGTCTTTATTCTCTCTTGGTCAGAATGTCTGTGTGTGTGCCTGTGTGACTGTTCATATGTGTGTGCCTGTGTGGCTCCTCTGTGTGTGCCTGGGAGTCTGTGAGCCAATGGGGCTGGATGTATTTCTGTGTCTGTGGGTCTTAGCTGTCAGTGTGTCTGCTTGTGTGGTATTGCCTGGGTGACCGTGGTTCAAGTTTCAGAGCCTAACAATCTGGAGTAGGAGTGGGCAGGGGCCTTTGAAGGAGAGCCATGCCTTGTCCCCAAGCCCTCCCCTTCAGACCTGACCAGTGAAAAGCCATGGCCCTCTTAGAGCAAGGGGAGGTGAGGAGGTCTGAACCTCTGCATAAGCCCTAGCCAGACAGGTTCCTCAGACAGCAGCTGAAATCTGACAGGCAAAATGTCCTGAGAGGTCAGGGCAAGGGGGATGGAGGGAAAGTGTGGGGCACCGCGGTGGCCAGTCCTGTGCTTGGTGTATGGAAGGTGCTTTCAAGCTATCTGGACAGCGTGATTATTGGAGAGGAAGAAATCCTGTCCTGGTTCCCCAGGATGGAGAAAAGTCCCTACCTATCCTGTCCTCCCTCCAGTATATACTTCTTTGCCTTCTCTTGACCCAACAGGGGTTTCCTGGGGCCTGTCTGGCATCACAGAGGACACTGGCACTTGTAGAGATGATAAAGGCCCTCTGTGCATCCCAGACCTTGGTGGAGCCTGAACTCAGCTCTTTTCTATGCACATTTACTGAACTTTGTGCTAGGAATACAAATATGTCCCTGCCCACACAGAAGTGAGGGGTCTCCTGAGCCTGGCTGACAATCCCAGTGTGTGTTAGGACAGTCAACCCTGAAGTCTCACCTGTAGAGCCCTGGTCTGCTTGGGTGGAAGGGACACAAGCTCTCGGGGGGCAGTAGGGGGGAACTGGGAGGGAGGAGCCAAGATATACTAGAGTTGATCTGAGAAGGGTTCTAGGGTGTCTGTTTACATTTTAGTGGCCACCAAAATAGCATCCTAGAACCACAGGGGAGGTCATGGGGTCCCAAGGGCACATCTACCTCCTCAGCAGAGCTGCTCCCGGGCTGGTTCCTCACCCATGGCCACTTGGGGAGATGACAGACCTGCTACTCAGCTACCAGGCCAGACCTGTGCCGGGTGGTTCTCAGTGTCTCACCTGCCCCTGACTCTTTAGGCCTCGAAACAACCCTGGGAAGTAACAGTTGCTATGAGTGATCTGATGTTAGGAATAAGGAGACAGAGGCTAGGAGAAACAGGGCCAACCCTGGGAAGTAACAGTTGCTATGAGTGATCTGATGTTAGGAATAAGGAGAAAGAGGCTAGGAGAAACAGGGCCAGGATCAAAACCCAGGTCTGCGGATCCCAAAGGCAGGGCGACTCTTTGTGGCTTGCCTTCTGCATGGCCAGGGGCTGTGTGGGTTTCTCAGCTTCTGCTGATGGGACCAGATGGGGAAGCCTCAGGAGCTGGGAGGAGGGGAAGGGTGACCTGAGATGTCAGACAGAGAACAGGTTAACTTCAGGAGACTAAAGGCTACAGGCAGAGCAAGGCTAGACCTGGAGGTTTCCCTAGTACTCAGCCTAAAGGGCTTTGGGACGGGAAGGAGGCGGGCAGGCCATTGTCAGGAGCTGTTCGGGATTAGAGAGAAGGCTTGGCCTGAGGAGGGGCTGCTGGAGGGAGGGCCTGGGGGTCTAGCTGTCCTGGAGATGGCCAGGGATTGGATGGGGGATATTCACTAGGGTGGGGAGGCCCCCTCTGCTGGAAAACAGTGTCCCTTCTGTCTTCTCCAGATCCAGCCCAGCCAGGTCAGGGGTGGGGAGGGTGCTATAGATGCCAGGGTCATCCCTAAGCAGGGAAGAGGTGGAGGGACAGGCTCTAAGAGTCAGAGGAAGCCGGCACCAGTGACTCACACCTTTAATCCTAGCTACTCAGGAGGCAGAGATCAGGAGGGTCATAGTAGAGCCTATTTCAAAAATACCCAACATGAAACGGCTGGTGGAGTGGCTCAAGTGGTAGAGCACCTGCCTAGCAAGCCTGAGACCCTGAGTTCAAATCCCCGGTACCACAAAAAAATGAAAACAAAAACTTGTACTTTAAAATTTTTTAGGTTTACAGAAAGGTTGTAAAGCTAGCACACAGAGTTCCCACAGGCCTGACACCTCGGGTGTCTCTGCTCCTAACATGAGTATAATATGCTTACCACAACAAATGAGCCAATGTTACTACAATACTATCATTTTTCTTTTGGCGATGCTGGGAATTGAACCCTAGGCCTTGCATGTGCTAGGCAAGTGCTCTTCCACTGAGTTACATCCCTAAAATTTTTGAGATTAGGGTCTCACTATGCAGCCCAGGCTGGCCTCAAACTTGTGATCTGGCAGCCTCAGCCTGCTGAGTGCTGGGATTACAGGCATGTATCTCCTTGCCTGGCTCATTGTTATCATTACTAACTGAGGTCCATAATTCATTTACATCTCTTTAGTTTTTACTAAGGAATGTCTTTTTTCTATCCCATGCTCCTGTTCAGAATATTCAGTAGTCCCTTCTTAGATTCCTCTTGACGGTGACAGTTTCTCAGGCTTTCCTTCTTGTTAATAATCTAAACAGCTTTGAGTAGTACTGGTCAGGAATTTTGTGACTGTCCTCAACTGGGTCTTGTCTGGGTTTTGTTTGTTTTTGTTTTTGTGGCAGAATCTTGCTATGTAGCTCAGAGATGATGTTTTTCTTATAATTAGCTTGGTATTATGGGTTTTCAGGAGGAAGACCACAGACAGTGGTCAAATTTTCATCAAGTCTTATGAAGGGCACTTCCCACAAACATAGTAGACTCACGCACTGCATTCCTGTCACTGGTGGTGCCATCACCTCGATGGGATACTGTCAGCTACTCCATGAACTTACTCTTTTCACCCATTTCTGCACTTTGGAGGGAAGTCACTATAGGAAGCCACACTCAGCAAGTGGGAGTCATGCCCAGCTCCCTGAAGGTAGCGTAGCAACATAAATTTCAAATTCTGCACAGAGCATTTTGACATTTCAATCATGTATTAGTAAATTTTGAAAAATTAAAAAATAAAGCTGGGCGTGACAGTGTGAATCTGTAATCCCAGCTACACGGGAAGGATAGTTAACAGGATTGCAGCTCTAGACCAACCCAGGTAAAAAGCACAAGACCCTATCTGAAAAAATAACCTAAAAAGCAAAAAGGCTGGGAGCATGGCCCAAGGCACAGCACCTGCCTAGCAAACCCGAGGCTCTGAGTTCAAATCCCATACTGCAATAAATAAATAAATAAATGAGACATTTCAGCTCATTAGTTAACAACCCCATCTATGGGTCATCTAGAAGAAGGTAACTTTGTTTGACATACTATTTATTGGGCTTTTCCCCTTATTTTTCTTCCTTTCTTTTATTTGTTTATATTTTTAAGCAGGGCCTCTATGTTGCCCAGGTTGGCCTCCAACTTGGCTCAAGAGATCCTCCCACCTCAGCCTCCCACATAGCTGGGATTACAGGTGTGACACACCATGTTCAGCTGTTGATTAGGGCCCAGAGTCTACAAAGTAAGAGGTTAACTATAGAAGATTGATAAATAGCAAATTATTTTTCGTTGGCAGAAAAATTAAAGACTGTTATGGTTTTATTGCCAGGTGGGAATTAATTTTCTTCTACCTAACTTTATACTCTTACCTCCACTGACTGCCAGTACCAGTCTTCTTCTCTCCCTTTGATCCATCCTATAGGTTCATTCTTTAAGTAAATAAATCTTGGTGCTTACTGTATATTTGTATTAGTCATGTTTATTTTTGTGAATTTTTTGAATGAAATGTTTACTTTGACAAATAATAGCATGCTACACATGCTTTTCTACCCCTTAATATGTCTTAAAGACAGCTTTATATCAGAATATAAAGATCTTCCTTTCTCTTGCTTTAAATGCTCTGTACAGAATATAGGAAATGGGTATGCACTAGTTACTCCCATAACCAATTTGGTTACCTCCCTATTGATGGACACCTAGGTTGGTGTCACTGTTTTACTGTTGTACACAAAGTTGTGATGAAAAGGCTCCAACACGGATTGGAAGCAAATTCACTCGGGCAGTCAGAAGAGACTCAGACAGGAAGTCTGCCCAGGAAAGGGCCAGATCACCTGCTCCTAGCTAGCCTAGTGCATTTTCCCCTGATTCTGTGCCTGCCTGGCCTCTTCCTCTTGACTGTTTCTCTTCATTCTGAGTTCCTGGTATGGCCAGAGAGGAAGGGCCAGACTGTGACTGCCTGCAAGGCTAGGTATTAACTTGTACTTGCCAGGGGATGAGGGTGCCTTGGAGATGAGGATCTTGGGGACTTGAGTCTTGGTACTGGTACTGTCCCTAGGCTGTAGCCACTGAGAGAGAATGCCCTGAGGGCTCTGGTAGGGGACAAAGACCTGGGGTCCAGGGACTACCTGAGGAGGCTGAGGGGCTGGAGGAGGGGACGGAGCAGTACCTTGCAACTCTGGCACCGACTTGCTTCGGATGCCCAGTGCAGGTGGATGGTTAGGGCACAGTGTGTGGCAGGCAGTGGTGAGGAAGGGACTGGCTAGGCTAGTGGTGACTGTCACAAGGTGGTCCAGGACACCCCCTTCCTGAGGAGACTGGGCAAAAGAGAGACTGAGGGTGGCCTGAAGTCTTCCTAGGAGGGACTGTGGCTTGTGGGCCTGGGCCTGGGCCACAAGCCTGGGCAAGGCTGGCCACTCAGGCTGATAGTGCTGGCTGAGCTGTTCCACTCTGGGCCGCCGCAGCAGCTGCTGGATTCTTTGCACCGTGTCAAAGCTGTCGGTCAGTACGGCCCACTCTAGGGCTGTCTTACCCTGGACAGGATCCACAGAGGTCAGGTCTGCACCTGGAAAGGGCACAGGGTGACAAGGTGTGAAACCAGGAGCAGTGATTTGTGGAGGGGAAGGTTCTGCAGCAGCAGGCCTGATTTGAGTCAGATTCAAAACCACAAAGTCCCAGCCTGGGAGGCTAGAATGGCAGCCTCCTGTACAGAGAGAAAAGAGACCGAATCCAGGCAGGGAGAAGCCCAGGGAGCCTAGGGGGTGGGGGTGGGAGGTGTCCAAGCCAGAGCAGAGGAGGGGGCTCCTGAATCAAGGAACACTGCACAAGAGTGGAGTACACGTGGCCCAGGACAGGTGGAAGCTGTGCCCTGTGTGCCGACTCTCTCATCACTACACCCCTCTAATGTTGGGGTGCTTGATGAGGAGTCTGGGACAAAAGTAAGATGTGGTGCTCCCTCCCCTCTCACCCCAAATCCATTCGGGTGGGGAACGGAAAAGTTGGAGGCTGGGATTCCCTGGAGTGACCAGCAGAGGGCAGCCCCACCTGGGGAGGGGATAATAAGGGCTCACAATGCCACAGCCAGTGTGATCCTCACCCCCCTCCCCAACTCCACCCCGCACATATCTCTGGTCTCAACACCTGACCTGGCTTGTCATAGGTCAGACCAGAGAGGCTCAGAGAGGGAAGCCATCGGCCCAGGGTCACTCAGCAGTGTCAGGGCCAAAACTAGAACCCAAAGAGTCTGGTTCAGATACCAGCCCATGGTTGTTTATGGTTCGATAGCTGACCTAGTTTACCCTCCCCAAATTTCCTTTCTGGGACCCCCCCATAAGCAGAGCTATCAATAGCTGGACTTTGTTGATTGTGAGAAGCCCAATCCTCCAGAGAAATGCCTCCTGCAGAAAGCTGGCCTGGATTGATGTTCTCTCCCCACCTCTCTGCTCTGCATGCTAAATGATGGCTGACTTAGTGTCTGGCAGGGACGCTCAGTGGAGGAACTGGAGGACACACACCCAGTCCAGGGCCCACGCACCTGCCATGAGGAGAGCCGCCACGCACTCGGAGCGGTCCCGCATAGCGGCCTTCATCAGTGCGGTGAGTCCCCGCTGGTCCCGGCGCTCCAGGTCCAGGCCCGCATAGTAGGTGAGCAGAAGACTCACCAACTGCACGTGACCTGAGGGGGAGGAGCAGGGTCCCCCAGGCGAGGGGGTGATAAGGCCCCAAAGCCACCCTCCACCCCACGGCAGGGAGAACCTCGTGCAAGGTGCAGGGCTGTGGCTCTGATGGCCGGCTGTGGGGGATGGGGGGTGTCCCGCAGACGCGCACCTGCTTGGGCAGCCAGCATGAGGGCCGTGTCCCCTTCTTTGTCCTGCTGGTTCACGTCAAGGAAAGGACAGCGCCTGAGCAGGGCCACAATACTCCCGAAACCATGGTAGCATGCGACCATGAGGCCTGTCTGAGGGTGGGACAGCTGAACCCCTGTTTTCTTCCAGGGTCTCATTAAGGTCCCCTGTGCCCTCTAAAGCCATATATCTGTTCCAGAACCTATCCCAACTCCTCTGAAGACCACCCTCATGTACCCAAGCCCCAAGCAGTGGGGATTGACCTGAAACAGGGCCAGGCCAGCACTATGGGATGAAGAGATGATGTTCTTCCCCCCACACACACACACCAGCCCTGGGAAGTCCCTGGGGGTACCTCACCCTCCCATTGCGGTCCATGTAGGCAGCCTCCTCTGGGGACACCCCAACATCCAGCATGGCTTGGAGTTGGCTGGGGTCGTTATGGACACAGGCCCTGTACAGGATCCCCAAGCTGCAGCTTGGGACAGAGGTCTCCTCCCTGGGGCAGGACGGTGCTTCAGACATGGCTCACTGTCCTCAGCTCAATGGCAGCTCCTTTGCTTCCAGTCTGGGGCCAGAAGGTAAGTCTTTCCTCATGAGTTCTGCAGCTGTGACAGAATGGAGAATAGTGAGGACTGTCTGGGTAGAGGGCAGGGGTCTCTGCGGCAGAACCCTTTGCTCCGGGAAAGTCTTTATCCTGGCAGGTGACCCCATGCACCAGGTGGACCACAGTGGTGGGCTGTACCCAGAACAAACAGGGGCGGGGTGAATACTGTAAGACAGGACCCCAGGGAGTCATCTCCCTCTTACCTAGGATTCAAGGGTCTCCAAGAGGCTGTCATGGCAAGGTCTCACTTTGAAGCACCCTCACCCTGCTCCTGAGTGGCCCCCAAGAGACCTTCCCTTCTCAAGAAGCAAGGCAGGTGACAGATGGTTGGACCTACAGAAAGAGCTGCCACAAACACCTCAGGGCTAAGCTGGGTCAACAGGGTTAGGAAGGGATTTGGGGCCTGGAAGGGTGGAGGCTCAGTCTGGAGCCAACCAAGACCATGACCCCGCCCCCTGCCCCGCAAGGTCCTGCCAGGCCCAAAGCCCACAGCCAGCAGCAACTCCCTGTCCATCACCACCCAGCACTTACCTCAGCCTCGGTGGGAGACCAGCTGCTCCCCCAAAAAAGTGGAGGGGCTCTGGAGTCTGTGAGAGTGGACATCCCCGCTCTTTTGGTGGAGCAGGGATGGGGAGGAGCAGTGGTAGGAGAAGGTGCCAGAGCAGGTGTCTCTTTAAATATGCTTGGGATTCTCAGGGTCACTGGAGGGGGAACTGAGTTTTGAGGCTGGGGGGAGGAAATCAAAGCATAAAGAATGTCAAATTAAGAGTATAGAAATTAGGACTGGAGGCATGGCTCAAGTGGTTCAAATCCTGAGTTCAAACCCCAGATCCAACTGGGTGTCAGTGGCTCACGCCTGTAATCCTAACTACTCAGGAGGCAGAGATCAGGAGGATTGTGGCTCAAAGCCAGCCTGGGCAAATAGCGTGACCTTATCGCAAAAAACCCCAACACATAAAAGGGCTGGCAGGGTGGCTCAAAAGGCAGAGCACCTGTCTAGCAAGCACAAGGCCCTGAATACAAACCCCAACTCCACCAAAAAAAAAAGGAGTATAGAAATTATGATATATTAAACCTGCTGGATTAGTTTTGGTGTGGTAAATTAGAAAACATTTAAATTAAATTACTTATAAATGTACTAATAGATTGTATTGAATTATTCTTTATATTAATATTAAATTTAATGAATTGGACTTCAAATAGACATCCAACTGGGCCTCCAATTATATCACTCCCAATACTTGCTCGATGTCATTTCCTTTTCATTTCTGATCGCCACACTGTTTTCTCCTCCTCCTTTCACCAACTTTACCAACTGGCCTTTTTTTTTTCTTTTTTCTTTTTTCTTTTTTTTTTGCTGTACTGGAGTTTGATCTCAGAGACTACACCTTGAGCCACTCCACCAGCCCTTTTTTATGTTGGGTATTTTTGAGACAGGGGCTCATGAGCTATTTACCTGGGGTGGTTTTGAACTGTGAGCCTCCTGATCTCTGCCTCCCGAGTGGCTAGGATTAAAGACAAGCCACCAGCACCCGGCCTGGCACTTAGAAATCCTTAAAAGTGTATACTTTATTGAAAAAAATAGTGTTGATTTGGGTATGTGTTTTGTTTTTGATGTTGTTGTTTGAGACAGGGTCTTGGGCTGGCCTCTACCATCTGATCCTCTTGCCTCCACCTCCTGAATGATGGGATTACAGGCATGAACCACCACACCCAGATAGTGGATGTGTTTGTTTAACCACCCTGCTGTGAATTGTGCCATGAAGTTCTGTCTGTTTTCCTCAATTCTGTGTTTAAAGATCTGCCCCTATGCAGTGTTGGAGGGCTGTGAGCAACCAAAGGTGACCTCAGGAGTATGCTGTCTGCCATGGGCTGGTTGCTCAGCACCCATCGAAACTACTCTTAATAGTTTCTTCTGAACTGCAGAACACAGAGGGCTAACCAGCACTTCCCAGTTTCCCGGAGCGAGGACTCTGCAGTTTAGGTTCTGCTCTTGTGCAAGATACAAATTTAGAGCAGAGCTACGCAGCATGGGACATCCGTTTGGCTGTCACCGAGTGTGATTGCAGCAGGCAGGCTCTGTGAGCAGCTTCCTGATTCATCAGCTTCCTGTGGTAGTGACTGTTGATTTCTCAAGCTCAGGCAGAGATCATGTGACTCTCAGGCGGGGAGTCAGTCCTGACCCATGGCCTGCTTTTCTCACCCTTTCTACTTAAACAAGCCTGGTGTATTTCTGTTGTCTGCAACTGAACTCTGAGACATCTAGCTTAAGAAATAGGTGTTTATTTTTCACGCAAGTAAAAACTTCAGATATAGTAAGCTGTTGGGTTGGTTAAGCAATTGATGATGTCAGGGCTCTCGGATGCTCTTACTTTTCCTCTTACTCACAAGATGGCTGCTATACTCTAGCTATCACAGTAGAATGTAGTGAACAAATGCTATGAAATTCTATGCAGAACTTAGAAGATATCTGCTAGAGTATGTCAGACAATCTCTAATTAGCTGACACAATCCCTATTCACAATCCTCTTATCTCTCTTGCTTGGTTTTTTTTTTTTTTTTTGCTGGCAGTGGGGTTTGAACTCAGGACCTCAGGCTTGCTAGGCAGGTGCTGTTACTACTTAAGCCATTCTGTCAGCCCAATAATCCCCTTATCTCTAGTCACCTTTTAGTAGGTGTGATTGGTGTGGCTCCTGGGTAAATATTTGTTCTCTTAATAAAAGATGTGGGAGGGACACCTTTTTCCATTTCTGTTTTTTTTTTTTTTTTTTTTTGGAAGTACTGGGTTTTGAACTCAGGGTTTCATGCTTGCAAGGCAGGTACTCTACAACTAGAGGCCACAACTCCAGCCCTTACTGTTCTGTTTTTTGTTTGTTTGTTTAAGAACTGGCAGGAATGGTTCAATATTAATCTCTCTCTCTCTCTTTAGTGGCACTGGGGTTTGAACTCAGGACCTCACAGTTGCTAGGGAAGTACTCTACCACTCGAGCCACTCCGCCAGCCCTAGGGTCTTGCTTTTTGCCCAGATCAGCCTGGACTGAAATCCTCCCTATTTTAAGTTTCCTGCTGTAGCTGGGATGACAGGCTCTTGCTATGGTGCCCAGTTATGGGTTGAGATGGGGTCTCACAAAATTTCTGCCTGGGCTGGCCTTGAACTGTGATCCTCCCCATCTCAGCCTCCTAAGTAGCTAGGATTACAAGTATGAGCCACTGACTTCTGGCTTTTATTTTGTTTTTCAGACAGGGTCTCAATATCTTTTCCCCAAATGGCCTCTACTCCAGATCCTCCTACTTCTGCCTCCCAAGTAGCTGGGATTGCAGGCATTTGCCACCATGCCTGGCTTGGGATCTTGCTGAAGAAAAATTTCACACTCCAAGGTCATGAAGATCTTCATTCCTGTTATTAACTTATAATTATTTTTTTTTGGTGGTACTGCTGTTTGAACTCACTCTTGCTAGGCAGGCACTGTACCACTTGAACCACTCCGCCAGCCCTTTTTCTTTTGTGATTTTTTTCCAGTAATTTTTAATCTATTTGGAGTTCATGTTTACATAATGAGGAAAGGATTTGATGCAGATTGAATTGTGCGCTCCCCCCATTCACACGTGCAGCATTGTCCTGAGTGGCTGTATTTGGAAATAGGGCCTTCACGAATGTAATGAGGAAGCTGAGCACCTGTGGCTCACACCTGTAACTGTAGCTACTAAGAGGGAGAGATCAGGAAAATCGAGGTTCGAAGCTTGCCCTGGCAAATAGTTGGTGAGATCTTTTTTTTTTCTTTTAATTATTCATTTATTCACATGTGCGTACATTGTTGGGTCATTTCTCCCCAGTTGGTGAGATCTTATCTCAAAAAAACCCACCATAAAAAAAGAGCTGGTGGAGAGGCTCAAGGGATAGGCCCTGAATTCAAACCCCAGTCCCCAGTCCCCCCACACACACTAAAAAGGAATATAATGAGGGTTAGGGCAGAGAACATAGCTCAGTGGTAGAGCGCTTGCCTAGCATGCACGAGGCCTTGGGTTTAATCTTCAGCACAGAAAAAAATGTTTTTAATTAATTAATAGACATAAATAATGAAGGCTAAGTGAGGTTATAAAGGCAGGGTGGAGCCCTAATCCCATAGGACTGTTGTTCTTAGAAGAAGTCTAAGAGCCAGGTGCAGGTGGCTCACGCCTGTAATCCTAGCTGCTTGGGAGACTGAGATCAGGTTTGAGGCCAGCCCAGGCAAATAGTCTGAGAGATCACATTTCCAACCAAAATAACCAGAGCAAGAGTGGCTCAAGTGGTAAGAGCACCTGCCTAACAAGCATGAAGCCCTGAGTTCAAACCCTAGTTCCACCAAAACAAAACAAACGAACAAACAAAAAGGCAAAATAACCAGAACAAAAATGAGCTAGAGGTATGGCTCAAGTGGTAGAGCACCTGCTTTGCAAGTGTGAAGGCCGGAGTTCAAATCCCAGTCCCACCAAAAAAAAAGAAAAAGAAAGAAAAGATAAGCCAAACTAGAGCTGACTCTGCACCCGCACAAGAAGTTATATGAGGACACAGTGAGCAGCCGCCATTTACGAACCAGGGAGAGAGCCCTCACCAGAAGCCATGGCTGCCATACCTTGATCTTGGGCTTCCTGCCTCTACAACTGAGAGAAGATAGATTTCTGTCTCTTAAGCCATCAGTCTGTACATTTTATTATGGCAACCCAAGCTGACTAAGACTTGATCTACCCTCCCTCCAGAGTGAGTCCACCTCCTAAATGGGCCTGTCTCTTATGATTTGTGGTACCATTTTCATCACAGATAAACTTTTTTTTTTGGTACGGGGCTTGAACTCTGGGCCTAGCCCTTGAGCCAGCCCTTTTATGTGATGGGTTGTTTTTTGAGATAGGGTCTCGGGAACTATTTGCCTGGGCTGACAGGTAAACTTTGAATGCTCTTTTTATTTTATGCTATGCTTGGGCTGTCTTGTATCATCTTATTAGACTGTCCCTGTGACAATGCCACACTGATTTATTGCTGTGGCTGTATAGTCTGTCTGACTACCTGATAGGGTGAGTTCTCCATTTTTTCTTTTCTTTTTCAAAATTGATTTTTATTCTTTCATATAAAATTGCAAATAAAATTGCCAAAGCCTATAAAAAAAGTGTGCTAGAATTTTGCAGGAATTGCTTTGAATTTGTAGATGAATTTGAAGAAAACTGACTGCCTCATACTACCAGATCTTCTCCATGAGCCAGGTACATGCTATGGTCTGAATGTTTTGACAATTTGTGTTGAAATCCTATCTCCCAAGGGGATGGTTTCAGGAGCTGGGGCTTTGGGGAATGGGCTCTATAAAAGAGGCTCCAGCTGGTGGAGTGGCTCAAGTGGTAGAGCGCCTGCTTAGCAAGTATGAGGCCCTGAGTTCAAACCCCAGTACCGCCAAATAAATAAATCAACAAACAAATAAATCAATCAACAAAGAAAGAAAATAGGCTCCAGGGAACTGCCTTGCCCCTTCTCCCATGCTCATGAGGACACAGCGAGATGACCTTCTATGAACCAAGAGTGGATCTTCACCAGGCACTGAGCCTACTGGCACCTTGACCTTGGCCGTCCCAGCCTCAGAACCAAGCTACTCGGTCAATGATATTTTGTTAAAGCAACCTGAACAAATGAAGACAGCACGTTTATCCATTTTTTGAGTTCTCCTTTGTGTCCTTCAATAGTGTTAAAGGATTTATAAGTGCCAGTTAGTGAAGGGAGGAGGAGAGAGCCATGTGGAGATCAGAAATGAGAAGGAAATGACCTGGAGGAAGTGTTGAGGGTGATATAATTGGAGGTCCAGTGCATTAAATTTCTTCTCCAGAGTTGTCTTAGCACATTCACTGCTGGGTTGATGCCTAGATCTTTATGGTTTTTCTTGCTATTGTGAATCACGTGTCTTTAAAAAAAAGTATTGTTGATATACATGCAAAGGGTTCTCTCTCTCTTTTCCTGAATTAGATTAAGCACAATCCTTAGCTCATGACATACTCTCTTTATTGGTCGCCACACAGTCTGCTTTTGTTTAGTTTATTGATTAATTACTTCAAATTAAACAATAAGAACCATCCAACAAAAACTAGAACTTGACAATACCCTACACCTAAGCATGATTTCCCCAGTGTCGCCCCTGCTTCTCTCCCCCAAGGCAGCCACAATCCTGACTCTCAGGTCCGTCATTCCTATGTCTCCTTTATAGACAGGTGTCTTACTGCACCTATATATACATTATATATATATATATATATATACATATATATATATATAATTTTAGTTATTTTATTTTGAAGGATATAATGCTATGAAGTCTTTTGCTATCTACTTTTACCACTTAATACCACATTTCATATCATTTTGTATTGCTATGATCCATTATTTTGATGGCTATATAATACTCCACTATACCGAAGTTATCACACACTGTATTATTAATGGATGTTTTGGATGTATCTAAGTTTCTGCTACTATAAATTGTGCTGTTCTGAACACTCTTTCATGGTTGTATATGCAAATATATTCCTCCAGTCTATATATAGGAGTGGAATTGTTATTTTTTCCTTTTTTTTTTAGATATTTGAGTAGCTAATCAACTTTTAACTATTCTCTCTCCCTCTCCCTCACCCTGTCCCTCCCCCCCCCACTCTCTCTCTTTGAGGCAAGGTTCCTCCTGCCTCAGCCTCGTGAGTGCTAGAGAGCTAGAGGTGTGCCACCAGTCCTGCTATTATTCCTTTTAAATATAAGTATTTAAGAATTTAAATTTCTTATTATTTACTGCTTTAGCTATTCCATTATTACTTCCTCTTTGGGCAATGAATTATTTAGAAGTGTGCTTAATTACTCCTAACCATATGGAGATTCTATTTTTGTTACTGATCTCTACCACTGTGGTCATAGAAATACATTTCAAACTTTAAAACAAACTGAGAGTTGCTTTATGATCTGGTATATGGTCAAGTTTCAGTAACTGTCTCATGCAGGCTTCGCAGTTGTGGGGCGCAGAGGTATATTGAAGACATTCTACTGGCTTTCCTTCATGCTATTGAGAGTTTAACGTCTCCTTTGAAGATCGTTTCTTTCCTTTTACTTTTTTTCTTTTTGGTGATATGGGGGGTTCAGGGCCTTGTGCTTGGGCCCTTGTTCAGGGCACTCTACCACTTGTGCTACTCCCTGAGTCCTTGGAATTTTTTTATTTGTTTCAGACAAGACTTTGTTATGTACTCCAGTCTGGCCTCAAACTCTTCTTTCTCCTGCCTCAGCTTCCTGAGAGCTGGGATTATATGTGTGAGCCACAATACCAGCACCAGCTTGGTATATGAAACCTGGTTATTTATACTCTGGATTGGCTCCTTCTGACTGAGGACCTTGTAAGTCTGTTTCTGCTGTTCATTGTTTTTCTGCCATTTATTGTTTGTGCTGGATTATGCTCATAGTGTCTTTTTTCCTTTTGTGTTCACTGACTTTCAGTTACTATAAACTATTTGTTTTCCTTGGACAATTATGTTAGAAATTTCTTGTGGCTGAAGATCTAGGTTATGAAAACTATGTTAGAAATTTTTTTAACTTGAAGATGAAGGCATCTTCCTACAGAGAATTGGTTCTGTACTACCAGTTCTGAACCATTTAAAAAAAAAATCTGACTTGATCAGCTTTGGATCCCCCAGGTTTAACACAGAGGCACCTTTGGAGGCAGCCGCATGGTAGATTTCTTTCAAGGCCAATCTTTTTTTTTCAGTACTAGGGTTCAAAATTCAGGGCCTACATCTTAAGCCACTCCATCCATCCTTTTTCCTGATAGGTTTTTTTGAGACAGGGTCTCTCGAACTACTTTCCCCTGGGATGGCTTTGAACCATGATCCTCCTGATCTCTTGCCTCACAAGTAGCTAAGATTACAGGTGTAAGGCACCAGGGCCCAGCTTCAAGGTCAATCTTGTATGAATGTTGTTACCCTTTGGAGCAACAGATTTTTAGAGGCATCCTCTACCAGACTCCTTACCTTGGTTCCATCAAAGATAAAAGCTCTGAAAACTGAAGCTCATGTTTGCCTAATTCCACAAATGACCTCAAACTAAAGCAGATTCTTGTTTCCCTATCTGCATCCCTGCCTCCCCTCCAATTTTAACCTCATATTTTCCTGCTAGCTGACTGGGATGTCTATGCTTTTAAAATAACCTGCTTTTATATCTTAACCAGTATATTTATTTGTTTTACTCAGAAAAATCAGTGCAATCAACCATATTTCTGGTAACAGAATTCCCTTTAATTCTAAATAAAAATGGCAAAAGAGCAACTAATTCATAGAAGAAATACAATAAATATGTGAAAAAATATAGCCAGGTGTCAGTGGCTTACACCTGTAACCCTAGCTACCCAGGAGGCAGAGATCAGGAGGATCGAGGTTCCAAGTCAGCCTGGGGAAATAGTTCTGGAGACCCTAGCTCAAAAAACCCATCTCCACGCTGGTGGAGTGGCTGAAGTGGTAGAACACCTGCCTAGCAAGCATGAGGCCCTGAGTTCAAACCCCAGTACCACCAAAATATATATATCCTTATCCATACACACACACATATATGCATATATATATATACATATGTATGTATATATATGAAAAGTTGTTTGGCATCACGAGTAAATTAAAATAATGATGAAGTCAGGTGTGGTGGGTGATTCACACCTGTAATCCGAGATCATAGTTCCAGGCCAGCCAGAGCAAAAAAAGTTCTCAGGACCACATCTCAACAGAAAAATCTGGGTATGGTGGCACATGCCTGTCATGTCAGCAATGGTAGGAAGCATAAAATAGGAGCATTGTGGTCCAAGCCGACCCAGGCAAAAAGTGAGAACCTATCTCAAAAATAATCAACACAAAAAGGGCTGGTGGAGTAGCTCAAGTACAAAGATCTGAGTTCAAACCCCAGCACTGCTGGAAAAATAAAATATTGAAACATTGTTTTTGTCCCATTAGCTCAGTAAAAATTAAGCATTAATATTAAGTGCTTACACCATGGGGGGGGATATAAATTAGTGAAGTATTTTGGGATAGCATTTTGACAGTATCTATCAAAATAACAAATGTGCATACACACTGACCCCAAAACACTGCCTTTAGAATCTGTCCCAAAATAGTACTGCATGTGTGAGTGACGGCGACGCTAAAGACCTCAGTGACACCTACTAGGTGAAAAGGGGTTTTACATTTTTCTTTTTTTTGCAGTACTGGGGAGTTCAATCCCCATACTGCATACTTGCTAGACAGGAACTCTACCACCTGAGCCACTCCACCAGCCCTACATTTTGCTTTGCAAACTCTCTTTTCCCTAAGCCTAGGGAAGCTATTTTCTGGTCCAGTGCAAACCCCTCCCAGTTTCTGCAAAGGTGTTGTTTCTGCAAGGCTGCTCTCCACCAGCAGGTGGCAGCCATGGGCAGGAATTGGGAGCGCAGCCTGACCGCACCCACCAGTCTATAGCCCAGGGTTCCAGGGTCAGATGCAGGGGCCAGGGCTTGGCAGGGCAGGTGCACAGGAGGAGGATGGTAGTGTTCCATTTTTGCCCTAAAGCACGAAGGGCAGGGGAGTTATTTCTGTCTATTAGTTTTAGCCAAACTGACTGGGAACCCAGGTTTATGAGGACTTTTTTTTCCTTCTGTCACCTGCACCAATGCCCTGTGCCTAGGTGCCCTGTGCAGGCTTCCCACCTCAGGAGGACTCCATGCAGATCCCTTTGCACACCCTGCCCAGCTCCCAGGCTGGTCCTAGCCCTCCCTGTGTGTGCCTCTGCTGTTAGAGAGGATGGTGGTGGTAGGGGAAGGGAGGTCAATGTATAAAATACATCTCCAGGTGACACAGGTACATTTCAGCCAGGGCCTTCTGGAGTCTCCATGTGATTCGCCTTCAGGATCAAAAGTAAAGGACTGCTGTGGGTTATCCTCCTTTGGCCTCTTAGCTGCTGGACTCTATGGAATTCATCTTTGCCACTCCACTCTCTCTTCAACTTGGCTCTCTCCAGTACCTTCTGTTGATACTCCTTTCTACCTGTCTGTCTTTATCTCTTCTCCAACTTCTGACCTTTCTTTTCTCACTCTTGCCATTTTTTTTGGTGGTACTGGGATTTGAACTCAGAGCCTGAGGCTCTCTAGGTGGGCGTTCACCACTTGAGCCACACCACCACCCACTTTCCATCCCTCTATCTCTCTAGCTCTTTCTCTTAAGCCTTGTTAACACTTCTGCAGTGAAACTTGCTTCTCGGCCTGCCTCCAGCCCTCTTGTCCTCTGGCCTGGGGTTCTGCCCAGAGTCTTGACTTATGGAATTCAGTCAGAAGGGTGAGGGGAGGTTAGGGGAGAGGGCAGTGGCAAATGTACAGGGAAGGAACTCAGGAAACATTTGAGGCTGGTTTGGAACATGAACGGTCACCTTTTTTGTTTTTTGTTTTTTTGCTTTTCTTTTTTGAGTTAGGGTCTTTGCTTTGTTGCCCAGGCTGGCCTTAAACTTTCAGTCCTTTTGCTTTAGCCTCCTGGGTGCAGGAATGACAAGGTGTATACTGCCATGCCAGGCTAGGGGCCAGTCACCTCTAGGGAACCAAATATATTGTCATCTGATCCTTTTCCTCCAGGATCTCTTCCCAGGAGAAGCTCTTCTACTCCCAACTTGCAGTCTTGGTGGAAGGTACACCTGGAGCCCTCAGTAAGTGCAGAAGTGACCCAACCCAGTTTAAGGACTGGGCAGCAGCATGGGACAGAGATTGGAGGAGGTGGCCTCTGACCTCTGCTCCAGACCCTTCTAGGGGTCCTGTGCGACCTACCATAGATCAGTGTCTCTTACTCCCCAACCTTGATCTACATCACAAAAACTAGAAGCTCATAATTCAGAGCTGGCCAGGGAAGTCTGGGATTGATTTAGGGTCCACTTTGACCAGCTTACCCTCAATGGATGGTGGTCCGTGGGGTGGGGGGGGTTTTGGGACACGGGTCATGGATGAAGTTCAGGCAAGAGGATCCTGACTAGTACTACATTGAACCTGTGGCAAATCCTTCTGCCCTCTTTGTGGATTAGGGCTGCAGGTCCAGGTGCACAAGTTCAAGGTTCTTATTAACTAGCCATTCTCTCTACTCAGCTGAGGGCCATGCTGGGGCCTAGTGGGCGTTTAGGGACAGCGTCCTCAGGATTCCAGTTTAAGGAATCTTACAAAGCAAAGAGAGCCTCATTACCCTCCAAGAAAGAGCACAGTCAGTTAAATCCTAAGTAAGCCGTTCCACCCATCACCATCAACCTCAGTTACAAAAAGCTGCTCACCTAGGCTCCCCACATTCTTGCCCTGACATATCTCCTGTTGCCTTCCATCCACCCACCATTCTCATCTGGAAACACCCTGAAGACTTTCCCTACTCTGAGGGCTTCCAACTTTTTGACCAGCATCTACAATAAATACGTTCCCATCGGGATCCAGGACACGTGGACACACGTATAACTAAACACAAACGTTTATAAAACCTTGTGCTGCACTGTAATGTTTTCTGACCTTTCTATTGCAAGAAAAAAAGTTTTAAAATTAATTTTATAAACAATGAACAGGTTGGCACTTACAATTTATAATAAATAGCCACTTGCATTTTTACATCGTCACACATTTTTTTTCTTTCTGAGACAGGGTCTCTCAATGTAGCCCAGTTGGCCTAGAACATTTGATTCTCCTGACTTAGTCCCCAGAGGGCTGGAGTGCTGGGATTACAGGCATGAACCACCACATCTAGCTCCTTTTCTCTATGTTTTTTTTTTTTTGTGTGTGTGGTATGGGGCTTGAACTCAAGGCTTTCACCTGGAGCCACTAAGTCAGCTCTTTTTAGTGATGGGTATTTTAGCGATAGGGTCTCAAGAACTATTTGTCCAGGCTGGCTTCAAACCTTGATACTCCTGATCTCTGCCTTCTGAGTAGCTAGGATTATAGACGTGAGCCACCAGCACTTGGTGAATCTTCATAAGTTTTTTAAAGCCCACAAAAATCCACTTATCTTCGTAAAGGCCAATGAGATCCAGGTGTGGTGGTGCATGCTTGTAATGCCAGCGTTTTAGAAGATTTTGAATTTGAAGTCATTCTGAGCTACATTAGCAAGACCATGTCTAAATCAATCAATCAATTCAGTAAAAGCCAGTGAGAAAGGTAAGGCAGGGTTTCTCACTGGCCCATTTATACAGAGGAAGCAGAGGTTCAGGGACTGCTGGGCAGGCTGGACCCGGCCAGTGAGCAGCAGAGATGGAATCCAAGTGAGTGCTTCTGTGTGTGTTCACAGTCCCCTAGGGCCTGTGGCTTCTGTTCCCTCTCCCCTGCCATCTTCCCACTTGAGTTCATTGTCATTTCCCAGTTTGAAGGCCACCCCCTTCTGTGGGGAAGGTGAAGGAACAAGCAGCTGAGTAATTCTGTTTTCCATGTCATCTGTTAACACAGCACCATCTGTCAAGTCTACCCTGGGCCTCCCACCCTCTAACCAAGGCCAGAGTGGGGGAGGAGGCCGTTTTCCGGGAGTCTGGGTCTCCAGGATCCTCCCACCAAGGGACTAAGAATACCCAAGGAAGCCCATTTTCCCATTTAGAGCCTTACAGTGAGTTACTGGGGAACCACACAGAAGCAAGATAAGAGGAGGACTTTCTGAGGTCCAGGATGAGGGGTGAGCCCCTCCGCCACTCCCCCACTCCACCTCCACCTAGGGAGCCTCCAGAGCTGTGCCTGAGTTGGTCCCTGTGGCGGGAGCCCTGCAAGCAGCTCCAATCGACCGATGGGAGTGAGAGCCAGTCTGTCCATCCTGCAGGGGCCAGCAGATTTATGGGGCTTCTGGTGTGGGTGGTTGCGACTCAGTGACTGACTTTAATTCCCCAGCCTCCTCACTCACCCCGCCCCTCCCCAAGAGGGCTTTTGTGCAGGACAATGAAGAATCTATAAATTCCAGGGGACAGGGATGTGGGGGAGGGGAACACTGGTCACTTCAGTGTTCCCTACCCGCCCAGGTCCCTGTTAAGATCCCAAGGATCAGTGATTTTCATGGACCCGCTCCATCTCAGCTGATCCACACTGGAGCCAACAGAAAGGTGGGCTAAGCCTCACCACCATCTTCTGTAGAAGAAAAAACAGACTTAGGCTGGGTGTGATGATGCACAGCTGTAATCCCAGTACAGGAGGCTGACAGGATGATCCTGCTGGCAGTGTCTCTAATACCTACTGTGTTCACTTTGTCTTTCACTCCTCCTTTTTCCTTCTCTTGCTGCTCCCCTGGTCATCCTCTCTCTCAGGCATTCACTCAACAAATACCTGTGGAGTTCCAGCTCTGTGCTAGGCTAAGTGCAGAGAAGGTAAAAATTGGTGAGACCCAGGTCCCCAACCCTGGAGGGCCACACTGTGGTGGACTTTTCTTCAAAGTCCACCACTTTGCTCTACTTTCCTGCTTTTCTGCTGGAAACCTGCACCCTTATTCTCTTTCTCTCATGGTCCAGCCCTTGCAACTGGTAAAGCACTTTTGTGAAGTGCTGAGAGTTATCTATAGTTATACTTCCCGGCCAGTTGCTATTGTGGCCTCTTGGTGGCTCAGGACCCTCCCTCTGGTGGGTGGCAGACCTGATCCAGGAAGCAGGCTCTTTCTTCTGCACGACCTCAGGTGGGGACCCAGAGTAAGGTCACAGCTGTGGCTAAATTGTTCCTTGCCTGTGACCAAACAAGCCCAATACCCACCCCCCACCATGGTGACCCTTCCCTGATGTTCTGCAGTGGTTAGCAACTGTCCCAGGCTGCCCCCCTCGGTTTATTTACCCCTCCCCATACTTGTTTTATAGTAGTATCTGCTGCTGGTGAGCATGTGGAATGACCACTTGCTCCCGAGTGTGTCCTGGTGTGGTTCTAAGTGTGCGTGGGTGTCTGCTCGTAAAGTGAGGCACTGGTGTCTGCTTCACAGGGGAGTTGGGTAGATTCCGTTAGTTAAGGCTTATAAGTGCTTACAGTAAAGCCCAGCACACAATAAGCTCAGTAGTTCAGGCGGCAGACCATGGTGGGTGAACACCATGACTTACGTGTTTGCAGCTGGCTCCCTCCCTCGAGAAGCCCTCTTGCAGGTGACCCGAATGGAGCAGTGTTCAGTGCCTTTCCCAGGGACTTCATCCCTTAGCTGTGTGGAGTAGGTACAAACAAGCACCTCCAAGGTTTGTCCCAGGCATTGTGCTAGCAGACAACCAGCAAGACATGGTCTTGAGCTAGTGAAGTTGTTTTGGCAAGTGGAGCAGACCACAAACCAAGTGAATAAAGCACACAGTTATAGAATGTGGTGCGTCCTGGGCAGAAATACGTAAGGTTAAGTGACAGTGTGGATCGGGCAGATGGGGTTGCTTTTGTGCTGTGCTCAGGATAATGGGATGGTGACAATCCAGTGAAAGAGCTGAGTAGAGTGAGCTAGGCAAAGGGACCAGCAAAGCCAAGGCCAGAGGTGGGAGAAAGTCTGTCAAGTTCAGGAACAGAAAGACAGCCAGGGTGTGCAGTGTGGGGGCAGTAGCCAGAGTGTAGGAGGAGAGGTCAGTGCAGGCTGGGGCGGGGTGAAAGTCCAGGCTTTCTTCCAAGGGAAGCCATGGTAGCTGTTAAGTAGAAAAAGACATAGTCTGTGTTCTTGCTTTTCTGATTTGTATTTTTAAAGGTCTGTCTGGCTGTGTGACTTGATTGCTGGAGAGCTAGGACAGTAACAGGAGACTTTGAGTTGTACAAGGAATTAACGGGGGCCCAGACAGCTGGGGGACATGAGACAGGGGCTGCACCAAGATCTATCTTAAGAGACACAGGACAAGATTCAGAGTAAGATGGGAGAGGAATTCAGGAAGGCAGAAAAGATCAGAGAGCCAAATTGATTCAGTTGGTTTTATTCTGGGCTACGAGAATCGTCCTGTCCTGTCCACTTTGACCCTGCCCCTGACCCACAGGGGCCAACCCTAAGCCATTTGCTTTCCCTTTTCTCTACAAGTCAGCAACCCTAAATCAGAGGCAGCCAAGCTGGCTGGTTTCCATCCTTTGTGAGAAAAGTGCTCCCTGCCTTTTTCCAGCACCTGCCAAGGCCCACTGCTTAATATATGGGACTCCATTCGCCCTCTCCATCCTTGCTTGTGTCACAACCTGCATAACCATACTGATCTTCTCTCCCGAGGCCACTGGCTCAACCTGAAAACAGATCTTGCTGGCTTTGAGAAGCTGCAGGCCTGGGGCATGCTGGGGCACTGATCTGAAACGACTCTGGGGGCTGGGGCGTGTGTGTCCTTTAAAAAGGGAGTCTCCCAGCTCTTGTCCCTGAAGAAGTTAAGGCCCCCACCTGGCACTTAGGCCCTTTCCCCTGGAAGCTGGGACACCCGTGCACCCCTGGCCTGCTGGCTTGACAGCCCAGGAGGCGAAGCTGATCTTCCGGCCTGGGCCTCGGGCTGTGGAGGGGGAGGGTCGGAACCCTAATTGCTGCCATCTGCTCCTCATCTCCCCCTCCCCCTCCCCCACGGCCAGCCGGGGGCCACCAAGCCGCCGTGACCTTACAAGCCCCAGCACCCCAGTGTTCAGACTCGGGGACGACCCCACGGCCATCCCTTGGTGTGCACCTCGCTCTGTGAGAGGAGCAGAACTTGGCTTTTTGGGTCCTAGAGATGTGGCTTTCCCCCTGGGTGGGGACAGCTCAGAGCCTGTGCCATCTGCAAAATGGGCATGCAGCATCTGCTTCTTGTCCTGAGGATCTGATTCCAGAGTCTGAGAAGTCCATCACCTGGATCTCTGCATGGGGCCTGAGGAAGTGGGGTGGGCCATCAAGGAATCAGCCCTAGAACCACTGGGCTTCAAATAATCTGCCTCATTTCTCTCATAAAAACACCCTGAGCTGGTGGCTCACGCCTGTAATCCTAGCTACTCAGGAGGTAGAGATCAGGAGGATGGCAGTTGGAAGCCAGCCCCGGGCAAATAGTTCAGGAGACCCTGCCTTGAAAAAACCCAATACCAAAAAGGGTTAGTGGAGTGGCTCCAGGTGTAGGTCTTGAGTTCAAGCCCTAGTATCATAAAAAAGAAAAAAAGAAAAAAGTCACCCTCACTCCTGAGGTTTTCTTATCCCCCGCCCGTCAAACCTAGGGCTTTGAATGTGCTAGGCAAGTGTTTGTTGTACCACTGAGCCACTTCCCCAGCCTCCCTTTTTTTTACATTTTTAAAATTGTTGTGCTGGTGGGGGTACATTGTGGCATTTATAAAAGTTCTTACAATGTATCAAATATATCCTACTCCTACTGGGATTCACCCCTCCCCCCATTCCTAGAACAGTTTCAACAGGTATCATTTTTGCAGTTACATACCTGTACACAGTATTTGCACCATATCCTCCCTCCTACTCCCTTTCCTTGCCACCTCCTCCCTCCCTCTGGTACCCGCCCCCATCTCTGGGAAGGATCTGTTCCACCCTCCTGTTCTCCGATTTTGCAAAGAAAAAAAAAATGACATTTTTGTTTGTTTGAAATAAAGGTAGCTACACAGGGCGTTTCCTTGTGATATTTCCATGTATATATGTATTATAACCGAAATTGGTTCATCTCCTCTGTATTTCTTCATTCTGCCTTCGTCCCTTCCCAGCCTCTCTTTTTAATTTCTTTTGAAATGCTGCTCACTGGAATAGTCTCAGGGCAGAATCAAGCACTCCACTGTCTTGGTTTAGGAAACCACTCACCCAGGCCACCTGGAAGTGCAGATGTCCTTTCTGTCTGGGATCTAGGGCCTCACTTTGGGACACAGAATGCCTGCTCCCTGCTCGCACAAACTTGTACTTGGCACAGAGACCCCACCCCCAGGCTGGTGGGCTGATTGCTCAGCACAGTGAGCCTAGAGGTGCCAAGCAGGGCTCTTTGAAGCCCTGGAGGTGCTTTCCTTCCAGGAAAGGGATCCTGTACTGTGAGCCGTAGTAGAGTCACAGGGACTGCTGAACGCTGAGGGTAACTGCCTTCTGCACAGGCACCCAGCCAGGTCTAGAAGGAGAAGTTCACCAGGGGGCAGAAGAGAAAAGATATTCCAGGCAGAAGGAACAGCATGTCCAAAGACCCAAGAGCAGAAAGTGGAGCTGTGTTGAAAAGTGAGAACTTTGACAGCAAGTGTTGCAGGGGAGGAGTGAGCTGAGGAAAGGAGGAGACAGGTGTACAACTGGAGGCTGAAATGACCTGTGCACCAGGCTAAGAGATTTAGATTTGAGTTTGCAAATGGAAGTGTCTGCACAGGAAGAGGCAGACAGGAACATAAATGGCCAGAAAGAGCGAAGGTGGGTGACAGGAAATCAGATTTAAAAAAAGGTCAGTGTCGTCAGCTCTGTGATAAAAAGGCTATTCAGAGTCTGAGTGATAGAGCATTGTGGGAGCCCTGGGTTCCATCCCCAACACTTTGAAAAGAAATCAACCAACCAACAAACACGAATATTCATTCTCAGGCCTCAGATCTGAGAAACAGTAGGGAATGGTGGGGACTGTGGTGCACAGGTAGGCCCCAGGGATTCCTTCTGAGGGCCACCTTTGTTAGGCAGCTCCAGTCATTGGTTGCCATGCAGAAATGCAAGCTTAGTGTTGCCCAGACAATTTCCAAAAAATTAGAAATGTAGATTTTGATGCGTTGTCTCTTGGTTTTTAAATGTTTACAACTTTTTTTTTTTTTTGACTTCAAATACTGTGAGTGCTGAATATACCATGACACAAATGGCCACCATGCTGGGTCCATGGTACAAAGCTGCTGGAAAGGTATGGGAAGTGTTGTGAGGAGGAAAGGATCCGAATAGCAGGCCCAGGTTTTAGGACGCACACTCAGTGGAGGAACGGCCTGGTAGCCAAAGGTCAGTAAGGGCAGTTGCAATTATCCAGGCCTGAGGGGCTGTGGCCTGAATAAAAGCAGCTGACCTGGAGAGGAGGGAAGACCCAGTGTGGGGGTCTCCAGAGATTAGGCCTCCTTGGAGGGATAAAGGTTTAAAGACTCCTATTCCTTTCTGCCCTTTAAGGGATTGCAAAAAAAAAAGTATCTAGCGATTGTGGAGGCCAATTTCAAGAGGTGGGATTGCCCCTGAAAGTCCCAAGGTTGGGTGCTGGCAGGCCACCCCATGGGGCTGGGTAAGACATTCCAAAGAGCCTGAAGAGGGAGGGGCCGTGTGGGGGGAGGGGCTCAGGAATCCAGCCTGGCCTTTAGGAAGACCCCAGCCAGCTCTAATGGGAACCACACGTGGGGTGAGCTTGGAATCCTGGATTGCCTGTGACGTTTGGCTTTGGAATCGGACACTTGGCTGGGGTCACTTGTGACCTGCTGAAGTCTGAGGCCTCCCAGCTCTGGCTCCCTTTCTAATGGCTGCCAGACACTTAGTACTCTGCATCCAGTCCCTGGGGCCTACCTCGCTCCTAGAGAAGGGTTACTTTTGGGCCCCATTTTCTGCCAGGAGAACACCAAAGCCCTGGGGCTGTGGGGGGAGTGTGCGCAGGGGTTCTCAGACTAGAATTCTGGGCTTTGTGCTGTGCCAGGGGTTGATGAACTCAGAGAAAACAGAACAAGAGGTCTCTTCCATGGTCTTCCAAAACAGTGTTCCCTGAATTTACAGTCCCTGTTGGAGAACCCAGCCTGCTTTGGGCTTTGTAGAAGCGGGCTCCTTCAGCCTCCATCCCTCCCCACAGCATCTGTGGCAGTTTTAGCTTCCTCTGTTTCCCCACAGGGTGAATTTCTTTCCTGGACATCAGGCACCAGGAGCAGGGAACAGTCCAAAGGGAGGGGAAAAGCCCTGGAAGCAGGTGGTTTGCATCCAGAGTCCCTGAAAACCAGGGACTTTTTTCTCCCTGAGCTCCCAAACCTCCTAGCCTGACTCAGGTGCTGGTGCTGTGTAGAAAGAAGTCTCAGAATTCCCAGAGAGGGCTAGAAAAACTCTTGGGCCTTTTGACTCACACTGGCTTTGGGCCCTGGCTGTCAACACTTCTGCTGCGTCCTTTTCGTAGCACATAGTGTGACTATGTGTCTGGAGTGGGCTGACTGCTTCAGTACTTGACACTCCCTGTGCCCCTTGGGCCCAGCCCCCTTCTCTTGGTGCCCTTCTTGAGAACTTCCAGGCAGCCTGCTCAGCATCAGGCCAGGGGCCCAGGAGCTGGAACAGGCTGCATTCCTGGGGGAAGGGGAGAGGAAGGGAGGACTTCACAGAGCCCCCTCTTCTCTTCCAGCACAGACCCCATGCTGCCACAGGATGTCCTCCCTTAGCAATGCTGAAGCAGGCCAGCCAACCAGCAGTAGGGCCAGGGACCTAGGGACCTCTCCTGGCCTGCTCAGAACCAAGCCTTCTGTGCTTGGAGCTAGTCCACTGCTAATGGGACCCAAAGTCCCAGCATTTCTAGGGGCCCCTAGAGGACACTGGAGGGGTCCTGAAGGCTAGGTGATCAGGAATGCACCAGAAGCAGCGCAGGAGACTGGGGCAGCCTCTTGGGGTAACTCACCCCCATCCTCCTTCTGCAAAAGTCCCTGCAGGGCTCAGAAGCTTCCAGAGAGCAATCGGGCCTATCAGATTGGAAATTAGGCAGAGGGTGCTGGGGAGGAGCAGGGCCTAGGAGCTGGGGATCCGGGTAATTCCTCCAGCCCAATCCATCCCCATCCCCCAGCCGGGTTTCGGGAAGCTCTCCCAATGAATATTTAATAGCTCAGCTCTGGGCCTGATTGAATTTTAATGTGGGCGACCCGAGCCCTGGAGCCCAAGTCCAGGCAATTAGTCAGGAGCCATTAACGCCGACCGAGCTGATTTATGGGCGGGACCAGGCCCGGGGTGAGAGAGCCCAGGCTACTTGCAGCCGGGGATTGGGCCACAAAGTTGGCCGAAGCAGCCAATCCCTACGACTGTCCCGGCCTGCTTTACATCTCATTTGCATAGCACTGCCAGTGGGCAGACCTGGGCTGCGGCCCGCGGGGAGAGCCCGGGTAGGAACTGGCTGGCGGATGGCTGGGGGCTTGGCTCTCCCGGGTCCTGATTAGCATTTACGGCCATGACAGAAAAAAAAGCTCTGTTTTGCACATGGGACTCGGTCCGACAGTCTCGCTCATCCAGGGCTTTCCTCTCCACCCTAGTAGGACCAGTTCTAGGGGAGAATTCCAAAGGAGAAAGAGCAGCGTGTAGGGCTGGCCTGGAAACTGGGCAGAGTTGCACTTCAGGAACCAACAAAGGGCTCTGCTATAATGGAGACATATTGAGCCGGTATTATATGCTAGGCGCGGTGCTCCCCATCTCCCTGTTCTTCTGCCATCCCCAGCCCCCACGCCCAGCTTCTGCACCGCTGGGGATGGGGGAGGGGGGCTATGGGTTTTCAGGGTGCTGGCTTATCCCCCAGAAGGCCAGGGATGGAGGCAGGGGGCTCTTGGAGGAGCCAGCCCTCCTCCCCTCCCCTCCCCTCCCTGACCTGTGTGAATGAGCTGGGACTCAGCCTGGAGTGCTGTATTGAACTATGCCCGACCCCTTAAATCATAGGTCAAGGATTTAGCTGGCCTGTCTGCTGCCACTCTGGCAGGTGGCCTCCTCCTCAGCAGCCCCCACCCCCTTCCCAGCCCTCCTCCAGCGGGCAGGGCAGAGGAAATGTGGTGAGGACCAGCATCCTTTGCTTAGGAGGAAAGCAGCCCATGGAGCCTTATTTGAACTGGGTTGGGAAAAGCTGTGCTGTGCATGGGGGGGTGCGGTAGGGTGAATAGGGCCCTACCTCATAGGAGACCATGGAGATCTTGGCAGGGCATAGGAGATATGAGTCAAGGAAGGCTTCCTGGAAGAGGCAGATCAGAATAGAGACTGGAAGGAAGGGAGCGTTGGGGTCAAAGAAAAGAACAAGGAGAGGAAACCCTTGGTAGGGAGCATCCTGCTTGAGGCAGGAGAGGGTGAAGTGAAAGCTCAGAAAAGCCCTAAATCAGCTGAGCGTGGTACCCTGGCAGCAGTAGCTGTCTGAGTAGGTGGGTGAGGCACATGCAAAGGATGAGACAAATTTGCTCACTGTTAATGATCACTGCTGTGTGCCAGGCCCTGGGCTAAGCACATTAAGCATGGTACTTGGTATTTCATCCATAGCAACCTAAGAAGGTAAGTATTCTTAGCTAAAAACAAAAAGATAGCGAGGTGCCTGTGGCTTATGTCTGTAATCCTAGCTACTTGGGAGACTGCGATCTGTTGTAGGTTTTTTTTTTTTTTTTTTTTTTTTGCAGTACAGGAGTTTGAACTCAGGGCCTTGAGTTTGCAAGGCAGGTGCTCTACCATTTGATCTTATCTGGAAAAAAATCCATCACAAAAAAAAAGGGCTGCCGAGTAAGTGTGAAGCTCTGAGTTCAAGCCCCAGTACTGCCAAAACCAACAAGTCAAGAAAAGCTGTTTCTCCTCAGGCCTCTGAGAAATCCTCTCAGAATCCCCCCAAAGAACACCCTTTCCTTTTTCATAGGCCAAAATCATGTCATGTGGTCTCTTTGTAAACCCACTGGCAGTTGACTGGAATTCCCAGGCGTGCCAAGAACTAATTAAGACTTACCCAGGGGCTGAGACTAGGCTCAGCCTTCTCTAAAAAACATGGCAGCCTGGGCCTAGAGCAAGATCCAGGTTCTGTCAACAAGAAAGGAGGGTAAGTGTTCCTGGTAGGTAACCCACAGTGACTGCTTTCTCTGCTTCTTCCTCGTTTACAGAAGTCAGATTTTGTGGGAAGACACCCACCCTCCCCGCTCCCCAGGAATGAAACCTGTGTCCAACCCAGTAGTAAACTCCACCAGGCCTGATAATCCTGTCCCTCCAACCAGAGATTGGCTTTAGCATGAGGACAGTGGAGGACACTGCTTGTGGCCACCTCACCTTTATTTAAGGTGAGCCTCGACCTTAAAAATGCTTCTATCACTTCTAATAGTTAGGTCTGGCTGTGTGACCCAATTCCAATCAATGAGCTGTAAACAGAAATGTCCTGTTTAAGGGAAGTGACTCTGCTGCAGAACAACCTTTTGTCCTTCACACTTTTGCTCACTTTGGTCTATAAACATGAATCTGATGGCTGGAACTTCAGCAGCTATTTTGGAATGCAAAGTAAAATTGAGAATAAAATCACGAGATGGGTAGCACCTAAATCCTCCCACATCAGTACTGCCTGCCTCTAAGTTTCTATATGAGAACGAATAATCTTTAATCTTGTTTGAGACACTCTGAGTTCAACTACCATATGTAACTGAACCTAGTCCTAATCAATGCAGGGATACCAGAGGGAAAATCTGGATGTCTCTGAGAAAGGTTTTGTTGTTCTTAGCAGGAGGCATCTGTGAAGAGTTGTCGGGCATATACACAATTGCATCTCAATTTTGTGACTGTTATGATTTGAATATGAAGTGTACCTCAGAAAGGCTCATGTGTTGATGACTTGGTTCCCAGCTGGTGACACTAGAGATCATGAGGATGCTAATCTTATCAGTGGGTTACCCCACTCATAGCTGAATGGACTATTAGGAGGTGAGCTTGGTTGAATGGACTATTAGGAGGTGAGCTTGGTTGGAGGAAGTAGGTCTTTGGGGGACGTGCTTTTGAAGGGTATATCTTGTCCCTGGCTTCCTCCCCCACTTCCTGTTCACCAAGGTGAGAAACTTAGCCCGACACCTGCTCCCTCCATGATGCTCTGCCTCGCCATAGAGCCAGAAACAGTGAAGTCAAGTGGCCATGAGCTGAGCCAAAAGAAATCTTTACTCCTTTAAGTCATTTCTCTCAGGTGTTTTGTCACATCAATGAAAAGTGACTAACACAGTGACCTTGAGAGGAATCATTCAGGGACATGGAAAACACCCTGAGAGTGTTAGAATGCAAAGATGGAAGGAACCTGGGTCCTCGAAAGATGAAAGTGAGCCTCTGAATTAACTCGGGAGCCACCATTTCTCAAGACTTTTTCTGTGACGTGCTGTGTGTTATCAGTTCTAAAATGGAGCTTGCACTTGCTAGGCAGGCAGTCTATGGGCGGCTCCACACTTAAGCATTTATGAAATCAGTATACGTCTTACATTTGATGACATCTTAATCTCTGTCAGCTAGGCAGCCTCTGCAGCTCAGCTATCCTCTCTGCGAGTGTGGACTTGGTGGCTATTCTGGTATCATGACAGGAAGGTCATGACCTCGTGATATTTCACTCTACACTATGGGGAATGACCTATCTGGCTGATAGCTAGAAGCTTTTGATGTCTGGCAAAATTATTTGCCAGTATCAAAACTTGCAGAATGATGTAGGTGGCTTTGAGAACGTTCTGGAGGTAATAGTGGCAGCCTCCAAAATGGTCCCCAGTGGTCCTGACTTCTGCTCTTTATACCCTTGTGCAGCCCCTTCCTGCTTTGTTTTGGGGCTGGACTGTGTGATTAATGACATACAGCAGAAATCATTTCTCGATTCTGATTTTAGGTCATAAGACCGTGGCTTCTCTCTTCAGTGCTCACGTAGGCTCTCTCTGGAACCTCTGAGGTGGAGGCCAGCATTCATGTCAGAAGAGTCAGAAGGTTTACAGAGAAGCCCTTGTAGTGACGACCTGAGGAGCCTGCCAATGGCCCTGCCAATGGCCAACTTGGAACACTGCCAACAGTTGTGGGCATGAACTTGGAAATGGATTCTTCAGCCCCATGTGAGGACTGCCTCTGGAGAACAGCTTGAGTGCAACCTCCTGGGAGACCATCATGAGCTCGAACCACCCAGCTAAGCCACTCCCAGATTCCTGACCCCTGGAAAATATAAAATAAATTCTATTTAAAGCTGCTCAGATTTTTTTTTTTTTTTTGTACTGGGGTTGAACTCAGGGCTCTGCACTTGCTAAACTGGTGCCTCTACACTTGAACCAATCCATCAGACCTTTTTTGCATTGGTTCTTTTTGAGATAGGTTGTCACATTGTGCGTTTGGCCAGGATGGAGATTTTCCTGTTTGTGCTTCCCTGTGCTGCTGGAATGACAGATGAGGGCCATGGAGTCCAGCTATTGGTTGAGATGGGATCTCAGGGACTGGCCGTGGACTGAGCTTCTGCTGATCTTAGCCTTCTGGGTAGCTAGGATTACAGGCATGAGCTGTGACGGTAGTGGTTTTCCTTCTAGTGGCACATGAAGCAGCAGTGGCACCTAAATGGGATGAAATGTGTCACATGTTTTCCCTATTGGAGAGTCATTGTGAGGGGAGTTTCTGGAACTTGCTATAGAGTTTTAACTCAGGAGCATAGGCCTAGGATTGGGGAGGAGGAAGTTAGTAAGGAGAAGGCTGGAAGACATGCATGAAGGAGAGGGGGGAGTGTAGGGCCAGGGCTTGTGACAAACAGGTAAACATCGGTCTCAGAGACCCCCGTTGCTCTCTGTTTGCATTTGTAGGACTCCTTCAACGAGTTACTAAGAGCTCGGGCTCTTGGGCTTCTCATGGCACCTAGCAATGCTGCCTACAAACAAAAATAAGGACCTGACTGACAGTTGCCTATATTTCAACTTTTCTTTGCCCTCGGAGGCTCACGGGTTTGCAGGTGCACAGCTCGAGTAGTAGGAGGAACCTGGAAACCTGCAGCGGGGGTGCTCTCTCAGGGGCACCAGGTGGTCCTCTTAGCTGCCGGTGTAGACATTTGCCCCAGATGTCCAGAACCCAAAAGCTGCACTCGGCCACAGAGGGCTGAGGCTGGGATGCAGTTAGTGTTTGGGGAGGAGTTAGGCTTGGGTCACGGCCAGCCCATGAGCCGATCGAGGGAGCTGCGGTCTCTCGTCCACTTTAGGCCCCGGGCGTTAAGGTCACACACACGTGAAGGGCAGATCCGGGTTTGAAGCGGGCAATCTGGCTCTGTAGCCCGCGCGGGTGGTGGGCACTGCGTTTCGGCGTTGGAAAGCCTGATTCCAGCCCGATCCAGCGTAGGTCAGCAGCGGCCTTCAGGTCGCAGAACTACCGGGTCGCGCGGTGTGGACGCGAGTGCGGGTCCAGGACTCCGCGCCCCATTTCTGCAGCAGGCGCGACTTGCGGCAGGGCGGGGCGGAGCGCACGGACTCGGGACGTCCCCGGCCGCCCTCATGCTCGGGATTCCCGAGGCAGCCATTGTCCCACTGTCGCGGGTCGCTGGCGGCAGCGGGGCGGGGCTTCTCCGTGTCCCCCGCCGCGGTGTGCACCCCGCCTCCCCGCAGTTTCCGGGGCTCCCAGGGCAGAGCTCTGAGGTTCGAAGCCGCTTGGAGAGGCGTGCACCACGCGAGACGTGGCGCGCCGGGGAAGGCCGGCCTGGAGGGCTGCCTGGAGGAGACGCCTCACAGCTAAGTGAGTCTCCCTTCAGGACGGTGTGCTATGGCAGTGATCGGACAGGAGCTCAAAGGAAGGCCTTACAAGCTTATTCATCAAGCTTTTATTTCTGGGGAAAAACAACAACAACAACAAAAGGAACTCGGTAAATTAATTCTTGCATGTCCACATAATGGAAAATTAAGCTGTCAGCAATGATGATGTGGTGTGGATGCATTTAGACAGGAAAAGGTGCTCAAAGTGTTTGTCTACTGAGAAGCAGATTGTAAAAGATTGTACAGCTCTCTCCACTCACACAATCCCACCCACGTTTATATCTGGCCTGCTCCAAAAGGTTACCAGAAGTAACCTCTGGGTGGTGGGATGAAAGGTGTATGACTTTTTATTTTCTTGTTTTGTGCTTATCTATGTTTTCTGATTTTGGGGGATGGGGGATGGGACTGGGGTTTGAACTCAGGGCTTTGCACTGGCAAAGCAGGTGCTCTACCACTTGAGCCACACCTCCAGTCCATTTTGCTCTGGTTATTTTGGAGATGGGGTCGCGCAAGTTTCCCCGGGGTTGGCCTAGAACCAAGGTCCTCCTGAACTCAGCCTACTAAGTAGCTAGGATTATAGGTATGAGCCACCAGTGCCTGGTTAATTTTCTCACTTTTATAAAAAGTGTTTCATTACTTGTTTAACCAAAGTGTGTGTGTGTGTACATGTATCTACCACAGGCTGCTCTGTCTGGGTTCCTGTCCATCTCGCCCCGAGGGTAGGTAAGACAGAAGCCTTACAAAAATAAGCATCAGGACACAATGCTGACCGTGGGAATCCTGGACCCCGGGGCCAGTCCTGGAGGATCCACAACCTATTCTGGCTGGCGTCTTTTTATTCTTGCTACATCCTCTAAAATCATTTTCTTTTTTTTTTTGTCTTCTTTTGGCAGTACTGAGGTTTTGAACTCGGGGCCTTGCTGTTGTTTGCTAGGCAGGAGCTCTACCACTTGAGCCATGACCCAGCTCAGTTTTCTTTTAGTTATTTTTCAGATAGGTTTTCAAGTTTTTGCCTGGAGTGGCGTCAAACCTCAATCTGCCTATGCCTCCCACATAGCTGGATGGCAGGCACATACCACTGTGCCCAGCTTGTTTGTTGAATGACATGGGGGCTTGCTAACTTTTTGCCTAGGTTGGCCTCAAACTTCAATCCTCCTGATTGACTCCTTCCCTGCCTGGGCCATGCTGGGAAGGCATCCTGGAGGAGAAAGCTGGAAGGCCCAGTTAGAAAGGGAGGAGGCTAGGGCAGAAGGGAGAGGAGGGGGAACTGCTGGGGAGTTTAAGTACAACCAGATGTGCTGGCAGCCTCCTGTCAGGCCCAGCCCCAGAGAGAGGGCAGAGTGGGGGTGGGGAGCTTCTAGGCTCCTTGAATTTCCAGTTCCCCATGCTGCCTGTGTCTGAGTTTGAGGGAAGGCAGAATGTAAGAGTGGGTCCTGCAGGATCAGGTGGAGTCTTCTGCCTTTGAACAGGGTGGGGTGGGCTCTAATAAGCAGAGTTCTGGGCTCCAAACCCTGGATTTTTTTTTTTTTTTTGGAGGGGGAAGAGTGAGGATTAGAAGGGCTCTGGTGTGGAACTACTAGCTCTGCAGTGGGCAGGGGACAATTAGGGGTTTCACAGAGGAGGGCACATCTGAGCTGGGTTCTGAAGGATGAATAGGAGATCACTAGGCAGAATAGGGAAATGAGATTACAGGCACAGAGACTCTGAGGTATTAAAATGGTGTGGGTGTTTAGTGAAAGGTTCTGTGGGACTTTAAGGTACACTGTGAGATCAGTTTGGGGTGCTGACCTAAAAAGGCCATGCTGCAGGATGGGGGTGGGTGGGTAAGCTTCTGTTTATAGGCCAACAGGAGGACCCAGTGGGGATGAGATTTTGGAGATGAAGTATTAGGGTCCTCAAGTAGAAGTGGGGGTTGATTGCTTACTCTAAGTCTTGAGTGGCCTGATGGAGGTAGGTCTGCCTGGAGATCGGAGCACTTTTTCTAGGAGCCTTCAGGCTAGCTGGGAGGATGGAGGAGACTGGACCAGACAAAGCCTGTGGCTCAGGGGGAATACAGCTAGACTAAGTTCACAAACAGCAATGGGGGGACAGGGTTGGGGAGGCACTGGCACTGAAGCCCAAACAGCCAGAAAGAGCAGAGAGAGCAGCCTGAGCCAGAGCCAGAGTGGGGCAGCAGCCAGCTGGGTGTGGTGTCCAATGGGCACACACCCTAGTCCCCCAGCCAGGACACATTTCCTTCCTTTCCTGCCCATAATGGCTCCTTGAGTGGCCAGCTAGAGGACCACAAAGAGAGGTCTCCCGCCCTTTCCTCTTCCTCTCTTCCATTTCTTTCTTCCTTCCTCCCCCCACCCCATCCTTCCCTTGCCTTTCCTTCCTCACCCCACCTGTTCCTCTGTCCCTCCCTCCCTCTCTGGTTTCTACTGCCTCCCTGATGCTTCTCTCCCTCCCTCCCAAACCCTTAAACCTCATTCTCTCTGAGTAATTATTTTTCTGCATGGTTTTGGAAAGGCCTTGTTGAGTCTCTGGGCCAGGACAACCTACAGACATACACCCCCACACACCCATGCGGGCATACACTCACATTCATGGGCCAGCACTTAGCTGCACACCTGAGCTCAAGTCCCTGCCTCCAGAGGTGGGTGTACATGGGGGTCTCCACTTGGGTGTGATGTGAGCCAAAGAGCTGGGAAAGGACAGGGGACTCTTGCAGAAGCCATACATTACGCCATCATTGCCACAATTATTATCCAATCCTTTGCTGGGCACCTGACCTGCCTGGGAATGATGATGATGATGATGATGACCTCAGCAGGGGGCTTTCAGGGAACAGATCCTTTGCCTGGGGGCAGCTAGGAGAGGGGTCAGCCAGGAGTCCTCAGAGATTAGATCCCTAGGGCCCTGCCCTTGGGCCAGAGGTAGAGATATGACGAAGGACCATTTGCCAGGACTGAGGATCTGCTCAGGAGGCCACATGATCTATTAACAGGACTTTAATGAGCTCACCATTGCCCGAGCACTGGTGCAGGTTGGGGGTGGAGGGGTGAAGTGAACAACTCACCCCCACCTGCTAAATAAAGCTCTGAATGTGACACTTGGCAGTGGTTCTTCCAGCAGGCAGGCTTTACCTGATGGTGTCCATGAAAGCCTCTGCAACGTGCAGAGTAAAGTACCAGATAAACTGGCAAGGCCTTCCTGAAGTTTCAACCCCTCCTTCCCACAGCACTGAGAGGCCCTTGCCCTGAAGGATAAGGAGAAAGAACTGGATCTCTCTATGATCCAGGTGAGCACAGTAGCAATTCCTTGAAACTGGGCCCCCTCAGAGCAAGGCCACTCCTGACATGACCCCAAGTGGAGCCTAAGGGCTCCCTTAGCAATCCCTTGGCTCCTGTGGACATTGACCTTTCCCTTAACTCGAGCCTGATGGGTGGGGTGGAAAGGGTACAGTGGATTTTAGGTCCAGCTTTGCTGTGTGACCCCAACCATGCCACCTCCCGTCTCTGGGCCTTAGATGCTCATCAGTACAGAAATACTGGATTCAAGGAGTTCTTTCCTGTTTTGTTACCACGGGATCATTCCTCCAGCCAGGAGCTCTGCCCTGCTAAGATGGTGGCTAGGACTCCCTTCCTCCTGCCCTTCTAATTTTGAAGCCAGAGGCTGTCCCCGCACTTGGCCTAGGCACATCTTTCCATATATGGGCTGGGGAAATAAAAAAAAAGTTGTCGAGGGCCTCACCCTTCCCTTTCCCTGACTGGCACCTACAGGTGTGCCCATGGGGCCTGTCACCCTCCAGAGCCTCCAGAGGAATGGTTATCAGAAGGGTGCAGGGGTGTTGCAGAATTCTGAAAAATGCAGAGGTCAGAGCCCTGTTCTGCAGGCTGGAGGGTGAGGGCCACACAGGCAGAGCCCTTAAGCACTGCCCATGGATGGGGACACTGATGTTCTTTTCACGCTCAACCTCTCCTCCACATGCTTCTCTGGATCCTGGTCTTTAGGGCCACCGGGGCCTTGAAGTCTGTGCCTGGCGACTACCCTGGCTACACTGGGACATCCCCGAGGGCAGGGAGGCCTTTACGCTCTGTTGGATCTTCCCGGAGCCTAGGCCAGTGCTTGGCACAAAGCAGGCGCCCAGCGTGTGCCTGTTGAGTGAACGGAGCGACCGCTGAATGCCTTTGGACTCCAATAAGCCGACTAGGAGGTCTCCTGACCGCCTCCCGCCATTCATCCTGCTGGCCCACTGTGAAGGCCGCCTCCTTGGGGAAGTCCTCCAGGGAAGCGAGCCGTTTGCAAGTCTGATCGGGGTTCGCCCTCCTCTCCCCACCCTCCCGCACTTGCCTGGCAGCGCGTCCCGCCCTCGGATCCCGCACGCAGTAGGTGCGCAGCTCCCCGGGGGCGGGGAGGTCCGCGCGAGTCAATAGAGCTGGGGCGGCGCGGGTCCTGGGAGACGGGCTCTCGGCCGGCTAGCGGACGGGGCGGGCCCGGGCTTGCCGCCCTCCCCTTTGCCCTTCGACCCAGGAAGCCGCTCACACCCCGTGGACACGCTCGGCGGCCCGGAGCTCAACCCGGGCCTCCCCGCCTCCCCACCCCTCCGCGCCCGCGGGCCTCCACCCCGGCCCCACTTCCCGCTCCGACGGCCGGGAAGGCGGGGGCGGGCGGCCTGAGAGCGCAAGGACACTTTCCGCACCAAGGGTCATTTGCTCTTTTTTTTTCCCCCTCGGTGGCTAATTTCTTTTAGAGCTTGGGAGGAGGGGCGGGGCCGGGCGAGCCCCGGGGAGGTGGGGGCGGGGCGGGGGCGAGGGGCGGGCGGGGTGGGGAGGGAGGGAGGGACCGGCCCTCGGGAGGGGAGGAGCAGGGGAAGGGGAGGGGAGCCAGGGCCCGCGAGGGAGGGCGCTGGGGGCGGGCGAGGGGAGGCGGGGGTGGGGGTCCTGCCTGCTGGGGGAGCCGGGGCCGCCCCTTGTCCGGCCACCCCCACTGCCCAGTCCCGCTCCCGGCCGCGGCGGCCGCAGCAGCAGCAGCGGCTCCAGGATGGTGAGCGCCGCTGCCCCCCAGCCCCGGCCTGTCGCCCCCGGCCCGCGTCCCCGCCCCGGTCCCTGGGCCGGACGTCCCCCCAGGCCGCGCACACTCACCTAGGACCCGGCCGGGATGCCGAGGTACGGGTCGCGGGCCCGGGAGGGGGCAGGTACGGGAGGGAGCGCGCGGGTTGGCCGGGGTCAAGGGGTTGGTGACTGTTGGGTCGGGGTGTCCGGAGCTTTGTCCGCAGGCTCGGGACCGTGCGAGGGCCCGAGAGGGCGGGGGCTGTGGGTCGCGGGGTTCAACTAGGAGGAGGTCGGAGGGCAAGGCCAGCAAGAGACCCGAACGGGTGCGTGGGAGCCCAGGGTCACTTCCCGGGGGGGAGGGGGCAAGCAGGGTAGGGGATCGTCGCTCAGCCGCCGACGGGCACCCGCTTAGTCGCCCCCACTGGTGCCGAGGCGGTAGCAGCAGCAGGCAGCCGGCTCTGGGGAGTCTGCGGGGTTGGGGGGAGGGTAGGAGGCAGGATTTGCGGGTTCGGGTCTCGGAAGGATCCTGCGGCCGGAGCCCAGGGCCGGCCCGCAGGCCCCTCCCACTCCGTCAGGTCTTTGTCCAGCGGCCCCTGTGCGTGTGGGAGGGGGTGGGGGCTGGGTTACTGGCCTGGAGATTCCCCAGCATCGTGTCGGGGCAGTGACAGGAGAATGAGGCTACTTCGGTCCCAGCGCCCCCAACGTACACGCACTCATTCCTTTCCTCTGGCCCGGTGGAGCAGAGCCCCCATCTCAGGGTTAGGGTGGTGCACCAAGCTGCGCGTACCTCCACCCGTGGGCTGTTGGCCACGAGACCCCCCCTGAGCTCCCAGCTCTCTAGAGAGAGCCCCATAAACTTCTCCACTTAAAGACCCTCTCCTGGTTTACTCGGATTGCCATGAAGGAGCCCCCTCTGAAGAGGGTCTTCTGCAGAGTGCCGAGCACACAGTAGGCGCTCTGCAAATGTTGGCTCCCCTCCCCGGCCATTCCGCTTTGGTGTCCCGGCTGGTGGAGGGCCTGTGGAGGGGTCTGTGCGGGGGAGAGGGCGAGCGGCCTGGAGCCTGCGCCCCGCGGCGGCCCGGAGCGCAGGGGTGGGTGGACGGGTGGGTGGGCTGTTAAAGGGATGGTCACTAAATCAGGATTAGGCCGTGGGGCTGTCAGGCTGCCGGCCCTGTCTCCATGGATACCTAATTTGGAGGAGAATAGAGGACGGAAGAATGTTTGTGTTGTCGCACGGGCTGCGAGGGCTCCTGCCCTCGGCTTCGCAGCGAGGAGTGGGGACCCAGTTGTAGCCCCACTCTCGGCTTACGAAGTAGGGGCTTCTTGGTCCCTGGATTCGGAGTGTTTCCGGGAGCCACTGAATCTTAGGAGTGGAGGGAGAGATGCTGGAGTCGAAATACCTCCGACCCTGCAGAGGTAGCCCTGTGGACCCTCTCGGGGTCCAATCCGAACCTCCTGAGCATCCTTCCGCAACCGTCCTCCTCTCTGAGCCTCTTGGGCCGGGAGCTAACGCCGTTTCCTGTTGTGCCTTAGCCCCCTCAAGGACCGATGCTCAGGGCAGCTCAGCGCTGTGGAGCGGGTACCCGGCTGCACTGAGAGCTGCGGGGCAGGGGGCGGGGCGGGACTTCCTGGGGTGGGCGAGGAAAGGGGTGGGGCTTACCGAGCTGGCAGGGCTGGACGGGGATGACAGGCCTCATACATAAATCCCCCTTTCCCATATTTAACACCCTTTCATTTATTTCCACTCGGTCCCATTGGTGTCCGCAGCAACCAGAAGCGACTTTCATGCTGTTGCTGGAGCGTCTTCTGGAGGAAGTCCTCTTGGGTCCAAGGGTATTTAGCTGTGTGGGGTGTTAAACTGCCCCTGGTGAGGCCCAGATAACCCCCAGTCTTCAGGGTTTCCCATCACCCCAGGAGATGAAGAGGGGGGCTGAAAGACACAGAAATGACTTTGGCCTCCAAGGCCCTGCTCCATTCTCTGACTCTGGGGAGGTGGTGGCCTGTGCTGAGGGTCCTCTGATTGCATAATTCCAGTACACAGCTAGAAGAAGGGAAGGGAGAGGAACCCAAACTGCAAGACCCCTTCCTGCCTCCCTCCTGGTCATCCATGGCCACAGCTTTTTATGGATCAAGAGTCCCTCCCCTCCCCTGCCCTGGCTGCTGCTTTATTGCTGAGATCTCAGGCTCTCCACGCAATTTCACGCCTCTCTGCTTTTGCTCCTGCTGTTCCCTCAGCCAAATGCCTTCCCCATTGTCCCCGTCTTGCCACAACCTCCTCATTCTTCAAGGCCCTGCTCAGATGCCACACATCCCCTATGTAGCCTCCCCAGAGGCCCCCCCTTGTCACTTGCTCCTCCCTCCAGTCTCATAACCTGTGCCTCTCTTCTGCCTTTGTGGCTGAGCCCAAACTAGGCTTTGCCTCTGGGAGGCCAGAGGTGGAGCAAACACTCCCTTGCCCCTGGCCCTACAGGGCTTGGCACCTTGTGGGTGCCCCATAAATATTCGTTGGGAGCCTTTTTGGTGGGGGGATTGTAAGGACCTTTTTTGCAAGGCAACCTGCAAGGCATGGGATCTAGACATTTTCAGATGAGTGGCTCTACCCTCCTGGGTGGTGGAGACCCCTGGGTGGTTCTGTTCCTCCTCCTCCTCCCCCTCCTCCTCTTTGATGACCCTCCCCACCCTCTAAGTCTGGGGAGGACTTTGCCCCTTCCCTTCCCTACAGACCAGCATTCTTTCCCCGCCATTATCATCCCGTTAAACAGAGAGGCCAGTCAGGAGCCATATGGATCACATTAACAATTGCTTATTATCTGGGCCAAGACTCCCCCACTCTCCACCAGCAGCTCTACTGCTGCCGTTGCTGGGCCCTTAAGAGCCCTATCTCCCCTCCCCCCACCACTGGTCAGCCCAGGAGGGCAGGGGACAGACTGGTCTCCCTCACTTCTAGCAGAACTGTGCCTCTTCTTGACTTGGCAGTTAATGACTCCTTCACCCTATTGAATGGAAACCAGTCTCCACAGGAGCGTGACTCAGTTTGCAGGGCTGCATCTGGGAGAGGGAAACCCAAGGCCTGGCTGCACCTGTGGTCTGCTGGCTGAGCATCCCTGCTTGCCAGTGTGTGTGTAGGGGTGGGGGGGCGAGCCACACCCAACAGACCACGGGATGTCCTGGTATTAGATGGCAGTTTTTTCCGTCTTACTCTTGGGTTAGCCTGCTTTCTTTTGGGCCTGGAGGGCTAATGAGGGAGATCAGGACGGAGAGGTCCTGCCTCTCTAGATCCAAGTCTTTCCCTATAGTCAAAGAAGCCAGAAATAGGGCTAGGGTACAGCTCAGTAGCAGAATGCGTGCCCTGGGTTCCATCCTCAGCACTGCCAACAACAACAAAATCCAGTCTGGGGTCCATAACTTTTTTTTTTTTTTTTGATTTACAGAGCCCTCAGAGAAACTGATGAAAACTGTCCCCAGAAAAGTGTACCACCATTGACACCAGACTTTGTATTCTCCTTTAGAGGCTCCCTGGAGCCCTGAAGCCCTTAGGGACCCTACATCCAGAAACCTAGCCCAGCCCCTCTGAGGTGGTGAGGGCAGAGTCTGATCTGACCTCCAGTCCATGGCCTGCTTCATGTCCTTGGTTCTGGCAGGGGGACAGCATGAGCCACAGGCCAGGGGTGGGTGATTGAGGTGCTGGGCCAGCCTTCAAGTGGGAAGGTTCATACTACCTGGGTCAAGGTTGGGTTGGTCACCTCATCTCCCACTGTGTGGCCTGGAGAGAGACTATGTAGGGATTTTGTTGTCTTAGGGTCTTCTTGTCTTGAGCAAGGATGAGTGGCAAGAAAGTCTAGCTCTTCTGGGAGCATTTCATAAGGACCATGGCAACTCAGTTAATACTTCTCTAGCACTTACTAAACAGTCTTCTCTGTAAGGTGGACTAAGAATGGCGTCCTGCTTATAAGCATCGTAGTGAGGATTCAATGAGGTGGAAGCTGGGGGACCTGGATTCTGGTTTTGAATAACTGGTTCAATGAGGATTGGGAAGAAACCCAAGTCAAAGTACTCAGGGCTGTGAGTGCCGTGAAGGTGACACTTCCCTGTTTTGCCACAGCGAGGAAAGAGACTGCACTGGGCCCCACCCAGGTGCCTTGCTGTCTTGTTCTTTCCTACAGAAGTGTGGACAGTCAGCCTTTGGAATTCACCCGAGGGACTGGAGCTTGGCGGGGAGTTCTCAGTGAATGGGAGAACTGAGCCTTGACCTCAGCCCCATTTTATGATGACCGGTCCTGGCCCCCACTGTAGGGACCAAGCCCTGCATTGACCCTTCCTGCCACAAATCATGTGTAACACTGGACAAGTGGCTTCATTTGTTTCAGTCTCAGTTTCTTCATTTGCAAGAATGGAGTAAAAGCCTCCCACGATGGTGAGATGGGCCCTAGCTTCACTTGCTCCTTTGTGCAGTATGTGCTCACTTCTAGAGCCCAGGGATTCCAGAGAGCCACCTCTCAGGGTAGGAATAAGGAGAAGAGGACATGTTCAGCTTCTGGCCACGTACAGCTTGGCCATGTCATCTTTGAGGCCCCCTCCAAAGTAGTCAGGGCAGAGAGTGGGGCTCAGGAGTGGACAAGAGGAGAGCCAGGAAAGATGCTGGGAGATGGAAGCCTGCCTTCCTCTGTTCCCTTTCCGTGCCGGGGCAGACTATCTACTATGTCCACCATTTCCCAAGGCCCTGGGTGTACCTTGGCCAGGTTCTAGAGTGTGCCCAGTAAGGGTCACAATTCCCCCCACACCCACTGGGAACCTATATACCAGGCCCTGAGCTGGAGTTTTCACCCCTGGGAGTCTCCGTTAACAAATCTCCACCTTTCACCTGGCCAGAAAGTGTCAGGAAATGTCCCCAGCCCTGGTGTAGCTTTGCCATAGGCTCTTAGCCTAAATGGTAACTGCCAGGTTCTATGTATTTTATCCAAGTAGCCATTCATTCAATATTTTTTATGTGGTACCACCTTCAAGGAGCTTAGAAGATGTTGGAACCAGTGAAGAGACAAAGGGACAGACCATACTTTTAGGACCACTGCCCCTACATTTCCTGAGTAGAAAAGGGAGCCACCAAAGGCATGTGGGCTGTGCAGTTGCACGCTCAGAGCTGTGCAGAGCATACTAGATGGTCTGCAGTAGAGAGGCTATGGCGGGGAGGGCCAGCTACCCAACAGCAGGGCTTTACCCCTGTGGATGACTGGGGAGGTTATTGTCCTGGGGGAGATCTGTCAGTGGAATTAGCAGGAGACTGGGACAAGAGTCACTGCTTAGAGCTAGTCCACCTGCGACTCACTGCCCTGTTTGACCCTTGCATGCTCAAGAATCTAGGGAGGTGTTTGTTCCCTGTAGGTAAGTGGGGAAAGAAAAGTGGTGGATTTAGGTTAATTCCTGCCCTTGTCCCCACCCAGCCTGCAGGTTGGCTTCTGTTGGGGCAGTTGGGCTCCCTGGGGACTCTGACCACCAAACATGCCGCCGCAATTCAGAGACAGTGCTTCATGGGTGGCAGGATGGTTTAGTCCATTTTCTGCTACTATGACATGTCGTAGATTGGGGAATTCATAAAGTTTGTCTGGCCCATGGCTCTGGAGGGAGGCTAGAAAGTCTTAAGAGCATGGAGTCAGCCTCTGACGAGCTTTTGGCTGGGCACAACATGGTGGAAGGGCGCGCGAGTGTGAGCCAGATGGAATGGCCTGACTCATCCTTCTACCAAGAAGCCCACTTCAGTGATAACTGGCCCTCTCCTGCAGTAATGCTATTTGTCTTTTTTTTTTTGTCATGCTGGTGATGGAACCCAGATTCTGTGCACCCGGGCAAGTGCTTTACCACTTAGCTACATCTGCAGCATGACCTTAATCCACTCTTGAGGGCAAAGCCCTCATGGCCTCATCACCTCTTAAAGGTCCCATCCCGATAGTGTTACAATGGCAATTAAATTTCAGCATGAGTTTTAGAATGACATGCACCGGGCCTTCTCTTCTAGGAGGGGGGCTTCCTTTCCAAGCAGACTGTGTCCCGTATGACCTGGCCATTCTTATGAGCCCAGGGATTCCACTCTGTAGCCCTCTTCAGGCCTGAGTTTTAAAGTTTGAGCCCCTCATGGAGAAAGATGGAGCTGTCTTGATGGAGTACTGGGGTAGGAGGAGGCCAGGAGTTCAGTTTGGTACATGTTGAGTGTACAGTGTCCAGTAAACACCCACATGGAGAAGCCAAGGAACTGCCCAGAGGAGGGGAAGGGCCTTCCTGGGCCTGGGAAGACTCCTCCAGCAAAGATAGCTTCTGCTTACCAGTGTCCTGCTGATGGGGAGCTCAGCACTTCCATAGCTTCTAGAACTTGCAGGTTCCTGACAGAGCCAAGGTCTTCTATGAAGCCAGAAATCTTTTATAGAGCATTTGCTTCTTTTGAGGGAGTGGAGGATAGTGACCCTAACCAAAATTTGGGAGTTTCACCTTGAGGCCTAAGCTCCTCAGACCTGGGCAAGAACTTACTTGGTCTCAGGAGAACAATCTTGAAATGTGCTAAGCTCTGGGGTTTGAGGCCAAGTATGGGAGGGGGTGAAGGAAGAAGGACTAAGGGGGAGAGGGGAGGCTGATGAGGGTAGGAATCTACCAGTACCCCATTTTTTTAAGCTGTTAAGTGGGAATAGCATTTCATGAGAGGCAGAGAAGCACGTGGAGCCAGACATCCTGGGTGGGTGGCCCCTGTCCTAGCCTGGTGACTCAGCTAAGAGAACTGTGGGGTACGTAAGGCCCTGTTCCTCTGTTGAGCATCCCACCCAGGAGCAGGCAGCTTTTGCCTAGCACCCTTCCCCAGTTTGTCCTGCTCTCTCCGTGCCTATGGCCCTGCAGGTGTGGGGCCACCCCTTTGAGGACAGCACTACCCATTCACACTCAGGTGAACCGGCCAGGCTACATAGCTGAGTGACTCAGCTCAGCACCCCAGGGCTGGGGAGGGACTGCAGCAGCCCCAGGACACCTGGGTGGGCCGCCAGAGCCTGTTTCCTCACCTTTGGTCAGACCCCTGTGGAGGCGTGTCTCACCCATCCCCATGCATAGGGAGGGGGCATAGTGGGAGTCAGGGAAATAGATCACCCAGATGTTAAACTTAAGCTCTTTGGAGACTGCATGCCACCCAAATGGACTCAAGGCTCCTGGATCCTAAGCCTGGCTGGGCAAAGGGGCAATGGAGGGGCTTGGAGAGACCCTGGGCTTTTGGCTCATGGCCCCTGAGGAGGTCACAGATAGAATTGTTCTCCATTGTTTTCATTCTCTTTGTAGATCCATGTATTTTTATTTTATACGTTAAAAAAGTGTTTTTGAGAACAGCCCACAGGTTTCCCAGCTACAAAAGGGGCCTATGGCTCAAATCTGGCAAAGAGCCCTGACCACGTCCTCCATCCCAACTCCTGAGCAAAGGTGAGCCCCAGCATACACCCACCCTGAGGGGTCACAGGCCCTGAAAAGGTCTTGCCCAGTGCAAGATAGCAGTGGCTTCCAACTGGACCGAACAACAGGCAAATATCTCCTTCCCTAGGTGCCTGTGTCTGCCTCATGCCTCAGCTCCTTGCGTTATCAGTTCTCCAACAGCCTGGTGCCAGCTATGCTGCTGTCTCCACACGAGGGTGAGGACTTGGGACTGGAGGCATGGTTCAAGTGAAGCCTTGAGTTCAAACCCTAGGCCTACCAAAAACAAGAAAGAGGGTGAGGAACTTAGCTGGGAAGGGAATTGATTCCAGGTAGAGCACAGTATTCAAATGCAGGTCCTTGACTGCAATGAAAAAAACTAATCTTAAAAAAAAATTAATTACAGAGGCGGGAGTGTAGCTCAGTGGTAGACTGCATGCTTAGCATGTGCAGAGACTTAGATTCAATCCCCAGGAAAGCAAAAAAAAAAAGAATTACAGTTGTCCTTCCTGGTATCTGCAGGGGATTGGTCCCAGGACCTCTGTGGGCACTGAAATCCTAGGAGGATCCATGTGGATATCAAAATCCATGGATGCCCAAGTCCCTTATACAAAATGGTATAGTGGGTTAGAGGTGTGGCTCAGTGATACAGTGCCTGCCTACCAAGTGCAAAACCCTGACTTCAAACCCCAGTATCGCCAAATAAAGAAAGGAAGAAATGGTGTAGTGTTTGCATAGAACTTACGCATATCCTCCTATATGATATATGCCATCTCTAGATTACTTATAATACCTAATACAATGTGAATGTCTTGTAAATAGTTGCCATACAGTATTTAGAGGATAATGACAAGAAAAAAGTCTGGACATTGAGTACAGACGCAAATTTTTTTCTTGAATATTTTCCCTCTGTGGTTGGTTGAATCTGAGGATGCAGAAGTGGTGGCTCCAGAGGGCTGGCTGTATTAAGACAACATAATTGTTACTATAAAACAGTATGGACAAGCCTTGCTCCAGGACCCTGCCTTTCCCTGCTTAGTATCATATATGGGAGGGTGACGAGGGAAGGAAGGGTGGGAGAAAGCAGCAAGGGGCACTGGGTCAGAGAACTCTCACTCATGCAGAAGTTCACAGGCAGGGGGTGAGCAGGGGAGGGAACCTGGAGCCATTTAACAAGTGATGTCAGCTCAATAAGGCATTTAAGTGGCAGGACAGAGGTGCTAGGGGACTTGCCCAGAGAGGGATCCTCAGCGTCAAAGTGACTAAAAAGCCTGGGTGCACACCACCTGCAGAATGTGCGGAGAGAAACGAGATGGAGCAAAGGCCTCGCAATGTGGCCATGTGAGGCCCAGAGAATGGACTAATGTAGCTGGAGGGGCAGGAAGGAGTCTCAGGCTGGAACAAAGGAAGAACCCTGGCTATGCTGAGGGTTCTGTCTCCCCTTTGTGGTCTGCGAGATGGGTTCTGTGTTTTGGATAGGTAGACCTCCCTGGCAGTGAGGCAAAAGAGGAGGTAGGAGAGCAGGGAGCAGAGGGAGTGAGTTCAGAGGTGGGGACAGCTGTGTTGAGTTTTGTGGGTCATTTCAGAGAGAATGTTAATGGTGACCACCTTGATGGGTGATTGCAAGAGATGGTGACATAGGGCCTCTGGGGTCTCAGCCTATGGACTCTAGAGGAAGAGAGCAGAGATGTTTAATGGTGCATATTAAGTCAAACTCTCTGTGGGCCCTACAGATTCTTACCTAGATTCCTAGAAATTGTAAGATTCCCAGGGGCAGTGAGAACAGGCTTAGCATGAAGTTTGGTCTGGGCATTATGTGCTCTCAGGAAGGACTTGAAACTAGGTGCGTATGGCTCACACCTGTAATCCTAGCTACTCAGGAGGCAGAGATCAATCAGGAAGATCATGGTTTGGGGCTAGCATGGGCAAATAGTTCTCAAGACCCTATCTTGAAAAAACTCATCACAAAAAAGAGCTGGTGGAGTGGCTCAAGGTGTAGACCCTGAGTTCAACCCCCAGTAATTCAAAAAGAAAAAAAAAAAAGGACCTGAAGTTGGGGCAGGTGATGTTGCCTGGGCAGATTCAAAGGAGATGCTAGGGGCATGGCTCAAGTGGTAGAGTGCTTGCCTAGCATGCATGGGGCTCTGAGTTCAATTCTTAGTACTAGGAAAAAAAGTGACAAAAAGGGGATCAAGGCAGGGCAGGGCCGTAGGTCTCCTCCCTCTATTGGCGGAGGAGAAGCTCCTGGACGATGTCTGGTGAGAGATGTCACAGGATGCAGGTCAGGGGGCAGGGTCTGGCTGGGATATCCTGGGAAGCTATGGTTTGGGACTCAGACTGCATTTTCAACAATTGTCAGCTGGTCAAGGAGCGCACTTCTGTAGGAGAGTGTTCTTTCGGGGCAAGGAGTAGCTCACAAGTTACATTTCTCTCCTGGGAGTCACCTTCAAACCTGTTGGATCCTTCCTGCCAGAAGACAACCCCACATCCACAGCTCTCCCAGGTTGAAGGACCAAACCAGCCTTTGAGGGACCTATTTAGTGGAGTAGGACAGGCCTGATGCTCCCTGTCTTAGCCGTGGGCCCCCCCTCAACGCCTCCAGCCTTTTCATTTGCTCAGCTTTGAGGGGTGCTGCCCTCCGTCCAATTCCATACTGGGGGAAACAGATCCAAGCATTTGTCCCTAGTCTTAGGGGCTGATTCCACAGCTGAGCCTACAACAAATGGGCCATGGGAAGGAAGGACTGTGACCTCCAGGAAGTCTCCTGGCTTGCTAGAGTGTGCTTACAGACTTCCCGCTCTCTGGGATGGTCAGTGTTTGGGCTGGCCTTCAGATACCTGCCTTACTCAGGTCCATAATGGGTCTAGGCTGTCATGGGGCGGGGGAGGGGAGAGTGCAGTCTGCCAGGGGAGAAGAAGGGAAGGCGTGTGCGCCACTGTGGAGGCCCCCAGGTAATTCCCCATACCATGATGGAGAGCAGGCCTCAGACTAGTATGCAGTGACCTCTGGACCTGCCCTTCCAGCCCTCTGGGAAACGCAGAGACAGGGCTATACTAAGTCCCTCTCCACCTTGTCCCCAGGCTTCAGGAGTAACTCTGTCCTAATCTGTTTCAACTGTAGCTTGAGGGTGGTGAGAAGGGTGGGCTCAGCTATCCTCAAAATGATTCCCAGTCCCAACTCTTACCTGGCCTCGGTGGACTTGTGAGGATGCCCTTTGGCCCATCTCCAGCAGGTGTGAGGAAGCTCCCAAATTAGCTGTTGCTCCTCTCAGATGTGTGGCTGATCACCTGGAGCCTCTCTTGGATGCTATTTGGTTCAGAGAAGAATACTTGTTAGCTAGAATGGTTTTCTTTTGCTCAAAACTCAGGCGGGAGGTAGACAAATTTGTGGGGAATCTAGGCTGGTTCTCCCTGCTTAGCTTCCCTAGGGAAATGGCTTGGGGTGGCCCTGAGTTCCTGGTTGTTGCCCCACCTCAGAAGCGAGATGGTGGGAGGACAGGGCTTAGAGCTTCCTCCAGAAAGGACAGCGCCTGGAGGAGGCTCATGGGAGAACAGTGTAGGACTGTTGGGAAGAAGGGGGCAGGGAGGAGAGGAGGGTTTGGGAGCTGGAAAAGTGATTAGCAGCTCTGATGAGGTTGAAGTAAGGCCTGGCAGCCCCAGGGCAGCAAGGAGAGGAGAAAAGAGCTGTGATTCATCCAGGGTAGACAAAGGTGCCTACCAGGCCAGGCATGCTCCCAGAATAGCCAGACTACAGGAGGCACAGGCAGGTCCCTGAGCTCTTGGGGTAGGACTAAGTCTTCCCAAAATGTTGAGAGCCTGTGCCCAGCATCCAACTGCAGGTTCTCCAGGACCTTCTTCAAGAGCGGGGGAGGTCTGTAAGCCACCTCTAACGTCCTGGAGTAGTAGATAGGCTGTTTGATCAGTGAGTGTGTAAAATGGGATTTTATGGATTGCTTACTCATTGCTGGAGCTGGGGCCCCCAAATTCCTCTGTGCCCCAGAATCTTAATCTGGTTCTGAGCTTGCCCCCGGGAGGCGGAGGGAAGGCCACCTCCCACAGACCCCCACTCCTACTGCTGTGGTCCTCCCAAGCCAGGCTTTGTCAGTGGCAGGTTGAGCGGTTCAAATGTGCTAATACACTCCCTGGGGGCGCTGGACAGTGGGACTTACCCTTCAGGCTGTGATTGGCCAGGGAGACTATGGGAGGGGGTTGTGGTAGCAGCTGGGAGTGTGTGTGTGTGCGTGTGTGTGTGTGTGTGTGTGTGTGTGTGTGTGTACGTGCACTCTAATGTTGAATGCATGCATGCCCGCCTGTTTGAGGGGAGGGGTTTAGGGGCTGTCCACCCTGCTCAGACCACTGGGCAGAGACAAAGGATCTTCATCTATCCTAGAATAAGGATTAAATCAGAGCAAGCCATGTCCCTACCTGGTTAGGCTGGTTGACCTGGTGGGGCTAGTGAATGTGGGCTGAATGGATGGATGAGAGATGATTCTTTTTTTTTTTTTTTTTGGTGGTTTGAACTCAAAGCCTCAAAGCTTGCAAAGCAGGTGCTCTTTACTGCTTGAGCCATTCTGGCAGCCCAAGACACCACCCATTTTTGACTGGTGTGGTATCTACTATAATAATCCAGCATTTACAGATTCACTTTAGCCTAGGCCTGGTCAGACATCAAGGCTGGACATGAAGGACTGCCCAAGCCTCGGGGGACACAGCTGTGACCCCTGCCTCGACTCCGTTACCATTGCTGAGTGCTTTCACTGTGGTCACATTTCTCCCTCTCTGCCAGCCCCCATCTGTCCTTGGGATTTGATGAAGATGCGGGGGGCGGGGGGGGGGTGCTGAGCAGCTGAGGAGGGAGGGAAGCACAGCCTGGAGGGCCAGATGACAAACTGCCCTGTCCTACCTTGTCTCCTGCTCTTAAGCCTGCCCCTCCTCTCTTCAGGCAGGCCAGACAGGCTGGACTAGGGGTGGCATCTTGGGGAAACCGGAGTACAGGGTGGTTGTAAAGCCACCGTGGGAGCCTGAGGAACACCTCCTGAGGCCTAAGGAAACTCCACTCCTGAGCTATAGTAGGTTAGTAATCAGGAAGTTCCCTACCGTGCTGCAGAGCTGAGCCCTAGTTGCGGTCAGAGCAGCACCATCACTGGTTGTGATGCCCAGGGTGGTAGCCACGGCCACACATGACTATTCAGCACTTGGAATGAGGCTTCTGTGGTTGTGGAACTGAATTTTATTTTATTAAGTTTTAAAGTACTTAAATGTAAACAGTCACTCATGGCTAGTGGCTGCCATTTGGACGGGAAAGGATTAGAGGTGGTGTTGAGAGGTTTAAGTGAAGTCCTTGCGGCCAATGCCATTTTTGCCCCTTCCTGGCTGTGTGGCCTTGGGCAGGACTCTTCCCACCACATTGTGCTCAGTCCCCAGTCTACTGGGTTGCCCCAAGTGGAAATTCTGTGCGGTTCTCTGTGGCTAGGGGATTACCTGTGCCTGGGGTTTGGGGTTGAGCTGCCCTTGGGAGGCTCTAGGCCACAGGGGAACGGATAGTTTCCAGTGGGAAAGGAGTCCATAGGTCTCTAGACTATACTTGGGGATGTCAGTCCAGAAGGCTTCTTGGAAGAGGGGGTAGAATTGGGTTGGGCTGGAACTGAGCAGCAACCAGGGGAGGGGTGGGTGGCCATACCTGAGAGCCTAGCCCTGGAGATCTATTTATTTTGAGCCAGAGTGAAGACACCTTGGCCAAGGCTGGGGTAGGGAGAGCCTGACAGGACGGGCTGACTCCCATTCCCCTTTTATAAGCTCTTATGGCCTTGGGAGAATAACGGCCTCTCTGAACTCCCGTTTCCTTTTCTGTAAACCAGGTAGAGTAATGGCTATCCGTCAGGGACACAGTGAGGAGGAAACCGAATGCTAACTATAAAAGTTTTTGCAAACACTAGAAGGCTGGGAGGAAAGGAAGGCTTACTTCTCAAGGGTGTTGGCCCCTGGCCTGGCCTCTCAAGATAACAGCAGATGGTCACAGCCTGGCTGTGGCCCTGACCGCAGACACAGGCAGGGATTTCTGCACTGCCTCCTCCTTCCAGCGCATGCGCTTGTGTGTGTGTGTGTGTGTGTGTGTGTGTGCACGCGTGTACAAGCTTGCACACGTGCACACAGCTCAGATTGGCCAATTTCACTCAAGCTGATGTCCTGCTGTTTGGCATTTGACATATGAGGAGGCCAGAGGCAGCTCACACCCCCATCACACCCCCACCTCAGAGAGGAGCCGGGCTGGCGGGGAGGCCTCGCTACCTCCAGGAAGCAGAGTCCCAAGGGCCCTGATCTCTTTACCATGTGTCCGTGGCCTTTGATGGGAATTCCATTGCCCCTTTTGTCCTCTCCCAGAGGCCTGAGGGCGGGGAACAGGAGAAAGACAAGGAAGAGGAGGCCAGGTGGGGTTCTGGCAAGCTGGGATGGGTGCCTCTGGGCTCCGACCAGGTCAGGGCTGTGTAGTTCTCTGGTGTTCTCAGACACAAGCTTCCCTTCTGGGCCTCTCCTCCTCATCCATTCTTCAAATAATTCTCTGGCTTCCCCTTATGCTACCTTCACACCGTGTGTACTTAAATCAAGTCTGACTTTTTCTTGGTTTGGGCGCACAGGCAGTTTCTAGCATCTTTGTTCATCCATCCATCCATCCTACAGTCTATTTTTTTTTTTTTTGGGGGTATGGGGCTTAAACTCAGGGCTTTGTACTTGTGAGATAGTTGCTCTGCCCTTTGAGCCACATTTCCTGCCCCACTACGGTCTACTAAGAACTTACTGTGTGCCAGGCACTGTCCTAGCTGTTTAGGATACAAAAATGAACAAAACAAAGCTCCTGCTCTCATGGAACTTTCTAGTGGGTACACAGATAAGAAGCAATAGGTCAGACAGGATGAGTGCCACAAAGAGGCAGGTTGAGGGATCAGTGTCTGAGGTGAGGTGACAGTTGAGCAGAAACCTGAATTGAGCTCCTGGCACAGAATGCACACAGGAAGGGCAAGTGCCCCAGAGTGGGAGGAGATGCCAGGAGGTCAGTGTGGCTAAAGGAGATGGAGGAACCAGGAGAAAGGGATGGCAGGTGAGGTGGAAAGACAGATCATTAGGACCAGGTCAGCCACTGTGAGAACTTGGACTTTTAATCTGAGTGCAGTGGAGTCACTGAAACTTTTGGGTGGAAGATATGACTTGATCAGACATGTTTCTGAGGATCCTCCTGGCTACTGTGTAGAGAACAGAGTGGAAATCGGTGTAGAAACTGGGAGGTAAGAGAGAGGTGTCCCTAGAGATGGTAAGTGGTTGCATTTTGGATACACTTTGAAGTCAGGGCAGTCATATTTGTTGGTCTGAAGTGTGAAGGAAGTGGAGCATGACCCCCTCCTCCTCTCCTGAGATTTCTGCCTGAGCAACCAGAAAGGACAAAGGTGCCATTTCCTGCAAAGAGGAGACAGAGGAGGGGAGGTTGGAGGTAGGATGGGGAAGCCAGAAGATGAGTTTTGGGACATGTTAATTTTGCCATTTAGTTTATTTGAGTGGAGGTGTCAGGAAGAAGATTGCATATGCCAGCCTGGCGTGCAAGGGAGAAATCTGGGCTGCAGACCCATCTAGGAAACGTCAGTGCATAGGCCAGGGTCAAACATGCGGGTCTGATGCGATCATCCAAAGAACTGTATGGACAGGGAAGGAAGATCACAGGCTGGAGCCCGGGCCTACATGGGTTAGAGGGACCAGTTAGAGGGGCAGAAGGCAGCCAAAGAGAGGGGGAGAAGAGATGAGAACGGGCAGCCTGTGGGCCTTTGGTTCCAAGAAAGGGTGATTGACTGGGTGAGATGTGGCACAGGAAGGATGAGGGCCATTAAGGATGCAGGTGGGTAGAATGCTGGGCATGAATGCATGGCTGACGGAGTTCAAGAGGAAAGGGAAGGAGAGGGAGCAGAAATAGCAAGATAAGCAACTTAAACTGTGTGTGGGTGGGGGAGGGTAAGATAAATAGGAGGTAGGGATGTAATTGGAGCGGGATCAAGAGATTATTTCAGGCTTCCCCTCAACCCCAAATGGGAGTGATATTGTGGACTAATGAGGACTCAGTCCAGTCCAGGGGGAAACTGACTCTGCAGGAGAGGGAAGAATCAGGGAACAAAGTCTTTGAGTGCTGAAAGGGGAGGGGATCAGGGCACAAGAGGAAGCACTCAGCTCATCTGTCCTCTGTTTTTGCCGCCAGGAGGGACTTTCTCTAACTTCCCCAAGAAGGTGAAGGGTCAACTGGTGCTGAGGTAGTCAGGGAGGATGTATGAAAGAAACAGGACCTGCTGTGGTCCTTAAAGGATGGGAAAAACTTAGTTGGCACAGGGAGGGCATAACAGACAGATGAATTTCATGAGCAGAGGCCTGTCTGTAGGTCTGAATGAGCAGGGCTTTGTTGGGCAAGTCCCCCACAACAAAGGATCAGAGAGACCTGTGATATTCATAGACAGTAAAGAGAGGATCAACTATATTCCTGTGATTAACACCGAAACTCATTAACACTGAAAATCAACAGTTGTCTGTGATCTAAGGATAGAAGTGATTATTTTCATTTTAAAACATTATTTTTAAATTGGCAACACAATTACTAAATATATTTGTGGTATACATGTTTTGATGTGTATACACTGTTATATGGCTAGGCAGGCATTGTACCATTTAAGCCACTCTACCAGTCCTGTTGCATGGCTAAATCAAACTAGTTAACACGAGTATTACCTCATATATTTTTTTTGTAGTGATAACACTTAAAATCAACTCTCAGCGATTTTCAAGTCTACAATGTATTATTGATATAGTTACTATGATGTGTAATAGATCTCTTGAACTTGTTCCTCCCAACTCAAATTTTGTATTCTTTGGCCAACATCTCCCCATCCTTCTTCCTCCATCATACCCTTCCTTTCTTCTTTTTCTTTTCTTCCTTCCTTTCTTGTGGACCATATCCCCATATCTTCCCTGTTAGCTGATCAAGTTGGTGAGCAGGGTCAGTTTGCCCCAGTTCTGTCCCTCTAGCAGCTGGCACATGGTGAGACTGGTGCCCTGAAGGTATGGTGAAAGTGCTGGGAGGCTGAAAGGCAGTGCATCTGCAGAAAGTGAGCTGTAGCCACCTCTCTAGACATTCATTGAGTTCTACTCACACTAGATGCTGTGCCAGGCCCGAGAATCCCCCAGGCAGGGTTCTGAGAGTAAGCCAGGGACTGTTCTCTGGCCTAGCACTGGGGGAGTAGATTTTTGTGAGGTGGCATAAGGACTGTGGCAGGTGACTAGTCCTCCAGAGTCCTCTTGTCATTTTCTCTCTCCTGTCCTCTTATAGTAGGTGGGGGTTGGCATGAGGGGCAGGGCCTGGAGGAGGGGCACAGCCCCGATCAAGCTCTGCCAGGGACCGCAGGCCCCCGAGGGCACCAGTTGTGAGCAGGAGACAAAAAGCCTGTGACAAAAGGCCTGTGGGAGCCTCGGTGAATAGATTAATGAGATCTCCATACGGAGGCCCCACAATGGGATTCTCCTCTCCAGCCCCTTTGTTCCAGGCTGAGATAATGGAGCCAGAGAGGCTTGCCCAGAAGGGGGCATCGGCTCTTGCTCCACACAGGCTTGGTGCTGCCTGTCCAGCTGCCCCTCCTCTAGCCTACCCCTTATAACCATTTAGCCTGGTCCTCTTCCTCCCCTGTGGGTAACAGAATCCAGAATCATAGAATTTCTGTAAGATCTGAAAGGGCTTTTTTTTTTTTTTTTTCCCCTTGCAGTACTGGGGTTTGAATTCAGGGCCTATCCTTGAGCCACTCCACTAGCCCTTTTTGGTGACCTGTTTTTTTGAGATAGGGTCTCTCAAACTATTTGCTAGGGCTGGTTTTGAACCACAATCCTCTGATCTCTGCCTCCTGAGTAATTAGGATGATAGGCGTGAGCCATTGGCACCTGGCACTGAAGGGCCCTTATGTGGTTGGGGACCCCACCCTGTATAAACTTAGACTTTATTATGTATCAGATTTTTTAGAAACCCTTTAGAATTCTAGTGAAGAAGCAAAGTTTGAGATCTACCCACTGAAACCAACTGTCTCAATTAACAGTGTGAAGAAAGTGAAGCCTAGTGAGGTTAGGTGTTACTGTTGATGCCAGGGTGGGGGTAGGGGTGGAATATCAATGGCTGAGTCAAGTCTGGTGCACAGGGATGGGAAAGGACCCCGCAGGACATGTGGGCAGCAAGACCACTGCGGAAACCAGTGCAGGGTTTTTGAACAGTTGTGAAGGCTGAATCACTTGCTCAGCAATGCTGGAAGACTTCCTATAAACGAGAGGAGGGGTTTTAGGAATTATTTTATTCTTACAGCCACTAATTATTTCTGTAATTACTTACTGATTGCCTGTAAGGTTGAAGGACTGCACTCTATGGGGAGCCAACCAGGGCTTCCCAAACTGGGTAGCTGAGGAAATGAAGGCATCTCCATAGAGTCCCAGCTACCACTAGGGAAGTCCACAAAACCCAGACGGAAATAGTCTGACCAGCCCAGGGGTGTGTGTGATTGTCTGACAGCATGTGCACAGGGAAAGGGACAGTCCTCCTAGGGCTGTCTTGCCAGGAGAGGACACAAATTCTGTCTGGGTGGAAGGGAAATATAAGCACATGGGACATAGCATGTTTACAGGCAAATAGAGCAGCTGTTTCCGTAGGAGGCCAGAGTAAGTGAGTGCTGGTGTGGGCTGTGTCATGACCTTGGGCTCTCTCTCCCCTGGCTGAGGGAACAAAAGGCTGGACTTGACAGGCAGTGTAGGCAAGTGTCAAGGGCCTGGGCTTTGACTCTTATCTCTACTATAAGCAGCTGTGTGACCCTGAAGAGGTTATTAATCTCTTTGTACCTTAGTCTCCTCATCTGTAAAATGGGGACAGTAACAGTATTGATCTTAGGGCTAATGAGGCAGGGAAAGCATACAATTGGTTCTCCCTTGGGTGCATAGAGGCTAGGGAAATGGCATGAGGATTGTTCTGTCATAGCAGAGCTGGTAGCAATCTCCCAGACCCCAGGGGAAGTGATTTGATCAGTCACTGGGTGAGGTCTGAGTTCTGGGCATGGCTTGGGCTCTTATTTATATTTCTTTGTGCCCTACACTGGACTCTACTTTCCATTTATTATTTTTTGAAATCTTCCCAGCCACTCTTCTTGGCATGTATTATGCCCTTTAACAGTTGGAGAATTGAGGTTCACACAGTTAAGTGCCTGGGCCTGGATTCGAGCCAGGCCTCCCTGACTCAAAGCCCACACTTTCCTCCAAGTCCTGGGTCTTTCCTCACCTCCAACTCAACTGACTTAGGGGACAGCAGTATGGTCTGTGAGTTGGAAGGGAGGGAGGAGATGCTCCTGGGAGATTACCCCTGAAGGGCCCTGCAGAGGCAGAGTGGCAGGAGCTTGAGAGCTAGGTGTCTGTGAGAGAAAGGCTGCAGTAGGGGCATAAAGACAGCACTGTTTACCCAGGCATGGGGAGGGGAAAAAGGTGGCCTGGGTCTGTCAGGAAAGCACTGGAGACTGCTCTGGAGTGTGTGTTCGCACAGATGCATCAGGCACCAGAATGGACACACACATAGGGCTATACCTGTACACATCCCTTGACTTTGGACATGGGAAAGCATTACACTTGCTCTGGGGAGGAAGCCAGCACATGGCAGCAAGGAGGGATAACTAACTGATGGGACAAGGTCCTGACTGGTGTCGAGGGCTGAGGTGGGTAGACCATCAAGCCTTCTGACCCTCAAGGTGGATACAGATGTAGGTAAAGGTGAAAATAAGGAGCCAGTGACTTCAATTTTCTTTCCCCTGTTAAAATGGGAGTAAAATGGTCTACAGTGAAGTATCTGGTGATAGGATTCTGAGGGTAATAACCAGAAAGTGCGCCTGGTATCAAGGTTCCCCCTGGGGAGGGGCTGAGTCCTTGAGAAGAAGAAACAGAGGCTGGGAAGACAGGTGTGGAGGGCTGGAGGTGAGTTCCTGGGTCCACAAGCTCTGATGTAGAGTGACTCCCAGTGATGACCAGGCCAGAGTTGTTGGTTTGTGGGTGAAGATTTGAGTGAAGACTGCTAGAGGCCAGGCATGAGGGGATGGAGATCACCACATCATGATAAGCAGGAGTAGTAGAAGGTCTGGCAGGGGGAGAAGGAAGTATGTGTACAAGTCTAGATCCAGAGTCTTCTTTACTGTGTCTTGTCTTTTGGGAGAGGGTTGCTCTTTTGCACAGTTTAGTATGCTCAAGGTAAATGCAATCATCAAAGTCAGATCTCTTTTCTCCATGTTTATAATTAGGGAGCCAAGACACAGACAACAGTAAGTGAAAGACAACCAAACAAACCCAGACCCCCCCACCACCAAAAAAAAATCAGATTTGGGTTTAATGTAATAAAACAATATTTGCTTTTGTATAATTGATGTTCCTCCTATAACCTTGCAGCCAGACCACTTGTGACTTTTGACACCAGGTAATGCCTCTGATCTTTGGAGACCTCTCTCAGTAAGAACTGGAAAGCTGCACATTCCCCTCCCCCAGCTCTGTCAGTCTCTGTTTTTCCCTTGAGCCTTTGGTGGCCATGTCCCTTTCCTATGGGAATGAAGCAACCTCTGGAACTCATTTACCTTCCCTTTAGTACCTATAGCTGACACCTTTCTTTGGGTAGTGGGATGACAGTAAATCATTTTATTCTCAAAGACTGTCTTCTGCCATTGACTTCATGTCACAGCCACAAAGTAATGAGAATTAACAGAGGTGGTGCTGCTGTCCACCAGCTGCTGCAAGTAGGGCCAACCATGTAGAACCTGAGAAAATTCTATTACTTTCAGTCTCTTCTCCTGCTCCCCCTGCAAGTACCCACCTTTAAGGTTCTGGCAACCCAACATTTCTTGGTGCTGTCTACAGGCTCAGTGTGTGGTTCTGAAGGTTAGCACTGCATAAGAGCCCTACTTCTAAGGGGACATGATGCACACAGAGACAGTGTAGATCTGCAGATTTATTATGGTAATTTTCCAGAGGGTAGCAGTAAACTACCCCCAAGAAAGGGAACAGGGCATGTGACCTTGCACAATCCTAGCTTTCCTTTCCTTTTTTTGAGGTGGGATCTTGTTATGTCGTCCAGACTTGTCTTGAACTCCTGGGCTTAAGAAATCCTCCTCCTCAACCTCCTGAGTTGGAGGCTACACATGTTGGGACTACACATGTGTGCCACCAGGCCTAGCTAGCCCTGGCTTTCTGAATATATTGTGTCAGCACCTTGAAAAGTTTGTTCCTGTGATAAGGGATGCACTGCTTCCTGTAGTCTGTTTGGTTAATTTGTTTCCTTGCCCTTCAGGTTCTAGTAGAGACCACCTCCTTGGTGAGGCCTTCTTAACCATGGGTGGCATGCTGCCAGGCCCAGGACCCTGGCACATACGTTTTTTTTTCCTGGCGGTATAGGGTTTGAACTCAGGGCCTCATGCTTGCTAGGCAGAGGCTCTACCACTTAACCCACCCCACCAGCCCTTTTTTTGCATTGAGTACTTTTGAGATAGGGGCTTATAAGCTATTTGCCAGGGCTGGCTTTGAACTCTGATTTTCCTGGTCTCTGCCTCCTGGGTAGCTAGGATTATAGGCATGAGCCACCAGCGCCTTTGTTTTCTCATTTGGGGAGGATGTTGCTTCTCTCCCTTCCAGCTGGCTAAGCCATACATACTGTTCACCTTTCAACCTAACCTCATGTTTAGCAAAGCACCTAAGATTTGCTCAATAAAAATCTGTTGAAGAGGGGATAGAGGTACAGCTCAGAATGCTTGCCTGGCATGCATGGGGCCCTGAATTTGATCCCCAACACTGCAAAACAAAAGCAAAAACAAAGACAGAAGGGATGAGTAAGAGGGCAGCTCAGAGAAGGGGAGGAGTCCGAGAAAGAAGGAAAAAACAAAACAAATGCACATATATACACAAAACCAATAAAAAAAATTTGCTGAATGTCAGGTGCCAGTGGCTTATGCCTATAATCCTAGCTACTTAGGAGGCTGAGATTTGGGAGGATCTCAGTTCAAGGCTAGCCCAGGCAAACAGTTTGAGAGACTCCATCTCCAAAATAACCAGAGCAAAACTGACTGGAGTTGTGACTCAAGCAGTAGAACACCTGCTTTGCAAGCTTGAAGCCCTAGTTAAAACCCCAGTCCCTGAAAAATGAGATTGACTCTGTTAATAAAAGGGTCATCCAAAGCTCAGAGGTTGAGGCTAGGAATGTAGCTCAGTTGGTTGTTTGCCTAGTGTGTATGAGGCCCTGAGTTTGATCCCCACCACCACCAAAAAAAAAAAAAAAAAAAACCTTAGGTTTGAGAAATAATATCACAAAACCTGTCCCTGGGTATGCCATGAACTCATTTTTTTCCTAGGGCCAGGCTTGTTCATGGAGTCATGTGCCCACAGTTCTGTTTCTCAGGCCCCAAGTTCCTTTAACCAGTGCATGCATGGCTCATGCCTTGACCATTGCTAGAAGATAGTTTAGGAAACAGCCTTGGAATGTTTCTGTATTCATGGAAGGGATATCAAGAGAGATAGGTTATTACAGCTTTCACATCTGCTTCCCGAAGTCCATGAATAAAAGTTCTATGATCTCTCTGCCGCGAACATTTTTGCTTCTTTTGAGTAATGGTGTTTTCTTATTTTGTGATTCGGATCACATCTTCCTGTATTTGGTGAGTAGGAAGCTCAGAGACGAATTAGTAGTTTGCCATGGTGGATGAGGTGCTGCCCCACTCTGCAAGCATCTCTGACCTTGGGCCCAAGCAAGGCCTTGGGATCTCAGGGGAGGGTGAGATGAACAGAGCATCTAGGAATATCCAGTTGCTGGACCATCAGGCCAGAAGCCCTGAGCAGGCCTCACTCTTCTTTTAGGTAATCCTAGGGCCTCTGCCGCAGTCAGCGCATAGCAGTTAGCAGCAACATGTTACCCACTGAGCCTCACCTGGGTTTGACTCTTCCCACTGCCAGAATCTTCACTCCATTAGGTCTGGGCAGGGCCGTGTGTCCTTACAGAAAGCAGGGCTGGTGTGGCCAAGACAAAAATCACAACCTTTGTCTACAGGGTGCAGTTAGAGACAACCAAGGCGTTTGTGAGTCTTTCTTAGCTCTGAGGAAACTAAATCTGGGTCAGAAGGGACATTTATTTGGTGGCTGGAGAGTGAGTGGGAGGGTAGGGAGTGGGTGCTGTCACAAGTCACAAAGTGGCGGTGGGCGGGACCTCACCAGCTCCTCTCCCTGTCACCCCGCAGCTCTGTCGAAGATGCACTGGACACCGGAACACGCCCAGCCCCTCAACCAGTGGCCAGAGCAGCACCTGGACGTCTCCTCCACCACACCATCGCCGGCCCACAAGTTGGAGTTGCCCCCCGGGGGTCGCCAGCGCTGCCACTATGCTTGGGCCCACGATGACATCTCTGCCCTCACTGCCTCCAACCTCCTCAAGCGCTACGCCGAGAAGTACTCGGGGGTCCTGGACTCGCCCTACGAGCGCCCCCCCCTGGGCGGCTACGGCGACGCCACCTTTCTCAATGGCGCCAAGGGGGACCCTGAGTCCTGGCCTGGGCCGGAGCCGCCCTACCCTTTGGCCTCACTCCACGAGGGCCTCCCGGGAAGCAAGCCAGGCGCAGGGGGAGGTTCCGGGGGCCTCGGGAGTTCCCCGGTTGTAGCCGGTAACCTGCCTGAAGCCCTGTATGCGGGCAATGCGTGCGGGGGCCCGTCGGCGCCGGCCGAGTACGCGACGGGCTACGGCGGCGGCTACCTGGCACCGGGCTACTGCGCGCAGACCAGCGCCACACTGGCCCCGCCGCCCCCGGCCGCGCTGCTACAGCCGCCGCCCCCGCCCCCGCCGGGGTACGGCCCCTCGGCGCCGCTCTACAACTACCCCGCGGGGGGCTACGCGGCGCAGCCCGGCTACGGCGCCCTCCCGGCGCCCCCCGCCGCGCCCCCGACCCCCTACCTACCCTCGGGCCTGGCGGCGCCCACACCGCTGCCCGCGCCCGCGCCGCCCCGGCCCGCGCCCACCTCCTACGGCTTCCAGGCGGCCGTGGCGGGCGCCGAGGCCGGCGTGTCGCTGAAGCGCAAGGCGGCCGATGAGGGCGCAGAGGACCGCTACCGCAAGTACGTCTACGAGCCCGCCAAGGCCCCCGCGGCCGACGCCACCTCCTACCCCGCCGCGGACAATGGCGAGTGTCGCGGCAACGGGTTCCGGGCGAAGCCGCCGGGAGCCGCGGAGGAGGCGTCGGGCAAATACCGTGGCGGCGTGCCTCTCAAGGTGCTGGGCTCCTCCGTCTACGGCCCACAACTTGAGCCTTTTGAGAAATTCCCGGAGCGGACCCCGGCGCCAACTCCACGAGGAGGCTTCGCAGTGCCGTCGGGGGACTCTCCCAAAGGTGTGGACCCGGGGGCGCTAGAACTGGTGACCAGCAAGATGGTGGACTGCGGGCCCCCGGTGCAGTGGGCAGACGTGGCAGGCCAGAGCGCGCTCAAGGCGGCGCTGGAGGAGGAGCTGGTGTGGCCCTTGCTGAGGCCGCCCGCTTACCCGGGCAGCCCGCGCCCTCCGAGGACCGTGCTGCTCTTTGGGCCGCGAGGTGCCGGCAAAGCGCTGCTCGGCCGCTGCTTGGCCACACAGCTGGGCGCCACGCTGCTGCGCCTGCGCGGTGCGAGCCTGGCCGCGCCGGGCGCCGCCGAGGGCGCGCGCCTCCTCCAGGCCGCCTTCGCGGCCGCGCGCTGCCGCCCGCCTGCAGTGCTCCTCATCAGCGAGCTGGATGCGCTGCTCTGCGCCAGGGACGACGGCGCCAGCGCCCCGCTGCAGGCGCCGCTCCTGGCCTGCCTGGACAGCGGCTGCGGCGCGCGGGCTGACGGCGTGCTAGTCGTGGGCACCACCTCGCGGCCTGCGGTGCTGGACGAGGCGACCCGCCGGCGTTTTACCCTCCGCTTCTACGTGGCGCTGCCCGACAGTCCCGCCCGAGGACAGATCCTGCAGCGGGCGCTGGCCCAGCAGGGCTGCGCGTTGAGCGAGCGAGAGCTCGCGGCCCTAGTTCAGGGCACCCAGGGCTATTCTGGGGGCGAGCTGGGACAGCTGTGCCAGCAGGCAGCGGCTGCGGCGGGCCTCCCGGGACTGCAGCGTCCCCTCTCCTACAAGGATTTGGAGGCGGCGCTGGCCAAGGTGGGCCCCAGGGCCTCCCCCAAGGAGCTGGACTCGTTCGTGGAGTGGGACAAAATGTACGGCTCCGGACATTGATGGCGCGCGGGGGAGGCCGCGGGACTCCCCGGCCCTCCCTCCCTCCGCGTCGTAGGAGTTGTGAGGGCTCTGCCGGTGGATTTGCTTTTCGTGGGAAGGAAAATGCTCTGCTAGGCAGATCGATGCCATATGCGCCGTGTACTCAGGTTTTTCCTATTTATTGTGGACGGGAAGCTCGCCATGTCTGCCGGGTGGATGGGGGGAGGCCCACATGGGCTGGCACCCGGGGCCTAAGGAACTCCTGCTCTCTCGCCGCAATCCTTTTGTGTCCTCTCTGTCCGAATGGCTCTCTCCTTCCCCATTCCCCCTCTGCATTTGCTTAGTATTCTCTTCCCCTCACTTTGTCATTACCCTCCCCGCCAACCCTCGACGCTGTCCCTCTTCCTCTTGCTCCACCCTCTTGTCTCCATCTCTCCATCTATCATCCTCTGTGCTTCTGCTCACTCCTGTTCATTCTGGTGTGCCCGTGCTACCGGTCCCTATGCTCCAACGCCCCTCCCTGCCTTCTGTCCCTCTCATTCTGTCTCATGCCTGTCCTTTGGCAGATCTGGAGGTTCCTGGGGCTGAGGAGGGGGGAGTAGGAAATCCCTCACCCACTCCCTTATCCCTTACCCAGCTGAAACCCTGGGTCTTGGGGAGGGGAGGACAAGCAAAGGAAAAGAAGAAAAAAAGAAAAAAAAAAAAAAAAGAAAGACACCCAAAGAAGGGGTTTTTTGTTTGTTTTGAGGGGAAGTCCCAGAAAGGTAGCTTGTTTAATATTTTAGGCCTCTTATTTTTGTAAGATGTGTAGAATTTGCTGTTTTTCTTTTTCTTTTGACAACTCAGGAAGAAACTGACCTCAGAAAGAATGTTAGAATTTGGCTGCTCTCCCGTGTGCCCCCATCCAGGGGAGCAAATTGTCCCAGAAGACTCCGAGAGACCGTGGGGGGAGGGCAGAGGAAGACCCAGACACAACCCCACTGTTCCTGGGACAGAAGCAGAATGTATTTGTAAGGGCTTCCTCCCCAGGGCCCGGTTTGTGGGCAGGGGTAGAGGGATGGAATTTGAGGGGGGGTAGGTCTTGCTCCTTTCAAGCTTCTTTCTCCTCTGGGCCCCAGCCCTCAGCTTCAGGTTTTCTGTGAAGGGCTATCCAGAGTTGGGGTGCTCTTCCACATTTCTTGCCCTAGATAGGGTGCCCAAATGGAAGGTGACGAAGGCAGAAAGTTCCCGGAGAGGTCATCTCACTAGGCCCTTCCCTGCCTTGGGAGAGGTACCCAATAACGTTGGTGGAGGATTCCCCCAGGAGGGAAGATGGTCTAGCCACAAGTCCCGCTGGGCTCAGATTCAACTGCTAGCCCTCAGCAGCCTTCTCTCTGACAGCTGTGGGAGGGGAGGAGCATCCCTCAGCAGAGAAGGTTCCTGAGAAATGTGCCTCCCTGCTCCCCTAGAATCCCAGGCCTAGGCCTGGAGATGGGCAGGGTATTTTCCCTGACATCTCAGCTCTGAGCCTGCTGACAACCATATTCCTCTCCTTCCCATCAGTTTTCCTTGATGGTCCCCCATTTCACAGCCCTGAGCTTTGGTCCAAAGGGGGGGACACCTCCCTCCCCTCCTTTCCTCTCTCCTGCCCCAGCCTCTCCTGTCCTTCCCTGCCTGCCCTTCCCTGCCTGCCCCTGCAGTCCTAGTCTGCCACCTGTCTCTCCCAGAGGGAGACATTTTGGCCCAGGGTGCTGAGGGCTGGTGCTGGCCTAGGAGGGCTAATAGAAAGCTGCTCTGTGTCCCCTTTCACCCTTGGTCTCTCCATGAGCCTCCTCTCTCTGGAACCAGCCAGTCAAGTGCTGGGCTTGGTGCCTCAAAGCAGTGTTGCTGCCAAAGATCCTTTAGGGAGCAAGGAGTGAGGGGGTTCTCTCAGGTGTATGTGTGGGTGGGTAGGTGGAGGGTGTTGTGGAAGTGTGGTTGGGATCCCAGCCATCCCTTCAAGAGGCAGGCAGCCCTATGTGTATGTGTAGGGGGTAGAACTGGTGGACCAAGCCCCAGGGTCCCCACTGCTTCCTCTGCTGGGATATTCCTGTTCCCCAGGCTTGGGAGCTTTGCACAAGAAGACAGCCCCCAGTCTATGGCCCCTACCTCAAGGGCACAGGGCGGGGAGGCAGGGCAAGTCCAGCCCTGGCAACGTGTGTGTGTGTGGGTGGGGGGACATACCAAAGAATCCAGGGGCCGGGTGTGGGCAGGGCACGCTGGCCCTCTGCTTCCTCCACTCAGATTGGGTTGGGATCCTCCAGCTGTAACCATTTCTACCTCATTTTGCTGTGTGTTGTACATGGACGTATTTATCTCCTGTCTGACGATGCTCTGCAGTTGTGGTCTGTCTACCTCAGAAGAGACTGTATTTTAAAAGAAAGTATTACACAGTATTAAAGTGATGATGTGCTTTCCAGAGGATTTTTTGGGAACAGTGGAATGTGGGGATCCCTCTCAGAATACTTGAGCGTCCAGGTCATGTCCAGTCTGAGCTATGTGGGTGTTTCTGTTCCCTCAGCAGAAAGTCATCCTGGAACTCTGTTATTCACTCTGCACACCCAGTGGCTGCTGGTGGCTGGGCTTTGAGACCAGTGGGGAGAAGCCTCTTGATGGGGGCCCTCAGCGGAGATGCCTGGGAGAGGTTTGGACTCACAACTTCCTGAGGTCCTTAAATGCTGTGATCACAATTGTTGAAAATGCACCAGAGCTCAGGTCGCTGCAGTTACGAGTTCTGAGGCTCAGGCCAGGCTGCCTCATTGTAGCCCTGGACTCTACAGTATGAGGGGCAAAGAAGAGCTTACATGTATATTGAGTGAGTGAAGGAAGGAACAAATGAATTCATGGAGGAAAGGAGAGCTGGAGAGGAGGGGAGCGGTCATCCTGAGTCTAGGGGGTTCCCCTAGACTCAGATCTAGAATTCTGGGACCTGGAGAATGGGGTGTTTTCCCTGAGCAACAGGCACTTTACCCTTAGGGGCCTCTAGTCCCTTTTTGCTTTAGTAATTTTTCAGATATGGTCTGGAGTTTTTGTTTGGGTGGCCTGGTAGCATGATCCTCTTACTTGTGCCTCCTGTGTAACTGGGATCACAGGCATGCACCACCATGCTCTGGAGGCTTTCTGTCTGAAAATCATGTTCCTTTCCCTCCCACCAATTTTCCTTGATGAAGTGTCAGGTGTTTGCCCCCTAGCCCATTTCACAACTCTGATCTTTGGTCCAGGGTGGGGGCACCCCTCCCACTTTTTTTCTCTCCTGCCCCAGTCTCTCCTGCCTGCTCCTACAGCAACCCTGGTGGAATAGGCAAGGGTCATACATGTCTTCCCTTGGGTGGAGGGGGAGTGGGCAGAGGGAAGGATGTGGAGACAGCTGAGTTTCAGTGTTTTGATTCACATGGGACCATTTGTCCACTTTCCTACCATCTATCAATCCCCAGATTATCGTTGACAGCTCATGATAAACCAGGAGATGGAAACAACTAGGTACATTTGCTGGAAAAGCTCTGGAGATGGCTGGGAGAGGTTTGAACTCACAACTTCCCGAGATCCTTGAATGCTGTAATCAGAATTGTTGAAAATGCACCAGAGCTCAGGTCCTTGCTTAGGGCTTACCACAGGCTTGCAGGAGGCAAGGCTAGCACCCAGGTGCCACTGCAAACTAAGCAGTTGCCTCCACAGAGGGACAAATGTGGGTGAGCCTGGACCTGAGGGCTTGAGGGCGTTACTCCAGGGTTCAGTAATCCCCAACCCCTAATCCCTTGGAGGTTCACATAGTCCCTCCTCTATCATGTGCCTACTGTGTGCACACATTATGGGTGACCAGAGGATACAGAAGTGGTCAAGTATAGCCACTGAGACTACAATCGAGGTGGGGAAAGCTCAAAAATGGATTATTTATATAACTGGATAAGGGTGCTGGGGGGGGAACACCATATCAATCTTTATATTCTCACATCTGACACAATTATCTGCTACATAAAAGACACTGGAAAATGTTTGTTGAGTAACTCCTCTAATTTCCAGCACAGTGCTGATGGAGGATTCACAGGTTATCTCAAGAATGCCTAGCATAGATCAGGACAGGTGGCAGTAGTGTGTCAGAAACCTTCCCAGATAGAAGGGCACATCTCCGCAAACTATGAAGGCTGGAAAGGGCATCACTGGGAGCATCCATATGGGGCTGCCCGCAATTTGTTACAGCAGGAAGTGGGGTTCCACAAAGAAGCCTCTGGGTGTGTGTGTGTGTGTGTGGTGGGGAGGGGTGAAGATGGTCACGGATTGGAGACTCATTTGCAGGAATTCACACAGATTCAACAAACTTTATCAAACCCCTGTCATGCGCTAGTCACTATGGGGACAATGGGCAGAGTCTAAGGGGAAAGGCAGTAAGAAGGTAGAGCTGAAATGTGCTGAGGGCCCCTGAGGAGAGGGGCACATATGGAGACAGGGTTAAGTGGTGTGTGGAGGCAGGGGGTCCTTTCTAGAAGGCACCAGACAGTAGATGTGATGCAGACCGCCAGAGCCAGGCCTCCTTAAGGAAAATGAAACAAGTTTAGGTGAGTGGGGGCCCCCGTATGTTTCGAGGGGGGACCTGAAGGAAGTTAGGATGAGGGCTTGGAATAGTGAAAGTGTGAATATTGGGAAAGACAGGGTCAACCTCAGATGAAAGAATTTGGGACTTGACTCGGAGATGATGGAGAGGCGCAGGGAGGGGGTAGAGGGTAAAGGGTGGTAAATGAATTAGCAGAGACGGGGATTTGCGAAATTCGGGGGATTGGTACAGAGATTAGAGGAGGCACCTCAATATAAGAGCCCAGAATCCTAGCCGTGTGGGGTCCCGAGTCCCACTCAGCCGCTGTGGGGATCACAAACCTTTTCATTACAGTTCCTGCGTTTTGTGACCTCCGGCAACCAGTCCCATGTGTTGGAGGGTCTCCTCCCTGTCCCTCCCCCCGAGTCCCTGCACGCTAAGATTTGTATCCCTTTCCCGCACTTCAGTTCCTGAATGTTCGAAGCCCACGCCCTCCCATAATCCGTGGACGCTGGACCCTCCCCCACCGCATTCGGAGCCCCTCCCGCACAGCCAGCGGTCACGGTCACGGTCACGGTCACAGTCACGGCGGGCGATGGCGGCGCAGGTTCTGGTCCTAGTGCTCTGGGGCTGGGCGCTGTCTACAGGGGGAGCGCTGGACGCCATGGGCCCTCATGCGGCCGTCCGTTTGGCACAGCTGCTGACGCCTGAGGAGTGCGGCCATTTCCGGTCACTCCTGGAGGCGCCCGAGCCCGACGTGGAGGCGGAGCTGGCTCGGCTTTCCGAGGACCACCTGGCGCGGCCGGAGCCGCTGACACAGGCGCCGGGGCCGCCGGGCCCGCTGCGGCGGGGGCGGCGGGAGGCAGCTGAGCCCTCGGCGGAGGAGCCCTCGGGGCGGTCCGCCGAGCCCCAGCCCGGGGAGGTCTCCGACGGTTGCCGGGAGGCTCTGGCGTCCTGGCTGGCTGCAGAGGCCCCGTCCCTGGCTTGGGACCGCGTGGCCCGGGCCCTGCGGCGCAGCGGCCGCCCCGACGTGGCTCGGGAGCTGGGCAAGAACCTCCACCAGCAAGCTACGCTGAAGCTGCGCAAGTTCGGGGAGCACTACCTGCCGCCTCCGGGCGCCGCCGCCCCCGCCGCGCCCCCCGGCCCGGCCCCGCGCCTCCGCCGCGCCTCGGACCCCGCGCCCCACTGGGACGACCTGGGGCTGATCGTGGAGCGCCTGCCGCAGCCCCCATACGAGCGGAGCCCCGCGGGCTGGGCCGGGCCGCTGGCGCTCGGTGTCCTCACCGGCTTCGTGGGGGCGCTGGGCACCGCGGCGCTGCTCACCCTGCTTACGCTGTGGGTCACCGGTGACGACGGCGCCCCGGTGCGGCCCAGCGGTCCGCGCGCCACTGCCCGACTCCGGCCGGCCCGGGCGCGCGGCTGGTGGGAAATGGAGCCGCTTCTGTGTAGCGAGCTGTCCGCGTGTCCCGCGCTCCGGGCTGCAGGTGGGCCAGGTTGCCCTCCGCTGTGACACGGGAGCGCGGCTGGGGACGGACTATAAAAGTTAGAAACACTCCGTGGCGGAGCAGTCGCTTGTGGGTTGCTTGGAAATGGTGGGCACGGGCGGCGGGCTGCGCACGGACCAGGAGGGTGACCGTGACCGTGACGCAGACTGGGGCGGACAGCACCGCTGGTCAGTTTTAGTAGAGAGCGAGTGTGTGTGGCCACGCCCCCAGCCCTGCTTGCGTCTTTCTTGCTCTTATTTTCCACTAAGCGTCACTTGCCGAGCAATACCTGTGTATGTCGGCCAATGCTGAGCAGATGGGTTTTCAAGAGGGAGGTGTTCCCTTCCTTTTACATCAGGGAACCACTAACAACTTCCATTGCCAAGTTTTTGGAGCTGTCTAATCTGAAAGCTTGAGCCCCGAGGGATAGTGTGTGGTTGATACATGCGGGGGGAACCGTGGTGTCCGTCTCACTCAGGCAAAGCCTCCTAAAGTCCCAGCTGGAGACTCTGGTCCTTTCCCGCCCACCTGAGTAGCTAGCTGCAAAGCAGGCAGATTGTCCTGCCTGCGGCCCAGAGACTCAGGACAGAATGACAGAGGCCAATTCAAGAGGAGAGTTGAAAACAAGATTGACGTAACCCTTTATTGCAAATTCTAAAGTAAAAAGATGTACAGTACAAAGTAAAATTGAAATTTCAGACTATAAACTTCCAATCCACTTTTACATTCTCATTTCTCAAGCATTTCTGCCATTTCCGCATAAACAGAACAGGGAACAAGTCGAGGGGGTGAGGGAAGGGATACAGCAAGGGGGAAAAATAAGTGTCTAGAATAATAACAAACCCCAGAAGCAAGTGAAAGGAAAGACATTTTCTCGACCTGCTGTCCTGGTGATGAGAAGCGGGGGTGGTTGGAGCAGTGCAGTTTAAAATGGCTCTCAGAATAGCAGCATTTATGGTTCCATTTCATCTTAAGTGTAATACTTTGCCCTTCCCTAGCGCCTTTGCCTCTGTATCTCAAAATGCTTTACAAAACATTTAGTTAAAGCCTCACAACACCCCTGTGAGGTAGGTCAGTATTATTACCCCCATTTGACAGATGGGGAAACTGAGGCACAGAGAGGTTAAGTGACTTGCCCAAGGCCACACAGCGAGCCAGTGGTTGAACTAGGGATAGAACAGTTCTGTCCCTTTTTCTGGAACCACTGGATCACGCTCCCCTTTACCTATATACATTCTTCACACACACACACACACACCACGTGCACACCCACCCACCCCACCCCACTTAGCTTCTATGTACAGCAAACAGCAGTGGGGGGCAGGGTTAGGGGTACCTCAGGAGTGTTTAAATGAAGGAAATCTTGGAGTCTTGAATAGGGAATCCAAGAGAGCACAGAGCTGAGCCACAATGCAGACTCTGGTGCAAACCTTGGCCCCTCCCAACCCAGACTTCTTCTCTCCTGATGGCTCCCTGGCTGTCTGGTTGCAGCTCATTCTTTAGGGGATGGGGTACCTGAAAACGAATGAAGCTTTTTGCAAAACTGTGGGCAACATCTGAGAAAATAAAGAGGCATCATTACAGAAGATGCCCAGAACTCAAGTCACAAAGTCATAACCCATGGCAATCTCACCTCCGCAACAGGCCTGGAGGCTCAGGCAGAGAGGCTGAGGATGGGGACTGACCTACCAGCCATCTCTCTTCAATGGAGCTACTGGAGCGGACTAGAGTGGGCACTTTGAGATCCTCCTGAGTGTTCCTGGACCAGGAGACTTGGTCTAGAGGGACGTCCCTAAATGGGGTGCCCCCACCCCTACATGAATGTCAAGAGGATGGCCCTGGTCTGCGATGGAGGACAGGGCCCAGTGCTGACGAGCAGAGGAGGCTTCTGGGCATCGTGCTTGCCCTAGCATTGGGGCATGAGGGTATTTTTTTTTTTTTTTCCAAACATACCGATGAAAAAGGCAGAAGGCTGGTCCTGCTGGGTTGGCTGAAGTCATCTCTGGGGGGATCTTCCAGGTGCATTAGGGGTTTTTGTGGGCCTCTGAGCACTGGCCCAGGGGTAGGGGGAGAAATGCCACATGCAATGGGCAAGTGAGGATCAGGGATCAGGACCTGGCCTTTCGCTCCAATTTCTACTTAGAACTGCGATAGGCTCTGGTTTCTCTCTCCTCTGTTCCCTTCCTTTCCCCAAATGTGCTAAGGTCCCAGTTCCCGGACCCCTCCCAGGACTAAAGAATTGGGATAGTTAAACAACAAACACACACCAAGACAGGCTTCCCTTGTATAGTAAAAAGGGTCGTTTTTATTTTGTTTCCTTTTGGCTTATAGTAGTGGTTTACTTTTTTCTTTTAATCATATCTCATTAGGGCAGCTTTGGCCTCCATGCATTCACTAATACACTATTGGTCTTTTACAGTTTACATTGCTTGTGGCGAAAAAAATAAAAGAACCCACATGGGCACTGTCACTGCAAAGGCTTTGACTGGGAGTTTCTATTTACCTTGGCCCAGTCAATGTCTGGTGCCCAAAGTGGTTCATTTACAGACAGGTGGGAGCAGCTGACTTGGAAACTTTCTCCTGCCCTCACCTCTGCTTTAAATTACCCAGTGTCCTCATCCTAAGCATAAGGTTAAGGAAAGAAGAGGGAGAGGTGTTTCTTGACACACAAACCAGCAACCATGTTGGCTGCTGCTCAGTGGGCTTTGGCTCTGCATTTCAAATGAATACTTCTTTTTGTTTTTGTCCTTTTTTTTAAAGGTGGATTGTGGAGTATAAATACTGCACCAAGGACCCGGCTACAAAAAAATAAATATTTATATTTATATATCTATATATATATATATGTGCAGTGATACTGTGGCTGCTGCTGCTTTTTGATTGGCTTCGTTAATATTTGGCAAAGCGTCGCCACTTGCCCGCTCAGTGAAGGTGTGAAAACACCATCGCTGATTCTTTCAGTTCAATGCCTGTTAACTGCAGGTGTAAACTGCTGGTGATGGTGTCATTTACTACCAAAGAAGTGTGGAACGGGGATGGGTGAGGGAGTGAGTGAGTGACTGAGTGGAGGGACAGTGGGCGAGGGTTAAGATGTGGGATAAGTTAAAAAAAAAAAAAAAGAAAAGTAAAACTTCAGAGAGTGGAGGTGGTTTCTTTCCTAGGAAGCTGGCTGGCAAGTGCCAGATACCAAGGTCCATGTGTTACTGAGAGGACAGCCTGCTGGGCTGGGTCAGTAGCTAGGGAAGGGGAAGGTAAGGGCTAGAAGAATGTCAATAGGCTCTAGAAGCTTAATGGCATCACTAGCATAGCACTGGCGTACCTAGCGGAATCGGAGAGCTCTGCTGCCCGTCTCAAGACTGAGAACAATGATTAAGTTTAGCCAAATCTTGCATAGAAGTGGTTAGAATTTATTGCACATTGGAACAAAAATATATATTTTTTGTTGTTTTGGAAAAGACCATTAGCAATAAAAAATTTTTTGTCTGTCTGTCTGGTTTGGGGATGTACATTGGCTGACAGCATCTAAGTTCTAAGAAGAAAGAAAAGTATAAAAAATAAAAATAAACATGACAATGGCGTAAGCCAGAAGCCATTTCCTATTTAATAAGTTAATCATTTGTATTTACAAAAAGGCATGCCAATAAAATAAAATTATATATTACAGTATTTATAATTCTCTTAAAAAGAATAACCACACGTCAGCTTCTGTTTTGTGCTGTTTACAATGTCGCCTGTACATGGCACTATACATTCATCCTAGCAATTAGCAGGGCACTGAGTGAAACGCTTCCCTAACCTGGCCCGCTCGGTGTGGTAGAAAACCCTACTGTGGCACCACAGAAGCAGGCTTAGTAGAGCTGAACAGCTTCTAACAGCCCAACAAGGTAGAAGCTCTGCTTATTGACTTGCTGTGGTTGTTCTACGCAAAACTAGTCAAGTGGACTAAGACTACACCCAAAGTGCTTCTACTGCAAGGCAGATTGGTGCATCTGATTATGGGTTGGTTCTTTTTCCCCCTCTATTGCATGATTCAGGAAGAATTTATTTTGATTTGGTTCACATGCTAAAGTCTTTCCTCACTCTTCAAATAGACTTCCTGACACATTCAACTGCAGCATCTTGGCTTTGAAACCTAGTCATAGATGAGATACCCCTCGACTAAGAACTGTCTTTCATAAAGCAGGAGATGGGATGGAAGACATGATGCTCCTCCCCTGAAGCCACCCTCCAATGACAACGGGAAGGTCACGAAGCACATAGCAAAACGGGCGGAAAGGGAATGTGCTGGGGGAAGCTGGAACCTCCTACAGAATTAACATTGTTGCAGTAAAGAAACCAAGTGGGTTTGGTTCCAAGGCGGCTCCATCTCTACCTCAGGTCCCACCTGAGTGACTGTTGTTCTAACAATAAATGGAACAAGTCACAGTCATAGCCCAGTGCTGCTGGCCTCACCCAGCCCTGAAAGGCTGGGAAGGGAAGCCCTGCTCGTGGAGAAAGGTGATGGAGGCAGGAGAACCATGCAGGTGAGAGCTTGTGACAACCCCTCTGCAGAAGAGAGGGGTCAGGGCAGAATATCTGAACCCTCCCTAACATTGACCCAAGCTTACAGAAAGCCACAATGCAGAAAGACATGACACTGAATGAAGTGAGCACCCCAGGGCCCCCAGTGAAAGGTCATTTTAAGTTCCCCAAAATACCCCCTAGAGATAACATGCTACTCTGCATAGCATTCTTATCTCTACCCCAAGAAAGTGTCAGTTCTCAAGTGTGAAGGCTAAACAATCATCATAAATATTGCAAGATAAAAATGAACATTTTTTTTAGCCCTAGGATTTGATTTTACAGTGACATTAATAGTAAAGCCATTTGGGATCAGAGTCTCCCCATGTGCTAGACACAGAGCAGCATTAAACAGTTCATCTTGCAAAATGTGCAACAATGGCTGTATGTTAGAGATGTCTGTTAAACATATACACACAACGGATCCATCTGCTTGTTGGATTGGGTTTGTTTTTGTTGTTGGTGGTGGTCAATTGGTTGGTTATGTTTCCCTACCCACAAGGTGTATGAAAGACTTCTAAGAACTCAGAAAGAATTGCAGTCGGTATGGAACTCTTACCATTTTCTCCAAATACAGTGAACAGTGCAGGGCTGGGTCCTGTCCAAAGGCTGACCCAGTGCAGGGGACAGGGTTAGTAGTGTCCTGTGGTGTATGGATCTCATGCATGACTTCTGATCACGGCATGCCATCATGCAAATCATTTCTACGCATTGAACAAGCACAATGTTTGGATTTGGCCTGAGCAAGTCCTCCTCAGCCTGGAAACCCTGATTGTTTCCCCCACCCATCTCCAAACTACGTGAAGCCCATGTGGAGAAGATGCGGTTTATGTCAAAGAAACTGACAATTAAATGACATGGGCTAAAGGTGAGTGTGTGTGTTTTTTCTTTTTGCTGCGTAGCCTAACTAATGTAAGAATGCAAATATAGTTTGCATGAACAAACAAACTTTTAAAGTGATGCTTTCTGCTTCTGAGAATTAACAAAATGAAAAAATAAAATTCATTTGGCTGCAACGGAAATATGCTGGTCCCGGCAGCCTCTCCTCTGATTTTTTATCCTGTTAGTTTTGTCCTAAGTTGCATTGACTGAGTGTGGAACATGCAGTAACCACCTGCCCAAGCAATAGAAAATCTAAGTCCAGGGAGCAGGGTCCTTTGCCCTTGGCAGGTCACTGCTCAAGATGCAACCATGTCACATGGTAAGCAGACTACGTTTGGTATAGATCTTCAGGGTACAGTGTCTCCACAGCTGTTCTGCACTGATAATATTCTGAAAGTTTGTAAACAACCTTTTACTTGCAAGTTTTAAACCAGTATATTATTTCATTTTTGCTCTCCTCTAACATTTGGATTCTCTGACCTCTTTTTGTCTTTTGGCTCTTTCCCTTCTTCCTTCCTCTGCCCGCTGCTGCTTCTCCTTGTCGGGTTTAGTCACACTGTCATAGGATGGGAGGGAGGCTGTGGATGGGGTGCTCTCCTTTTTCTCCCGGTGTGTTCCACCATTTTCCAGCTTATTGGAAGTCATCTTTTTGCAGATGAAGCCCCGCCTTGCCAAATGTCCCCGGTAGGCACGCTGCAGGACCACTGCAGACACCTCTTCCTGCTTGCGCCGCAGCGTGGTTGTGATTGGCTCGTAAGACACCTTGGAAGGATTGGATGCTACGAACCGCTCCTCCATCTGTTGCCGCAGGATGTCCAACTCCCCACTGTCTCCCAGGACCCGCTTGGTAAAGGCAAAAAGGATGTCCAAGCAGTGGATGCGATCGCCGCTCACCATTGGCAGATCCATGGCGATGAGCTCAATGGTGTTGGGTTTGGGCACTCGGAGAGGATGCTCCAAGGCATCCGCAAAGTCTGCCAGCTTACAGTATTCAATGAACTGGGTGGCATCGGGGTCAAACTTCTCCCAGATCTCATAGAAGGTCTCAAAGTCGTCCTCACTCAGAGGGTCTGCACTTTCTTCCGTGGCTACACTGAAGTTCTCTAGGATGATGGCGATGTACATGTTCACCACAATTAGGAAAGAGATGATGATGTAGCTGACAAAGAAGAAGATGCCTACGGAGGGGTTCCCACAATCTCCCTTGAAGCCGCTCCCTGGGTGTTCCTTTTCTAAGCTGCAGTCAGGGGGGCGGTTTAGGATGGGCAGCAACAGGCCATCCCAACCAGCCGAGGTTGTGATCTGAAACAGGCAGATCATGCTGTTGCCAAATGTCTCAAAGTTGAACATGTCATCAATGCCAGCCTCATGCTTCACATATGCAAAATTGGACATCCCAAAGATGGAGAAGATGAACATGACCAGGAAGAGCAGAAGGCCAATGTTGAACAGGGCAGGCAAGGACATCATTAAGGCAAAGAGCAGGGTGCGAATCCCCTTGGCACCTTTGATCAGACGCAGGATGCGCCCAATACGGGCCAGTCGAATGACTCGGAATAGAGTTGGAGAAACAAAGTATTTCTCAATGATATCAGCCAGGAACATTCCTAACGGAGGAAGAGAAGTTATTACTGAGGTCAGAGACAGCCTTTCTCTTCTTTTACCTGGCACTGAGGAACTCTAAGTTCAAAAGGCTTTGTAGATAGTTTCCATTCAATTTCAACTTTAATAATAAAAATTTACATGTTTCAAATAACATAGAAAAGCAGAGAAAACATTACAGACACAATGTGCCTAAGTACACAGGTTTACTAGAAGCCAGCACTTTACCTTATTTAGAGCTCTAATTTGTTTTTGCTTGTGAGATTGCTCCTTCATGTAAAACTAATTTGACATTGTTCACTTTAACAACTGAATGGAATTTTCTTTTATGAATATGTCCTCATCTCTTTTCCTAATAGTTTTTTTCAAGTGTGCACATACAGCTTTCTAAGGTGCTATGGAGACTAGAGGCATGGCTCAAGTGGCAGACCGCCTGCTTTGGAAGTGCAAAGCCCTGAGTTCAAACCCTAGGGCCCCCCCCCCAAAAAAAATTCTAAGACACTATTGAATGTTCTCCACAATGCCATCAAACTTCCATATCCACAAATAATGAATTCAAAGTCCTGCCCCCATCTCACTACCCTTTAACTTTTATGTGGTATTCTGCCAATGCCCCTGATTTTCAAAGTATTATTTTTTTTCTCCCCCCACCCCCTCCCTTACCACCCACCCTACCCCCTTTATCTCCCCCCAACCCACTCAGTACCTGGCAGAAACTATTTTGACCTTATCTCTAATTTTGTTGAAGAGAGAGTATAAGCAATAATAGGAAGGAACAAGGGTTTTTGCTAGTTGAGATAAAGATAGCTATACAGGGAGTTGACTCACATTAATTTCCTGTGCATGTGTGTTACCTTCTAGGTTAATTCTTTTTGATCTAACCTTTTCTCTAGTTCCTGGTCCCCTTCTCCTATTGGCCTCAGTTGCTTTTAAGGTATCTGCTTTAGTTTCTCTGCGTTAAGGGCAACAAATGCTAGCTAATTTTTTAGGTGTCTTACCTATCCTCATATCTCCCTTGTGTGTTCTCGCTTTTATCTTGTGATCAAAGTCCAATCCCCTTGTTGTGTTTGCCCTTGATCTAATGTCCACATATGAGAGAGAACATACGATTTTTGGTCTTTTGGGCCAGGCTAACCTCACTCAGAATGATGTTCTCCAATTCCATCCATTTGCCAGCAAATGATAACATTTCATTCTTCTTCATGGCTGCATAAAATTCCATTGTGTATAGATACCACATTTTTTTGATCCATTCGTCAGTAGTGGGGCATCTTGGCTGTTTCAATAATTTGGCTATTGTGAATAGTGCTGCAATAAACATGGGTGTGCAGGTGCCTCTGGAGTAACCTGTGTCACAGTCTTTTGGGTATATCCCCAAGAGTGGTATTGCTGGATCAAATGGTAGATCATTTAGCTTTTTAAGTAGCCTCCAAATTTTTTTCCAGAGTGGTTGTACTAGTTTACATTCCCACCAACAGTGTAAGAAGGCTTCTTTTTCCCCGCATCCTCGCCAACACCTGTTGTTGGTGATGTTGCTAATGATGGCTATTCTAACAGGGGTGAGGTGGAATCTTAGTTTTAATTTGCATTTCCTTTATTGTTAGAGATGGTGAGCATTTTTTCATGTGTTTTTTGGCCATCTGAATTTCTTCTTTTGAGAAAGTTCTGCCCATTTCTTTATTGATTCATTAGTTTTGGGAGAATTTAGTTTTTTAAGGTCCCTATATATTCTGGTTATCAGTCCTTTGTTTGATGTGTAGCTGGCAAATATTTTCTCCCACTCTGTGAGTGGTCTCTTCAGTTTAGAGACCATTTCTTTTGTTGAGCAGAAGCTTTTTAGCTTTATGAAGTCCCATTTATCTATGCTATCTCTTAGTTGTTGTGCTGCTGGGGTTCCAATGAGAAAGTTCTTACCTATACCTACTAATTCCAGAGTATTTCCTACTCTTTCCTGTATCAACTTTAGAGTTTGGGGTCTGATGTTAAGATCCTTGATCCATTTTGAGTTAATATTGGTATAGGGTGATATACATGGATCTAGTTTCAGTTTTTTGCAAACTGCTAACCAGTTTTCCCAGCAGTTTTTGTTGAAGAGGCTGTCTTTTCTCCATTGTATATTTTTAGCACCTTTGTCAAAGACAAGTTGGTTATCGTCATGTGGCTTCATATCTGGGTCCTCTATTCTGTTCCACTGGTCTTCATGTCTGTTTTTGTGCCAGTACCATGCTGTTTTTATTGTTATTGCTTTGTAATATAGTTTGAAGTTGGTTATCATGATACCTCCAGCATTGTTCTTTTTTTTTTTTTTTTTTTTTAGCATTGTTCTTTTGATTGAGTATTGCCTTGGCTATTCGTGGCCTCTTGTGTTTCCATATAAATTTAATGGTAGGTTTTTCAATCTCTTTAATGAATGTCATTGGAATTTTGATGGGAATTGCATTAAACATGTAGATTACTTTTGGGAGTATCGACATTTTTACTATGTTGATTCTACCAATCCATGAGCATGGGAGATCTCTCCACTTTCTATAGTCTTCCTCAATCTCTTTCTTCAGAAGTGTATAGTTTTCCTTGTAGAAGTCGTTCACATCCTTTGTTAGGTTTACACCTAGGTATTTTGACTTTTTTTGAGGCTATTGTAAATGGAATTGTTTTCATATATTCTTTTTCAGTTTGTTCATTATTAGTGTATAGAAATGCTAATGATTTTTCTATGTTGTTATTATATCCTGCTACCTTGTTATAGCTATTGATGGTGTCTAGGAGCTTCTGAGTAGTTTTTTGGGTCTTTAAGGTATAGGATCATGTCGTCTGCAAACAGGGATATTTTGACAGTTTCTTTACCTATTTGTATTCCTTTTATTCCTTCTTCCATATATAGTTTTTATAATGTTGAGGTACTTTCCTTCTATTCCTAGTTTTCTTAGAGCTTTTATCATGAAATGGTGTTGGATCTTATCAAAGGCTTTTTCTGCATCTATTGAGATGGTCAAGTGGTTTTTGTCTTTGCTTCTGTTAATGTGGTTTATTACATTTATTGATTTTCGTATGTTGAACCACCCCTGCATTCCTGGGATGAAGCCTACTTGGTCGTGGTGAATAATCTTTTTGATGCTTTGTTGAATTCGGTTTGTCATTATTTTGTTGAGGATTTTTGCATTAATGTTCATTAAGGAGATTGGCCTATAGTTCTCCTTTTTGGAGGTGTCTTTGCCTGGTTTTGGGATAAGTGTAATACTGGCTTCATAAAATGTGTTAGGCAGTTTTCCTTCCCTTTCTATTTCGTGGAACAGTTTAAGGAGGGTTAGTATCAGTTCTTCTTTAAAGGTCTGATAGAATTCAGCAGAGAATCCATCAGGTCCTGGACTTTTCTTTTTTGGGGAGACTCTTGATTGCTGCTTCAATTTCATTTTGTGTTACAGATCTATTCAGGTGATTAATATCCTCTTGGTTCAGTTTTGGATGATCATATGTATCTAGAAATCTGTCCATTTCTTTAAGATTTTCAAATTTATTTGAATATAGCTTCTCGAAGTAGTCTCTGATGATTTCCTGGACTTCCATGGTGTTTGTTGTTGTCTTCCCTTTTGCATTCCTGATTCTACTAATTTGGGTTTTTTCTCTTCTCATTTTAGTCAGGTTTGCCAGGGGTCTGTCGATCTTGTTTATTTTTTCAAAGAACCAACTTTTTGTTTCATTAATTCTTTGTATGGTTTTTTTGGTTTCTATTTTGTTGATTTCAGCTCTTAGTTTTGTTATTTCTCTCCTTCTATTTGTTTTGGGATTTGCTTGTTCTTGTTTTTCTAGGAGTTTGAGATGTATCATTAGGTCATTGATTTGGGATCTTTCAGTCTTTTTAATATATGCACTCATGGCTATAAACTTTCCTCTCAGGACTGCCTTTGCTGTGTCTCATAGGTTCCAGTAGGTTGTGTTTTCATTGACTTCCAGGAACTTTTTAATTTCCTCTTTTATTTCATCAATGACCCATTGTTCCTTAAGTAATGAGTTATTTAGTTTCCAGCTGTTTGCATGTTTTTTGTCTTTACTTTTGTTGTTGAGTTCTAGTTTTATTGCATTATGATCAGATAGTATGCGTGGTATAATTTCTATTTTCTTATATTTGCTGAGGCTTGCTTTGTGCCCTAGGATATGATCTATTTTGGAGAAGGTTCCATGGCTGCTGAGAAGAATGTATGTATATTGTGTAGAAGTTGGATGAAATGTTCTGTAGACATCAAGTAGGTCCATTTGATCTATTGTATATTTTAGATCTTGGATTTGTTTAATGATATTTTGTTTGGATGACCTATCTATTGATGATAATGGGGTGTTAAAGTCTCCCACAACCACTGTGTTAGAGTTAATATATGCTTTTAGGTCTTTCAGGGTATGTTTGATGAAATTGGGTGCGTTGACACTGGGTGCATATAGGTTGATAACTGTTATTTCCTTTTGGTCTATTTCCCCTTTTATTAGTATGGAATGTCCTTCTTTATCTCGTTTGATCAATGTAGGTTTGAAGTCTACTTTGTCAGAGATAAGTATTGCTACTCCTGCCTGTTTTTGGGGGCCATTGGCTTGGTAAATCTTCTTCCAGCCTTTCATCCTAAGCCTATGCTTATTTCTGTCAGTGAGATGGGTCTCCTGTAAGCAACAAATTGTTGGATCTTCCTTTTTAATCCATTTCGTCAAATGGTGCCTTTTGATGGGTGAATTAAGTCTGTTAACATTAAGTGTTAGTACTGATAGGTATGTGGTGATTCCTGTCATTTAGTTGTCTTAGTTGTTTGACGGTTTGATTGTGTGTACCTAAGCTGAGGTTACTCTCTACTCAAAGTATCATTTTCTTAGCTCTGAAAAAACATTGTTGTCCATTATCCCATCTCTCCACTCTAGCAAACTACCCTAGAAAGTTAAAGGAGTGGTTTTCAATTTAGAGCTTCTAGATGTTGGGCTGTGAGTCATAAATCAGAAAGCAGTTTCAGCAAGGAAAAATGTCATGGCATTAGCTGGATACAGATGTAGAAGGTGAAATGTACAAATTAGAGGCCCTTTTCTATTTATTTCCATCTGTGGTAGCTCTCAACCCAGATCACATGTATTTACAGGTAAAGAATAATAAGGGGAGCCCAATGAAGGGCCACGGAAGGAAGAGAAGGCTGGGGAATGAGAAGGAAAGGGAAGCATGGGTGTGTTCTCATTCAGTGCCTCCTTTTGACATCCACTCCTCAATGAGACAATAACTTCAACTGACATGAAGCATTTAACCGAAATACGAAAGGATTGCTTAACCACAAGAATTCATAAACACTGGGCCAGTTAGTTGCAGAAGGCTATAGAATCTTTCATTTGAAAGTGTGAAGCCAGGAAAGGGAGAGAGGTAGTAAGTTCAGAAAGGAGGAAGTCGTGCTTTCCAGAAAAACCTTTATCTCAGCCATGACCCAAGATGATATTCTTTTTACTTCTCAATTAAGTCAAAACCAGTGACTGTAAGAAGTCAGGTACTATAACAAGGATTGTACATAATAGCGCATTCCACATGGTGGGCAAATCAGGCTTCACAGAGCTGATGATGCCCAAGTAGGGTTTTGTTTCTTTTCTTCTTTTTTTTCCCTGCAATACTGGGATTTGAATTCAGGGCCCTGTGCTTGCTAGGCAGGTGCTCTATCACGTCAGCACTTGACTAAGGTTTTGAAGGATGACTGTATATCTGTTTCCACTGAACCATGACAGACGAAGAGAGAAACCACAGAGAAATGGGCAGACAACAATCTAGAACCACTCTAGGTAGTTCCATGGCTAGTTTACCTACCTTATACTTTAGAAAGATTACTTCTGTATTTTTTGTTTCTGAACGAATTAATTCTTGATAAAAATCCTAATCATCAGAAGCATCATTGTTCTTACTCTACTTTAAGGGATGATATTTGTATAGGAACATGAGTTGGTCTATGGATTTTTTATCCCACTCAATGATGGGTGAGCAGAAAAGTTCAAGAACAGTAGACTGGGGCAGCACTGTCCAGTGTGTTCTGTGGGAAGTTAGGAGTATGGACTTGAGGCCAGTGCCTAGGTTTGAACCCCCATTTACTTGCCTACCTACTGCATGTCTCAGGAATCTCTCAGGGCCTCAGTTGCTCATGACAGAGATTTGCTCTGAAGATTAGCACATGAATCAACACATGTAAAGCACTCAGAATGGTGACCAGCTCATGGTTGTTGGATGTTCTATTAAAATGTGAGCTTTAAAATGTGAGCTCCCATTACTACTTGAACAAAGGGTGCTGTGGTTTAATAAAAGTGGGATGGTATGGAAAGCAGAATTCTTTACTTTAGGACTTCCAAGATTTCAGTAATGTGCACCATGACCCTCCAAAGAGCAATTCCTTATACAGTTCACCTGAAGTGATTTCGTTCTTGGGAAGAAAAGTATGTCAACATACTTTTGGACCTGCTTCCCTGGAGGACAGAGCCAGAGAATGGCACAGGCGAAGGGGAGGCCAGCTGGCTTCTGATATCCACAACTACCACCTCCCTAAACTCAGTACAGCCACCAGAACCCTGGGGCTTGTTGCTGTGGTCTTAAACACTGGCTCTTCTGGAGTGAGTCAGCCAACCTTACCTGGAACCTAGGCAGTTTCATACCATGTGGGATGCCTTTTAAGAAGGCAAGAACATGTTTGGGAGGGCAGTGAATAGGCTAGCACTTCCTTCTGCCCACTGACCAGGACAGCACCCCTGCTATCATTTTAATTTGAAGAATAACATGGTCTTTGAGACCATTTTTGAGTTTTGCTTCTGCCACCTGCTAGTTGAGTGACCTTGGATATCTACACAGTGACGATACAGAAATGCCTGTCTGTGCTATTCTAAGGAGCCAATGGGATGGCACGGGTGGAGAGCTCTCAAGCTGCACCTGGCCCACAGAAAAAACCTTAGCAAGAAGCCTGGCCAGCAGCAGCAGCACCACCACCATGATCATTGCCACTAGGACTTCCTAGACAACTTCATGAACATCCACCTTTACAATCTCATTTCACACTTCTACTATAGCCACATTTATTAATGATAACTTTCTTTTACCTTCTCTGTTAGACTGAAGCTCTTTGCAAGCAAGCATGAAATGTTATGTTTTTCCCCTGACTCATGGCATTTACAATCTAAGATCACTTGGAACACTCAGAAGGAACTCACTGACCACACAACCTGCCATGAAGGCCCTTGAGAAAACTGAAGAGTATGTATGGGGTCAAGCTACTAGGGATAACCTGCTTGTACCTCAGACTGGGTAACTCCTGCCTTCCCCCAGTATCTTATCCTCAATACCAGTCAGCAACCCCCACCCAGCCCCACTCCACTCACCCACAATGGAGAGGATGACCACCACGAAGTCAAAGATGTTCCAGCCAATGGTGAAGTAGTAGTGCCTCAAGGCAAACATTTTGAGCACACACTCACAGGTGAAGAAGATGACGAAGACCAGATTAATCCAGTAGAGAATGTTCTCCATTTGCTTGCTCTGAGTGTCTGTCTCCACCATCATTGTCACCATGTTAAGGCAGATGAGCATCATGATAACAATGTCAAAGGCTTGTTGAGTGACAAAATCAAAAATGATTCCTTGGATTTTGTTCTGGGGAGGGAGGGAAGGAAAAATACAACAGGATTCATGAAAGCCTTTTCTAGCAGACCTGTGGGAGCCGCAGCACTTGCTGCTGCCGGAAACACGAACAGAGACAATATCAGGAGGACTGCCTCACTCAGCGTTTCCTTAAGTTGTCACTCTTCTCTCTTGAGCACATGATGTCACATATGTCTGCAGGTCTTCCTCCCTGGCAGCCCATTTTAGTCCAAATTGCTAGCCACTTCTCCTTTTTTTGACACTTGCAACTAAGACAGCCTATCTGTCTCTACAGCTTACATGATACTATACCCTCACACTTCTCATTCACCATCTCTTCTTGATGATTCATAAGCATCCCAAACTTACCATGTCCAAAGCAGAACTGAGTCCTCACTCAGCTTGTATCTTTCAATTATTCATCCAGACTCTAGCCAGAAAGCTGAGGGTCATCCCTGCCTCTTTCTTATCCCTTATCCCCCACCTGATCAAAGTCTGTTGGTTCTTATTCCAAAAATATAACTTGAACTCACTTGCTTCATTCCATTTCCAGTGACCCTACTAAGCTACTCTCATGGCTCATCTGCACTTCTCTAAGTCTCTTAACTGGTCTCCTTGCTTCCTCTCCTACCTTCATCCAGCACAGTCCCCACACAGCAACAAGTGTGACTATACAGAAACATAAACAGATCATCTCCCACTTAGAACTTTTCAAAGCTTCTCACTGGGCTCACACCAAAATTGCTATTGCTAACCTGGCTGAGAGGCCTTCAGATCCAGATCTGCTCATCATAAGTCCCTTCTACAGCTTGTTGCCTCCTAGCCACACTAACCTTTCCTGCTTCTAGGGTCTCCTTTGCTTTTCAGAGAACCTCTTTCCCCAGCTCTTGGGCTCCTTCTCATCCACTTAAGGAGACTTGATGAGGCTTTCTCTGACTATTAAAATAGAGCTACCTCCACAACTCTCTATTTTTCTGTGTCGTGGCCTTCTAGTTACTTTCCCTCACAATTTCCTACATTTTATTATAGCTATTTGCTTATTTATTCTGTCCCCCCCTATCATATTGTAAACACTATGATAGTTGTGTATAAAATTTTTTTTTGGCAGTACTGGGGTTGAACTCAGTACTCATGCTTGCTAAGTAGGTGCTCTGTCACTTGAGCAACTCCGCCAGCCCTTTTGTTTGCTGGGTATTTTTGAGACAGGATCTCATGAAGTATTTGTCTGGGCTGGCTTCAAACTATGAGCCTTCTGATCTCTGCTGTCCTAGTAGCTAGGATTACAGGCATGAGCCATTGGTGTCTAGCTAAGTTTTTATATTTTAATGTGGAAGAAAGTACACTCAGGTTCCCATGTGCAAAGCATGGATCAGAACTTCGAAAATGTTAATCCTTTTCCATTCCTATTAGTCCCCACCTCTTTTTTTTTTTTTTTGAGATTTCAAGACAGGTTCTCACTGGAACTTGCAATTCTCCTGCCACTTTAGTCCCACTTCTATCACAAGGTGAAAAGTCTTAATATCAAGGAAATCTAAAAACTATCTTTTCTGAAGATTTCCCTGTGGGATGGTTAATCTGGGTTGTCAACTTGATTAGACTGAGAAGTGCCTAGGAAATTAGCAAAGAGCACCTCGGGTGTTTCTACCAGAAAGGATTAATTAAGGGGGGAAGAACCACCCCAAATATGGATGGCAACATCCTATAGGCTGGGGACCCCTGATGGAATAAAAGGGGAAGAAGAAGAAAGTTCCCTAATACAGGCATTCTCTTTCTCTGTTTCCTGGCTGCCATGAGGTGACAAACTTTGTTCCACCATGATAAGCTGAAATCATGAGTCAAAATAAATCCTTCCTCCCTTAAAGTTGTTTTGTTAAGACATTTTGTCACAGCAATGTTAAGTCTGACTAATGCACCCTGATTTATTTATTTTTATTTTATTTTTGGTGGTACAGGAGTTTGAACTCAGGGCTTCACACTACTGCTTGAGCCTCCAGCTCTAATTATTATTTTTTTAAGTACATAGGCACTTGGGTTGGTACTTATTTTCAGGATTACTTTAACTTGGTGGTCTGGGATTCAAACTGTTGTGCAAACCTCAGGGGCTTCTTTTCCCTCAGCAGCTGTGCCATGGGCATGTCAGGAGCAGACACAAGGTTGATGAGGAACAAGCTCTAGGATGCCAGCTCTTGGTTCAAACAAAGGAGTTTACTTTTCTACAAATAAGATTGCCAGGAAATCTTTGATTTCAGAGGTTCTGCTGTTGTTGTGTTTTAGGGTTTTTGCTGTTGTTTTTTTGCGGGACTAGAGTTTGAACTCAGGGCTTCTCGAGTGCAGGGTAGGTGCTCATAAAGCAGGTGCTCTACTGCTTGAGTCACGCCTCCAGTCCATTTTTATTATTTTGGAGATGGGGTGTTGTGACTGTTTGCCTGGGCTGGCCTTAAATTGCAATCCTCCCTATCTCAGCCTCCCAAGTAGCTAGGATTAGAGTGAGCCACTGGCACCTGACTTGTTTTTATGTTTTTAAAAGTTGCTCTAAATGAAGGTTACAGAAGAAGGGATTTTGAGGCTTTGGGGAATTATATCCCATTCAGCTTGTTTCTCTGAGACAAGGCAAGGCTCCCCAGTGGCGGGCGGGGCAGAATCTCAGCCCTAAATCTGTCTTATCAAAGGTTCAGTTCAAGAGAGGATATCAGAAATTAAGACTCTCCTGCTTTTACTTTCTTCTCCTTTGACAAAAGCATCATTTTAGCTTCTAGCCACATCCTGCAAAGACAGACTGTTGAGCACAGAAGCTGAGAGAATAATGACCAAATCCTATTCTTTTTTTTTTTTAAAGACAGGGTCTGGATATGTAGCCCAGGCTGGCCTCAAATTCATGATCCTCCTACTTCAACCTCCCGAGTGCTGGGATCATATGCATGCTTAGCTACTAAATCCGATCTTGAACTGGGAGGAAAGGGACTGGCTTTCATTCATTATCCTTTATTAATTTTTAGTTTTTTCTTAAAACATCTCTGTACCTGGGCCAGAGTCATTATGGTGAGTGTGCCAATTCTCTGCTACTTAGCAAGAATAGCTCATAGCACCAGTCAAGCACTAATGTAAAAACCACTCCAGACCTTAATCCCTGCTGTTTTGCTGTCTTATTCAGGGTTTTTTTTTTTTTTTTTTTTGGCATTACTGGGGTGTGAACTCAGGGCCTCATGCTTGCCAGGCAGGCACTCTACCACTTGAGCCACTTAACCAGCCCCTTACTCAAATCTTTTTGATGGGGCAGCTAGAAGAGAATGAGCAGGCACCAGGCAACTCACCAATCACCATTTCCCTTCCTTTGCAATAATCCTAGCAGTGGATTTTCTAAACAGTGCTCAGCATGCCTTCAGCTTGCACAGTGTACTCACCAAGGGGCGGGGAATGGGTTTCTGTGGTTTCTTTGAGCCCAGCTTTTTCATGGCATTGTAGTACTTTTTCTGTTCCTCTGTCATGAAGATGTCCTGACCTCCAAAGTAAAGAAGGAAAAAAAGAGGGCAGCAATTACAACTGGATCTGAATGGTAAGGCTGGAGACCTACATTTAAACACTGACAACTGAGGAAACTTAGCTAAACTGACCTCTGAAAGGGAGTTATGGATAACAGCTATCTCACAGTGAGTTACAGCTGAGATAACTTCTCTAATTCAAAGAGTCAGCTGGGGACTTTTAAGATTTGCCAAGCCAGATAGGAAGCAAAGGGACTATCCAAGGACAGATTCTCAGAAGAAGTAAACTTTAGAGCAAAGACTCAGAAGACATTCATGTCTCACAGTCTCATAATATTTTGATTTCCTGATAAAACCGTGGAAAAAATTTTACTTATTTTTGAACTCAGGGCCTTGCACTTGCTAGGTAAGCACTCTAGCACTTGAGCCACACCCCCAACCCTAGAAAAAGCATTTTAAAGTAAAAGGACTTTTAAGTCCTAGCTAATGACCCCTTCACTTCAGATGATAATCAAAATTTGGAAATTCTGGTGCAAGAAGGCAGTTTGGAGTTTCCTGGAGTTTGCTGGGACAGGCTTGACTTACAAAATGAATAACAAGAGTAATCTTGCCAGCTGGGACAAGCAAGGAAGTGAACTTTCCCAAGGTGGCCTCTCAATTCCAATGCTAGTGGTGAACAGGGATAACCATGGAGGATCAAAAGTCTGGGTAATCTCTGCTTCTTCCTATAGCTATTGTCTTTCTATTTTGTCCCTATCTCCCCTGGTGGGAGGCCCATGCTAGTAGTAGGTTTCAAGAATAAAAGACTGTTAGTAAATGTGGTAAACCATACTCTGCAAAATCCAACCCTGAATAGAAAGTTGGTAGGGGCTAATGTTCAGTGAGGCCAGTGCCACAGTAAGGTGACAAGTTTGGATTTTAGAGAAAGAGAGGCATTTTCTCTCTAGAGACAGGGACAGGTGCCTCTCATTTGGGTTAATCTTGGACCACTGGCACTGAGGAGAGGAGACCTATCTTTTTCTTTTGTTGATTGAAGTTGTCAATGATGACACCAATGAACAGGTTCAGGGTGAAGAAGGAGCCGAAGATGATGAAGATGACAAAGTAGATGTACATGTAGATGTTGTCCTCATACTTAGGCTGCTCATCAGGCTGGCAAGGACAGGAGAAAAGACAAGAGTCAGTTCCTAGGTTTGGGATTGGATGAGTGATTGTGACATGCCAAAGCCACCAGCTATAATTCTTCCCATCTGAGCTGCTGGACAAGCTGGGGGTGGAAGCTTAAGATTCTTTCTGCTTGCCTCTTCCTCCACACTAGCAGCTCCTGCCTGAGAGGACATATTACTACTGGAACTTAAGTGGAGAACAGGCTAATCACAAAGCAAGGTGGCGGGGGGAGGGTGGTGGGTGACTATCTACTGGGGGCCACACTTTTATTTTGAAGTGGGAATGAGGAGTAGACAGCTCCATGGGAGAGTGCATATCAACTGTCTAATCATCTGGAGCCAATGTTAGACTGAGGACTCGCCAAGAGGAAATGATCCATAGTCAACACAGCAAGAAACTAATATCCAAGGAGAAATTTACCTCTTCCATTCTCCCTCCCCTTTCCTTTCTTGATAGACTCTCCGTGTTGCTTGTTTCCTAACCATCTAAGGTTGCGTTTCACCATGTAGGTCCTTACCTTTCGGGAATCTACAGCTGCATACATGATGTCCATCCAGCCTTTGAAGGTTGCCTGGCAAACAGAGTCAGTCATTAGACTGTGCCTGTTAGGGAATGGATGGGGATCTAGGCCAGGCTCAGGTTTAGTGAGGACAGGGAGTCTGAGTACAGTCTCACATGGATATAGGATTTTCTATTGTTAATACATGTCCCAAGGGTGCTTTGAATAAGTCTCTGGAAATAACATCAACGTTTGGCAAAGAAATATGTTGACCATGGTAACTGGATCAATACTTTCACATAAGCTCTCAAAATGGTTGAGAAGGCTGCCTAAGAGGAGGGCAAATGCACATTTAAGAGCGAATCTACTGAAGGCTCTAACTGGAACTTAGATCTCCACAGAGGAGCCATTTAAAAAAGTTGTTAAATAACCTATGGAGGTCTGAAATACTTGGCTGCATTAAAAAAGAAACAAACAGGGTTAGAACTTGTCCTCTACTAATATATCCATGTATAGCCTATGGGAATGGCAATACTGGCTTTGTCCTTGGCAATTCCTTCCTGGTTCTACTTCAGTCTACTTAGCTAGCATGATTTTGGAAACAAATATGGATAGCCAATTTAATACTCTCCATGTTTTATTTGCTTGACCTGATTCTAGGCTTTTTTAGGGTATGGGAAAATCAGTCTTATTCATCTGATGGCCCCACTGCCAAATATAGTGCCTTGCATATGGCAGGAACTTTGAACACAGTGTCCGACTGGCTGGTTGTCATGCACTGGTTTTCTAGAGCTGCTCAAATTCAGATTTTTTTTTTTTGTGGTATTGGGGATCAAACCCACTCATGCATGCTAGGTAAACATTCTGCCACTGAGCTATACCCCTATCCCAAGCAGGTCCAATCTTAAACTGGGATAGAAAAGCAAAAGATCTTTGGGGTGGGATAAAATATTGCTCATTCCATTTACTTTGCCTTTTACTGCTATCTAAAGCGAGTGCTTACTATGTGTCAGCTTAGATTGAGAGCTTCACCTGAATTATTGCATTTAATACTTCCAAGAACTGAACGATGCAGGCATGGTACTAACAGTGACAAAGCTGGGCGCTGGGGGCTCACACCTATAATCCTAGCTACTTGGGAGGCTGAAATTGGGAGGGTTAAGGTTTGAGGTCAGCTCTGACAAGTAGTTCATGAGATCCCATCTCCAAAATAACCAGGGCAAAATGGATTAGAGGTGTGGCTTAGGTGGTAGAGTGAGTGCCTGTTTTGCAAGCGTAAAGCCCTGAGTTCAAACCCTAGTTCCACCAAGAAAAAAAAAAAAACCAGTAATGAAAATACATAAAAACAATTACCACTAATTAAACACTGGTATGTGCTAGGCATTGTGCTAAGTTTTTTAAAATTCACAAATTCTCTAACCATACAACGTATTACTCTCTACATTTAATAGATGAAGAAACAAATGGTCAGAGAAGTTGAGTAATTTGTCTTAAGTTATATATCCAATAAATATCAGAGTATGGCTCAAATCCACACCTGTCTGCTCCCAAAGTGCGGGAGCTTTCATAGTACCCTATCGTTCTTATCAAACATGCTAAAAGCTGGCGAGAGGAAAAGAAAACTAGGCATGATAGAATGAAGTTAGGCAAAAGAGACTTATAAATGTAACTAAAATAAATCCTTCCTTAACATGACACATAACTTGAGACCTTTCTCTGGGGCTGAGCTGCCAGGAGTGGCAGCATCGTGGCACTACCATATTCTTCAGTAAACTTTAGCATAGCTGCTCTATCAGATGTTTCTGCTCCATCAAAATTGACTTTTCTGTCCATGTACTTAGCTTCTTGATTTCTTTTTCTTTAACTACAGTCTAATTTGGGTAGAGAAAATGATCTAACACCTTCTCATGCCACAGTAATCTTTCTTTACTGCTGAGCAGAACTCTGCCTCTGAGCACAGGAGATTCTCCTTGATTGGGATCTTGTAGAAGTCAGAGCTATACAGGAAAGGTCTCCCTGAAACTGGTTTGGGAAGTGACATTGTTCTCATGGACCCACTGAGCATGATCCTGATTCTGGAAACAGAGTTGAGAAGGAACCACATGGGATTTCTGCTAGCCACCTAAAGTTCCCAGGACTGAAACACTTACTACTTGAAGAAGGGCCAGATATCCTGCCCCAACGTTGTCGAAGTTGATCTTCACATTCTTCCATCTGATCTCTGTATTGTTGCCCTCCATGAGCTTTTCACACTCAGTTTTGTTGTTGACAATTTCAATTTCAAACCGGATTTCAGAAGTCTCATTAAAGCAGTAGTGGTACTTTCCCGCAAATAGGTTAACGCCCATGATGCTGAAAATCAGCCAGAAGATGAGACACACCAGCAGCACATTCATGATGGAGGGGATGGCGCCCACCAAGGCATTCACCACCACCTGCATTGGAAGGGGGAAGTTGCTGAGTGTTGGGAGGAAGTCGGGGAGGCACATTCTTTTGATTTTCAGGAGGGGAATGACATTTGTGTGGCATGTTCTGCTATAAAAACATTATGTTCTCTTTGGAATTAGAGTAACTGGACAGATCCGTAAGTAGGACCTCAAATATCTAAGTCCATGAACTATATTTTGGGGGAATTTTAATAAATTACAACTTTAAACTTTGTTTCAACTAACACAAACTTCTCTGCCCAAGTTGACTCTGTTCTTTTCTGGGCACCAACTTGGGGCCAAAAAAATGATTTCTTAGTCCACTCTCCCTCTTCTTCAACTCATAAAATATGCCCCCATGGGAAAATCTGAGCAATTGCAAGCTCACTAGTCGCCTTTCAACAGACATTCCCCCTCTGAAAAACAAGGCATGATTGTTCAAAATCACAGAGAGCTGCCCTTTGGGTTAGCAGTGAAGCACTCAATGGTACATAACGTCTCTTTTATAACTATGCAAGGCCAGTTATCTTATTTCAGGCAATAGCTGAGCATGCATATTTTGCAGGCTCAAGAAAGAAAAAAAGCTATATTCCCTCTACCAAACAGTATAAAATAAAATCTGAACAGATGTGCTTTTCACTCCAGGTTCATTACTCTTCTTCAGTTTTTTTTTTTTTTTTTTTTTTTGGCCTTTGTAGGTTTCTCAACCTAAGGGCTGCCCCCTGGCTTGGCTAATGCTTATGTCTCTATTAGTCTAAGGCTTGACTGGATTCTTCACAATGTATTAGAAATCAAACTACTTAAGGATTTTTTTTTTTTTTTTGGTGAACTGGGGTTTGAGTACAGGGCTTAGTGCTTACAAAGCAGGTGCTCTACCACTTTAGTCACACCTCTAGTCAATTTTGCTCTGGTTATTTTGGAGATGGGGGGGTGTCTAATGGATTATTTGCCTGGGCTGGCTTCAACTGTGATCCTCCCTATCTCAGCCTCCCAAGTAGCTAGGATTACAGGCGTGAACCACTAGCAAGCACCCAGGTTAGTTAAGGATTTTTTTGGGGGAGGATTTTTAGTTAGATCACTGCTCTTGAAACTCAAAAATTGACATACTGTTAAAAATCACGGACAACAGTAAGTTCAGGAATGTTAAAAAAAAAAAAAGCAAAGGGAAAAAACCCCTTAGGAATAGAAGTGTCTGGGGTTGTTTTTAATCTGTATTTTGCTTTACATTAGAGGTCAGAATAGCTAAACACCTCTGCTGTTGTAGTTGTTTTCAGTAGAGGAATTCAAGTGCTAACAAAAGCAAAATTTCAGGTGGTGGGACAGAAAACAAGGCTGGTTTCATTTCTTCCCTGAGTCTCATTTGCTGTTGTCTTAAGTAGGGCTGTTAAAGCTCAGAAAGGTCTTAATAAAATGGGAAGATATTTCTTCCTTTTTCTGGTATTTGAGGAAGATTAATGGAGCTAAGAATAAAGATACTGTATATATACAAAGTCTGTCTTCCCCTAATGTTTTGTTTGGAGGAGGTGACAAAAGTATTACCGTGTCCCTGTATTAGTTTTTCAGTGCAGGTCAGAGGACTTGCTATCAATTGGCACAGCATGGACAAGGTGGAAGGTTGTACTGTACAAGGACCACCAGGGGGCAGCTCTGGCTCTTGAGCTTTAATTGCGCTAGGTTTATTTCCTTATCTTTGGATTTTTGCCTTAGAACTGCATTCACTCATCAGAACATGTGGCTGAGAAGAGCTACCTGTCCTGTCCTACCTAAAAGAAGGATAGGGAGCCACTCTTCTTTTCATATTAAAATACTCATATTGTGATTCTCCAATTCATATATGAAGGTCTTTAGATAGAGAGGAATTATTTCTTAATTCTTAGACCAAGAAATCTCTTTGAGATTGGATATCCCTGTCACTAGTATAAAATGTGTATCACTTTGAGCAAGGAAAGCCAGAATACCTGAAATCTGAAAACCTTCAATGTTATTTTGGAGAATGCCACTGATTTTTATGTATTTATGTTTACAAATTTGTCAATTAATCAGATTTGAATTTTACCTCCTCATTTTAGAATTGTTCACCCTTTGTTGGGAACACCAAAATGCAATGAAATGTGCAAAAGAACAGGCAAAAGGAGGATGATCCACAAATGGAAGAATTATTTCTTAAACAATGAGAGTAGGTTATGTGAAGATTCAGAAGCTCAAGTCTATGTGACAGCATCTTGCAGCAGAGCTTAGGTGAGAGACCAAAACCTATCAGGCCATTGCCAATGTGAACTAGGGAAGTGGTCCCCAAACACAGAAACCTAGGAATGGTGGTTTTTATCTCAATTCAGAACCTACCGCCTGCTTCCAGGAACCCTTCACTATACAGAGAACGATGGTAAGCTTCTCTTCTAAGCCAGTCTAATCTGTCTTACATGGTGTTCCTGTGTTTTAGCAAAATATGGATAATATTTATAGCAGGGAAGAATAATTATCTACACTACATAATTTCTTTGAAATTTTGTATTCATATGTAATCATAAGGGCTCAGGGGACAAAAGTACTGAGCTAATATTACATAAAAATCTTACAAAATTTGTTAGATGCAAATGTATTTTCATTTATTAATCAAAACTAAGGAAAAACTTCTTACCTTAGTTTCATGAATAAAAGTAAATAGAGTTGATGGAATTTACTAGTAATTCTTTTTTGCTATGAACATTAGCTGTTGAGCTAGTATGTTAAATAGAAATTGTTTAACTGTCATTGTGCAGTTCTTCTCAGCAACCAAAAGGGCAAGAGACCTTGCTTCTTATTTTTGAATCTCACACTAAAGATATGTTATAAATGACAATTTAAGTTTCCATTGGTAGTCAATTAGATCTCCTATTCTCTGCTACTCAAGTTATTTTTCACTGTCTTTAATCATGATTAAATAAATCTGCTACTGTTAAGACTAGATGCAGTACAGAAATATAACTCAAAGTTAGGTTCCAGCAATCTGAAAAAAGCTACTTTTTCCAAAGGAGTGATATAAATCTTATCACTCCTATATACTTAGTGATATAAATCTCACTTAATTCAAGAGAAAATTCCAGTGGATACTGATTCTTACAGATTATCTTCTTTATAGTATTACTATGTTCATTAAATACTATATGATCTGTCAAATAGCTTTTAATATCTGGCAGAGGGAACATGGCTTTAATGGACTATGTACTGACAACAAAAACGCATGCATGTTTCATAGCATTACTGTTATATACCCTCAAAAATTTAATAGCACAGCAAAATCTTTAAATAAAGATTACTATGAAGGAGAGAAAAGCGAAGAACTACATTAAGTTTTCCTTTGCCAGTATCAGTAGTGTTTCAATTTTCTGGTCTTTGGTTTGAGGAAGGAGAGGAGACTGAAGTGAGTATCCCAGGACAGGCTAGGGTGATATGCTCCCTTCCAATGAAGGGTTGAGCCTAGAATTGGAGCAGCACAGTGACAGTTGGCCCATCTGCATGGATGGTATTCAGTTCATGAAGGTTTCTTTTCTTTGGTGGTCCTGGAGTTTGAATTCAGGGCCTCACATTTGCTAGGCAAGTGCTCTACCATTTGAGCCACTCTGCCAACTTGCGCACATGTGCGTGCGTGTGTGTGTGTGTGTGTGTGTGTGTGTGTGTGTGTGTGTGTGTTTGTTGGGTATCTTTGAGATAGGATCTTGTTTTTTGCCTGGGCTGGCCTTGAACCACAATCCTCCTGATCTCTGCCTCCTGAGTAGCTAGGATTATAGGTGTGAGCCACCAGTGCCCGGCAAGTTTTCTTAAAAGTTTCTAATGGTAGTCTCAAAAGTGTTGGCAGACAGAAGAACCCAAACCCACACCCCAAAGAAAAATGACATTTAAATAAAAATATGTACCTAGTTCTAACTCCCTATAAGCTTAGCCCAATTCAATCTCTTCTTGCAGATACTCTTTCCAGAAGGGCTGGGACACTGAAGTGCAGGAATAGATCCCTGGACCCTATCTACCTGCCCAACCAGTCATGTCAATACTGCTGGCACTAAATGAGGTGGCCGGCACCTATACATCAAAGCTTCCCTCACTGAATATTACTGTTTTAACTTGCAGCTTCGGGTTCAAGTTCACTTTTGCCCTTACTACCTTAATTAAAAATAAACAAAAAAAACCTAGATGTTTTCACATAGAACCTCCTACTGTTCTGCTCATCCTTTCTGAACTTCTGGGCTTCTAACCTACTTGAAAGTTGACAAGTACGAATTTTGGGGGGGGATGCAAGCTAAGAGTTCAGGGGACATGGGAAAGGAGGAGCAAAAGGGAAAAGTTGAGGTTACCACAAGATCTCCTGCATCCAGATTACTTGAATAATTTGCTTGTGAGCAAACTGGCTTCAGCTGGTCAATGAGGACTACTACTGTCATGGGGCCAGTAGTGACAGTAATGAGTAACCAATGAAGATAGTTCATAACAAGTATTACATAGGCATTTGTAGAGGAAAGACACAATCTCCTTTTAAGAGATCCAGGATCACCGTTAGAGGAAGTGAGTTATCACATGCTACTAAGCTCAGGTCCAATGTTGCAAGCATTATATTTGATGGAATGTTTGTAGGTGCAACTTGTCCTCAGTTTTTCAGTCAACGAACTGAATTATCAACTCCATAACAAAAAATTACCTCTTCCATTACAAAAAATGTGGGAAGATGGTAGGAGTGGGGAGTTTTGAGGAGAGCATTTGAAAACTACTTTCAGCCACACTGTGGCTATCTAAACTACTGCCTCCTGTGCAGTATACTCTGTCCCTAAATCTAGCTTGATTGTAATGATTACTGTTGCATGTATTCTGAAACCTCTCTCATCTGTGGGAAAAAGAGTATCCCAGGCTTTTTAAAGTTAATGCTGCTATGGTACTACCCTTCCTACAGATGGTTTCAAAACAGCTATAGAACTCTCAGTTTAGTAAATCAAACTGTGACTGTGCTACAGGAGAAACACAACATGGTTGCCAAATATTTGTCTGAATAAGCTAAAATAATAAAATAAAACTCCCAAATCCCAATAAATTTTCCTTTTTCTGTATAACTGTGAGTGGCCAGGGAATGAATGGAGCAGCACTGTCCTGGTATCTAGTTTCTCCAATCAGTCTTGCTTCACATGGACTATTGCAATTGCTCAGTTTTATTCCTTACATTCTGATACTTGCACATTTTAAAACATGTCCTCTGGTTTGCTCTCCTGCATGTATTCAGTGTCTGAACTGAAATGAGTTTTCTTGGTCTCGTTAAGTATAACAGATCTCTCTTGTTACCAAAACCAGATGTTAAACTTGATTTTAGGAAATCATCTTTTTAGTGTGAGTGTGTGGACAATGTGTACACGCTCACACAATTATTAAAACCAAAAGATAAGAAAAAGGCACCCAAGGAGGGAGCCTTGTTTCTAATTTGGCAGGGTGACAGCCCCTTGCACTATTTGGATTTAAGTAGAGTATCACCAAAGCAGGAGAAATTTCAGGAGAACTAGCTGATACTCAGTCATCTAGCATCATCCCTGGCTGCTGTTTTGACAGTATAGGATAAGGGGACCATAGAGCATGGGCAGAGGGGTGGGGGTGAGGAGGAAAGCTTTGCTATCAGACAGAGGCTGCCAGTCCTTAAGGGACTGGGCTGAGAACAACAAGGTGCAATAAGAGGAATCAGAATAGAAAGAAAAGCATTTCTTCTCCCAGGGCCATGCCAAATTCTGCTCCATCCCCAACTCCAGGTCTGCCATTGTGTCTTCAAGCCCCTTCTCCATTGCTTTTTCAGTGACTCCAAGGCCACAGTCTCCCCCTGGCTGCTGCCCCTACTCAGCACTCTCCCTGCCTGCAGCCTATGCTTTTCAGTGGGTTTCTGGGATATAATTCCCCTTCTTTGCACCTGGTGATTCTCCCTATTGAGTCAACAGCCCATAAAGCCACCCCAAGTGCTACAGTTAAGCCAGGCCAAATGAGAATAGCCAATGTTAACATGTTCTGCGATGGCATGTTGTTGGGGGTGGGCCCACATTAATGTGATGAGGCAGTTTAATGCAACTCCCCTGTGCACGGGGCAGGTGTGGGGAGAGAGTGGAGGATCAAATCAGCAGCTGCATCACAGAATTCGGGTTTGAATGATCTTTCCGCCATGTGATCAGTTCTAGCATGCTTAAACAGTTTCCACTGGCATGCAGAAGGATCAGCTGCTCTTAGTAGCTTACCCTCATCCCTTCAAATCGTGATAAGGCTCTTAAGGGTCTCAAAGCTCTTAGGGTCCTAAGGGACTTTATGGCACCTAGTTCCGAGTAGCCCAGGGCATTAGCTATAAGGCTGACTAAAGAGACCTACACGGAAACAGAAGAGAAAAACAAAAACAAAAAAGGAAAAAAAAAAAAAAAGAAAAAGAAAAGAGAGGTTCCAGAGTGTTAGAATAAAGCCCCTAGCACTGATTACAAAGATTGGGCCCCCCAGGTAGAGGAAGTGGGTAACACCAGCTGCCTACTTCAACTTGACTCAAAACGACCTGGAAGGAAAGGTGGTTGAGAGAGGTAGAAGAAAAAACACAAAGGGAAGAGAGGAGGAGGCAGAACATACACACAGTTGGAAAGGGAAGAGGCTGAAGGGAGAGGGAGAGAATGAGGAAATTCCATTGGAAGGAGAGGAGCCTGAAGAGATGACAAGAACCTTACCCTCGCCCTTTATAGTCTCTGCAGGTCCCAGAAGTTCCCATTAAATTAAGCCAGACAAATTTAATGGTACCTATGGAAAAGAATACAGATAAATACACATACTCCACACAAGCTGCCCCCTCCTCAGTTCATTCATCATGGGATTTCCAACAGAGACAATCTCTCTTACTCCTGGTTGACAAGAAATCATTTGTTTGAGAACAAAGGAAACATACACATTAAGTACCGCAGATGACTTTGCAGTTCTCAAAAAGAAAAGAATCAAATGAGGAAATTCCTTAATAGAATTTACTCACTTGAGTAATTTTCTCACTCACTTTTAACTATAATAACCCTTTCATCTTGTAAGTATACCCATCACTTCTTCACACTCATGAGAAGTTGAGTGGGTTTCCTGACTGAATCCATACTTTTCCTTACAATTCCCATTCTTTCCTCCCAGAACAGACTCAAAAACGGGTCTCAGGTAGGCTAGTTCCAGGACAGTCTTCTGTAACTCAATATTAGAATGACAGCTGGAAGAATTCTTGGAGCAGAATGTTTTTCATTTTATAGATGAGGAAATTGAGAGCATATGCAAGAATCTGCCTATAGTTAGTGGCAGTGCTAGAGCCAGGATGAGACCCACACTGCTGACTCCTGGGCTAGTGGTCTTTCTTCCTTGGACAGATTATGGAAGACCTGTCTCCAGCAGGCAGGTTATGTGGCAATAATCTAGGAGGATCATTAGTACGTGAAGAACCCAGAGCTGACTCGCTGACATTCTGTGGAGAAATCTGCAGGCCTGGGCTTGAGTCAAACCTTTCCTGCTCCTTCCAGAGTTAATCTTACCTTGCTCCATCAGAGCTATCAGAGCAGTTAACACTATGACCAGTAACACTGGCTACTAACCACACCAAGCCTATCTTGATACAAGGCTCTTCAGGGGGCACCAGGCCTGAACATACCCTTAGCTAATTAAATCTGAGACTGTTTGGACTTGATGTTTCTTAGAGCTGCCTTTTTCTTACAGTGTACCACAGATTCTGGGATGGGTTAAGATGTTCTCACTAACAGCTCTTAAATTTCCTCTATTGCAAAGTGGTGGCTGCTGGTCTACCCAGCTTAATCGATGATGGTTTAAAGCAAAATTAGAAATGGAAAAAAGAAACAATCTACAACTTAGTTTCATTTGCTCTTTGATCTCTATCCTAGGGCTTTAGTTCTTTGATTCTGTTATCTCTGAACTGTAAACACACACACACTTTATTTTTCTAAGTGAAGATATTCACAATTAAGCAGCAGGACTGGCAGGGTAAGAAGCAGAAGGTCTATAACACAGTGAGGGTTAGAGATGAGTAGACTTAAAGGTTTCAATTTTAAAATAGGTGTAAACCTCGATTTATGCATGAACTCATAATTCATTAGCTTTAATACTGTCTCTGGAGCCCTAGGCAGCATCCAAAGAAATCTGGACCTAGATGCTGTTCTATTAGGCATCCACGTTCTTTGATAGGTATGTGGTCCAGAGTTAATCTCTTCCTAAAAAGGGGTCTCAAAAGCAGCATCAATCATCATTTTCTCTTCACTCATGATAATCAGTAAAAACTTGTATGGCAGTATCTTTTGCCTATTATCACAAATTCAACCCCAACTAACTCAAAACTACCTGACTCCTTTTTTGGTTTTAATAGATACATTCAACCAGGTTTGGAGCTTAAAAATCCTCCAGATCAGCTTGATCTTGTGAAACTTTACCAGGTAAAAATCACAAAAAAACTAAGCTATGCGTGCCTATGAGCTCCTACAAAGTTGGAAGATCCCAGCTCTTCAGCCCTTCTGCTAACTGATCTGCAGGGGGAAGAAGGGTGGATGAGGCACAGAGGCCAATTCAGAGGCTGACTCTAAATGTTTTGGAGATCTCAGTTCTATTGATCAGCTGAGCAGAGATCTCCAAAGGCAGGCTCTTATCTGTGTTATTCCTTAGCCACTGAGGGCTCTTTTATAACCCTCTTATTCTCTATGCTAAACCTTCACTGGAGATAATCAGAACACTGCTTAAAGTGCACTTTAAGGAATGAATTAAACCTAAAAAAGAAAAAAAGTAATTGAGCAATCATAATTTAGGGCATCTACAGTGGGAGGCACAGAAGAAAACAAATATTGAGTGACTTTTTAAAAAGGGACTAAACACTTTCAAACAGAATGTTTGCAGTAGTCTGAGGTCAAGAAAAATGTGTGTGTTCCTTCAGTTCTCATCCCTGGAAAGGATATGCCAGCTAACTTCTGCAAACAGCAGGGAAAATGTCCCTGGAGAAAATATGGCAAAATTCTTTTACAGGATTCAATCTCCAGTGCAGCTGAGGACCTGAGAAAAAAGAAAATGCTCCTGTGTGGGATTCAATAGCTTATTAATAATGAGAACTGACCTTAGAAGTTGTCTGGATTATCCCCACGATTCTAAAAAAAAAGTGTCTTCAGCAGCTTTAAGAGGCAACAAGGAAGAATGAATATCCATTAAGGCAACAAACATGGAGATAATCAGCAAACTCAGACATCAAGTCACTCATGGATGAAATGAGAGGAAGAGTCTCTCAGAGATGGTGCTAAATTAGGACCTAAAATGTACATATGTTGGTTGTTCCAAAATAATAATGGAACAAGACATATTGTTTAAATGGACAACAAACACTCTTGATATTCAAGCTGTGTAGGTGCCAGTGTAAACCTTATTCTCCATAACTCCAAGGCACTGTGATGGTTAATTGTGGCTGTCAACTTGATTAGATTAAGAAATGCCTAGGGGATGAAGAAAGCACACTCTGGGTGTGCCTAGGAGGGCATTTCCAGAGACGATTCGATCTTGAGGGCTTTGAACTAATGAATGGGTTAATCCCTTGATGGCTTCATAATATGATGGCACTGGGAGAATGTGAAAGGTAGTGGAACCTAGCTGGAGAAAGTAGGTTACTTGGGATATGTCTTTGGGAACTGTATCTTGACCTGGCCCCTTCCCGTATTCCCTCTTTTTGCTTCCTGATTGTCATGATGTGAACTGCTCAGTTCTCTCACACCCTCCCTACCACGATGGGCTACCTTTGACAAGTGGGCCAGAATAAATCTTTCCTCCTTTAAATTATTTATGTCAGGCATAAATAAATGATAAAAAGTAACTTATACAAGTGGCAACCCATGGAACTATCGTGGTAAGACTGGGGTGTCCCCATTTAGCATGTGCTGCCTCACGCTGCGGCTCTTTGTATATGAGTCTCATCTTTTCAGGCCCTTGAAGAGAAGAGCACATGTCTCATGTTCTCTGCATTCCCTTCACCACCTAGCAGGAGGCTATCCATATTGCAGGTAGCTCAGTACATACTGGGTAAGTATAAGAATAAATGAACTGTTCTGTCAGAGGCAAGAAGTTGATAGAAGGAAGGCTCCTAGGAGAGCCCTGTTCCCATAGTGCTGAGTTAATACAGCCTAGAATCAGGGCAGAGGTGCCCTGGGAGCTAGTATTAAGCTCTCCAGGAGCTGGAACCATGTATGCCTGTCCCCTTGTTACTCCTTATGGCTCAGGGACAGTTCTACCAACAACTGGTTCAGAAGCATTTTCTGGAGCCAAGGTTAGGCCCCAGAGGTATGTAATAACCCAACAACACTCAAAAGCTATAGGAATTCATGGGTTGCAGTCAATCGACCATATGTTTTTTCTTTTTAACCCCTTCCTCTCTAGTATAAAAAGTAATAAAAATGCTTGCTAAATAAATGGTGATATGTAAGACTGTTAATGTGCTTAGCAGCTTACTTGGGCACCAAAGGCATGTGGGATACGTGGTCAATATTCTTGAATTCTGGGGTAGCTCAGCAGGAAGAGAAGAGGAAGAGAATGGTTCGGGCTGGGGTAGGCAGTAGAGGGAAAGGTCATGGTGGGAAAGCTTTGCTCCAAATCGCAGCTTCCCTAGGATGGCTGGAGTGTAGTACTTGACATGTCTGTCTGGGCCCTCAGTGGGCCCAGAAGATGAAGAATTCTCATGAATGCTCACTTTGAAATGAACACTCTGTGGCAGTTCCCCTTCCTCTAGAAAGAGAGCTAGCTAGTCTGATTTTAGGTCTCGGGTTTATCCCAGTGGGATAAAGTTGCAGCTTTCTGTCAAAGAGAGGGAGAAGTCCTTTTCCACAAGCTGGTATCAACAGCTGCTGAAAGGAGTGCTGAGACCACATGCTATGAGGGTCTCATGCCCACTGCCTCTGGAATCATACTATTTGTCTCATCTTAGGGCAGAGAGTAGCCTCCTCACGTAATTTAGACATCCTCCCAAAGTCTGACTTTTTTGAAGTGGAAGACAAAAATGGGGGCATGGTCGTATGTACTGACCCAGCCTCTAATCAATCCACTTTCATGGCACTTCTCAGCCTGTAGCAGGACGTGAATTCTCTATAGCTGTGGTCTGGCAATTTCCATTCACCCTTTCTTTAAATACTGATTTGGCTAGAAGAAAAAAGCTTTAGTAATTATTTAAAAAAAGATAAAATAATCATCATTGTCAGTAAAGCCAACAAGAAGCAAGTGCTGGTGGGGTGAGAAATGGTTACAGATGATGCAACTTCCAACCTGAAAAATAACATGGGAGCTCATTGGCCATCAAGCCATGGAGAGGGTCGTAGAACCTGGAGGGAAAAAGAGTTTCTTGTTTAGTTGATCACTGTAGAAACGGCAATGTGAGAAGCCCCTCTTCCAGAGGGACTTGCTGAGGTGAGTCTGGGAAGAATCCATGGGAATGGCCAGGAAGAGTCACAAAGAGCCCACTCCCACTTCATCCCTTCATCCCTTTTCCTGGCAGCCCCTCTGCTGGCTTGGAGCAAGAATGTTTTGGTGCCCGGGCTAATAACAAGGGACTTTGAGACCAATGATTCTACTCCTAATTTGAATCTAAATTAAGCCAGGCCCACCAGAATAAAGAGTCGGTTGATTAGTCCCTGGAGCAAATGTGGAGTCTTCATAGTTACCATTCCCCAAATTAAGATCAGATCTTAATTAAGGCCATGAGAGGACATTTACCCAAGCCTACATCTGCATGTTGATCTATAATCTACCCTTGGCAGCTCCAGCCTCTTAAGAGAGACCTTTGTTTGTTTCTCTGCTAAATGGGGTAGGATATAGAAAGCAGGACACGTACAGCCACTATGAGGAAGTCCAGCCAGCACCAGGCATTGGTGAAGAACTTGACGAAGCCATATGCTGTCCACTTGAGTAACATCTCCAGGATGAAGATGTAGGTGAAGACTTTGTCAGCATATTCCAGGATGGTACGAATGGTTTTCCTTTGCTCAATGTAGATGTCCTCAAAGGCCTGAAAGAGAGGCAGCAGGTGCCTATTACAGCACCAAAGGTAAACAGGAACTGCAGGAGTGCCTCCATGGCAGGCATCAACTCCCGCGTGTCTGTCATCAGTTTCCTGCCTCTTCCATTTTATGCCCCTGCTAACATGTTTTCTTTGTTTAAGTGCTGGAAATCCAACACATCGTGCATGCTAGGCAAGCACTCTACTGCTGAGCTATATTCCCAACCCAGTGTTTTACTTATTTATTCATATTTTGCAGTGTTGGAATTTGAACTGAAGAGTCTCATTCTTGCTAGACAGGTGCTTTACCACTTGAGCCACTCTGTCAGCCCCCAGTGTTTTATTTTTTAATGCCTTATTGAGAAATAATTCACATACTACATAAACCAGCCATTTAAATGTATAATTTAATGGCTTTTAGTATATTAAGAGTTGTACATCAATCCCCACAATTTTAGGACACACACCTTTCAGCTATTACTTGCCAGTCCCTTCGTGCTGCTAGTCCTAGGCAACCATTAATCTGCCTATTCAGGACATTTCATATAAGTGATACAGTCTGTGGTTAGTTTTTGCCTGGCTTTTTAACTAAGCATAAAGTTTTCAAAGTTCTGTATCAGCACTTCATTTCTCTTTATGATGAAATAATACTCCAAGGGATAGATATACACATTTTGTTTATGATTTATTAATTGATGGACATTTGGGTTGTTTCTATGTTTTGGCTATTGAGAATAATGCTGCTATGAGCATTTATACAGGAGGTTGTATGTGAAGTTATGTTTTCATTTCTTGAAGGTATACAACTGGAATAGAACTGTTGGGAATGCTTTTTAACCTTCTGAGGAACGTCAAACTGTTTTCCAAAATGGTTGCATCATTTCACACTTCCATCAGCAGTGTGTAAGCATTGTAGTTCCTCGACATCCTCACCAACACCACATACAAGATATACACTATCTTTTATCCATTCAGTCCCTTGATACCATAGATATGGGTAGAATGCTGCAGGGTTGGGAGACAGTTGGGTCAAGAAAATCATAATGCTATTTTCTTTCTCTGGAATTCATGAGTGAGGTAATTCCTTGATAAGAAGGTATGAGCACCCCCTTTTGCAGAGCGGTACAGGTGTGGTGCTAAGAGCAGTTGTGATGGTTAATCACAATTGTCAACTTGATTGGGCTAAGTAACACCTCAGAGATTAGTAAAGTACAATTCTGGGTGTTTATGAGGGTGTTTCCAGAGATGATTAGACAATGAGGACTCCGACCTAATGAATGGTTTAATCAATTGATGGATTAAAAATTCTGAATTGATTACTGGGAGGTGGTGGAACTTCTTGCCTGGCTGAAAGAAGTAGGTCACTGGGGCATATTCTTGGGGGCTATATCTTGTTCTGGTCCTTTCCTGTATCCCTTCCATCTGCTTCCTATTCATCATGAAATGAATAGCCTCCTCTTCCATAAGCTCCTGCCTTCATAATGTTCTCTCTTACAGGCCCAAAAACACGGAGCCAAGTGATCAGACTGAACTCTCTGAAACCATGAACCAAAATAACATCCTTCCTCCCTTAAGCTGTTCTGTTAGGTATTTAGTCATAGCAACAAGAAAAGTAAAATACAGAAGGGGGGGGGGAGAAAAAAAGCATTAAGAAAAAAAACTAGAGGTGGGGAGAATTTCCCTGTGATGCAATGGGAGGTATCTTCTCTGAACAGTTCCAGAAAAGAGGAGACAATCAGGCCATCAACATTCCCACCCCAGTATCAGGAGGCTGGGAATGTAGTTCAGTGGTATAGCCCTTGCCTAACATGTGCAAGGTTCTACATTCAATCCCCAGAACCACTCATACACACTCAAAACCAACCCAAAATGGAGGCACTCAGACGTCAGGTGCTCCATCCATCAAAAGGCAGTGGGTGGAGACCGGAGTCATGGGATCCACAACCCTTGTCAGGGTCTTGGTACAAATAAATCTCTATTCAATCAAAAAAGCAACAGTTCCTCTAAACTTGATTTGTTAGAAATTCACTCTAGGGCTGGTGGAGTGGCTCAAGTGGTAGAGCGCCTGCCTAGCAAGTGTGAGGCCCTGAGTTCAAACCCTGTTACCACCACCAAAAAAAAAAAAAAAAAGAAAGAAAGAAATCCACTCTATAACCCAATATATGTGAGACTCTCAAGATTGATCTTATGTCACTGGGTCTCCTCCCTCTGAGGGAGGTCTCATCATAGCCATGTGTTAGTCTTTTCTTGTACCTTGTAGCTATGCCCCACTGCCCTGCTATTCTTAAATTTCATGCCTCTTATTGCACAGGGTCTTATACTGAGCCAAGTATCCACTGTTTGCTCATTCAGGACAAATGAAAATTATTACAGGTGAGCAGTGAAGCAAGTTCAGATCTTTTATTTCACTGCTGCTTTGTTCTTTGTGTGGAGATGGGGAAGAGGAAAAGCAAAGGATGGGGCATGTTCTCTATTATTCTGGGTTTTGTTGACTAGATTTGAAGACTGACTATGATGACAATGATAAAACACCTTTCTCCAGTCACTCATCTTGATCTGACCCTCTCTCTGCTCAGGAGCAGACACCATGATGCTGTCACCTTTGTGCCTCTGCAGCACCTCAGGAAGTGGAGTATGAACGCTTGTCAATGAAGCAAATTACAAGGGCAGGCAGGACAGTCTGCCTCCCCTTTATTCAGATCAGTACTACCTGCCATCTTTTGGGCCTCCCACTTTTAATCCTGTTGCTTTTCTGCATAGACCTTCCAATCACTCTCCATAATCCTCTTCAGGAAAGCTGTCCTCTTTGTCGTCAGGCTTGTCACTACTATACACTATTGCTCTTCTCAGCTTCTCTTATTCTCCTACCTCACAAGTCAGTGAAACTTCTTGAGTTATTATCAAGATCTCCAAGACTGAATTTGGGGTTTCTCTTTTTTTCTTCTTTCAGATTAAGCTCTAATTTCACAACTACATGAATGTGCTCAACTTCTTTGAAAACGTTTCAAAAGTCTATGCCTTCACCTTTTCCTTAATGAAAGGAAGGAAAATCTTTAGCATTTCTAGCCCTCTGTCCTCAAATCCATTCAGCTAGCAAAGGACTCCCTCATACCAGACTCTGTCCAGATGCCCTCAACAATAACCTAGCCAAAAATGAAAGCAAACTCAAAGATAATTAGTTCTGGCAGGGGAGGAGTCTGTGTTTTCAGCCCTGTATGCCTCACTGATGGGCGCTGAGCACTCAGAACAACATGAATATAAATAACCTCTGTACAAGAGACTGGACTTCTAAATGCTTGCCCAGGTCCGGGTTCTCCAAGTTCAGTAGGGCATGAAGGGAGTAGATGGAGGAACATCACTCCCTCCTCTCCTGGGCAACTGAAATATGAAGAATGAGACTGGGGTGTTGAAAAAGGGAAGTTCATCTAAGGAAGTTGCTTAAAATGGGGTCTATCATGTAGAATCTGATGGCAATCTGTGTGCTCATCCTGGTGAAGAGAGGGTCTTAGGCTTGAGTGGGATTACGGATCAGGAAAAATCTGGGTTCTAATCACAAGGTTCAAAACACCAGCCCAAAGCACTTTAATAGGCCATTATCCTTGACACCACAGCTAATCGGTGCTTTCAGAGATACTGGGCTTTTCCCCATCGGCCTCTTCACACTGGTTTCTCCATATTCTCTCCAAGCCAGCCCCTCATCACATTCTCCCCTGAACCTCACCAGGGCGCCACTGCTGAGCAGAATCATGAAGATGATGAAGGTCTCAAACCAATTGTGCTCCACGATGAGGAAGCAGGTTTTCCGCAGGATCCACCAAGACTTGCCTAGCCCTTCCTCAATGTTGACCTGGCAGCATTTGAACCGCTGGACACAACCTGGCACCAGTGGGAGAGGCAGGTCAGACCATGGAAGCTTGCCCCACCCAGACCTGTCTTCTCCATCTTTCCCAGGTCCTGTCAGATGCTGCCCCACCACACAGCAGGGAGAACAGTGTCTAACTAAGAATGTCTGAGTCTAGACTGGAGAGTAGCAGACCTGAGGCTATGCTGCAAAGGCTAAGGGCAAGGCCCTCTGGAGCCAAGAAGGTACCCTACAAAGAAGCAGTGAGATGGAGGAGAAGAGGGTGGTCAGGAAGCAGGCACAGCTGTGATAGAAGAGGCCTTTCTAATGGCAGTGTTTTAGCTGGTGCAGAGAAGATGAACAAAGAAAAACTGGACAGAAGAAACTTGTTTTATGTTAGAATTGAGTAGGGGAAATAACATAAACGTCCTTCAAAATGGTGGGATTGGGGAATGGATAGCCACTGGGTCCTGCAACCCTGACACAGGCATGACTGTGAGCAGGACACATGCCACATGCCCAGTGTTCCCCTCATCCCTTTCACCTTCTGTGAAGCAAGCATCTGGATCCAAGTATTCCTCAGGCTGTTCCACAGGGACTTCCTCTACTTCTGGCTTGATATCAATGGTGCTTCCTTCAGAGGAGCTGGTATCATCCAGTTTCTAGACATGAAGGACAAGGAACAGCTATGCAGGAACAAGGTTACTTCACACTAATAATTCTACCTCTGCTAGGGATGATGTACCAGCTGTGATTATTCTCCATAAATTTTTTTAAAAATGTTTTTTTGGTGGGACTGAGGTTTTGAACTCAGGGCTTTGTGCTTGCAAAGCAGATACTCTACTGTTTGAACCACTCCTCCAGCCCACATTTCTCTGGTTATTTTTTGGAGATGGGGTCTCCCAAAATATTTTCTCAGACTGGCCTTGAACTGTGATCCTCTTGATCTTAGCCTCCCAACTAGCTAGGATTATAGGTGTGAGCCACTGGTACCCAGACTTCTCAATAATTCTTACTGTGGACTATCATCCAACTTATGATGGGCAAATTGTAACTATAGGGCCCTCAAAACTTCTGCCATGATGGGGTATAACATCAAAATCCGCTTAAAGAAAAGAATGAATCACTCTAAGCCAAATGTGGCCCTGGATTATTCTTATGGCTAAAGGTCAATCAAATTAGTGGTAAGGAAGGACTCAAGGTTTACTCCAGCCTAACCCAGGAACATCCCAAGAAGCTCAATCAAGAGAAGACATAGCCAGGCATGGTGGGTCAAGCCTGCAGTCCTAGATACTTGGGAGGCTAAGGTCAGGAAAATTACAGTTTGAGATTAGCCGGGGCAAAAAGTTCAGAGATCTGTCTCAACCAATGGGTGGGCGTAGTGGCATATAGCTGCTATCCCCAGCTATTTGGGAAAGTACAAACAGAAGGATCTCAGTTCAGGCCTGCCTACTCATGAAGTAAAACGCTATTTCAAAAATAACATAAAAAGAGCTGGAGGCATGGCTCAAGTGGTAGATAGTCTGCCTAGCAAGCTCAAGGCCCTGAGTTCAAGCACCAGTCTTAAAAAAAAAAAAAAAAAAAAAGAGAAGGTCTAGCCTGACATTGTGACATTGGGGCATATAGTTGGTTCTCAAAGTGAACTAGCTGTTGCAGACCTCTCCACCAAGCCCACAGCAGCTGAATCAATCCCTGGGGCTGGTGGGACTCATGGGATCTAGGATGCTTCTAGGCTGGGACCTTACATCTTTGCTGCCTTCAGGATCCGACTCGCTGCTAACATCCTCTGTGTTGAGGTTCTCAAAATCAGACTCGCCTACAGCAATGGGCACCCGCACAGTCAGGTTGGGATTGTTGATGAAGGACATGTGGTCTTCGTCGATGATGTACTTCTCCACGCTGCTGCCGATGCCGCTGGTTGTACCATTGCCATTCTTCTGGAAGTCACCATTCCGGTGGATGTCCGCACCAGTGTGGTTGGCAATACAGTTGGCCTTCTTTTCATACAACTCATCCAGAGGTTTCACTTCATCTGCTTCGCGCTGCTTAAAATGAGCCTGCATAAAGGCATGCACTTTCACTTTGGTCCAAGCCACACCCTTCTTGATACGGATGACTGAGATCTGCAGGTTGTTCATTTCTCCGTCATCATCTGTAGCTGCCAGGTTGTCTGCACTGAAGGAACTCAGAAGCAAGGCCAGAAACAGGTTCAGCACCTACACCAGTAGCATCAGAAAAAAGAAGCAAACATAGAATGGTATTAGGAAAAGTTGTCCAATACACTAGGGGATGCAAACTGGAAGCCAAGAGAATTTATGTAGTAGACTTGAGTTTCTGTTGTGTTTGTTTGGCTCGTATAATATTTTAAGTGTTCATGTCTCCAAGTAGGAATTTTGTTTAGTTTTGGTTTTAACACAAGGAGTTTAATACCTCTTTTCTTAACTCTTGCATAATTTTACATTTGTATCCCAAAATATGTTACTTCTCTTGTAATCACAAAAAGCAGAGGCTATTTTCATTTTGCCAGAAAATTATCAAAAAAATGTGGATATGGATTATTTTCATATAATAAATCAATTAGTTAGATCTGAAATATAATTCATGTTCTCTTATTTCAAGAACAAATTTTGGGGCTAAGGGTATAACCCAGAAGTACAGCGTATACTCAGCATGTATGAGGCTTGGGTGTGATTCCCAGCACCACTGGGGAGGAAGAAAAAAGAAGTGTTTTCTTTGCTTTCCTAATGCTTATAATAAGTTATAATAAAATGGAATAAATTATTTATAATAAATTATAAAATATTACTAATAAAATTAGGATAGCCATACAGTGAGACTCTGACTCAAAAAAATAAGAACACCAGCAAGACAGTGATGATATTCTATGGTATAGCCAAGTGTCATGTCATCAGAAAAAGGCTTAATTTTTGTTCAAATCTCCTATCTTACTACATTGGATCTTCAGATTAGTTAGTTTATTCTTATTAAGACCCTACCTTTGAAAAGTGGGAGAGGTGCTCATTTCCTGACTTACATTTGTCCCTTACTTTGTTATACAATGGAAGAAGAGTAAGGCTTATGTTTCACATGGAGATAATAGAATGTACACAGTGGGAGAGTGGAAATGATAAATGAACTATCAGTGTTTGTATTATCTGGGACATCTGTAGAATTACAAAGGAATATAGTTGGCAAAATGGAGTTGGAGAGGGCTTTGAAAGCCAGGCTTAGGGTACTGAATCTTATTTAATTGGATCCACTATTGGTTCTTACATAAAATAGTTGCAGACTTGAGAAAGTATTCCTATTAGCTACATGCAGAGGAAGCTAGATGTTACAAGATCGTTGCAGGCATGAGTTGATAAGGTCTGATCAGGCTCCAGTAATGGCAAACCTTAGCATGCATAAGGATCTCCTAAGGGTATGGGGTGCTTGCTAATAAACACATTTCCTTGGCTTACTCTGAACAGGCTCAGCTGAGGTAGAAGGCCTATGACTCGGCCCACCCCTAACCTTTGTTATTATTTTTGCAGTACTGGGGATTGAATTTTGGCTTCATGCTTGCTAGGCAATTGCTCTACCACTTGATTCACACTCCAGTCTTTTGCTTGCAGTCTGTTTTTCAGATAAGGTCTTGTACTCATTTTGCCTGGGTCAAGCCTCTGACTACACTCCTCCTTTCAAGCAACAGTTACAGCTATGTGCCACCATTTCCAGCTTGTTTTTGACATAGGGTCTCACTAACTCTTTGCCCAGGCTGGCCTCTGTGATTGTCCTGTCTCTGCCTCTTGAATAGCTAGGAGTACAGGTGTGAGCCACAATGCCTGTGCCTTGGGTCTTTTTTAATGAGTGAAACTTGGGTGATCATGATGAAGGTGGTCTTCAGACAAGTAAAAATACTGGATGGATTATAGGAATGCAAAGGGAGGGACAGATCTTAGAAATACCATGAACAGAGCTGTATGTATAGAAATGCATGAAAAAACATGTGTGAAGAAAGATGCATTTAAGATAATTCAGGTACCTGTTGGGAGTGGAGAGAAAAGAGATGGAAAAAGATTCCAAAGTCACAGGACCCTAGAGACTAGATGTGCAGAGGAGCTGAGTAAAGGGAAACTTGAAAAGGTGTCATGGGGCAAAGGTGACAGGTAATTTCAGTCACATACTCAGGTATCTGGAGGCAAGCATGGGGAGATGTCCTTGAGACACTGGAGAGAGAGGGTGGTGCAGTCAGAGATATTACTCACACTAGACAGGAATTGTCCTTATGGAAGGAATGAAAAGACTTAGAGGGACCAGGACTGAGGGAAAGGTGTTGGAGATGGTGAATGAGTGAGATTACAGAAGCATTACAGTAGCTAATTTTATAAGTCAACTGAAAGATGAGAAGGGCCATGGCTGGTTCCCAGGCTACTGAGTAGTAATCCTCGGTTAGCGTGCTTTTTTATGGCAGAAAAGGGGAAAGAACTAATGTGGCTGAGTTCAGCTGCTTTCTTCCAGCCTCCTTGCTCTGCACTTCTAAATGGGATTAGGAGACCTGATCCATAATATTGTTATTTCTCAAACTGTTTTGTGCACATGAGTCACCTGGGATTTTTTTAAAAATGCAAATTCTGATTCAGTAGTTCTGAGGTGGTGCCTAAGATTCTGAATTTCTAAGCCACTCTCATGTAATCTCATTTCTGCTAGTTCTCAAAGTGATTACACTTTGAGAAACATGTTAAAATCTCCACTGGTGACTTTTATACACAGATGCAGAAGGCAGCAGGTAGAAAGAGTAGAATAAAGCAAGAAAGTGATTTTCTATTAAAACAGATAAAATCAAACCCTAAGGTGACATGATTGGTGGTCCTCAATGGAAGGAAACTTTGCACCACAGGGGACATTTGGCAATGTCTGAAGACATTTTTGGTTATCAAACTTGGGGCATGCTAATGGCAGCTAGTGGAGAGAGGCTAGGGATGATGTTAAGGATGATGTTAAGTCTTACAAGGCACAGGATAGTCTCACAACAAAGAATTATCTAGCACAAGATGTCAACAGTGTCAAGGTGAAGAAATCCTGGTTAGAAAAAGGAAACGTTTTAGAGTTGAAAGAGCACAGACTGTGTAGTCAAGGTTCAAATAAAAGCCCTGCTATTTATCAGCTGTGTGACCTTGGGAAAATCACTTAATTTTGCTGTATTTTGTTTTCTTAAGCCATGAAAAAGGGTTAGCAGGTTGTGGTGACTCGGTAGACACTCTGCAAATAATCAGCCTCTCCGTCATTTGCACCTTAGGGTTCCTGGGCCATGAGAGAATAAATATCAACAGACACAGAAGGGAGTAGAAAGCCTAAGCAGACTGGGTTTCTGGGCCAAGGGGAAGATGTTCAGGACATAAAAGAAAATTTAGTACTAACCACCAAGTTGCCAATAACCATGACCATCATGAAGACAATGAGGCACATGGCCTGGCCTGCCACCTCCATGCAGTCCCACATGGTCTCAATCCACTCCCCGCACAACACTCGAAAGACAATGAGGAAGGAATGGAAAAAATCATTCATGTGCCAGCGGGGGAGTTCACAGTCTTGGTTGATCTTGCAGACACACTCCTTGTAGTTTTTCCCGAAGAGCTGCATCCCCACTACGGCAAAGATGAAGACGATGATGGCCAGCACCAGAGTCAGGTTGCCCAGGGCCCCCACCGAGTTCCCAATGATCTTGATCAGCATGTTCAGGGTGGGCCAGGATTTGGCCAACTTGAAGACCCGAAGCTGAAGGAGACAGATGAAACCAAATGATACTCAGCCCATTTCCTCACCACACGGTGAAAACAAAAGTATGCAAAATCAGTAAGGTCAGCATAAATTTATTTAGTGCCCTTGGGAAATTCCCAGAAGTTTCCAGTAGTGCCTCAGACTAAAAACGGCACAGATAAGGAAAAACTAATCAACTTCACAGTAAGAATCTAGAGCTAGAATCTAAGAGTGCTACTTCTAGTCCCTATATTAGATCCTGAGTCAATACGCTTAAAAAAAAAATATGGGAACACAGCCATATCCTACTGACCCTACTGACTTTTCCTTTGACTTCTCAGAGGACATGTCAAGTAAAAGGTGGTTCGTAGGAAACCAAAAGCTCAGTATAAGGACAGTAAGAAAAAGTAATCTGTTACCTTAAAAAAAGCAAGCATTTAAAGAATTCTAAGTCTCTCCCTTTTGCTTGCCAATAAATAATCAATGGCTGATGTGAAACTTCGTGATAGGCTCAGAATAACTCAGAGGAAAAGTACAACTTCCAAGTAGAAGCCATTTCACATGTACCACACATGAATTAATAATACTATTATTGACAGAACTATTGGTATCTGTCCATCATGAAATTTCTTTATTCTACAATGGATGATTTCAAGGTGTTGGCAAACAGTCTGAAAATTATAATTCGTAAAGCCTGTGGCAGCCTGGCCAATGGAATGATAACAATAAGCTCACTGTCAGATGTCTTAAGTTAACAAATAATTGACATATAATAGAATAGGAATTTTGGTAGAACACAACAGCACTGATTTGAACCTTTTTTTCAAGTGAATATGTAAGTCTTAGATGAGAGGTCAAGATTTATCAGGTGTTACCCTGTGTACAGGTCACTCATATTTTTTCTCCTGCCTGGCTTCTAATTTATTCAGAATAGTAGTTCTAAGGCTTCTTTCAATCCTTACTCTCCTAATGGAGATTAATAAAAACTACTCACAAAAAGTCAACCAGGGGCCAGGCCCAAGCCAAGCAGTAGTAAACAGAGTTTCAGAAACATGGTAGATGCTATTTATGACTTAGACCTTTTGAAATCACTGTTTTACAAATAGTTTCACTCTATTCTAATTCTCTTCTTTTGATCAACCGAATATCTGAATGAAAAAAACTTAAATCTGTTCAGTGGTTAGTGCTTATGTATTTTCCTCATCTAGAGAGGAAAACCAAAACCAGTTCTAATGCCAGGGAAGCAGAAATGAGTGCTGAATGAAGCTACCTTAGCTTACAGAGACTTACTAAGGACATCATTTACACCTGTGATTACTGGAGGTTCTTTCAGCCATTTTAGTAGTTTAAACATTAACTTATTCAAATACATTAATAAAAAGTCCTTCTTAGCAAATGATGTGGAAAATAGTCAATGCTCAACTAATTTTAATGTAATTTAACAAAACATTATCTTATTCTCAATTTCTGGAAGGAATCAACACAATAGAAGAAATTAGAAAAGTCATCTTTGAACACGGAGAAATTCTTCCCATTTCAGGTTGATGTTCAGATAAAGAAATAGCTCATTAGCAAACCAAATTAGAGCTCAGAAAGGCCCTTGGGAACACGTCACCTTCTAGATTAAGCATTATTTTCTGAGAAATTTCCTAAAAATTGATTTCTTTTGCTTATTGATTTTTAAAAGTAACTTCTGTATTATGCATTTAGCAGGAAAATGTTCAAGATTTTAGTAGTAGCTAAGCCAACTAAATGGCTAACTGGATCTGTGAGTAGAATACACCTAAGGCTTTCTTTTTTTTTAACACCATCAAATAAATTGATACAAAGCTCTTTCTAGTAATTGCAAGATAGGAAATGTTAAAAGAAATTGGAGAAATATGGAATACCAATCGGAAAGATCGCAGCACCGAAAGCCCCTCCACGTCTGCTAGACCCAGTTCCATTAAACTGAGGGAGACAATAAATCCGTCAAAAATGTTCCAACCTTCTTGGAAATAATAGTAGGGATCCATGGCTATGAGCTTCAGGAACATTTCTGCTGTGAAAATTCCAGTGAAAACCTGAAGAAGGGGAGGCAGGAGGTAAGGAAAAGAAGTAATAGAAAGAAGATGCTTTTATCATTACACATGTCCAAGAAACTCTAAGAGCCAGCCTTGGTTTCCTCATGTGTGGATGTCAAGCACTCTACATGATGCAGGAAAACTTCATTTTCCTCTTGAATGAAGTCCTTGCCCCAATATTCCCATCTTTATTGCCAGAACCACTCAATTCACATTGCTTGAAGTGTAGCTGAAAAATAATCTGAACAATTTTAACAGCATAAAAGGCTGCATGACCCTTTTAAAGGGTCAGCACATGTTTGCTTTAAAAAAGAAATCACTCTTATAATGAGAAGCAGAGAGTAAACAGTGGTTACCAGAGACTGGGAGGATAGGGAAGAGAGGGGCTGGTTAAAGGGCCAATGTTACAGTTAGATAGGAGGAAGAAGTTCTGATGTTCTATTTTTATAACAGGGTAACTATTATTAGGAATAATGTATCCTATATTTCAAAACAGAGAGGACTTTGAATGTTCTCATCACAAATGAATGGTAAATGTTGGAGGTGATGGATATAGTAATTGCTGTGAATTGATCTTACACAATGTATACATGTACTGAAACATTGCCACGGACCCCATAAACATATGCAATTATGTTCAATAAAAGTAAAATGAAACTTGTAAAAAAGATCACTCCTGTTATAATTAGATTAGAAATATACAGTATTATTTCTGATTTGATATTATGTCTTGTCAAACCTAGTCATAAAAGCAATTGAGTATTGTCAAAAGTACGCAAAACACAGGAAAAATCCGTAATATCAGCATTTGGCATACATTTTAATATATTCTCAGCTTTTTCAAATACATACATATACTATGACAGTTACAAAATCACCAAATACATAAAATCTTAGGCCTAATTTTCCCACTTATCATAATTTCATTTATCTTGTTTTATTGCCTATATAAAATTCTACTGGGAGAATATATCCTCTAAAGAATTTTCTTATTATTGGAGATTTTTTTCAATATGATAATCAACAATGTAGTAAGTGTTAGGTTTGTAGTTTATTGTATGCGAGAACAATTTTTTCCCTATGATCCTTTTCTCCTCCTCTTCTGTCTGATGCACGTTGCATTTCCTGGGGGCCTGTATCCTGCAGTCCTCAGTAAGGTAACATGCTGGAGGAAAGTTAAATCCCAGGACTACCACTTGTGATAAGATCAATACACCTGTTCTAGGTAACATACACAAGACTCTCACTAAATATTAAATTTTTGGAGAACTTTTTATGCAATAGGTTTGAAGCTGTTAGGATCCACATGGAAGGAGACCTGGTGCAGGTGTTGGAAGCCAAGCAGGGTAACAGGGCATCCATGCAGGGTATAGTCCAGCATGGAAAGCCAGTCCTTGAGAAGGGACAAGATATCCATGCAGATGAAAATCTGTTGTGGGCTACTGATGGTAGGAAGAGGTATCTACTCTGGGGGACAGTCCAGGAAGGGCTATTAGAGCTGGAATGAGGAGGGCATTTGTCTAGGATAGTTACACTGCACAGGCACTGGGGCTCAAGTGGGATGGGAGGGTTCCCACACTGTAGAAGGAAGGGGAGCTGACAGAGAGTGGGAGTTTAAGCACAGAATGGGAGAGACCCCTACAAGGGAAGGCCCAATGCGGGTTTTGGAGCCTGAGATGGGTAAGGAAGGTGTCCACACAGGGAGGTGGCCCATTGAGGGATATGAGAGTTCAGGAGGGGGAGGAGGATGTGGTCTACTTTGGGATATAGTCACTGAGCCAGGGTGAAGGATGGCCTAGGGAGCGAGTGCCTGGAGAGTGGTGAGGGGAGTGACCATACAGATTGGTGGCAGACTTAGCAGGGTACAGAGGTGAGACCTGGCACGGAAAGTCAAGAGATCAAAGCTACCTGTGATGCTTCAATAGTCAAGTAGGGTACAGGAAACAAGGATGTGGAGGTGGCCTGGCATAGGCTGCCAGAGCCTGAGGAGAATGAGGGGCATCCACATGGAAAGTCAGAGCCTGAACAGCATGGGGAGGGTAGCCATGTTGTAAGATATAGCAGTGGCTTTTTGATCATATAAATATATCAAAGGTAACAGCAACTGGTTTCTTATTATTGGAGGAATTACAAATAATAGAAAAGGAGAAAGAACCCAGTGATGCTGGGCTAGCACTAGAAGTGACAGCATCTACACTACATACAGGAAGCAAGTTTTAAATGGCTTGTCCTCTACCAAGAGGGCGGTGTGTTGCTTCAAGCAATAAGCACATCCAGATTCCAAGTCTTGATCTCAAAATACTATTTCCAATAAAAGAGTCGTGCTTCTTGAGAATGGCTGATTCCAGGTGTGGGACAGGAAAAATGCAAAATTAGCCCAGAATATCACATGGTACTAAGAAAGCAAGCAAAGGATGAGGACATATCAAAAAGACACAGAAAGCAGATTGAAGGGCCTCTCAATAGCCAAATGAGGGACAGTTTAAACGTCAAAATAAATGATAGCAATGCATTATAACTCCATGAATAAAGCTGAAATCCATACAAATCAAAAGTTGAATGAGCAGGAAATTTAGGTAATTTCAAAATGTTTTCCTCACAAATGCTTATTAATTATAAATGGAAAAAGAGTACTGTATAGGGGAAAATTTGGAAGATACCACCTTAACTGTGATCAAATGAGTATCACCATTCCTTTGGGACAAAGGAAACTGTGTGTCTGGTAGACGCAATGAGAGCAAGACAGCCTAACTGGTGCAATATTCTGACAAAATGTATAATATATGTGTGACCATGAGGAAGTATCAGATAAACACCAAATTGAGGTAATTCTACAAAATGACTGGCATATAATCTATAAAGAGTCAAGGTCATGGAAGCTAAGGAAAGACCAAGGAATTCTTCTGGAGAATGTTTTCAGAATGAGAACTAAGAATGATATTATACATTAACAGTGTATTAAAATTTAAGGTAGAAACGGGGAGGGGGGGAGGGGAGAGAGAGAGGAGAAACAGGAGTACAGAAAACACTGGGCAGAGATCATGCTGAAATTAAACGCTAAGAGCTAGATGTGAAACATACCCATGGTACAACCCCTAAGGAATAATGAGGTCCAGATGACTAGAGGTTTCTTTCCAACTCCTTACTACCTATTAAAATTCCATAAGCTCCTGATTTTAATACTAAAGATGTAAAAACAGATATCTTTAAATCATAACTATTTGACCTGAAGATACACTATATAATGTTTTTAAAACTTCGTATTTATCTTCTAAATAATAAATTAAATATATGACTTAAGCTAACATTAAAATACATTTGGCACAGATCAACTAATGACAGAAACTGGATGATTTCCCAGAAGTTGGATTGGAGGGGTAAACAGCCTCAAATTAAAAATGTCCCACTAAAAAGTCCCCATATGGATAAGTAAGAGCCAATGGTGTATGTGAACATGCAGTGCTTAATGCACTAGAAGAGCTCACTATTTTGGGGTGGTTTTTACTTAAGGTGAAAGGGGAAGTGATTTTCTGGAGCAATGCACGAATCAATGTGAGAAACAGAATATGGAAAAAAAACAAAACAAAACAAAAAACAACCAGAAGTCCTTGGCTCAGGCTGCTGAAACCAACCCACTGTCCCTTGTCTCCCATTCTGTCACCATGGTTGGTTTCCTGCCAATAGCTCTAAATGACGTCTTCAAAATTCTGCAGAAAGAGGAAACAGCTGAGGGATCACAACAGTGCGCAGTAGGCTGGTGCTGTGGCATATGTGGTTGCGTTTGTCTTCCAATTAACTATTACTTTCTTGTCAACTAAACTCTAGCTTCTCATATCAGAAAAAGATGTCCTACAGGCAGAAGACATTCGAATCATAATATCAGGAGACAGTGCTCCATCTTACCAGATTTCCTACAGCCAAGACATGTTCAAACTGTGGCGTCATAGGATGGTGCTCCATGGCCATAAACAGCGTATTCAGGACAATACAGATGGTGATGGCTAAGTCCACAAAAGGGTCCATAACAATCAAGTTCACAATCTCTTTCAATTTTATCCAGTAGGGATGACACTCCCAGATGAGGAAAGTGTTGGCAAACTTATACCAGCATGGTGGGCACTTTCTCTGAGACTCTTCAAGCTCTGGAGTAAGTAAAGAACAAAGATAGTACCTCAATCACAGAGAGAAAAGAGAGGACACATGGTATCCTCTTCTGGTCAGGTCACTATCATTATTATTATGTGAATAAAGGGTACATGAGTGTGGACATTCTTAAGTGTTTCCTCCTCCTTCTGGTAGGGAAGGGCAAGTCCTTTCCCTAACAATAATGATTTAGTTATAAAGAAGATTCAATTTACCCACTGTATGGATAGAACATGGTGTTTAGAAGCTTGGCTTCTGAAGTCTGACTCCCTAATTCAACTGCTTCAACACTCACCAGTTGCATGATCTCAGGCAAGGTAATGGACTTCTCTAGGCCTCCATTGGCCCATGTGTAAAACAGGGCAATGACTTTATAGGTTCTAGGACTAAATGAGTCATCCAAGCTCATTTCATGAGGTTATGAATCTGACTAGGGATTAAGGAGGAGATGACTCAGCACAGTGCATGGCACAAAGTAAGTCCTCACTAAAGGGCAGGTATTATATTATACTCTGTATCATTAAATTGCTATCAGAGAAGCCATTAAAAGCATAGACTCAGAAGTCAGACACAACTGGGTTCAAATACCAGCTAGGACACTTGCTAACTATGGGACTTTGAGCAAGTTACTTCAATTTGCTGTGGGAATTAACTAAGCTACACTATCTCTGAAGGGCCTCAGAATACCATACCAGAGAGTAAGTGCTATGAAAGTATTTGCTGTTATTACTATCTTCATTATCAGAAAATATGCCATCAGCCAGCCATAAAGTGGATGTGTATTATGTTGTCAAAGAAGTACAGGTCGCTATCCCCACCTTTGATGAGTCGGCAATTCACAATTGAGTTAGCAATGTTAAGTTGTATCCCCTCCTCTTCTCATTCCTCCTTTCTCTCTAATCTCTTTCTGTAGCTTCTTCCTCCTCATTTCCTCTTTCCTTTTTATTGCTCTTTTGTCCTAACCTCTCTTTTAAAAGCATTTTTTTTCCAACATGATCTCTTGTGACCCCCAATATATAAAATGGATAAGCCAGGAATTGCTCTAGTTAAAGCAGGAATAGGAGCCCAATCTAACCAACTGACTTCTTCCCTCCTGAGCCACTTCTCCCAGAGAAGAGTCTTACCCAGGGCTCTTACCCCCAGACTGCAGAGTCTCCAGACTAGATGATCACTCTGGTCATATATGAAACCAAGATTTAAAAGAATGATTGTAGAGCAAAGGCAGAGAAGCAGTCACATCAACCTTTTTTTACCCTATGTTAACAAAGCTCTCCTCAAGATAAGTATGGAATTACAAAATTCCAAGGTTCTTAGTAAGAGAATGTTCTTTAAGAGGTATATCTGAAAACCTGTCCAAATGATAATCCTTAGAAAGGAGGCACTGCTTCTGCAGGATTGGCTATAACAGCTTCTCTCCCCCTGCCTAATTCTGCTGACAAAACCAAAATCATTTAGAGAATAAAAAAAAGTTTCCCAACATTTCTCCAAGAACAAGATGGCTGCCATAAATCAGTCTCCTTTCCCTTTCTCCAACCAGCTGGATGGTGCCCATGGTGATGGCTTTATTTTAGATGGGGTGGGTTTGGTGGAGTATTTGATTGGCTGCCTGGTTGCTAAGAAAATGGTTGCCTTGGTTTTTCAGATTTAAGGGCCACAGTAAGCGCCACGTAGGAGTTTGCGTGGGAAAGGAAGTCTGTGAAGAAAATTTGCTTTGGCTTCTTCCTCATAGAACTCCCTCCTTTCCAAGGTAAATTTAGTTTTCTTCCCCAAAAAAGAAAATGAAAAGGTTCTCTTATTTCCATAAATTCTTATAGTACATATTTGGAAATCTGGTTCCGTTCCCTTTTTTATTTCCTCCCTTCTTCAAGTGTCTGCAGCTCCCAGTCACGTGGAAGTTGAAGCCCCGACTGTTCACATTTCTGACAGATGACACAACTGTCATGTTTTATAATGTACTAGGCTCCAAGTCTTGCCCAACAGCAAGGGCCCCAAGAAGGTCCCTACAGGGACACTCTAGGTATCTCCTCTCTGCAATTACTGAGCAGGGGAGATCCCCAGGATAACCTGCTCCATAGACAGTAAAACAATGTGGAGCGTAACAGCTAGAAAAGACTACCAGGTGAACAGGGAGGTTTATTTATTTATTCATTTATTTACTTTTGAGACGGGGTCTCACTATGTTGCTCAAGCTGGCCTCAAACTCAGGCTCAAGTGATCCTCCTGCCTCAGTATCCCCAGTAGCAGGGACTACAGGTAGTGCCACTATGCCTGGTGAACAGGGAGATTTACAAAGTGACTTTAGGACTGTGCAGATTCTTACTAGCCTTACATGTATGGATGGTCAAGTGTTTGGTCTGGGGATGGGTTAATGTAAGGAAGTGAGGAAGCCAGAGGTTTGGTTTCTCCTAATTTGCTTCTGGACATTTTTGGAGGGGTTACTGCAGGTCTCAGCCCTCATGGGAATTGGGAATGCTTTGAGAGAGGGCCTTGTAAGTTGCCAAGGTAGTGGCTTTGGTGGACCAGGAGGTTTCCAAAGGTAAGGGTTTCTCTCAACTCATTTCAACAACTTTTAAATAGCTGCACTGTGCTAAGCACTGGGAAGAATAGTGCTAAAGAGTACTCACCCTGAGCCTACAGTTGCATAGGAAATTCAGGCACCAGATGAGTAATTGAACTGACCCTACATGCTTGCCAATTGAATAAAGCACTGAATAAACAAAGAGTGGCAGAACACCTATGGCCAGTTCCATCTAGGGAGCGTCTGAAAGTGTTATACCCAAGAGTCACTAATGTCAAGTGCCATCACTAACTCTTCATTCTTCCTTCACGGTCTCCTATTCTCTAACAGCTTTGCTGCTTTGAGAAGTGAGACTACACTACTTTTTGCCTACACCCCACCTAACCCCTGAAACAGCCTCAAAGCTATGGCTCTGCTATCTGTGAATTTAGCTGAATTTACTGGATCCTGGTAAGTATGCTTGCCATAGGATGGGATGATGTGGAGCAAGCAGGATTTTCTCATTAATTAAAGAATTCTGAAATTTTCTACTGTGGTTTCTAAAGCTTCAGGTTGGCAGGAATGTGCTTCTTGGTTCCAAAAGTAATTATTTTAATCTAAACATTAAGTCTAAAGATTAGGAGAGAAAAAAAAGTAAATCTAAAGATTAAATCCAAAGCGCTTCCTAATTTCAAGCCTGGGAAGCAGGAATAATTATTCATTCAATGCTGCCTTTTAATGTACCAAGTCATAAATACAGAGGGACCAATGGATAAATACTAATGGGTACTTCTTAATGTCCTTTAGTTCCTCTCTCAGATTATTCAGGCTATTCATTACTCTTTGCTTATAACAGTTCTGTCCCATCGGCATTAATTAATGGAGTCAAGGACAAGGCAGGGGGCAGGGAGTGGCGATAGGAGGAGCATCTGAGAAGGAAAGACAGGACAAGTGCAGGCTATGTAAACAGCTTAGGAAAGGAAAAAACTGGAATGGCTTCCTGCTTAGAAACACAGTTTCAGCTCTCTCCCGACCCTGAGTGACGCTTCCACCTTTTTTTTTGTTTAATGTGTTTGCTGGTTTGTGGGGAATGGAGAATGAGTATAGCAGGACAGGGAGAAGAGAATGAGTATAGCAGCACAGGGAGAAAGGAGAGGACAGGGAAAAGAAGAAAAGAGAATTTTAAAATGCACCAATGGCTTGTACTGAACTCAGCAGAGGAAAGAAACCTCTAAGGCTTCCAGAAGGAACTCTGCAACACCAACACTCCCCACCATTCTAAGCACACCAAAATTCAATTTGACAATATTGTTTGAGTCTCCACTTTTGTCACACACTGGACAATCAGCTAATAACTGCTGTATCTCATTGATGGATTAGAATGGATGCACTGATGGATTAGAATGAACAGAGGTTGTTTATGCAATGAAAAGCAGTTCATTCAATACTCTTGTTACTTGACACATTGTTAAGATTAGTGTAGTTAGGTATGGTTCAATTGCTTGACATAAGTGGGGATACAAACATTCCTAGGAATTCCTTCCTAGGGATTCTCCCTCCACTGCACCTCTCTCCCCCACTGACACAAACATGGTAGACGGGTTGAGCTTTACATTACTCAAAAAATAAGGTGTCCCATGGCTAGAAGATAATGTTAAGTATCCCTATCTCAACTAATGTTGAGTCCCTATCTCAGACTCTGATTAGTGCTGGGTTAGCCTGGCTTTTTGAATTCTGAGAACAGTAACTGAGGCCTCAAGAATAGTCTGGGCATCTAGATTCAGCCAAATCAACATGAACCCAAAGAAGGAGACACATGTAGAATCAATCAGAATCTTGTGAGAGAAAACCTAGATACTGAGATCATCACTGTGAGGATATGGGCATATATAGCAGGACTGGAGAGAGGGTTTGTATTTACCAGGGGTATTATGGTCTAAAAGAAATTCTCAACTATTCCCCAGCATGCCAGGCTGTGCTACAGAGAAACACTGTAGCACAGAGAATTCAGCACTGACAGCAACATCACTGCAGGTGGGCTATGATTTGACAGTGGCTGCTCTTTCCCCTGTGGCACAAAGTCCCCAAAGTAAGAGGGGTTTCATCTTACCTAGTCACACATCAGATATATTTATGGATATGTGGGGGTGTTTGGAGAGAGGCAGAATTACAGAGGAGAAATACACAGTACATTCTTCCTTCAGGAAAAATCAAAAGGGCTGTAAGTAGTTAGAAAAGAGAGCAAGACATGTTGTGAGGCAGAGGCTATACAGGGGATTCCAACACTTCATCTCTGCAGTGCCTTGCCCACATCTCCTAATATCTACCAACACCCTGTTGGCTCTTCCCAATGGTGAATACTTAGGCTTCTTCAGATTCTCCAGCTCATTCTATCATTCCTTCATCTTTCTTACCTATCTGTGTATGATGCTTGTAGCCGATCTGAATTCATTTGAATCTCTGCACGTAGCTTTGGAAAAAGAGTCTGTGACCCTGATTTCTATAATCAGAGAGATTTTTCAAAACTAAGATCAAGGGGCAGTGATTATATTTACATCTCAGCATCTTGGACTGGCATCACAGGCCACATACCTTCTACTAGTGTATTTGTGACAACACTCATTATACTGTTGATTCTGTCCTTCCGTCCATAGGAAGCCAATTGGTCCATGGAAACTAAAAGAGATCCAGGGCCTTTCTTCTTAATTTCCACCTCAGTTGTTGCCTTAAAAAAAAAAAAAAAAACAGCAAACAGTGAGAAAAGTCTGATAAATAAAAGGTTGGGCCTTGCTGGATAGATAGTCCAGAGTGTGAGGAAGAACACAGGATCTGCGTTTTTGTTTTTAAACTTGATCCTATAATCCTAGTCATTTCAAGAAGTGAATGAAACAAGTTAACTATGGATCATCCTTGGTTCTGTAGATAAGACCAAGCCATTTAAGTTCATGTAAATCTACAATGAACCCAAGAATCTGGCTGGGATTCAAATACTTCATTTGGTTAATTTCAAGCATGTAGCAGAAAGACTAAATTCCCTAGGGTTACTGCTGCCAGAAGCAGACCTTGAGTCCTAGTCTCATACCCATAGCATTAGGCTAGAATTGGTCCACATGATCAAATCAGTCAAAATCATCTTTACCTGAAATTTCATTGAGGCCAAGTTCCTGTCACACTGAGGATTAGATGCTGTTTTTTCCCTGGGTAGCAGCACCATCACGCTACACCCCTTCCAAATATTAGGCCACCTAAACATCAGCCTAACTAGCAAGCTGAAGTTCTATTCCAAATCTCTTCTAAGTCCCAGGGAGACACTATAGTAAGATTTGGGATCTTAGTGAAATACATTGCATCATACATTTGGGGATTGAACCCAGGGTTCTACTACTTAAGATATACCCTCAGCCTGTATTATATGTATTTTACAATTTTATTTTATGAGTAAATCTGCAATGTTCAAATTCCCAAACAAATAAAAATGGCAGGAAAACGTAACTGAATTGTCATAAAAAATATTTGTTACATGCTTTATCCTAGGCAATACTGATATGGTGGCTATAGCAGAGAGTTTCTTATTTTCTCTGGCTTATGTTCTTTGTGAATATTTTACATCAGATCAGGCTTGAAAGGTGGCTTAAAACCTCTTTCTCCAGTACCCATGTTGTCTGCTACACAATGTCACCCATGTGAACCTGGCTGCTCTTTCCACAGTGAAGGTAAGAGGTCAGAGACAGTCACTCTCCTTCAGAGACATGTTTTCATGAGACTTGAGAAGTATATATCTGATCAACAGCAAAATGGCTATTTTGAAAATAAAATAATTACTTTTGGAGAGTTACATAAAAAAATCCTTCTGTCCTTATACACGTTTACATTTTAAGAACTGCAGAGAAGAAAGTTCCTAGCAGTGGACAAGACTGTCTTATCAAAGTGTTGTATCAGACTTTTTATTGATTCACACATTTGTTCACCCTAGGGTTTCTCTCTCTCTCTTTTTTTTTTTTTTTTTTTTTTGGCAGTAGGAGTAGGGAACCCAGGGCCTCATGCTTATTAGGGAGGCACTCTACCATTTGAGTCATGCCCCTGGGAACCTCCCCCACTTTTGCTGTAGTTATTCTTCAGATAGGGCCTTGAGTTTTTTTCCTGGGGCTAGCCTTGCACTATCTATGGCCTTTTGCATAGCTGGGATTATAGATGTGTACCACAAAATGGGGTTTTGCTAACTTCTAACTGGTCTTGAACCATGATCCTCCTGATCTTTATTTTCTGAGTAGTTGGGATTATAGACATAAGGCACCTTGCCAAGCCACCTTAGGGTCTTGTTTGTGTGGCAGAGCTAGAGGAGAAATGGAAAGGAAAAACAACTGACTTCCTTGCAAATCCCTGGCCATATTACTATATAAACCATTATAAGCTATATTTATATTATATAAATATTAAACCATTATAAGATATATTTGTTTGAAAAGCCACTTTTTGCTACAATTCTCAGCCTGATTATTCATGACATCTAATAAATCAGATTAGCTACTGCATTTTAAGAATGACAATTATCTAGAAATGAACACAGAAGGGCTCTATACAATAGATACTTATTTTTGGCATGGTATTGATCTTAGATTTTTACCGAGTTGTCCCTTTTATATTCTGGTAGATAATTTTCATAATGTTGACCCCCCCAAAGTGCTCTGAAATCAGACAGACTAGCTGACTCATCAAGGAATATGATACTACATAAAATATGCCTTTGGTATTAAGTGTATCTTACTGTTTTCTAAGGTAGCTGAATATAACAAGAGAGAAAATCTTCAGACTTTATTAGCATTAGCCTTAAAAAAACAAGATTAATGGCTGGGTGTGTGGCTCAAGTGGTAGAGCACTTGATTAGTTAGCCCAAGGCCCTGAATTCAAACTCTAGTACTGCCTAAAAATAAAAAAAACAAAATTAACAAAAACAGCTGGTAGTAGAGGCATATGCCTATAATCCCAGCACTTGGAAGACTGAAGCAGGAGAATGGTGAGTTCAAAGTTAGCCTGGGCTACACAGAGAGACCCTATCTCAAAAAACAAAATAAAATCAAAGGCTAATGAAAATAAGAGTCTAGAAGACCTAGTCAAATCATTAGTTTATTATTTTAATGATCCCTATCAGAAAGCTAAAACAATTTTTAGCATTTTTTTCCTCCAGTGCTGGAGATTGGAACACAGACACTTGTGCATGCATCTTAGGCAAGTACTCTCTCTACCACTGAGCTACACCTCAGTCAACAGGTTGGGCTTTTTCTTTTTTTTAAATCCACATATAAATTAGAGACAGAAAATCTTGACAAGGCAATTTCTCTGATCAAGAGGGTGCAAGCATGTGCTCACTCCTGCTAAGCAAGCACACAAGCACAAAATGGCTGACAGTGGCTCCTCCTTATATCCCTGACGCAGTTGTACCTGCCCCTCACCTGGGATTTGTCCAGGTCAAAGGTTCACAATCTCCCTCGATTGGCTAAAAGGTTTGGGGGGACGGGTTAGGGCATGCAGTTTGGTGGGCAATGGAGTCGTACAGGAATACAGAAGAAGAAGCAAGAACCCCTTAAACATGCAAGTCACCTAAGATGGCGACCTGAGGAATTTTTAAGTAATCTAAGAGGTTAACAAATACTTTGATAGAAAAGATCATTTTCCTTACAAAATGAAAGTAAATGTTACAATTTTTCTATAAATTCCTTATTGAAGAATGTATCATAATTTTCAAAATAAGTATGTAAAGGGGTGAACTTGTTCAAAGTATGCTAAAAAATCCATTTAGTTAAAACAAAGAAAAGAAAAAAAAATACAAGACACCAAAAAATAAAATTTTCAAAGCCCTCACTTAAGGACTTTTAGAGGGTTAAAAAAAATCACTGTGTTCTCTCTCCCTTTTTCATTCAGGCAAGAGCATTTGGAATAGATCCAAATAACTGGCTCCATTAAAAATTACACAACAAATTTCTAAAAACCAACCTTTCAAACATGAAATCACAGGAAAATAGACAATATTCTGAATATTATGTATGATAAGGAAAGCACAATACATCAAAGTCTATGGGAAAATTTTATGTAGCTAAAGAAATGGTTAGAGGAGATTTCATAGTTTTAAGAGGCTTTTATTATAAAATTTAAAAAGACATAAAAATCAATGCTCTAAACTTCCACCTTAAGAAACCAGAAAAAGCCAGGCACCAGTGGCTTACCACTATAATTCAGGCTACTCAGGAAGCAGAGATTAGGAGGATCGCAGTTTGAAGCAAGCCCAGGCAAATAGTTCGTGAGACCCATCTCAAAAATACCCAATACAGAAAAGGGCTCCTGGAGTGGTTCGTGGTAGAGGGCCTGCTTAGAAAGCATGAGACCCTGAGTTTAAACCCCAGTACCACCAAGAAAAAAAAAAAGATAACAGAAAAAGATCAAGTTAAACCCTAGGTAAATAGATGAAAGGAAATTATAAGACTAGATTGGAAACTAATCAAATAGCAAATGGGCAAACAACAGACAACCAAAAAAGTCAATTGTTGGGTGTTTTTTAAAAAGATTCATAAATTTATAACTCTTCTAGCAAGACTGGTTAATAAAAGCAGAGAAAAAGCTCAATGTATCATTTTCAGGAGTGAAAACAAGAGATATCACTGTAAACTCTACAAATACTTTTAGGATAAAAGGACATATTGTGAACAGCTTTATGGTACTTCATCTTAGAAGAAATGGTTAGATTAATCAAAATACAATTTATCCAAGGTTCCAAGTTGATACAAGAAGAGAAATCTTTTTTTTGGTGTGACTAGGCTTTGCACTCAGGGCTTTGTGATTGCAAAGCATATGTATAAAACTATGGTGAACTTTCCTCAAACCCTCCAAACCTAACAGAATCACTACGCTAAAATTTATCAAGGTGGTGTGTTGCAAGGTCCATATATAAAAACAAACTGTATTTCTATATTCAACATTTGAAAAATAAAGTTTTAAAAATTATACCTTTTATGGTAGTATCAAAAAACCCAAATACCAAGCAATAAATCTAATGAAAGACATGTAAGACTCCCCCACACTATAAGCTATTCAACTTTGCTGAAAACTCAGAAGACCTAAATAAATGATATACATATAACCACATTCATGGACTATTAGACACTAGAATTAAGATGCCTACTCTTACCAAATTGGTGTGTTAATTCAGTGCAATAATGCCTGCCAAAATTCTAGGTTTTTCAGAAGAAACTGACTGAAATTCATAATCCAACAGCTCTAGAATAGCAAATTTTGTGTGTGTATGTGTGTGGTACTGGGGGCTTAAACTCAGGGCCTACACCTTGAACCACTCCACCAGCCCTTTTTTGGTGAAAGGTTTTTTTCGAAATAGGGTCTCATGAACAATTGTCGGGGCTGGTTTATAACTGTGATCCTCCTGATCTCTGCCTCCTGAGTAGCTAGGATTATAGGCGTGAGTCATGGTCTCCTGGCTGGAAAATAATCCTCTTTTTTTTTTTTTTTTTTTTGTGGTACTGGGGATTGACACTCAGGGCCTCACACTTGCTAAGCAGGCGCTCTACCACTTGAGCCACTCCACCAGCCCTGAAAAATAATCTTTAAAGATCTAGGCCAACAAAATAACCTCTTAAAGGCTGTTATCTGTTAAAATCTTCAAAATACTTTTTGTTTGAAGGATTTATACTACCTCATTTTCAGACTTATTACAAGGTTCAATAATGAAGATTCACTTGTATTGGCATAATCACAGGTAAATGAATCAAAGAACAGAACAGACTCCAAAAACTGACTCACACGTATACACCAATTATTTTTGATCCTATTCAACTGAGGAAAAGTCAAGTCTTCTTAACAAATGGTACTGAAGGACTGTATATCTTCTCAGGTTGATTCTTAGCTCATTTCACATACAAAAGTTAATTTGGGAGGAACCAGACTTCAATATAAAACCCAGAACCATAAAGCTTACAAAGGTAAAATCTCATTTAGTATGGTGATGCAAATCTGTAATCCTTGGCTACCTGAGAGGCAGAGGCAGGAGGACTGCAGGTTTGAGGCCAGTCCAGGCAAAGTTAATGGGCAAAATTATCAAGACCCTATCTCAAAAACAAAACAAAAAAACAAACAAAAGGGCTAAGGACATGTACTTGGTTCAATCCCCAGTGCAGGATGGGGGAGAGGATAAAAAAGTAAAATATCTTCACAAAGGCAAAGAGTTCTTCAGCAGGATGTGAAAAGAAAGAAAAAAATTATATTTTGGACTTCATCAAAATAAAAAAAAAATCTAATAAAGGACCTGTATCTAAAACATAAAAAACTAACAAATGAATAATAAAAAAGACAAATCAGTCAACAACAGGCAAAAGATGTGAACAAACAATTCACTGAAGAAGATACATGAGAAGCAAATAAGCATATAAGATGCTCACCATCACAAGTCATCAGGGAAGTGCAAACTAAAGATAACATCTTAGAACCAATAAAGAGCTATGGTCAGGGCCTATAGGGGTCCTCCAGTGGTAGGGTGCCTGCTTGATCCCCAGCACCATAAACAGAGAAATTAAAAAAGTGCAACTATTTTGGAGAACTTCCCATAAAGTTAAATATACAATTACCATATGACCCAGGAATTTCACTCTGTAGTTTTTTCCAATATAAAAGAAAACACTTATTTACAAAAGAGTCATAAAAGAATGCTTCTAGCAAGATTATTCACATTAGCTGTAAAGTGGAAACAACATCAATGTCCATTAACAGGAGAGTAGGAGCCTGGAGTGTAGGTGCACACCTGTAATCCCAACACTTAGGAGACTGAGGGGAAAGGATCCCAAATTTGAGGTCAGCCTGGGCTATACCACGAGATCCTGTCTCAAAAAACAAAAACAAAACAAAAAATAAAATAAAAAAACAAAATAAACCCCCCCAAACCAGAAGAATGTGCAAACAAACTGGGGCATATTTATGCAATGAAACAGTATTCAGCAGTAACAAGGAATACACTACTGTCATTCAAAACAACATGAACAAATCTCAGAAACAAAAATACCTTGTTGAATAAAAGAAGGCAAATTCAAAAGACATGTGTGTGTCTACACAGGAGAAAACTCAGCCATGGGGATATAGGTTGGAAGTGGCTGCCTGGAGGAAGAAGGGGAATTAGAAAGGGGCCTGAGGGTACGGGAGCATCTTGTGGTAATCAGTGGTTTAGGGGACAATTCTCAATTGGTCAGGGAGCCCCTTCCCCACTTCTTTTTTTTTTGGTGGTACTGGGGTTTGAACTCAGGGTCTCACACTTGTTAGGCAGGCGCTCTACCACTTCAGCCACTCTGCCAGCTCTTTTTTGATTGGGTATTTTCTGAGATGGAGTCTTGCAAACTATTTGCCTGTGCTAGCTTTCAAACATGATCCTTCTTACCTCTGTCTCCTGGGTAATTAGGATTACAGGCATAAGCCACTGGTAACTGGCCTCCACCTCTTTTTCATCCACAACTTTGGTAACTCCTGGGTGAGGATTACCTAATATTTTCTGATTATATAGTGGAATGCTTTGACAGGGAAAATAGACTGCCAAGTGTGTGAATGTATATAAATTATTACCGGTATCACAAAAAAAAAAATCCAACAAATCAGAAAAAACAAAGGCTATTTGTTTAGAGCTTGTTATAGCAAGAGAGTCAGTCTCTGACCACTGCCAGGGTGCAGGTGCCTAACTTTTGGGGTTTCATAAAACTTTTACTGCAGGATGGTCTGGAACCACGGTCCTCCTGATCTCAGTCTCTAATGTAGCTGGGATGATATAGGTGTGCACCACCTTGCCAGCTACTGGTTGAGATGGAGTCTCTTGAACTTTTTGCTCAGGCTGACCTCAAACCTCAACCTGTCCAATCTCAGTCTCCCAAGCAGCTAGGATTATAAATGTGAGCCACTGGTGCCTGGCTAATACCTCAAATTTTACAATTAAAATTTGTAATGTGAAAGTAACATAAAAGTATTAATATTTTCTAAGAAAAATGACCATTTCCCTCATTTTCCAAAGGAGCTATTATTTAAGCTATCAGGAGGATCTCTTTGGTGTCAAAAAGGCCTTGGTTCAAGTTCCACTTAGGCAAATTATTAAATCTCTCTGATGACAAAATCACTTCTGAATAGGGTGGATGTGAGAATTAAATGGAAGCCAGGTATGGTGCAGCATACCTGGAATTCCAGTACTTAGGAGGTTGAGGCAGGAGATCGCCCAGGTGGGTCTGGGCTACAGAGTAAGACCTTGTCTCAAAAAACCAAGGATTGAGGATGTAGCTCAGTGGCAGAGCACTTGTCTCACATACATAGGCCCTGGGTTTGATTCTTAGCACTAAAAAAAAAAAAAGACATGAAGGAAGGAGAAAAAAGTATTAGGAAGAAAATGGTCACTAGCAATTTCTTCTCTCAAAAGCAACTTCTGAGTTGGGTGTGGTGACTCATGCCCATAATCCCAGCTACTCAGGAGGTATAGATCAGGAGGATTGAGGTTTGAGGATGGCTTGGGCAAAAGTTCACAAGACTTACCTCAACCAATAAAAGCTGGGTGTGGTGGCACATGCTTGTCATTCCAGCTACACAGGAAGTGTAAATAAGAGGCGTATGGCCAGATCAGCCCAAACATAAATGTGATATCCTACTCAAAATATAACTAAAGCAAAATGGGCTGGGGGTATGTGTCAAGTAGAAGAGTGCCTGCCTCGCAAGCATGAGGCCCTGAGTTCAAACCCCAGTGCCATATCCCTCAACACACGCACATATGCACACATGCATGCGCACCCTTCCAACACACACACACACACACACACACACACACACGCACATGCCACAACTTTTGCTTACTTCTTAGTCATTCCTCTCTTTTTCTCTATGTATTTTGTCTGCATATGGATTTGGTTTTATTCATATAGACGACATGCATTCTGTTTTGTCCTTTTGGGCCTATTAATGTAACAGATATTTTCTCACACCATTAACAGCTAGCCATAATAGCACTTTTATGGCTTCTAATAAAATAACTTTTCCTAGTTATGAGGCCCTAGGGAATAATATGCTATTGCCTATTACATGTTCCTGCCACTTTGGGGTCTGACCTCCTGACCTTGGGAATCCCTCTATTCTGTCACTAGTATCTCTTTGGGCCACTGCAGAGAATCTCCTAAGTGCTTATAGGGTGCTGGGTATGTAGGATCCTTCAAAGCCCAAAGGCAGAGCTCTACAGGCCATAATGCAGAGTGGTGCAAAAAAGCCTTACATTCCACAACTAATTGCTCAACTGATTCTCAATTTTTCTCCCACATGGTACAAAAGAAGCTGCTCAAAAAATACAAAAACAAGGGTTTGGCATGGTTGGGAGATAGTGATAGAAGGATTGTGGTTTGAGGCCAGCTCTGGCAAAAGGTATCATGAGACCCTATCTGAAAAACAAGCTAAAAGCAAAAGGATTGGGGTCATGGCTCAAGTGACATAGTGCTTGCCTAACAAAGTAGAGGCCCTGAGTTCAATTCCAATACTATAAAAATGGAACAAAGGAAACAAACAACGCTCTCCTACACAACTTGATTGTGTGTCTTAAGCTGAAGTTGAAGTGTCTTCCTGGACACCTCTTCTTCAGGGGAGAAATAAGCTGTATTAGTTGGCGCAAATATTTTAAAACCTTCAATTATGAAATTTCGAAGTTCAATTTGGTACTAAACATCTGAATTGCTACAGCTATACTGCCATGCTGGTCTACCTTGAGTTCCCCACTGGTAACAGCTTATTTTCTCAGAGAACACTATGTAATCGTGAAGTCCAAATTCACCCCTCTTCACAGAATCAGTGAAAATCAAAGGAAATTAAATGAAAGATAATAATCTGTAGCATTTACTTTGGCCAGCTCTTTGGTTTTGGGGGAACTTTGGTTACTTAATTTAAATAAACAGGTCTCCAGAAGAGAGCAGGTCTCCCAAGTGGCTATGCAGAGAAGACATTACCACTAACTGGGAGACAGAAGATTGGGATTTCCAAAAGGCCTAAGACTCATGCTGTGTATACGATGAGGTGTAAGACCTGAAAGAATACAAGTTCTATGAACTTGCTCCCCATCTCTTCATTTTGTCAGTCTAGGAAAATTTTTGTTTAGGGCAAATTACACAATACAGGTAAAAACAATTTATATTGCTGGGGTTGTAGCTCAGTGGTAGAGTATTTGTCTAGTATGTGCAAGCCAGGTTTGGATCTCCAACATCACACACACACACACACACACACACACACACACACACACACACACTAATTTGTGGCTCATAAAAAGCTACAAACATACTGGACAAAGAATTTTCCTTTTAAATAAAAGGGCAGAAAGAGATGAAGAAAATATCAAACACATGAAAACTGCCTTTTGAGTTTTTTTTCTTTTTTTTTTTTTTGTGTGTGGTGGTAGAGACTGAATCCAGTGCTTTGTGTATGCTAACTGCACACTCTACCACAGAGCTACACCCCAGCCCTGACTTGAAGTTTTTATCTGTATAGTCAATAATTGCCCCAAGGGCTAAAATGCAGATCATTCTGAAAGATTTCATCTATGATTGTCCAGTTTTCTTCCACACATGCATCATGCTGATTAACAGGCTGGCTGTCTTCATGCTGTGTTAGAGGACACTGAAGTGTTAGAACAGAATAGATTGACATGCTATCTCAAGGAGCTCACGCCAGCTGTGGAGGCACCCAGGGCAGTTAAGAAATTAGAGGTGGAAGGATTAGGACCACTGAGGTTTTAATTTAAAACTTAAAAAAAGGAAGAGGTATAAACAGCTTAGAATTTAAAGAACTGCTAAGAGACAGCTTTTCCCAAAGAGGGGAACCATTATTGTACCCCTAGACAAGTGATTTTGTGAAGCTACTACATGCACCTCCTCCAGAGCCTGACACTTGATTACATTTAAAAATTGTTTCCCTCTCTCTCCTCTCCCATACACCATGTGTTTGTGCCCCAACTTCCCACTTTTTTCCTCCTTTGATTTATGTCCATCTCAGTCCCTTCTAAAAGCCTAGGTCCACTTTCCTACTGGTTTCCATAACCATTCCTCATCTGGCTCTCCTGGTCTAACCTCCCGCCTTGGCATCATGCATGAACATTCCTCTTTGGAAAAAGTCGGGTCTCATCTTTGCAGAGAAAGAAAAGTTATTCAAAATGATATACATATTTTTTAAACAGAAACAATAAGATCTTTACGTTCCAAGCTGTTTCCCTATGAGGGTAAGGAAAATGAGAGAAAGAGAAGCAATAGTGGATCCAAACTGGCTCAGACGTGGTCACTGCTAGTGGCACGGTGGCATTCTCATTCCATTGTGGCAGTCGATCAAAGCAGGTAGGGGAAGGGAACAGATGGGCACTTTGCACAGATGGAGAGAAAGAGAAAACAAAGGAAGAAGTTAATGGGAAAGGGGAGCTCAGAAACAAGGAAGGAAGACGGGGAAACGAAGCAAGGAATAAAGGAAAGGAGAAAAGAGAACAAGTAATGGGAGGAGGGCAGAAAGACAGAAACCAGGAGGGAGAACAGAAAGAGCTGAGGGTTAACAGGAGTGTGGGCCGGGTGGGGCGGAGATGGCAGGGTGCGGAGAGACTGCCATGCCTAGCCTGGTCTACCGTGTACTTCCTTACACTGTGGTCGGTAGCTGCCTTATCTATTTTCACCTCTGGAAGGAGCCGCCCGCCGATGTGGGAGCCAGGCCCGCCGATGAGCGACACCACGCCGTTGCAGTCCACCGTGCTGTTGCGCTTGACGCTGCGCCGCAGGCTGGGGAAGATGCGCGACGAGCGGCTGCCCTGGCTGTAGCCGCTGTAGCCGCTGTAGCTGCTGCGGCGCTCGCGGGCCCGGATCGGGATGAATAGCGAGTCCCGGCGGCCCTCGCTCTCCTCCACCGTGCTGTGCTCGTCATCGGCGAACTCATTCTCCGATCCCGGGTCTCGGAACCGCCCGGGGCCCCGGAAGCTGAAGATGCTGCTTTTGCTGTTGTGGCGGGAGAGGAAGGGCGAGCCCGGGATGCTGAGAAGTGACTGTAAGGGCAGGAGGGGGACAGAGAACGAGAGACAACACATGCATGAGACAGGAGGGACTCTCCAGCTGAGCAAAGGTGGCCCAGTTTCCCCAGCCAGGCCCACCCTACAGTCTTCTGATCAGAACACAAGTGTTCACCCGTCCTGTTCTTCATTCCCCCTCATCCATACTCCTATGCACCTGCGGATAATCAGTTCATGATCCAACAATTTTTACTCTTCACTCATGCATGGTCAAGTAATCTTTGGAAAGCCATCACTACGTATTTCTTACGGTCACTTTGGTTCCACACAGAGCGCTTTTAACTTACTCATGTTAGATAAGATTCTAATGGCACACGTGGCAAAAAAGGTGAGTTAAAAATTGTCTGTACCTGTAAGTACCACCCTTGTCAAGCACTGCTACAAGGATGGTCTTGGAGTTGATTTCAATTGCATATGATGTATACACTTCTCCACCTCATTTTAAAGTCAAAACATTGCATTTTTAAATCAAAAGTTAAACTATATATGTATTCCCATTTGAAACAGTTGTAAATTATAATTTCCAGCACTGATATTTTCAAATAAAACTATCACTTAAAATTTTTTCATTTCTTTTTCTCTTTCAGATGAGATCAGGCACATTCAGGGTGGTATGGCTGTAGATTCCTTTTCAACTCATACTTTGTTCCAGTCGCTAAAGAATTTTATGCAAATATTTTTATGCCTTTATCTATTTTATTGATCGCCCATGAATACTTCTAAGAAAAAAGAATGAATGAATACTTCTAAGAATAAAGTCCTAATTAAAAATTTTTTTACTGTAACTATGAATTCCTAAGAAATTTTTAAAATTCTCCTGGATTGAGTTTTTGTTACAATTCTTATGAATATACTTGATCAAGCTACACAAATGCATTACATTTTTTTAAATAAATAACTAGCTTACAAAGAAAACTGTATGAAAATGCATCTTTTGGTGAGAGAGACTTTTTAAAAAATTGGTTCTTCAATATCTGTTGATAATAATACTTATTAGCATGAGACATGGCTCACCATTACCCACTTTTCTAATGACATATTTTAAGTGCTGAGAAATGTTACTCATGCAAGTGTTATCTTGGAAAGGAAGAATTTTCTTTGAAATCCTTCAAAGTTATAAGCCAAAAATCACATAGCAGATAATCATTAAAATTTATTTATTATAATGATCTATCAGTTGATAAATTAAGTCTTTTAATTTTGTTGGAAAAAAGAATTGAAAACCCAACTTGGGAGGATTTGTTACCTAGCTAGAAGCATTCTCTTTCTTGATTTCTAAGGACTCTAAAAAGAATTTGGAATGTTATTTATTTATAATTATATGGGTTATTAATAATTATATGGGTTATTGTTATCAGTTACTCTTACTTAAAGGTACCAATGTCAACCCCCCCTCAACAAAAGGTTGGAATAATCAAAACATTGTTAATTTCTTTTCATCACTAGAAACATTTTGTAATAAAATAATTTTATTTTATCGAAAACTTTTTTTTTTTTTTAGTGGGACTGGAGTTTAAACTCAGGACTTCCCTCTTGCAAAGTAGGCACTCTATCACTTGAGCCACATGTCCAGTCCATTTTGCTGTGGTTATTTTGGAGATGGGGGTCTCATGAACTGTTTGCCCAGGCTGGCCTCAAACCACCATCCTCACAATCTCAGCCTCCTAAATAGGTAGAATTACAAGTGTGAGCCACCAGTGCCTGGTTTAAATATATTTTTCATCAAAACCTTAGAGCTAATTAGCTAATTCAATTGAGTGTCCATCACATGATCTAATTGACAATACCAGTTCTCAATGTCAAAGCAACTGCCTGAATTAGATTTATTTGAAAAAGTATGATTTCATATTTCATTTTTAATAAACATATCCCAGTGACAATTACCCCACTCCTCAACTTATGACATCCAAACACCCTTGATTATAACTTTCACTCTTAACAGAAATATGTAAGAGGTAAATTCAGAAAATCTAACAATGGAGTTAAGGTCCCTCCTTGATTAAAGATAACTATGCAGACACTAACTTCACTTGTCCTTTTGTTTGGAATGCCAAGAATTTGTATGTCTTAGGGAAATGAATCACATAAGATTTGGGATGAGTGGGAAAGAGTGTCTCTGAAAAATGAAGTGGGAAAGGAGAAGAGGTATGACTTTGGACCACAGGGTTGATCTCAGGCAGCTACGTGTAAGTTAAGGGTTTGGAAATTGAGTTCCTTAAAATTGTGAACGGAGAGTCTTCAGTGCCCCGTAGAGATACAAGCCCAGTCTCTAAGAGAAAGAAGCTACAAATGACTGATATTATCAGTGCTATCCTGAGATACTTAGTTTTGCCCAATTGGAACTTTGTAGGAACTTTTACAACAATTTAAAACTATAATATGGTGTTTATATATAGTGTTTAGGCCTTAATCTTCTTCTAAAATGACTGCACTATGAAGACTGTTGGTGGTCTGGAACTGTGCCAATATTGTGCATACATTGAGTGCTAAAGAAACATTTTTTTAACAATATTTTTAATGATAAACCTGGAAGAGCTGTTAGGGGCTCCCTACTTAGTATTTCTGTCCTGTCTTTGGGTTGTCTAGAATTCAATTTCTGGTTCTATATTCAAAATGGTTCCAGTACCTGTCTCTTTCTATAATGTACAAATCCCCTGTCCTCAGACTGGTACATCTTCGAATTCTTGTTTCATTATTCTCCATTCTCTCACCTGTGTCTTTCACTTACTATATGGTCTTTTCCTGCCTTGGCTTTAAGCAACTCACAAACTTCTGAAACATAAATAAGTTTAATCACTGGAGGTCACATCAAGAAAATCACTTATAGATCACTTACATGAAGGTCATTGTTAAATATATGCCATAAGTTATAACATGTCTCTTGAGAAGAGGCTGCAGGTAAGAAACATCTCTAATCCCCCTGACTTATTTTATTTTATCTTCTCTGTATCCTTGCATTGAGAGAAAACAGAACACTGGTTAGAGTCCAGAATGTTGACTGGGTCTTGTTTATAAATAAAAGCTGTCACTATGTGTTATAAGGGCACGCACGGCCAGCTCTTACGCTTTCCTTCTTTCATGTTGTTGGATTGGCAAAGGGATCAAGAACTCTATAGGTTACTACTTTTCTCTACACACGTATGTTTGGCATCCTCTCTGAATCACTGATTCATTCTCCAAAACCAATTCTACCCAAAGTGTGAGTCACAAATCAATGCTGGTACAAAGACTGTGACTGGTTTGCAATGAGACAAGAAAAAGAAACTAAAAGAAACACTTAGAAATTTTTATAGTAATTAACATTGTCATAACACCTAGAGTGTGATCATTTTTCTGGAAATACCTTGTTACTGTATTTTGCAATAGTATCAGTTCATAAACAATTGGAAAAAATAGAAACTAGTCCTTTACCACAGATAGTTTGGTAAACTGTTCTAAAGAATGCAGCTGGCTAGGAGATGGAAACTATCTTAAGATGTATAGATACAAGCTAGGCATTAGCAGTGTATCCCTGTAATCCTACCACCTACGAAGCTGAGTGAGGCAGGAGGTTCATGAGTTTGAGACCAACCTGGACTAAAAAAATATCAAGACCCTATCTCAAAAAAACAAAAACAAAAACCAACAACTAAAAAAATCATTGATAAAGATGTATAGATACTGAGGGAGCTGTCTTTGAAAGAAGAATTTATTACTCAGTTCCCAAGAAAGGTGGCATGCCATGCATCACTAGGGAGGAATCAGGCAGGGGTGGCAGGGAAGAAGAAGTAGGAGGTGAAAACATGGCCAGCACCTTTACTGTGGTTTTTCTAGGAAGGGATGGGTGAATCAGGGTAGGCAGGTTTGAGCAAGTTCAAGACAGGATGGTCTGAATAATCTTGGAGTGCTCTGGGCTACAGAGGCAATACCTAGTTGTCTGGTATCTGCCCGAGGGGCAGGGCAGTACAGTCTTGGTGTGTGGGTTTGACCAAGTTGGTAGTTGGGGATAGGAGTGTTGAAATGGTTGACATGCACGTGCCTATGAAAAGCATGCTCAAAATCAAGTAAACTCAGAGCACTGATGTGAGGAAGCATAAGCAAAAATGTTCGTAAGCCATGTGGTGGATATAAAATCTCCCTGAGGGCCTCAGTGGTATGGACAGAACAAAACAGGGGTGTCTTTGATAAATCCCACAATCACTCCATGTCCTAAAAGTGACTTCAAGACTCTTCCAGCTTTGACTCTGATTTACTTTTTCCATTTTGTCTTTCACCTTACCATGCAGTCGCCCTGCCCTTTACTGTCTTGCCAGAGCACACTCCCTTTCAGTTGTGGAAATTCTCTCCATTCCCCACGGTCCAGCCCTTCTGCTTCTTCTATTAACTTTCTTAATCCTCTCACAGCACTGAGTCCATCTTTCAGGGTACTTATGCTCCACTTGTACACAATAGTTTCTCATATACATGTTTTATCCCTCCTTTTTTTGGGCAGCACTGTGGTTTTCACTCAGAGCCTCACTCTTAGCACTTGAGCCACTCCTCTAGCTCTTAGACTGCTTTGTATGTAGTATAGTGTTTAGCTTAATTATCATGTATTTTGATTATGCACTGCAAATTAGCTGCACACACCTGCAATGGGTCACTGCTTTGCTTCTCATGGGAAGTTTCTCTGGACTGCATCCATGATTTGTATTAGGCCAATGCTGTGTGCTGACACTACCTAATAGATCAGTCTCTACTTAAGAAAAAAGAAGTTTTATTTATTTGACAATAATTTTTTAAAAAATAAAATACCTACTGTGTCTCAGGACCCATGGCTTTATTAACTCCCCAAATCTTTCCTGCCAACCAATCAGGCACTTTTCAGCTACTTCAAAATAACCTTAGGTCTAGGTGTTTCTAGGGAGAATGGCTCCAGAGTGTTCTGGATATGAGAAGACAGACCTCATATTCCACAGAAACATTATCTGAGGATTTCAGGGCATCCATAGACGAACAATGACTGGGATGTCTGAAATGTGCTACGTAGATAGTTTTTGCTGTATTTCATTTTTCTTACACTTTTTCTTTCCAATAGAGCAGAGGTTCTTAAAACATAGTCTGGGGATTCTTAGTGGTATCTAAGGTCCTTTTAGGACCCTCTCCCAGGTCAAAACTATTTCATAGTAATACTGGGATGTGTCTTGCCTTAATTACTCTCATTTTCTCACAAGCATGCAGAGGATACCGTAGGCCTGATAGCTTCACAATATTAAAGACTTTTCTTTTGAGATCTGTGGTAAAAATAATGAATATAATTTTTAAAACTGTATGCCAGTATTTAGAAGATTTGCATAACTCAGTGAACCAAATTTTCCCAAATGATCAATGCATGATGATACAAATCCTTCACAGGTAAAAGATCTATGGTACAAAATAGAACAAAGGATTTTAATATAATAGAGTGTAAAGTTACTGATACAGTTTCAGATTCTACATTCCAACACACAAAAATGTGCCACTGTTGAGTTCAGGAATAGCATCAAAGAGATACACCCAAAATTATCTGAAAAGGCTATTAAAACATTGTCCCTTTTCCAACTACATATCTATATGAAACTGTACTTTCTTCAAATGCTTCAACCAAAAAATACACTGCAACAGATTAAATGCAAGCAGAAGCAAGTCAGATATTCTAGTTGTTTTCTATTAAACCACAGGTTAAAGAGAATTATACAAATGTAAACAATACCATTTTTCTTGCTACTTTTTCTTATTTTTGAAAACTGTTCATTTTGCGTGAAATATATGTAACTTCTATTAATCATGTTATGGTTTACTATTTTAAAATAAACTAGTAAATACTTTAAAACTTTAATTATAATTTATAGTAAGATAAATTGAAGGAACATTAAAAAAAAAAAAAAAAAGCTTTTTGGACCAGTCATGGTGGTGTCTGCCTGTAATCCTAGCATATGGGAGGCAGAAGCAGGAGGATCTCAAGTCTTACTTAGGCTAGCATGAGCTACATAATGAAACCCTGTCTCAGAAAACCCAGGGGAAAAAAAAAAAGACTCTTTAGGGTCATCAATAATTTTTGAAGATATAAAGGGTCCTAAGACCAAAAAATTATCCTATTGCTGCAATCGAATAATTAAAACACTTTCCAAAAGTAGCTTCAATTTCATATTTTTAAAACTTTTCTGAGCCCTAAAAATAGAAATGGGTAGGAGACTGGTGGGCAGGAGATGTCTCAAAACGATTCAGAAGGTGAGGACATAAAGGAAACTGACACGTAATTTAACTACGCTGGGGGAAAATCAGAGCCACATTCATTCAACATATGTATGTGTGCAAGTGAGGGGATGGGTGGTTAGGAATAAAAGTGCTGGAGCAGACAGACTTGGGTTCAAATTTTGGCTCTAACACCTATTAGCTACATAACCTTGGAAAAGTTAGTTAGCATCTCTAGTCCTCAGTTTCCCTAGTCATTTGTCCAGACAAATTCAGAGAAACTGAAGGACAGTCCTGGGACAAAGAATATTATGACCATGTAAGGCATGTAAGCAAGTCATGGCAGTCAGCCATGGCCTCTATGTATCTACAATGTTTTTTTCAAATGGAGAAATTAGAGGAAATGAACACTTTCATGCAAAGCAGGACATCTCAGAAGCCCAGTTTTATTTTTTGAACTAGGGAGCAATCAATGTAACTCTGTGCTAAAGCCTATAGATTAATCAGAGACTATTCAATAGCCAAGTGCTGCCAGCACTAAGGTACTCATTAAGGGCCTCAGTGATGGCTCTCAAGACAAGGATAGGACTGCAATCGTGCTTTTCCCCAAAAGAGGCCAACCTAGGAGAAAGGTGATGTGAAGGTGAGAAAGAGCTGGCTCCAGGGCATGAAGAAGTCCTAGGAGTTCGAAATGTAGAATTCTAAAATCTACAAATTTCATTTGTCCAACAATATTTGAATGATAGTCATGTGGAAAGAAGCAGACTTTATGACTTTAAGATAGGAGAGGATATGAACACACATACAGTAAAAAGCAAAAAATGAAAAGGTACATTAAAAAAAAACATAACGGGAAGATGAACCAAAAATTTCCACTTAGCAAGCAAGAGGGTCAGGAAGGTTTTAGAAAGAAAGATGTGAAAAACAATCATGATATGGACATTTGGAGATGAGAAGAGAGGGTGTTTATAGAGCGTGTTTCTGGAGCAAACCACAGAGGGCAGAAAGCAAACATCACAGATGGAAAGCATCTGGCAGTTCATTCTGGGTGCCTAATGGGACCCAGGGACTGAAGATTGAAAAGGTGAGTTGTGTCTACACTGGGGAAAGGGAATACTGTGAATATGAACTCCATGCTAAAGAGTTGGGACTTTATTAGCAAACAGAAAGAATCTTAGGGGAATTCCCTTTCTCATTCACCTTAATAACTATTTTGAACTGTCAATAGTTCAACTGTTAAAATCCTCAACTCGACCTCTCAGTCCCTTAAATAAAAATTTTAATTCTCTACATTATAGAAAAACTAAACTGCTGGGGTCATCTTCCTCAGCTTCCTACTTCCTGTCTACAAATGTATCCACACCTTTTCTTATTTATTTTCCTGAGGTTTTAGGGGATAAGGTGCCCTTTTCCTGTTAATGATTATATCTATTTCCCCATCTTCCAAGACTGAGGTCCATTTTCATACACTTTCTAACCTCACCTTTCCCTCTTCTTCTTCCCATCCCAAATTATAAAAATGATTATATCCACCCATACTTTTTAAAGTTTGGAGCTTTAATGACAAGTCTACACTCACTGTCTCCATTTCCCACACATTATGGTATTCATTCTCACTCTGGATTGAAGTCTTCAATGACTTTTACATTGCCAAATCCAATGGACACTTTCAATTTTAATCTCACAAGGCATCTCTGTTAAATTTCAATCCACTGATTACTGCCCCCACCTTTTCCAACTCTTCTACTCCTAGCTTCACTAAGTCTTGGTTCTCTGTACCTCTTATGGCCATTTATCTGTTTTCCTTCTATGCCCATGAATACCAAAGTCATGTCTATGGCCCACCAATCTTTCACTTGACACATTCTCTTTGAGTAATACAATCACCTCTTCCCTGAACTACTGTTTGGTCATTTTGTATCTGACAGACCTCTCTATCCAACAAATAATCCAAACTTGGGATGTTTAAATTGGAACATACTTTCCTTCAAATTTGGAACATCCTTTCTTCTGTTTATTGCTCCTCCCTCATTAGCACACACATGCATTCTCAGATTAATTCATATTTATCCTTTAAGCCTCATTCAGAAATTAATCTTCCCCAGAAAAATCTCTGCTGAAGTCAAACTGGGACACCTGTGGTCTTCAAAACACCCCTCGTACATCTCAATTATGGAATAATACTGTCAATGCTACTACATAAATAATTCTTTAATGTAGCTGCATAAATAATTCTCTAGTGTATCAGCCTGCCCCATTGTACTATAATAAGTTCTCCAGGGTAGGGATGATGTCTAACCACCTCTTTATCTCTAAGACCTACCAGAATCCTTAACACATGGTAGATACTCCGTAAGTGCTTCCTTCATGAATAATGAAAGCTACATTTCAGGAGTGATTTGCTGACAGTATATAAAACATGAAGGAGATGGTGGTGTGGCTCAAGTAGTAGAGTACCTGCCTAGCAAGTGTGAAGCTCTGAGTTCAAACCTTTGTACTGCCAAAAAATGTTTTAAATAAATAAATAAAAATAAAACATAAATGAGAGGGAGAAAGACTAGAGAAAATGAAACTGCAGTTAAAAAAAAAAAAAAAAAAAGAACCCTGAACTAAGATAAGATTAATAGAAATAAAAAGAGGGGAATAGAGAAGAAAGATTTTGCTATGATAAAATGAAGAGGACTGGCCACAGACTGAATTCATAGGTGAGAGATGAAAAGAAGAGGCAAAATGAATCATCTTTTGGGAAAAACAAAAGACCACTTATGAGGCTATTTGTAGTAACTGTAACCTATTCTATACCTATGAACTTCCTGGCATTCCTTAAAATGGGAAATTAAATGGTTTAAGAATTGAATTTCTGTGGTATTCTTTAAAACAAAGGTATTTATCATGTACTGATATATAATAATAAAATGCCAAATGATTTTCCATCAATTCTCTCCCTCTCTTCTGTTAGCTTCCTCAATTATCAAAGCTGGGTAAAACTGTAGGCTTGTACATTCTACAGGCTAACCTATCAGCATAACACTATATTTTTGAGATAATTATTTACTAGAACTTGCCATGCTCAATAAGGTATCCTAAAGAGTTTTGCAACTCCATTATTATGCAATTCTTAAACAAAGATGTCTGATGTTCAGTTGCTAAGAAGAGAAAAGTTCTTTCTGATGTTTCAGAACTCAAGGCTTGCTGTTGTGACATAGGTATCAGTGTGAAGCAAGGCTGCCTAAGGTGGTCATAGAGTCCTAGGGCTGCTTTTTACATCAGAGGCAGGATGGCAGGATTAGAGAAGAGAAAGTTCCCAATCTGTTAGTAAAGCTTTCTTCTACAGGAGAGTAATATGGAGCATGGAGAGGAAGGACTGAGGTTCAGGGATGGGTCTGGAACCTCTAAGAGGAAAATAAAATCAAGCAGGGTGAGGAAAACTAGAATTCCTTAAGCTTATTTAGTCCAATGCAAAGAGTTTACCTGATTCATGATGGAAAATTTCCTCCCAATTCTGTTGTCTGGCAGCCGAAAGCCCTTCCTTCTCATACCATCTTCTGACTCTGACTTAAACACCTTCTCAGGATCCCCTTTCTCCTCTCCTTCAGAGAGCTCCTTTTGCTTCCTCTTTTTTCTCCTGTTACGTCTTTCCTTGGCACTCTTTGAGCTGAGTTTAGAAATTTCAGATGAGCTGCGTGGAGAGCCAACCCCTTCTTCACCTTCTTCCTCAATGGCATCTTCTGAGACAGTGCCTGCTGATGTGGCCATTGCAGCAGCCTAGGAAAGGGACCACAGCAACAGACTAGGTCACAAGCATTACCTGGGGCCACCCAAACCAACCATTGAGAGTGGAATATTTCTGTTCTTATAGACAGATAAAGGGAGAGAAATCCAGCCTGTTCAAGGAGGCTGTGACCAGGCTGGGCTGCCTCCATTTTCTAGATGAATTTGTACCCCAGCATACAGCCCTAAGTAATCATAACAGAACCGTGGTAAGCACACTGGGATTTACTCTTCTGAATATCTAAGATAAGAACCCAATTGCCTTCTTGGTACCAAAAGATTCCTTTTGAACAACCCTGCAAATGAAAGTTAAGAAACTATTATGGAGCCAACAATGTATGCATATTTGGATAAAGATTAGAAAGTTAAGTGTTACAGTAATGGGACCACAAATCTATCAAAATTTTAGTATTTTTCCTATATCTTCTTTTTAATTAGAAAGAATAGTCTATGACTGCAGAGAATCTCAAGGGGATCCTAATGCTTTTCTTAACAAAAAACACTATGTTTGGGGCTGGGGGTATCACATACTTAGTCCCCAACACCAAAATAAATAAACCAATAAATAAAAGGCTGTTTTTTATATGAAGCACTATGTAAACTACTCTGCTCATTTTTTTCCCAGTCATCCTAGAAGTTGAACACTGAAGAATTGAGATACTCAACAAAGATCAATTGTAGGGGCAATCAGATGGAGCTTCAGTCACTTGATCTGGAGAAAAAAACCTATTGCAAAGAATTAATTACCAACCTGGGCCTCTTCCTGTTGCTTCTTAAGTTGCTCCAACATTGCTTTGAACTCAGCCTCTTTTTGCTCTGCCTCCTCCAGTGTTGCCTGATTCTGCTCTTCATAAGCCATGGCCACCACAGCCAAGATCAAGTTCACCAGATAGAAAGAACCCACAAAGATGACCAAGACAAAGAAGATCATGTATGTTTTTCCAGCTGCTCGTAAGGTCTACAAAGACAAAAACCATTTACTGAATCACTTGCATCAACTGAAGTAGGCCGAAAACACCTTGTGGGGCTAGTTTCTCTGTAGGGGCACTGTTTGCAATCTGAATTGGCCAGTCCTTCCTTGTGTTGTACTTCTTATTGCAGAACACTGAGCATCCCCCAGGGGCCACATGGTCTCCCTTAACTTAACTCACAGTAACTTCTATCCATGGAAGGCAAAAAAATCCTTCCATTTCCAAATACTCCTTTCATAGAAAAATGCCCCTCCCCCCCTTAAGGAAAAAATGCTCTGGGCTAAGAATTAAATTTGACTTCATCAGTTGACATTAAAAGAAGTACGAAGAAAAAGAAAACAAAATTCTTTATCTACTGGTCCTCAAAGAATATTAACAGACAAATTTCATCTTTGGAACAGGTCTAAGTCACAGCCAGTCCTCAACTTGAGTGATGCCTCACCTTAGTCTTTTGTAATGGGTGGGTTATAAAAGAGGGATATGACAATATGACATAAAGTATAATGAGAAGGGAAAAAAATTCACTATTTTTTCACTAATAGTAAACAAACAGAAAAAACAGTTGTGTTTTTAGTTATGTATATATGACTTACTGGGTTTTCATCTTTATTCTTTCGATTACAAATATTTGATGGAACTTATTATCAATCAATAAATACTTCATAAGAAAGATTCAAACCCGAGGGAACCTGTTGAGGGATTTGAACTGGAAGCTTCCCTTATAGAGGTTTCTTCATGCATGAGGGGGCATGATTTTATTCTCAAACTAATTGGCATCATCAAATACCAAAGTCAAAGAGAAAGCACTGAACCATCATGGAATTTCTTTTGTTTTTTTTTTGTTTGTTGGATTGGGGTTTTGAATTCAGGACTGGGAGCTTGCAAAGCAGGCACTCTACTACTTGAGCCACGCCTCCAGTCCATTTTGTTCTAGTTATGTTCGGAGATGGGGTCCTGAAAATTATTTGCCCATACTGTCCTGAAACCATGATCCTCCCAATCTCAGCCTTCAATGTAGCTAGGATTACAGGCATGAATCACCAGCACCTGACTCTGTCACAGAGTTTGTAAGTTAGAAGATTATTAGCAATCACTTCCACTAACTTCTCCATCACAACCAGCAAAACTAAACAATATGGCCAGAGTCATCGATGCAGCCCAGAAGAGTGATACTGACCTTATTTTTATGTGTACAATGTGCTTGAATAAGTCCAAATATGTTACAATTCTCAAACATGGTGATACACTCTATCCTTGTGGATAGAAATTCCATCTTTACAATGTCTAGCATAATGTCCTGGACAAATAGGTATCTAATATTTTATGAAGACATGCCCTAAGCCCCAAATCTCAAAACAAGAGATGCTGCCAATGGTGAAAAAGAGAAAGGAGATAGGGACAGCAGATTCCCAGACTGGGCAAAGGTTTTCAAGGGTGTAAGCTTCTACATCTGCATGTAACTGAGCATTCAAGAAACAGTGATGAGAGCTGGGAGAATTCACTTAACATTGTAAACCTGCTGACTGTGAAAAATACCATCCTTGGATCCTGTTTAGTGTCTTCACTCATGGTCTGTAACACAGAATGTCCCCAACTAACATGTATCCTCATGCTGACTCTATCATTAAAGAAAAAGAGGAATTACTTACCAATTGATACAAGTTTTCCCAATAGTCCTGGGTCATAAGACGAAATAAAGCCAGGAAGGCCCAGCTAAAAGTGTCAAAGCTTGTATAACCGTAGTTGGGGTTCCTTCCTGCTTTCATACACTGGTATCCCTCTGGGCATTGCCTGAAGAAAGAAAGGGAAGTTCAGGACTTTTCAACATAATTCTATCCAGTCATGACCTTGGAGATAATAAACAACATAAATCCTATCAACTTTATAACTTTGGAGACAGGAAGTAAACATCTACAGAGCCAGGCCAACAAACTGGAAGAAAAAGAAAACAGTAACCAGCCAGTTTCTGGGGAGGGCTTAGCCTCAGAATTTATGTCCCTTAAAGAGTCCCTATGTCCTACTCAAAACCTAGACACTGAAAGTTTTCAATAGGAGAATATATGAATTTGCATTTTAAAGAGATATGCCAGGTGATTTTTATGCATGCCAAAGTGTGAGAACCACTGTCCTTGATTCATATCAATGTACAGTTCAATCAAATTCAATTTAGCTGCTATCCCATATTAAAAATGCCTAGAAGTTCTTAGTTGTCTCTGTTCTTTTAATTCTGCTCTGACAACCTAAGTCAAAACAGGAATTTCAGCAACCTCAGTTATATCATTTCTTCTGCTTTTGGACTCACTTGGTATTTCTTTCAATGTAATTTCTAGCATCGACTTCAATACAGAATTTATATGGACTTCTAGTTGTCATGATCATACCACAGCATCAGTTCCTAGAGGACCAATAACTCTGAATAATGACACCACCACCCTACATTTCTATAGCCTTCTGTTTACAAAGCGCTTTTGTGTATTTTACCTAACTGGCTCATTACAGTAACCCTGTGAGAAAGACAGAGCATAGCTTACTAAATCTACTTTATGGATGACGGAATTGAGACTCAGACAGGTTAAATGCCTTGGCAAAGGTCTTAGAACTAGAAGCAGCAGAATCAGCACTCAGATCTTAGGTTGCTATCTATTCCTTCCCCCATGCTGTCAGGTCTTGCACATTTTGGGTCATCCTTGGATACTAAGCTATCATCAAAACAGTGTCCTTGTTCTGTATTGTATTAATTGTATTATGACAGAATGAGGAGAGTCTACAACAGGCAGGTAAGCTATTTGGTGTTACAAATTTTCTCCTTATCCTTTTGCATCTTTGATTTCAGCTTGCAACTGTAGCCATAATCGCCTACTAGTGAAACGTCAACTTTGGATAAATGAAAATGAAACAGAAAGAAAATCTGAGTCAACCAATAGGTCAGACCCAATTGTAGAGTCTATTATCTGAGCAGAAAGCAGTGTGAAAATATTGCCCATTTTGATCCACTAATAACAGGCACATTACTTTAAGGAAGGAGAATAAAACTAGGTGAGCTACTTACCCAGCATCAGAACTGTTCCCACAGAGTAAAGGTTCCAGCATGCCAGGAACTGTGTAAAAATTTGCTAAAAAAGTTTGAAGAGGCAGGAAATGAATTGGCAGATTTAAGTGAATGAGAGAATAAGGTTGCACTGTTCCCAACTCACCATAGCAGAAGCAGCTATTGATTTTAGGTCACATAAATCTTTCCCAACAGTAGGGAAAGCTGATGAGAATTCCTTCCCATTAAGGACTTGCCTATAGATATTTACAAACTAAAAGTGCTACCCTAAAGCCCGGTAGCTGACTTCCACCAGTACTTCAAATCTCCATGCTGGGTTCTTGGTACTTGAATCAAAGGAGTTTGAAGTAAGTTTCTCAGTTCTTTATCCCTTTAGACAACTTTAATCTTCTATCCTTATAACTTATTTTTATCAAAGTATTTTAGAACTCCTCACTAGTTACCATGTCCTAAATTAAATTAGAAGTATGTGACACTGAAATCTACTTTACAATAGTTTCTTATGGCTACTTAATTGACTTTATTTCTCAGGAGTTACCAATGGCAATATTGCTAACTTTTATATTTGTTAACAGAAATATCACTACATCAACTTTTTCTTAATATTAGACTCAAATGCTTTGGTTCCTCAAATAAAATTGTAATAGGACCAAATGTAATTGTAAAAGGATCAAATGATGCCCTAGATATTGCCTGACTCCCTAGACCAGCTCAATTACAAAGGTCTTATTATAAAGTATTAAGAAAGCTTGGGTTCCATAGGTAAAAGCCCAAGTAACCCAACAAGAGACAGAGTTTTTAATAAAGTTTCTAAGTCTGAAAGCAAAGTTTAGGGGTACATGTGAAGAAGCTATAAGGTTTTATTTGATTTTAGTGGGGCAGAAACAAGAAGTGCCAACATTTGAGAACTTCTGAACACAATCCTGCCTTGAGGAAAGAGAATGGGTTCACAAGGCTACTTCCATAGTACTGCCATTCCCTTCTGGGTCCAACTCTTTTTAAACCCAGTGGTGGCTTCTGACCACATAAACTAGGGACAGTCTTTTCCTCTTATTAGGGAGGATCCACCTACTTTTATTGTTGATATACTCTTCCCAATCAAATCCTTTGGTGCCATTTTCAAGATAGCTCTCATTGAAGTTTATAGGCCACACCACACACTTGTTTCGCAGGTTCCCCATGAACAGCTGCAGTCCGATCAGGGCAAAAACACTCAGGCAGAACACCGTCAGGATCATCACATCCGACAGCTTCTTCACAGACTGAATGAGGGCACCCACAATTGTCTTCAGGCCTGAGGAGACAGAGCCCCCAGAACCAGAGTCACCTCAAAGCCTTCCCTCTTCCCCCCGCCTCCCTCTTAGTCCCAGCCTCTACCCTTCTTCACAGTACCCCCCTCTAAATATGGTTGCTGCATCTTTATACTGTGAGGATAACAACTGGTCAGCAGAATTACCAGTTTCCATGAATATCCATTTTAAAGTCAATAATTCTTAAAAAGCAAAAGAAAGCTTCCTCCATCAGCATCTGGCTCCTTTCTCCCAGGACATACTTTCCTGTCTCAACTGCTGTTTAGTTCCCAAAATGAGCCAGACTCTCACTCCTCAGACCTTCATACATGCCAGTCCCTCTGCCTGGAAGCTCCCCTCCTCCTGTAGTCCTACCTGCCTAATTCTTCATTACTTCCTCCAGAAGTTTCCCCTGCCTTTCCAATACTTCCCCCTCCTCTACCATTGCTATTATCTTAGTGGCATCTTAGACTTTCCTCTGTAGCATTTATCAGGGCTGTATTTCATTTTTTAATGCCTGTCTTGTTCACAGTTGTATCCATAGTGCCTAGGCCACAGTAAATATTTGTTGATAAACAAATGGAAAAGTCAGGGATTTAGGAGACTTCCAGGCTGGAAAGGAAACCATTTGGTAGTTTAAAACCAGGAAGAAGCAAGAAAGTACAATATTTTCCCCTAGTACTTTGGAAATGACAACATACGAAAAAAGTCTAGTTGTTATCAATCCAGCATTTATACTTTGCTTTTCCATTAAAAAAGTACACCTTCTCTGTATCACATATATGCCCTGTCCTAGATTAAAAACAAAAACACTTGCAATCTATTTTTAATTTGGGATTTTAAATGTAAGCCAGTGGCTCAAATTTAAACCAGAAGAAGGCTGATTTCTGAGTTACACAGGGAAAGATCAGTGATAGGAGGGGAGACACAGAAAAATATGGCTGTAGGTTCATGTTGTTTGGGTCAAAATGAGTCTCCACATGCCTCTCTTTGGAATGGTTATCATAGGACATGGCCCACAAAGCACAGACACTCCTGGTGGCTATTGTCCCAGGAAAAGCAGAAGGCAAACACAGATCCTTCACGTACCAGTCTCAGAAAGAATCTCATCCCTGATCAGTTTCTAAAGGCAAGACTATGAGGATGGCATTCAAGGGAATTCTAATCTTGGCTTTGAAATATGTGGTTGCATAGACCATCACTAACCTCATGGACTCTCAGTTTATTCATTTAAAAAATAGAGATAATTAGAACCAGGGCTATAGCTCAATGGTAAAGTATTTGCCTAGCACATGCATGGCCGTGGGTTCCATCCCTAACACCACCAAAAATATTTATTATAAATAAAATGGAAACAATTATAGTTTAGTATCGTAGTACTGTTGTGAGGATTAAGCATGATTCACATAACACACTTAACAAAGCATCTGGTGCATGGAAAATAACTCAAAGGTTAACCATTATTGTCTGAACCTCAGTTTATCATCTATACAAAGAGACTTATAATACCAATTTTATTGATTTGTTGTGAGATTTAAATAAGACAATGAATATAAAAAAATATCTAGCACAGTGCCTGGCACAAAGCTGGCACTCAGCACTTATTAGGTATCAATAGTATACATATATTGCCCTCCTTAAAGGAATGTGGTTGTGATAAGGCCACTGTTCAAGGCTAACCTCATATGATGGTGATCTAATGGGTGGTATGGACATGGCTCTTCTTTTGTTATACTTTGCCAGTGAACATCTAAATTTTCAAATTTAAGCCCAACATAATTTTATGAGGGCAATAGCAGCAATGGGTGCTGTGCTCTATATAGGACTTGGCACAAAGCAGGCACTTAATTTAAGAGTGAATGAATGAAAAATTCCTCTCTTTGTACAGGTACTCTGAAAGGGATCTGGGGGATTCAACTCCACTACTGCAGAAGTGTACAGAGGCCTGAGCTTTCTTAGAGGGGTGGTCTCAGGATACTGTGGCACCAAAGGGATTAGGAAGAGCTTGCCTAGGCTCCAGGAGACAAGGCATTTCTAATCTGATTCTTTCCTCCTTGAAGAGCTATACGGAAAGAGCACCACACAGGGAATCAGAAAACAGGAATTCTGCTCCTGGTTCAATCACTATTTACAACCCACCATGTTTTAGAACAAGTCTAAGATCACCTCTCAGAGTCTCATTTTTTCACATATGAAATGTAGACAAACAGCATTAATGTGGCAGTGGGCAGTAAAGGAAAAGCTGAACAATCTTTTCTGTAAGTCTTTAAAAATAGGGCAGGAATGTTTATTTGTTGAGACTCCATTGTTGAAACCTCAAACTATCTTTCATACCATAGGCCTTGGGACATTACCTCAGAATCACACAACTAGGTAAGAAGGCATTGGTGGTATGAAGTAGAAAGAGCCAACAAGAAGCAAAATGTCCCAAGGTTATGGAACTTATTTCCATTCCACTGCTGGGGAATAGGAAAGACTGGGCTGTGGCAGGTCTTTATTGGGTCAATAATTCAATTTTAGGTTTCTGAAACTACACAGGTCTACTGTTTCCAAGTCAAAGAGCAATTTTAAAAGAATACTAGGATGGGTCACTGCAAAGTGGTTGTAAAGTTTCTTTTCTTGAGCTTTTTTTTTAATGAAGAACTTATACAGTCATCTCTCCTGAATGTATCAAACACTTATCTCAATACCAGATGATTATTTAAGACCCTTTGTATCACTATTTTAACTGAAAAGTGCTGTAAGCTGTCATTTGTATTAGCAACAAGAATATAAAACTACAAAATAATTAAGCCAATGGGTTTGCTATAAATAGATAAGAAATTTTAAAAGCATGTAATTTTAGCACAAGTCTGATCTGATTTTCTTGGATGGGAACTTTTTGGACAGTTCCAAGTCCATATAACAAGAAATTCTAAGTCCTGAGCACAATTATCTCCTGTCCCTAAGGATGGGCTCTTAGCAGTGTTCCTTGTAGGAGGTGACCTCCTTTTAGTTACATATGTTAGGGTGGACACCTGACCTGACCTAAATCTAGACCCTTTCCTTCAGGAAGAGGACAAGACACAATTGAGTCTTTTCATATAGTGGGAGTGGTAATATATAAATCTGGGAGCTAAGCAACAGCTATATTGTATCATTATATTAAGATGTGTCTGAGAAGCAAAGGAATTTAATATTCCAAGAGAGGGAAAGAGGAAATAGACACATGGAGAGAAGAGAGATGTAGACAAAGTATTTCTTGGTACCTGGGGTTTTCTGGCTCTGCATTCTGGTTTCTACTGGCTTCCAGAGGCCCAAGACTGTTCCTTTCCTTGGGTTCCCTAAAGTACTCCTTTTACGTGTACCCAGAGATGGACCTGAATGCTCACAAACAGCTGGCTTAACAAGTCTTCTCCATAAGCCAGATGTCATTGCTGAAGAAATCTGGAAACATGAGTCCAGCTTAAAAAAAATAGCTCTCAAGTGTTTTGAAGTCTGAGGTTAAGATCATCTTGTTAGTAAGAGTTTGTTTAGCTTTCAAAAGGTTTAAAGCAGAAACTTAGTTAGAAATGATATTCAGCCGCTTGTACTTCACAGGGGCCCAGAGAAACAGGTCTTAATGAGGCAAGAATAATCACTAAAATAACATTAAGTACAGCCATCTAAAAAGTTTACTCTCTAAGACTCTCATCCAGATCTAAAAGAAAATTAGAAGGAGGCCCAGGAGAAAGCAAGGTGGTGTGGCATGGTGTGTGCAGGTGGAGGAAGGCACATGATTACACAGCAGCTTCAAATGCAGTCACTGAACCACACACAGGGCTCAGTCATACATCCCACTAGGGCTGACCATATTTGCAGTGACACCAATGCCAATTAATGGAGATGATAACATCAGTGCATTTCCTATGCCTCAGTTCTACAGTTGTGCCAGTGGTGGCTGCTCAACACCGTAAATATATCTAAGCAAAAGGGCTCCTGCCACCACCAACACAGGTCAGCAAAAATGAGAAGGTGCTGGTGGAATTCTTGTCTGAAGCAAGCAAGAATGGAGAATGCCACTGCTCTGGCTGTGAAGGGAAGCTGTCTTGTTTCGTCTATTGGCTCACAATACACAATACCACATGCCAGAAAAAGCAAGGTACTGACTGAAAACCGATTATCCAAAACAGAGCAGAATGCTCCTTCAAACGACTCCTACACAACAGAGTGTGCAACAGAAGCCATGTGGGGGCAAATTGGACAGTGAGAACTCTTGGAAGAGGCTAACATTAACTAGCATTGGTATGTGTCTGAGCAGAAGACAATAAATTTACTACAAATCCGCAAAAGACATTTGGAACCCACAGTATAGAAAGGCTAGCTCTCAGAGAGGAAGTCAGGTATTTCAGAAATTTTGAGAAGCAGGAAAAGCCACTGCTACAGGATTCTACTCCACTCTCCAAAGGCACCTCTGGTTCTCCTGTCACCTTTCATAATGCCCAGTAATCCCTTAACAAATGAACAAAGCCAGCTTATGTGCTATATGACCAGAGAAATCAACCATGTATACTGGGATCAAAATTTTTCAACATTGTGATGGCCAGATTATAAGTAAAGTTAATCGTATTTCCCAGTTTACAACACAGATTGAGAAGTTTAAGTTGTCTGACACAATGTGAGTTAATTCCCCCTCAAAATTAATATTGGAACAGGCCTCAGTGGCAATCACAAGCAGTTCTCAGCCCAGGAGAAAAAACAGCTTCCCAGTTCCCAGAATCTGGCCGGGGCCCAGAAAAGTCCCAGGGGGAAAGTTAAGTCTTGTTTATTTTTCCGTTGCAAATGCAATTCTCACAACAACATTTCTTAAAGGTTCATCAAATCAAGAGTAATTTGGCCAGGTGTGACAATGCACTCTTGTAATCCCAGCACTTGGAAGATGAGCCAGGAGGATCACTGAGCTTTCAAAGCTAGCCTGGGCTACCTAGCAAGACCCTGCCTCAAAAAACTAATAATAACAATAATAATAGAAATTTGGAAGCAATTCGGGGCCCACTGATTTATTTACTAGAGATCAAATTCACATCATGAAGTGTGACCAAAACTAAAATGGCTGTCAAGGGTGAGTCAGTGGGATTATGTGAATCTTAGTGCTTTTCTACTTAGGACCACTATTAAATTTAGTTATCTTTCCCTATGAAGTAATATAGGAGAAGTACAAAAGCAACACGGTCAATAATTAGAACACTTAAAAAGAAACAGTGAGTCTAAAAACACTCTATCTCCCTTCACTATGCAGCAGGAATTGCCACATTTTGCAAAGTATACATTTAAAGAAAATACTTTCTTTGCAAATACTGGGATAGTAAGAAAAAGGGCCCATCCTTTTCTCTGCTTCCTACCTGATCCTACTGGTTAGGAGTGAAAGTAATAAAAACAAAAGCAAAGAAGTAAAATATCCAAGAGAAAAGAAATCAAGAAATTACAACTCTAAAGAAAAGGAGAAATATTAAATCAGTGCTAGTGAGCAGTAGATAAGTAGTGCTTTGGGGGGAGTCATTTAACTGATGGAAATGAAAACGCACTGACAAAGTGCAGCCCTCCAACCAGTTCTATTTACACCAAGAGAAGGCTGAGAAAGCCTCTTTGAGATTCCTACCCTATCTTTAGGCATGTTTGTCCTGTGGTATAGAATCAAAGCATGCAGAATATGCAACTTCTTTTTATTTATCTATTTTTTGGCAGTACTGGGGGTTGAACGCAGGGCCTCATGCTTGCCAGGCAGGCACTGTACCATTTGAGCCATGCCTCCAGCCCACATTGGCTATTTTGGAGATAAGGTTTATGTCTGGTCTGGCCTGGACCACGATCCTTTTGTGCTTCCCCACTTAGCTAGGATGACAGAAGCACACCACTGCTCCTAGCTATTGTTTGAAATGGAGTCTTGAGAACTTTTTGCCTGGGCTGGCCTTGAACTGCTGTACTCCTCCTCATCTCCTCCTTCTGAGTAGCTAGGATTATAGGTTTGAGCCACAGCACCTGGTCAAAAGATGAAACTTCTGACAGAGTGACTTAGAAGTCCATATTTCTTCCTAGACCCTAGATAAATAAATACTGAAAACCAAGTTTTAAGACATAAACTCATACACAGAATATTTCAGTGTCAAGCTCAATGTGGCCAACTCCTGGTCAAAGCAAATTTTAGCAAAGAGTATGCATGCATTGTTCTCCAAGTTGGTGCCTCTGAAGCAAAAGGGAAACCACAAGTGATACAGATACAGATCTTGAACTAGTAAATAAAAAAAGAATCAGAATGTGGGTTTTGGTCTTCTCGTGAAGGCTCCACAGCAAAACATTTCTTATATAAAAGTTTAGAGCAAACCAAAGCATCTTACTCCCCCATCTTCTGGTACCCTGGCAGCACTGGTACCCTGGCAGCACTGACACATTCAAAACATCTACCAGATGTAAAGAGGAAGACAGCCTCTGCCCAGGTGAGATGGATGAGTACTCTAGAAAGGAAACATTCTCATAAAGGTAGCTGAGACTTGGAGGGTTTTGTGAGATTTTGCAGACTCCATGTCAGCTTCATGGTCACTCTTATTGCCATTCTGTAATTTTGGCAGTTTTGGCAAAAGCCTACAATTAAATCAGAAACAAGAAAAGGCACTCCACAATTCCTTTGGAGTGAATCATGAAGAAACTTGGTATACAAAATAATATGGTTTCTGTTTTTACTAAGGGGCAGCATGTCATATGTCTACAACACTGAAATCAAAATAACTTCAATTTTTAAGCAAGAGAAGCCTACACTGAAAGCTGCTGAACAGGGAGGAAAGGGTGAGGAAGAGTAATAGAGGGGTTAGACTGATTAAAGCACAATATATTCACAGGGGAAGTATTATGGCAAACCCCTTGAACAATGAACATACATTTAAATAATGAACTACAGGAAAATGAAACAGGTCCTGTTAGTGAGAGGGGGAAGGTGACTGGAGAAGGTAAAGGAGGGTGAATATGGTCAATGTACTTTAAACACTGGTATGAAGACAGAACATTGAAACCTGCTGAAATTATTTTAAGTAGTGAGGAGATGATGATGGGGATGCACCAAGGCACATTGTAAGCATATATGGAAATGTCACAATGAAACCCCCTGTACAACTATTATATGCTAATAAAAATGTTTTTTAAAAAGGTCTAGATCCATGGGTGGACTAGGACAACAACTCTCTGGAGGCATGATAGACAAGTTCAGAATTTTACATGAGGTTCTCTCCCTGAGGGAAATGCCAACTACTGGATTTCTCTTAGTGAGTCTAAAAGGAAGAATGGAGAGCAAAAAGATCAGAATTGAAAGTCACACTTACATCAAAAAACCAAACACACCTCTTACCGACAGTAATCTATTATTGACTTTACTATCATTATCTATCCCAGTTAGAGTCACAAAGCCAGCTCAATTGGGGGTGGGGGGGTCCTTCTAGAAGTAGGAACCTAGAAATCTATTTCAAACTGTGAAGCTAATGTCTTAACTCTTGATTCAAACTCTTTCTTTGGGGTAAGGTTTCTTCTTGATAATAATTGCTACTGCTTTAATCATTCATTGAGCACCATTGTGGGCTAGGCACTGTCTTATAAGCACTATGTATTTATATAAGTATTACCAGGGTATTAAGTAACATGACATCAGTCAAGAGTTACCCTGCAGAAATGCCCTGGTCAAAAGTTACCCATATAGCAGAGACAAAGACAGAAGCGATGAGCTAGGTTAGAGATAGCATCTGCTGCCCCAGTTAGTGAACAGAATGCAGATTTCCTATTTAATTCTGGGAGAGAAGTTTTGAGATCACAAGAACATAAAGAGACAGATGCCTTGCACAGTACGCTAGGGGAAGAGAGCAGAAAACACAGGATCATGACTGGGTGCAGTGTCTCATGCCTAAAATTGCAGCTAATCAAGAGATTGCAGTTCAAGATCAGCTAGAGAAAAAAGTTATAAGACCCCCTCATCTCAACAAAATAAGCTGGGCATGAGGCCTAAGTAGAATCATGGTTTGAGGACAGCCCTGGTAAAAATGTGAGACATTATCTAAAATGTAACTAAAGAATAAAACAGCTGGGGGTGTGGCTCAAGTGGTAGAGCAAGAGAAAGATCCTGAGTTTAAACCCCAATATTGCCAAAAGAAAGAAAGGGAGGGACAAAGGAGGGAGGGAAATAAAAGGAAAAAAATGCACGGGATCATATTTAAAAAGGGCCAGAGGAGGAGAGAGATCAAATGAAAAATATAAAGATCGGTAGTCTAGCTGCCTCAGAAAATAAGACAAGGCCTGCCTAAGGGTTTACCTTCCTTGAAGGGTTCTTAGTAAACCACATCCCAAATCTGTCCCCTCCAGGATTCTACCTTTGTGCTTCCCCTTTTGCTATCTGATAATTTAGGTAATGGTGAAAGGGAGGAAGAGAAGTGTTTCTGAGTCAGGCACAAGGAGATGAGCCATGTGATCAGAGCAGGATGCCTCTATTCTCTGCATCCCTGCTTCTACAGAACCATAGAGGACAGCCTGGCCTCTAGAGAATTTTCCTTAAAAATCCCGAACACAACTAATGTCCAAAGAGCAACAACATAGTCTTGACCTCTGCCACATTACTGCTGTATCTTAGGCTTGCAAAACTAAGTATCTTTCCTACCAGATTTCAGGACTGGTCTTCAGAAAGATAAGTATTACCCAGTAGCAATGATTTAAATTAAATTAAGGAATCTTAACCTGGGGTCCATGGATGGGCGTCAGGGGGGTCTGTGAACTTTCATCTGAGTCTCAAAGGGATCCAAACCTTCAAAAGGTTAAGAACCACTGGGCTAGCTCAACCAGGACCAAAAAGAAAAAAGGCAAAAAAAAATTTAAAGATATTGTCAATCAACTACCTCTCAATCCACCCTCTGATTCCTTTTCCCCCTCAGATTTTGTACTTTTTTTTTTTGTTATCTTATCTTACCTTCAACTTTTAAAGTCAGCACCTTTATAAGCTTTAACTGGGATTTAAGTTTGAGAATGACCCCTGAGCATATGCACAGTAGATGTCTACTGGTTCTCATTCTAATAAAACAGACAGCAGTAGAACATGATAGACAGAGATTATTAAAATTCTGCTCATGAACTCCAAGGCTCTTAAATTTGTCTATAATTCTGGACTAGTTAACTAGGTAGGCCTCTTCCTTGATTAAATAATTTCATTAGTACAGTAACAGTAAAAGCATAATTCTTTGGATAACATTCCATCAGCAGACCATGCTATAGGAAGTTTAGAATTACAAGCAATGGAATGATGGCAAATGTTAAACTTACTGTAATTCCATGGGGCCAGGATTCAAATGACTTATATATACAAAGAGGTCCCTCTATGATGACTTTTTTCAGATATTGTAAGATCTAAGAAGATTCTTAAGCATGTGCTTCTTTAAAAGCATGGATGGAATGGGGGCTGCATGCCTAGCAAGCACAGTCAGAGAAAAATGCCTAGGGACCAAAGGGCCATTCCAGAGAATGTCTCCTAGGAAAAGCATGCAAAGTGCAAGGCCATATTAACTGTGCTGACATCTGTTTAGAATGTGGCAGACAAAATGAATGGAGGAAAGGCGGAGATGCAGCAGTCAGTCTTGTGCACACATTTTCTCACCTGGAATTACAGAGATAGTTTTCAAAGCTCGGAGAACCCTGAATGTTCTCAGCGCTGAGACATTGCCCAGGTCCACAAACTCTGTCACATATCTGTAGTAAGGGAGGTCACACACGGACACAAATGACAAACACAGACACAAACACAAACACCAAAGGGGGAAAAAAAAAAAAAAAACCACAACAAAACAAAAAGTACAATACGTCACATCAGGGCCCTAACCCAACACCTAACACCAACCCCGGGCCATCTTACCTGGGATTACCGAAATAGTTTTCAAAGCCCTCAGTACCCTGAAAGTGCGTAGAGCTGAAACATTGCCTAGGTTTACAAACTCTGTTATATACCTGCAGAATCAAACCAAAGTTAACTTGTAATGATACCACTGGGCGAGGGTTTGAGAATGGGGGAAGAAAGGGTCTTATATACAAGCTAAGATTTCATATTTTTTTCCTGAAAAAGAAAAATTTCAAAATATAAACATCAAAGAGCACCTCTTTCTCTCAAAATCAGGCAAGGAGAATTCAAAAGTATACTTGAAAGAACTGATACAACCAGGAGGTTCTAGGGTTTATTCTCTTAATCAGAATGACTTTACTGTAGGCCATTTACTTTGTTTAGTAAAAAGAAAGGCTGGGAGGTATCAAAGGCTTTTGTCCCCAAGTTTTGTGCACAATATCTTAAGTGGAGACAAATTTCTGCAGCAGGAGTCCCATAAAAACAAATCCACATAAAAGTAGCTCCCGAGTTGGCCATGGCAAAAATGCCTAAATGACTTATCTGAGAGTTGCACGCATCTATTTAGTCATGTCTACAGATAAGTTTTACCCTGTGGCAGACAGACTCAGGGCTCAAGAAAGTCCAGATCACGACATCAGAGCAAACACTGGATTAAATGCCCATATTATCACAATTTCTGTGCCTAGCAAGGGCACTCAGATTTTAAATCCATACCAATGTATCTTTCATAATTCTGGAAAGCTAGAAATTGCCTTTATATAGCAGAAAGTTAAAGTTCTATTTTCAAATATTCAATGCATATCACTCACTCACATTTTATAGTAGGACTACCATTTTTCTATCTGATGCTGAGAGTCATGCATATGCAAGCGACCTCTCCCTCTCACACATTTTCATGCACATACAAATACACACGAAACCTACAAACCAAAGCCTCAAACCCCCAAACCACAAAGCACCTTCCCAACCTGGAAATAAAGACTGCCATAACCCTTCTATCTTCAGCTAAGTTTCCCAAAGAGATACTTTTTTGCTGCTAAAACAACACGAACAACTGCCAGGAGCAGTTGGCACACATATGTGAAGCTACATAGTCTTTAGCAAGAATTTAAAATTCTGCTGGGTGTCATAGCTTGTGCCTGAAATCCTAGCTACTTGGGAGGCACAGATTGGGAGGATCATGGTTTGAGGTCAGCCTGGGCAAAGAATTAATGAGATCCCATCTCAACAATGAGCTGGATGTGATGGCATGTGCCTATAATCCCAGCTATGCAGGAGGTGTAGGTAGGAGGATGCCAGTCCAAGGCTGGCTCTGGGCAAAAACACCAAGTCCTATTTGAGAAAATGACTAAAGCAAAAATGGGCAAGAGGTGTGGCTCAAGTGGTAGAGTGCCTGCTCAGCAAGCAGGAGGCTCTGAGTTCAAATGCCAGTCCAACTACAAAAAAAAAAAAGTGATAAAACATTCCCAGGAAACACATTTTCAGCTGAAGGTTTACATCTTCACAGAGGTCCCCTGATGATGGGTATGCAAACCTTGGTCAATTTCATAAAGGACAATAAAACATGAGGAAGTATCCATCAGAGGTCACTCCCTAAGTTCCCTCCCAGCTGTGAAGCCTGTTCACTTTCCCCCACATAAACACAGCGTGGCTGCCTGAAAAACAAGAGGCCCTCACAAGCAATAACCACAGGTCAATGGCCTGACATGGCAGCCCACAAACTCACACAGCACTGTCAGGCAAACAAACTCAGGAGAACCCCCATGCTCACTCAATCCACCCAGAAAACCAATAAAGTAAGCAGAGAACTTACGCCATCATGATGACACTGAAATCTAACCAGTTCCATGGGTCCCGTAAAAAGGTAAAGCCATCTATGCAGAAACCTCTCGCAATGATTTTCACTAGTGATTCAAACGTGTAAATCCCTGTGAACGTGTACCTGTGAAAGAAATGGATAATTTCTGTAATTTCTGAACAGACAGAAACTTTAAATGAACTTTTGTGTGTGTGGTACTGAGGATTGAACTCAGGGCCTCATGCATATTAGCTGAGCACTTGAACCACATCTCTTTTGTTTGTATTTTGTTTTTGAGAAAGGGTCTTGCTAACTTTGTCCAGGCTGACCTTGAACTTGAGATACTCCTGCTTCAGTCTCCTGGGTGCTGGGATTATAGGTGTGCACTACCACACCTGGATTAAATGAACCTTTTAAAATAACACTTGCCTGAGGTACGGTTTCCACTAACACAAATGAAACAGAAAGAGTGTCGTCAATGCAGCAGGACAGGAGTGAGGAGGAGACAGAAGGTTCTGACTGAAACATTCTGAAATGCCCACACCAGGAGTGCAGAGTACTGCACTGAGGCCTAAATGGCATTGCAAAGAAGTAACACTGTGTGGCCATCCAGCACATGCTCATTTGGAGCATGTCCGGAGGTCCCCAGAGCTACTTCTGACCCTGAAGGAGTGAAAAAGAAAGGAAAACCCAAGCTGGAGAAGACAGCACCACCAGGAACTGAGGACACATGATGGTGATAGGGCCACAGGCAATGGCACCAGCTAGCACAAGAAAGGTAGAGGTAAAAGGCCAGTACTTTCTAGAGCGTACTTGTTCTTTTTAGAGTTCACTTGTAGGGATATTTCCCAAATTCCACAGGAATGTGCAGCATTCTCTGTGAAATACAGAGGCAGTGACTGTTTTTTCCTTGAGGGATAAAGTGTAGCAAAGCCTAAGAGTCAATGACTAAGAATCCCTGAAGTAAAGAAAAACCCTGGAACGAGCAGGCAGAAAGTAAGTGGCTACTTACTCCACGTTCTTTGACCACTCAGGAGGGTTGCTAAAGGTCATGAACACACAGTTGGTCAGAATGGTGCACATAATGATCATGCTGAACACTGTGGAGAGGGGTCAAGGGGAACACACAAAATCTGGCCTGACCTCCCTCAGAGACAAGCCCACCTCTCACTGGGCTTCACGCGCTCTCAAGCAACAACCTAAAAGGAAGCAAAGCACAGCAGAAGAAAAGGCAACGTGACAGTGAAAACTGGGCATGGTCACCAACACGGAAAGCTACCGTGTATTCTTACCCAACCAGAGAAGTGTGGGTGGATGGGCTTCTTTCAAAGGGCTGTCATTGTTCTGGTCCTTTGGGATAAATCATTTCTCCCACTTATCGCTTTTTACCTCAACTATGAAAGAAGCTTCTAAATATTTTACTAGTGTAACAGTCAAAAATTACTAGTGTACCACACTCCAAAGTCACCAGGTGAGAAAATAAGTCTGTGTTATTCAGCATTCATTTATTGTTAATTATTTTCCATAATCAGTTATTTGAAAATCTACCCCACCTCATTTTTCTAGAGTGCTGGATGGTCCTGGGATTAAGGGGCCAGCCAATATGTGCTGAGTATATCCAACATGGAAGCCAGTTGTGGCCTGATAGGTACAGATTTCAAGGACATCTACAACCCCATATTCCTGAAAATTAGGTGATGGGGAAAATCTATTTCATCATTCTGAAAGTGTTCAGCAGTTTATGGATCACAAACTCCTTTGTTGCCATTTTAGTTCCATCCAGTAGCTGTCTAAGTGTTCTTGTCTACTGAGAGAAATTAAACTTTTAGGTCATGAGGGATTACTCAAACTCAAATGGTCACTTAAACATGGGAGCCCTGTCGCATTGTTGCTAACTCACTTTCTCTTGTTAGTAGCATTTCCTATCTTTTTTTTTTTTTTAACTAGTGAAGTTTAGAAAGAGAAAAATACTTCTTCCAGCTAGATTTTTTTTTTCAGTACAGCTCAATTTTTCTTCAGAAGATATTAATATACTTTTTGGAACTAGAAGAGAAAAAAAAAACTCCATCTGAGATGCAGAAAGGGAAGAAGTATATTGTAAATTATTTATTTCCTGTAAACCTGACTTCAGAACTATGTTGCTTATAAACCACAGATTCCAAAGCCAGGAAGCTAAGTTCTTATAGTTTCTGACATGACAGAAGCTCACTAAACTGATTCACTGAGTCGCAACTTCTGTATTTTTTTTAATCGTCCTTAGAGGATGCAATATTCTGAAGCAGGGGACTAAGTGCTATTAAACTAAATACCAACCATGCCAGTTTAAAGTCACTATGCAAAGTTGCTCAACCTATCACATAATTTTTCATGTGTCATATGTTCTTCCATACTAATAGCATGTGAAAGTCAGACCACATGAATAAACTGTAATTTTCCAACTTAAGAGGAGGAAAAATACCAGAAAAGATTTATCTACCCTGTTATCTACATCTTAAACTTCTGTACCAACAAAGCCAATTCATCTAAGAACTAGCACAGATACTTTCTAAGCTCACTGTGCATGAAATAAAATGATTCAAGGCAGATCTCCAAAGAATTCATTTAACTATTTATAATTCAATAAGCAGCTTTAGAAAAAACTCTTAATATGTTAACAAGCCTACCATGGTATGAAATTACTAAATGGGCAAGGCTTCAGTAAAAGGTCACCATCTTAATTTGCACCTCATAGTTATACCAACAAAATTCTAGACTCCAATAATATCACCCTAAGAAAAAAGAATTATTCAAAGCTCAGTCTGAGATTTAGCAGGACTTCACCCTTAAACCTGTGGCTGGTAGGATAGTCAACTGTGCTGCTGCTAAGAAAGTAACGCATACTTCGTTTGTCAAATATGGAAACACTCAAGCAATCATGCTGCCTCTGCACTCACACTTGCAGAAAAGGATATGAATGTATCAAAATTTTAATAGCTATTCTTCTTATCAGGTTAAAAGGACTTAAAATGTACAAGGCAGGCGTGGCACTAAATCTGAAGAGAGTTTTCCCTCTGTTTAATACTACAAAGGTCTGTGGAGAAAGAAGAAGAGAGAAATTATTAAAGCATGAGTATTAATCACCATACAAAAAACCATTTTTCTAGGCAAGAAATAAACTCACTCAAAGGTACTTACAATTTTTACTCCCCGGTTTGGTTTTTAATGCAAGAAACCTTAAGGCAACGTTATCTCCCTCCCCCGGTCCTGCCCCTGATAATATTACAAATAGCTGGCACAGTCTTAGAAGTTTTTCATTTGAATTATACTCAAGCTATCTATGCCAGGTCTGGACAAGATTCTGAAGTTCACTAATCTAGGATTGACTTCTTCAACAAGTGATGCCTGAGCATATGTGACATGGTGTGTCATATCACATTGTAAGTGCTTAGGAATCATCACTGAACATGGCAGTCCTGACCTGGGGAGCTTAGACTCCAATGGGGAAGACAATCAGTATAAAACATAATGAATAAGTAAATTATATGGACTGTGACAAACAGAAGATGACATGTACTATGGGAAAACAGAGTAAGACCAGGGAGAGGACAAGAAAGGCAGAGGATGAGTAAATGGAGAGGTGACTGTTTTAAAGGAGGTGGTCAAGGTAAGCCTATAGGGAAGACAGAGTTGGGCAAAGACTGGAAGGAAGCGAGAAAAGTGCTTCATTCAATCAATATTTACTTACCACATCTGCTAGATCTGGCTTTTTAAGAGCTTTCCAATATTAGCCATACCAAAATCATTCAACCTTATTTCCCAGCATGACTCTTTCTATCAAACCAAACTAGTTCATGTCCCCATGACAGGTGATATTGCACAACTCTGGTCTTCGTTCACACTGCTCATCCTACCCAGAATGCCTTGTCTTATGAATTCAATTATTTCTGAGTATCTATTCTGTGCCAAGTATTGTGCTAAGCCCCAGGGACTCAAAATAGAACTATACTTTTATGGAAGATACATGTGAACTATTAATTATGATGCAGGGTAAGCACAAAGTTCAAAACAAATATATAGAGTTTTTTGTTTGTTTGAAAAGCAGCAGGAGAAATTACCTACCTCCACTAGTGGACAATAAAAAGAGTGCGCTCAGGAAAAAAAAAAAAAAAGAGTGAGCTGGGAGGTACTGATAAAGGAAGGGGCTTTAAAGGAAAAATAGGAATTAAAGAAATTGGTTGGGCAGATAAAGGGGAGAGGGATGGTGAGAAAGAGAACAGTATAATATGTACAAAAAAGCACAACAGGGTATAACTGGCAATTGTTTTCAGGGAGTTGAGAAGTAATTCCATGTTGATGGAGGATAAAACAGGATGTGGAGAGCAGCAGCCTGTGATACTAGAGTGAGATGCAAGGCCTACTAGACTAGGCCTACTAGACCTACTAGTTTCCCTAAGGAAACTAGGCCAGTGGCAAACACAGAGAACAAATGGCCAAGTGCAAGCCATTTTAAGTAATTTTTTTAAAAATTGGTTTAATTTAGAGTGATGTATGCATATAAAACAAAGAATCTAAGTTTTATTCTACTACCCAATGACAACTTTGTTGCCAGTTTTATCGTATGTCCTTCCAGAAATTTTCTGTATAAATATAAGCATACAGATATACCCTTAAAAAGTCTCTCCCTCAAATGAGATTGTACTATAAATACTCTTCTGTACCTTGCATTAAAAAAAGATGAACCCCCACAAAGAAAAGGCCAGGACCAGATGGTTTCACTAATGAATTCTATCAAATGTTTAAAGAATTAACACAAACTCTTCCAAAAAATAGAAGAGATGGGGACATTTCCCAACTCATTCTATAAGGTCAGTATTACCTTGATACAAAAACCAGATAAAAATCATAGGAAAAGAAAACTCTAGACTAATATCTTTTACAAACATGAACACAAAAAGCCTCAACAAAAATAACAGCAACACCAAGTCTAGCAGCATATGAAGGACTGTGCACCATGACTGAGTGGGATTTATCCTAGAAGTGAAAAGATGGTTTAGCACACGAAAATCAACCAGTGTAATGATATATTAATAAAATAAATGAGAAAACCACATGACTCCCTTAATAAACACAGAAAAAGCAATTGACAAAATCTAACATCCTCATAAAAACACTCAACAAACTAGAAATAAAAGGAAGTTTCTTTAACCTGATAAAGACCACCTATGAGAAACCCACAGCTAACATGATAATTTTTTTAACCCCCCACTTGCTACAACTAGGTTTGAAGCACTTTGAGGGCAGGAACCAATCTCACACTTCCTCCCACAGTTTCCAATATGATGCTCAATGCATGTACTCCCAATAAACAGTTGTCAGATTTTTTTTTTAAGGTTCCTTTCCTCTTCTATTTTTTCCTTTCCAAGTGTGCCAGAGTCACACTCTTTTCTTCATAGTAGAAAAGCAGTGCTGGTACAGAGTCATATAGATCCTGGAAATGCCCACTGTACATCCCGTTTCATAACATGCTATGATAATATTCTTCCTGCACTAGACTGTGCTGGTTCTTCCAGGGTCTCGGCAGAGAAAGCCTAATTCTAAAAGCAAGCTGAAATAGTAGATCTGTGATTAGCCTGAAACAGGTCAACAGCAGAGATATGGCTTCACAAAGAAATAAACAGGCCAGGACTTTCCCAAAAACCCATCTTTGAAGTACTTCTACCCCTCTGTGTTTCTATAGCAACTCTATGAAAATGCAAGCCTTTCAAATAATCTCCTCATTCAAACTCACAATATTCCTGTGAAGTATGGGTGAAGAAAGGATTATTAGGCTCTATGCATCAGCTCAGGAGAGGGACACCACCTATAAAGGCCACACAGCAAAGAGCAGTATATTATGCCAAGCTCAGCCTCTTCACAGCTGCTACTGTGCCAGATTGGGAGTCAATTTAGTAGCTATATGGCAGAAAATGAAACTGATGTGGGGGATGGATTCTCTGGTCAATGGGAAATTTGAACCCCTGGGGTACACTACATAAAGTAGCTAAGCAACAATGGCCCATTCTCAAGACCTAAAAACTACCAGGTCGGGCCTTTTAAGAAACTGCCTCCCTGCCTTAAGAGACAACCAACAGGATTCTAAAAGTAACCTACTCTTCACCTTTCATTTCTCTTTTCTCTTAATTTGGTCACCAAGGCTACCAGTACCACGGAAGGCGTCTCCTATCATAGAAGCAGTACCTGAGGTACACAGTAGGTTCTAATACATGCTTGTTAATGAACAAATGTTTCTGTGGTCTGAGGTGAGAGAAAAGAAGAGGAAAAAGGAAGATGAAACTATATGCCTTAGTTGAAGAAAAAAATAGGTAGCTAGGATTCTCAATCGGTACAGTGATGAATTGGCAAGTGGAAGATAGATGATTCGAGGAACACTAGGTACCTTGAGTGTATTAAAAAACTATGGCTAAGTAAAGAGGCTTTTATTAAAGATATTTTATGGGTGGAGTAGAAATTTCATTATTTGGGGAGTGAATGCTTCACATAGAGTAAAAATAATTCATCATTATCCCCTTCTAAATATTTACATCCTGTATCTTCAACATGTATTAAAACAGATCTTTTGGTATTCAAAGAAAAATAAATATCTAGACCACATTAAACCTCCTACAATGAAAGCGCATCCTTCTTACAACTGCATTACAATGAAACATACCTTATCATCAATCAGATTTATAGATAACATATCTGCAGCTTTCACAAATGCATCTTTTGCATAAAGCAAAATGATGTTTGGACCAAGAACTGAAAGCTCAGGAATTTCCCTGTTCACACTGGTGCTCACAGTGCTTATAGAAGAGATAGAACACAGCTAGCATTGGCAACCTTTATCTGTTAGTGTGCAGGTGGAAAGTGCTGTAGGTTTTGCAGGCTGTACAACTTGTTACGACAACTCAACTCTGCCACTATGGTGCACAAGCAGCCAGAGACAGTGTAAAAACAAACAAGAATGGCTATATTCCAACAGAACTTCATGACACAGAAATTTCACGTAATTTTCAAATACCCAACTCTTCAGAAATATAAAACCATACTTAGCTTGTGAGCCACACAAAAACAGATGGCAGAGCTGATGTAGCCCATAGTATACAATGGAACCAGTTTCTGCGTAAGGCCAGACTGACCACAGAGGAATCATCTCAGTAGCCTGTTTAAAGATGTAGATTCATAAATCCCACCTCAGAGGTTTCAGTTAAATGAGTTTGCCAATGAATCTAGGAATCTGTGCTCACTAGGTTATGGAAACCAGCAGCTCATCTCTCAGCTCATGTCCTAAAACATTTGGTTCCTTCTTCACTGAACTCTACCCAGCTGTATGGCCTATATGCACCCCTGCATCTCTCTGGATCTTACTTTCTTCATCTATAAAATGAGAGAGGGCTGATGATTGGGCAGCCTGGTTCTTTCTAGCCCCAATGTATGATTCTTCAATTAAAAAATTTCACAGAACACTCAAGATGAAAAGCAACAACGCAGAAAACCATACTTTTGAGGAGAAAATCTATTGTTATTTATTCTTTCACATAACATTTGGTAGAACTCTCCTGAATTAGATATTTTGCCCTCTCAAGTTAGGTCTCTCAAGACCAAGAGAGGACAGTGCTTCATACTAACCTGGTAACTATATTTATGTCAGCAGGGGGCAGCAGGGAGCAATCTTGTGGCAGAACTGCATCAGATAATGCTTCTCCATGCAGTGTGTTTCCTGTCTATCTTCTGTTCATCAGAGAACAGTGAATATTGAAGAAATGATGAATAATGTTGTAGCACTGGATATAAAATGTTCCCCAAAGACTCATGTAGTGTAGGGCTGGTCCCCAACATGGGGCTTTGGAGAAATGTTTGGATCATTACAGTGGGCCTAATCAATGGATTAATCAATCCACTGATGAATTTACAACTTGATGGCAATACTGGGAGATGGTGAAAACTACAAGGTGGGGATTATTTGGAGGAAGTAGGTAACTGGGGGTGTGCACCTTGGAAGGGTATTTCTTGTCCCCAACCCTCTCCTGTCATTCTTGGCTTCCTGATTGCCATGCAGTGAGCAATTTTCTTCCACCACACCCTTCCGCCATGAAGTTCTGCCTTGCCAAAGGCCTGAAAGCAATGGAGCCAGCCAACCATGGACTGAAGCCTCTGATACCATGAGCCAAAATAAATTTTTCCTCTCTTAAGTTGATTTTCTCAGGTATTTGTCATAGCAACAGAACACTAACACAAATAGGTATGATTGGTGATGTACTGACTTTTAAAAAAGTTAATTTCACTTTAAAATCATTCATATAGCTGTTTAATCAAATGTCTGTCATTGTTGTTAAACTGCTGTGAGATCCAGAAAAGAAGGTACGTCCCTTGTTCAACACTGTGTTCTAATACCAGATCCTTCAAAGCCGAAATGTAGTAGGAAAGACTTAGAATATGTTTTGAGCAACAATCACTTAGTGCCTGTAAAGTCCAATGGCATTTTACCTAATCTGTCTTAAATTAGATCTTTGAGAAGTAAATGAGTTAAAAGGAAATTCAAAATAGACTGTGGTTTATTGCCCAAGGGAAAGTATCAGTTTATAACAACAGCCAGTGAACACATTTGAGCACAAAGCCCCTTAAGAATAGTGGAACAGTTCTTAACAAATTATGGCATGGAGTATTAATAAATGTGCCATACCAGCATAAAATGAGCTTTCTACAAAGTATAGGCT